>NC_090379.1:88267258-88867258 GCF_036365525.1 Heterodontus francisci | reverse complement strand
ACAGTGCCATCAAGCGGTTGCTTAGCAACAACCTGCTCAGTGACGCTCAGTTTGGGTTCCGCCAGGGCCACTCAGCTCTTGACCTCATTACAGCCTTGGTTCAAACATGGACAAAAGAGCTGAACTCAAGAGGTGAGGTGAGAGTGACTGCCCTGGATATCAAGGCAGCATTTGACCAAGTATGGCATCAAGGAGCCCTCACAAAACTGAGGTCAATGGGAATCAGGGGGAAAACCCTCCGCTGGCTGGAGTCATACCGAGCACAAAGGAAGATGGTTGTGGTTGTTGGAGGTCAATCATCTGAGCTCCAGGACATCAATGCAGGAGTTCCTCAGGGTAGTGTCCTAGGCCCAACCATCTTCAGCTGCTTCATCAATGACCTTCCTTCAATCATAAGGTCAGAAGTGGGGATGTTCGCTGATGATTGCAAAATGTTCAGCACCATTCGTGACTCCTCAGATACTGAAGCAGTCCGTGTAGAAATGCAGCAAGACCTGGACAATATCCAGGCTTGGGCTGATAAGTGGCAAGTAACATTCGCGCCACACAAGTGCCAGGCAATGACCATCTCTAACAAGAGAGAATCTAACCATCTCCCCTTGACATTCAATGGCATTACCATCGCTTAATCCCCCACTATCAACATTCTAGGTGCTACCATTGACCAGAAACTGAACTGGAGTAGCCATATAAATACCATGGCTACAAGAGCAGGTCAGAGGTTGGGAATCCTGAGACGAGTAACTCACCTCCCTGCTTCCCAAAACCTGTCCACCATCTACAAGGCACAAGTCAGGAGTGTGATGGAATACTCTGCACTTGCCTGGATGGGTGCAGCTCCAACAACACTCAAGAAGCTCGACACCATCCAGGACAAAGCAGCCCGCTTGATTGGCACCCCATCTACAAACATACACTCCCTCCACCACTGACGCACAGTGGCAGCAGTGTGTACCATCTAAAAGATGCACTGCAGCAATGCATCAAGGCTCCTCAGACAGCACCTTCCAAACTCACGACCTCTACCAACTAGAAGGACAAGGGCAACAAATACATGGGAACACCCCCACCTGCAAGTTCCCCTCCAAGTCACACACCATCCTGACTTGGAACTATATCACCGTTCCTTCACTGTCGCTGGGTCAAAATCCTGGAACTCCCTTCCTAACAGCACTGTGGGTATACCTACCCCATATGGACTGCAGCGGTTCAAGAAGGCAGCTCACCACCACCTTCTCAAGGGCAATTAGGGATGGGCAATAAATGCTGGCCTGGCCAGCGACGCCCACATCCCATGAATGAATAAAAAAAAAAATCTGCTGGGACTGTTCCCAAATCTAAGGAATTTTGCAAAATCATAGCTAGCGCCTCCACTATCTCTGCAGTTATCTCTTTTAGAACCCTAGGATGTAGGCCATCAGGTCCTGGGGATCTGTTAGATTTTATTCCTTTAAGTTTCTCCAATACTTTTTGTCTGCTGATATAATTTCTTTAATTTTCTCACTCTTTTTAGCCCCGAGGTTACCATTTATTTCTGGTATGAAACTTGTCTCTTCTACTGTGAAGACAGACACAAAGTATTTGCTCAATGCCTCTGCCATTTCCTCATTCCCCGGGATAATTTCTCCTGCCTCTGCTTCTAAGGGACCAACGTTTACTTTAGTTACTCTTTTCCTTTTTATATGCCTCTAAAAGCTCATACAATCTGTTTTTATATTACTGGCAAGTTTACTCTCATATTCTATTTTTTCCTTTTATCTCAACTTTTTGGTGACCCTTTGCTGGTTTCTAAACTCCCAATCCTCAGACTTGCTATTCCTTTCTGCAACATTGTAAGCTTCTTCTTTTAATCTAATACTATCCTTATCTTCCTGAGTGAGCCACAGATGGGTCTTTCTTGCTGAGTTTTTGTATTTCAATGGAATGTATTTTTGTTGAACATTATGAACTGTTTCTTATGAACATTATAAACTTTTTTTAAGATGTATCTAGACAGATACATGGATGGGCAGGAAGCAAAGAGATACAGACCCTTAGAAAATAGGCGACATGTTTAGATAGAGGATCTGGATCGGCGCAGGCTTGGAGGGCCGAAGGGCCTGTTCCTGTGCTGTAATTTTCTTTGTTCTTTGTTCTTTGTTTCTTTAAAGGTTTCCCATTGTTCACTGTTGAATTACCATCATGCCTTTTAGTTCACATAGGTACCAACGACATAGATAGGACTACGAAAGAGGCTCTGCTTAATAATCTCTGGATTATTACCTGAGCTACGAGCAAATTTGTCTAGGGTAAATAAGATTAGACAGTTAAATGTATGGCTGTAAGATTGGTGTGGGTGAAATGGATTTCAATTCATAGGGCACTGGCACCAGTACCGGGGAATGTGGGAGCTGTACCGTTGAGATGGTCTTCATCTGAACTGTGCTGGGACCAGTGTTCTGGCAAGTCATATAACTAGGGCAGTGGAGAGGGCTTTAAACTAAGTAGTGGGCATGAGGGATCAAGTGAGGGAAGATGTTGTTACGCTAATGAGTTTTGTTGAATGATAATTTTCATTAATCCACTGACAGGAGATCTGAATTTATATATTTTTGAAAAAGACATTGAATCCTACACTGCAATGCATGTGAGGAGAGGGACAAAATGTCTTCTCAGTCCCAGCAAGAACAAAGACCAGGAAGTTTAAAGGTATTACCTGATCTCTCAGCAAAAGGAAGAGATAATACTAACTGCAATGTTTGAATCTCTGAGTGACTGTCATATGACAAGCCCCTCCCCATATGTAGTTTTAAGTTGGTATTTTCTCTGCAGAAGAGGAGAAGCAACTGGACTCTGACATGAGCAGACCTAAGTGGGGGTCCCTCTCTCGCTCTCTCTCTCTCTCCATTCCAGCTTGAAAGCTTTCAAATCCTCCTTGTTGACTGACCATTTTTGCATACTCCAGCTACAATCAGAAACCCCGTTGGAGAAAATCATCTGCATCACTGTCTTCAAGAGACCAATCGAACCAGTCACTTACTGCTTCAAACTAAAAACCTCAGGACCACCGCATTCAGCGGGAAGCCAGCCGAATCACCAAACGCCACAGACTGCATACATTTTTTATGGACTCTAACTCAACCAATCTACCTTTCCTCACTCTGTAGCCTATTTGTGTGTGTGTAAACCTCAAGTGTGTGTGTGAGTGAAGGTTGGCGTGTTGTTTATTGTTTTATTAGTTTGGGATTGGGTACAATAAAGTTAACCTCTTTCTTTGTTAACTCAAGAAAACTTGTCTGATTGGTTCTTGTTATGATCATAGCAAGTAAGTAATCAAACACCTACTGAATTGGCCAGTACATCCACTTTAAGAAAGAATTAAATCTGTTGTGATCTAACAAGGAGAGGAAAAAGAAGGAAGCCCTTCAATCCCTCCACTCTTGACCGTAACAATGTAATAAATTAAAGAGAGAGGACAAGGCAAGAGAGCAAGGTAGCAATAAGGGAATTGATAATCTGACTGTGGCAGGAAGGGATAGAACGTAAAAATTTAAGAGTACCACAGCAGATAAGGCTAGAGGTTGCAAAAATAATAAAAAGACAGAATTAAAGGCACTCTATCGGAATGCACACAACATTCACAACAAGATAGATGAATTGACGGCACAAATGGAAGTAAACAGGTATGATCTCATTGCCATTATGGAGACATGGCAGCAGGGTGACCAAGGCTGGGAACTGGATGTCCAAAGTTGTTTGACATTTAGAAAGGACCGGCAAAAAGGAAAGGAGGTGGGTAATGCTGTTAATAAAGGATGATATCAGTACATTAGTGAGAGAGGATCTTAGATCGGAAGATCAAGATGTAGAATTAGTTTGGGTGGAGCAAAGAAACAGCAAGGGGCAGCAAACATTGGTAGGAATTGTTTATAGGCCACCAACCAGTAATGCATGGTATAATTCAGGAAATTAGAGGTGCATGTAACAAGGGTAATACAATATTCCTGGGGGACCTCAATCTACATATAGATTGCGTAAACCTAATTAGCATGAATGCTGTGGAGGACAAATTAATGGAATGTATATGAGATGATTTTCTAGAACAGTATATTGAGGAACCAACTAGAGAACAGGCTATTTTAGATCTAGAATTGTGCAATGAGAAAGGGCTCATTAATAATCTCGCTGTAAAGGAGCCTCTAGGGAAGACTGACCATAATATGGTGGAATTTTGCATTAAGTTTGAAAGTGATGTAGTTTAGGAGGTGGTGGCATAGTGGTAATGTCACTGAACTAGCAATCCAGAAGTCCAAGATAAAGTCCGGGGATGTGGCTTCCAATCCCACCTTGGCAGCTGGTGAAATTTAAATTCAATTAATTAATAGAATTCTGGAATTGAAAGTTAATCTCCATAATAGTGCCATGAAACTCTCATCTTCTGTCATAAAAACCCATCTGGTTCACTAATGTCCTTTAGGGAAGGAAATCTGCCATCCTTCTCTGGTCTGGCCTACATGTGACTCCAGACCCACAGCAATGTGGTTGACTCTTAACTGCCCTCTGAAATGGCCCAGCAAGTCATTCAGTTGTCAAGGGCAATTAGGGATGGGTAACAAATACTGGCCTTGCAAGCAAACCCACATCTCATAAAAGAATTTTTTAAAAATCTGAAACTAGGGTCTTAACTCTAAACAAAGAAAACTATGAAGGTATGAGGGGCAACTTGGCTATGGTAGATTGGGAAACTACATTAAAAGGTATGATGATAGACAGGAAATGGCTAGCATTTAAAGAATTAATATATGCTTTACAACAAATTTACATTCCTTTGAGGCACAAAATCCCTGCAGGAAAGGTGATCCAACCATGGTTAACAAGAGAAGTTAAAGATTGTATTAGATCAAAAGAAGAGGCTTATAAAGTTGCCAGAAAGAAGTAGTAAGCCTGAGGATTGGGAGCATTTTATAATTCAGAAAAGGAGGGCCAAGAAACTGATAAAGGAAGAGAAAATAGAATATGAAAGTAAACTAGTGAGAAACATAAAAATCGGCTGTAAAAGCTATAGGCATGTAAAAAGGAAAAGATTAGCAAAGACAAATGTGGGCCCGCTACAGGCAAAGACAGGCATATTTATAATGGTGAATAAGGAAATGGCAGAAAAACTAAACAAATACTTTGTGTCTGTCTTCACGGAGGAAGATACAAAAAAACCTCCAAAGAATACTAAAGAACCAAGGGAATGACAACCTGAAAGAAAGTAGTATTAACACAAAAGTACTGGAGAAATTAATGAGACTGAAAGTTGATAAATTCCCTGGACCTAATGATCTACATCCCAGAGTGTTGAAAGAGGTGGTTGTAGAGATAGTGGATGCATTGGTGATCATCCAAAATTCTATAGATTCTGGAACAGTTCCTGCAGATTGGAAGGTAGCAAATGTCACCCCACAATTTAAGAAAGGAGGGAGAGACAAAACAGGGAACAACAGACCCGTTAGCCTGCCATCAGTAGTAGGGAAAATGTTAGAATCTATAATAAAGGATGTGATAACTGGACACTTGGAAAATAATTGTAGGATTGGGCAGACTCAACATTGATTTACAAAACACCTGTTGGAGTTTTTTGAGGATGTAACTAGCATAATAGATAAGGGGGAACTAGTAGATGTGGTGTATTTGGATTTTCAGAAGGCTTTCGGTAAGGTCCCATACAGGAGGTTAGTAAGCAAAATTAGAGCACATGGGATTGGGGGTAATATACTGGCATGGATTGAGAATTGGTTCACAGACAGAAAACAGAGAGCAGCAATAAATTGGTCATTCTCAGATTGGCAGGCTGTGACTAGTGGGGTACCACAAGGATCAGTGCTTGGGCCCTAGCTATTCACCATCTATATCAATGATTTGGATGTGGGGACCAAATGTAATATTTCCAAGTTTGCTGATGGCACAAAACTATCTGGGAATGTGAGTTGTGAGAAGGATGCAAAAAGGCTTCAAGGCAATTTAGACAGGCTAAGTGAGTGGGCAAGAACATGGCAGATGGAATATAAAGTGGAAAAATGTGAAGTTATCCACTTTGGTAGGAAAAATCAGAAATGCAGAGTATTTCTTAACTGAGAGGTTGGGAAGTGTTGATGTCCAAAGGGACCTTGATGTCCTTGTTCATAAGTCACTGGAAGCTAACATGCTGGTGCAGCAAGCAATTAGGAAGGCAAATGGCATGTTTCCCTTTATTGCAAGAAGATTTGAGTAGGAGTAAAGAGGTATTGCTGTAATTGTATACAGCCTTGGTGAGACTGCACCTAGAATATTGTGTACAGTTTTGGTCTCCTTACCTAAGAAAAGATATACTTGCCATAGAGGGAGTGGAACGAAGGGTCACCAGACTGATCTCTGGGATGGCGGGATTATTTTATGAGGAGAGATTGAGGAGACTGGGATTATATTCTCTTGAATCTAGAAGAATGAGAGGTGATCTCACTGAAACATACAAAATTCTTATGGGGCTTGACAGAGTAAATACAGGAAGGATGTTTCCTCTGGTTGGGGTGTCTAGAACCGGGGTACAGTTTCAAAATAAGTGGTAGGCCATTTAGGACTGAGTTGAGGAAGAATTTCTTCACTCAGAGGGTGGTGAATCTTAGGAATGCTCTAACCCAGAGGGCTGTGGAGGCTCAGTCATTATGTTCAAGACAGAGATCGATAGATTTCTAGATATTAAAGATATCAAGGGATATGGAGATAGTGTGGGAAAATGGCATTGAGGTAGAAGATCAGCCATGATTTAGTTGAATGGTGGAGGGGCCGAATGGCCTACTCCTGCTCCTATTCCCTATGTTCTTATGTTCATACAATGGCCATCATATAAACAGAATACAGGGTGGATATAATGTGGTAAAACATTTGCATGCTTTTCAAATTAGACCCACACTTGTGAAAATGTCATTCAAATGCTTTGACCATGGTGGGAAGGGCAATACAATGAGCACAAACCTATCCTTGCCCAGCATTGACACACACCCACTTTGCAGCAATGTTCACTGAATGATGATCAAGGACAGGAACAGTGGGTGATATCTTTTCACCTCCTCTAATGCAGTGTTGATGAGGCCAATTGTAATGTTTCTAATCACTGCTCCAGCTAAGGTGAATTTACTCAGTGTCAATGTTCTTTATTCCAGACATGCTGGATAACAAAAATTGACTTTCCACTCACATTTTTGATGTAATGTACATTTATACCCTATTTTACAACATTTTTTGTAAGCTATCTGCTGAACTCACAGGTGGGGGATAGCCAGGGATGTTAACTGGTCCAACTAAGTGCAGTGATTGAAAATGTTAAGAGAAGAAAAGTTGCACGGAATTGACCAGTGCAGCTCTGGGAGCACAAGGAATATAGAAAATATGTACTGGTCTGTGAGTAGTCAAACTTACAGTCTTCTCAAGACGAGTCATGGATGATGGGCTAGTCAAGGCATGGAGAGTCACATCTGAGTGCAAGATGGGAAATATTAAAGTACTTTTAAATATTGTAAGCCCTAACTGAAATAAATTTAAAATGTAGGTAACATTCACACCACACATGTGCCAGGCAATGGCCATCTCTGACATGAGAGAATCTAACCACCTCCCCTGACATTCAACAGCATTGCCATTGCTGAATCCCTCACTGTCAATGTCCAAGGGCTCACCATTGACCAGAAACGTAACTGAACCAACAAACCTGGTTCAGCAAGTGATAGTTCACGCCATATTTGAACTTCTGTCATAGGTTTGACTGAATTGGGAATTATTGACTTCAGCAGGGAAAATGTATTGTTTGAACTCTGCCCACTGTTTGGGATCTATGCAGGATTAAGTAGAGTTGAGAGAAGGCACTTTCACCATAGAGCCAAGTCCCCTGCAGTGCCATTATTGTAACCCAGTCAAAAATATAAGGAAAGTATAAATAGAAAGTTTTTCTGACTAATTGCAGAGGCATAACTACATATAAAGTATTGGTGAGAGACATGCTTTCACACTTGGCCGGGCAGTCACTTCAAATAATTTGGTGTTGATGGTTCATGAAGCAGAACCAGCAGGACATTCCATCTGCTGTCATGCTTGAGGGGCAGATATTGTGAGCTGAAAATCATTTTGGTGACAGATAACGTGTCTATGGTTGAAAGTGCATTTCTATGGGGTGATATTTTCCAGCTGCAATGCATTAGAGCGAATCTGGATTTATACAGAGGCCAATCATGTGAATAAGACATAGCAAAACAGCTCTACTGCATTGCATCATAACCTTGCCTCAAAATGCAAGTGCAGCTAATTTGCATATTAGTGTGGCACCCTCAGTTCATCGTGCATGATGTCCTGGGAGAACGTTGAGGTCGTGGGCTCTCTTAAAGATGGAGTTTTCTTTTACTAAAAAATACAGGTTGAACTTCATCTCCATTTTATAGCAATAACACTTGGCTTGTGGTCTCCTGTGCAGAGCCTGAGTAGGTACATGTGAATCCATACTTTCTTTCAGCATCTTTTCCCATTATATATTTGTCCTTGATTTTAAGCCCTGTGCCTGCTAAAAGTAGGGCACACAAAGGTCGTATAATGGAGGCAGGGAACTTTCCTCTCTGTTCATGCTGTGCTCCTACCAGCTGCCATTTGAACACTTGGGTTCCAGGACACTCAGAGGTGCTTGCTGCTGCCAGACAAGGGTCTCACAAATATGCAGAGATCCGGCTCCACAACCTGATTTAACTCACAGTTGTGTGAATCTTGACCAATGTCAGAGCCTCTAGAAAAACCTGGCAGCAAATAGGATCAAGCCCAGGAAGGTGAGCAAGAGTGCGCCACTGTGCACCAAAAGGAAATAATGGAATAAAAAAAGGAAATACTGGAAATACCCAGCAGGTCTGGTAGCATCTGTTGAGTGAGAAACAAGAGTTATTGGGCAGAATCTTTTCCTCTTGGTTGCTGCCAGAACAGTGGGACCATTTTTGGGTCAGAAACCTGCCTAACTGATTTGTGCACCTTCTGGTTCCTCGTTCCCAGAGTAATGCAATTAACATCCCACCTTCAGGTTCCCTGATCAATCAGGGAGGGTGAGTGGGATGACAGCAGCCAGGAAGGATCGCTATTTAAAGGGACCCCAGCAGGATTCACAATGGCAGCAGTGATTACAGGAAACAATCCAGTGTTTGGGGGAATTAACTGCAGCATCGATGGAAGACGTGGAAAGGTTGCCCCCCACCCCCAGTTCACAGACACATGCCTGGAGCTGATGATTCAAGCAATAAGGACACAGAGAGAAGTCCTCTTCCCTGAGGATGACGGGAGGAAGTCAGATAGCTGCACCAAGTGGCTTCAAGCTGCTGAGGCTGTCTGTAGCTGAAATGTGGTGCCGAGGGCCCGGATCCAGTGCAGTAAAAGCTTCAACGACCTCATGAGGTCCAGTAAGGTGAATGTCCTGCAACTCTCAGCTGGCAGCCATCACTCTCTCATCTCCCTGGTATTCTACTGCACAGCACTCCTTTGACCGACACACCTTGCTGTCACACACATTCTTTACTTACTCCTCTTCAATCCTCCATCTAAACTGGCATCACTCACACTCACCTTCAACGGTCATCTTGCTCCCATTCCTCTCATTAACCCTTCTCAAATGTTGACCATCCATCCTCAGCAATCAGATCACACCTCATACTCATAACTCACAGCCTTTTCTCGTTGCAGGAGAAGAGGGGACACAACTCCAGGGAAAGGCAGAGAACCGGGTGTGGAGCTGCAGCCATGGCCACCCTGACTGCGATGGAGGAAGAAGCCCTGGAGATTGACAGGGTGGTGGCTCCAGTACAGGCTATTGCCAATAGAGAGATGAGGGTGGCCCAGAGAACTGGTGACAGCATTAGATATCACACTGCCACTTGGCACTTAACTGTCACTCATGTTGAATTAATGTCACCAATACATTTAATGTCATGATCTGCACTGTGCCTGTTTCACCTAGATTTGGTGCTAAATCATGTATTTCATCTCCCGCAAGTGTATTTATTTATTTAGGGATACAGCACTGAAACAGGCCCTTCAGCCCGCCGAGTCTGTGCCGACCAACAACCACTCATTTATACTAATCCTACATTAACCCCATATTCCTACCACATCCCCACAATTCCCCTACCACCTACCTATACTAGGGACAATTTATAATGGCCAATTTACCTATCAACCTGCAAGTCTTTGGCTGTGGGAGGAAACCGGAGCACCCGGCGAAAACCCACACAGTCACAGGGAGAACTTGCAAACTCCACACAGGCAGTACCCAGAATTGAACCCGGGTCACTGGAGCTGTGAGGCTGCGCTGCTAACCACTGCGCCACTGTGCTGCCCTATTATTGGTACCAATGGAGGAGATGAGGGATGAAGCCAAGGATTCCTCAAAGGAGGATCAGCATTCAGTATACACTGTCACATAACTCCTGTGCACCCTCTACCAGTGCAGATACACATACCCTGGTGAGTTTAGCTTCTCAGGTAGATAGGGTGGCAAGGAGTATATCACATGTGATTAGGTGCAGGTGCTGGAGACAGGGACCACAGTGGAGAGTCCCCATCAGAGGGCAAAGGACACTTCAAGCTCTCCTCAACTGGGCACAGTTGCTGTGCCTTGCGTCAGGTGGGGGGGTCGGGGGTGGGTGAGGGTCGGGTTGGGGGTCGGCGAGGTTATACAATAAATGGGTACATGTGGAACAGCAACAGGAAATGTATATGCATCTGTCAGAATTTCCAGAGGTATTGTGCACCCTTGCACAGAAAATGGAGGAATTCATCTCTAGCATGTGTGCTATGTTGGGCTGAATCTTCTGTGCCCACCACCAATGTCGGCGGCGGCCGAAGAAAACAGTGGCCGCCCATGCGGGCCACATGTCACGGAGCCACCACAATCTACAGTGCGGTGGCTCATTCAAATAGCTGAGGTGGGCCGCCCCTTCAATCACATGGAGAGAGCTGGCTGTCCATCCTTGGCAATGGTGTCAGCTGCCTATGCACAGGCGCTGACGCCAATTTTAAAGGGCTTTGAGCCCTACCGGAAAATTTTAATATTTAAAGTTAAAGTAAATGAAAAGAAATGCAGACATTTCTTCTGTCCTTCTTCCACCACCCCCCCACCGCCATAACAATCAAACTAATTATTTTCCCTTCCCCCCTAAAACACTTACCTTGTCCATCTGACCTTCCCCCACCCCCCCAAACTGCAAACTTTAAACTCCAACCCTTCCCACAATCCCCTACACCCATGATATTATTTTGACCCCGTTTCCCCCCGCCCTCGCACTGATAAACTTATCTCTTCCTCACTCTCCATCAGTGTTGTGCCTCGTTTCCCTGGACAGGGACCCGAAGGCGCGCGAGTGTTGGCCACCAGGCTGAAGATCGCAGTGAGATATTAGGCGGTGACGTGAGTATCATTAATGAATTCATTTTAATTTATTTATATATTCAAATGGGGGTCCCGTCGCCGAGCGGTGGGGGGAGGCCGCCACGAAGCCTCGTCGCCGACGGTAATAACGGGCCAGGCCCTCTTGGCATTGGGATGCATGGTGGCCCTCTCCTGGAGACATCCTCAGGCACCTCCCCACCATGGACCCCAATGCCTGGGGGAAAACAAAATCCAGCCCGATGTCTCAGGTATTTGTGCTGAAGATCACCTCCATTGGAAGAATCATAGAATGGTTATAACATAAAACGAGGCCAATCAGCCCATGGTGTCTATGCCAGCTCTCTGCAAGAGTGACCCACTTAGTTCTGCTCCCCTGCCTTTACCTAATAGCCCTGCAAATTTTTTCTCTTCAGGTAATTATCCAATTCCCTTTTGAAAGCCATGATTGAACCTGCCCCCACTACACGCTCTGGCAGTGCATTCCAGATCCTAACCACTCGCTGCGTAAAAACGCTTTTCCTCATGTCGCCGTTGCTTCTTTTGCCAATCTCCCTAAATTGGTGCCCTCTGTTTCTCAATCCTTCTGCCAAAGGGAACAATTTCTCCCTATCTGCTCTGTCCAGACCCTTCATCATTTTGAACATCTCTATCAAATCTGCTCTTAATCTTTTCTTCTCCAGGGAGAACAGCCCCAGCTTCTCCAATCTATCTACATAACTGAAATTCCTCATTCCTGAAACCATTCTCATGAATCTTTTCTTCACCCTCTCTAATGCCTTTGCATCCTTTCTAAAGTGTGGTGCCCAGTACTGGACACAATGCTCCAGTTGAGGCTGAACCAGTGTTTTATACAGGTTTATCATAACTTCCTTGCTTCTGTACTTTATGCCCCTAATTATAAAGCCCATAAAAGAGTGGCCAACCTCATGGAGAGTCAGACACAACAGACCATGGAGTGCATGCTTGTGCACACTAAAGGCCTGCATACTCTGGCTGCCAGTTAACAGAGCATTGATTAAAGCATTGTCTCGGTGGCTGAGCCAAATGCAGCCAAATGCTCTCCCACTCTTGGTTAGGAGGGAAGTGCAGGTGGGCCCCAAGAGGGAAGATGCAGAAAGGGTTGATGGTAGTGGGAATGGGCACCAGCATATAGAAGTAGATAAGAGGAATAAGATGCATAAAGGAGTGAGAGTTGGATAGTACCAGAGAAGGAAGTAGTACCATATTAGATAGGAGGAGAATAAAAAGGACGACAAAGACAGGTTTAGAATGCATGGATCTAAATGCACAAATTGTGGTGAATAAGGTTGGTGAGCTACAAGCATGAATAACCATGTGGGAAATATGATGTAGTGGCAATAATAGAAATGTGGCTTGAAAAAAGGTGATGACTGGGCACTTAATATTCAAGGATACAAAGTGTTCAGAAAAGATAGGAAAGGGAAAAAGAGAAGTGTTGTGGTAGTATTGATTAGAGAAGACATTGTAGTGTTAGAAAGAAAGGGTGTCCTTGGGGGGCAAAGACAGAATCCATTTGGTTAGAGTTGAGAAGCAAAAAGGGGATGATCTCACAACTGGGGTTTTCTATAGGCCTCCAAATAGTGAGAAAGAGATAGAGGTGCTAATCTGCAGGAAAATGACAGAGATGCGCAAAATCTATAGAGTGATTATACTGGGGGACTTTAATTACCTAAATATCAATTGGGATAATGTTAGAGTGAAGGTGAAGGAGGGGGAGGAATTTCAGAAATGTGTTCAGGAGAACTTCCTTGACCTGTAGTTCTCGGTCCAACTAGGAAGGAGGCATTGCTGGATCTGGTGCTGGGGAATAAGGGGGCGAGTGGACTAAGTGTCTGTGGGGGAACACTTGGGTAAGAGTAATGCCTAATTTAGATTAGTAATGGAAAAGAGCAAGGAACGATCTAAAGTAGAACTTCTAGATTGGAAGAGGGCTAACTTCAATGTGATGAGAGGAGATCTAGCCAGGGTAAATGGAACCAAAGATTGACAGGAAAATCGGTAACGGAACAATGGGTGATCTTTACAGGCTAGGTACAATCCAACAAGGGCAAAAGGTAACGGAACCAAAGCCAGGGCTGCTGGGATGTACTCAATACCCCGTCCGATGAAGGAAAGCATGCCGTATGCCTTCTTGACCACTCTATTGACCTGCGTTGCCACCTTCAGGGAACAATGGACCTGAACACCCAAATCTCTCTGTACATCAATTTTCCCCAGGACTTTTCCATTTACTGTATAGTTCACTCTTGAATTGGATCTTCCAAAATGCATCACCTCGCATTTGCCCTGATTGAACTCCATCTGCCATTTCTATGCCCAACTCTCCAATCTATCTATATTCTGCTGTATTCTCTGACAGTCCCCTTCACTATCTGCTACTCCACCAATCTTAGTGTCGTCTGCAAACTTGCTAATCAGACCACCTATACTTTCCTCCAAATCATTTATGTATATCACAAACAACAGTGGTCCCAGCACGGATCCCTGTGGAACACCACTGGTCACACGTCTCCATTTTGAGAAACTCCCTTCCACTGCTACTCTCTGTCTCCTGTTGCCCAGCCAGTTCTTTATCCATCTAGCTAGTACACCTTGGACCCCATGCGACTTCACTTTCTCCATCAGCCTACCATGGGGAACCTTATCGAACGCCTTACTGAAGTCCATGTATATGACATCTACAGCCCTTCCCTCATCAATCAACTTTGTCACTTCCTCAAAGAATTCTATTAAGTTGGTAAGACATGACCTTCCCTGCACAAAACCATGTTGCCTATCACCGATAAGCCCATTTTCTTCCAAATGGGAATAGATCCTATCCCTCAGTATCTTCTCCAGCAGCTTCCCTACCACTGACGTCAGGCTCACCGGTCTATAATTACCTGGATTTTCGCTGCTACCCTTCTTAAACAAGGGGACAACATTAGCAAATCTCCAGTCCTCCGGGACCTCACCCGTGTTTAAGGATGCTGCAAAGATATCTGTTAAGGCCCTCGCTATTTCCTCTCTCGCTTCCCTCAGTAACCTGGGATAGATCCCATCCGGACCTGGGGACTTGTCCACCTTAATGCCTTTTAGAATACCCAACACTTCCTCCCTCCTTATCCCGACTCGACCTAGAGTAATCAAACATCTGTCCCTAACCTCAACATCCCTCATGTCCCTCTCCTCGGTGAATACCGATGCAAAGTACTCGTTTAGAATCTCACCCATTTTCTCTGACTCCACGCATAACTTTCCTCCTTTGTCCTTGAGTGGGCCAATTCTTTTTCTAGTTACCCTCTTGCTCCTTATATATGAATAAAAGGCTTTGGGATTTTCCTTAACCCTGTTTGCTAAAGATATTTCATGACCCCTTTTAGCCCTCTTAATTCCTCGTTTCAGATTGGTCCGACATTCCCGATATTCTTTCAAAGCTTCGTCTTTCTTCAGCCTCCTAGACCTTATGTATGCTTCCTTTTTCCTCTTAGCTAGTCTCACAATTTCACCTGTCATCCATGGTTCCCTAATCTTGCCATTTCTACCCCTCATTTTCACAGGAACATGTCTCTCCTGCACGCTAATCAACCTCTCTTTAAAAGCCTCCCACATATCAAATGTGGATTTACCTTCAAACAGCTGCTCCCAATCTACATTCCCCAGCTCCTGCCGAATTTTGGTATAGTTGGCCTTCCCCCAGTTTAGCACTCTTCCTTTAGGACCACTCTCGTCTTTGTCCATGAGTATTCTAAAACTTATGGAATTATGATCACTATTCCCAAAGTAGTCCCCTACTGAAACTTCAACCACCTGGCCGGGCTCATTCCCCAACACCAGGTCCAGTATGGCCCCTTCCCGAGTTGGACTATTTACATACTGCTCTAGAAAACCCTGCTGGATGCTCCTTACAAATTCTGCTCCATCTAGACCTCTAACACTAAGTGAATCCCAGTCAATGTTGGGAAAATTAAAATCTCCTATCACCACCACCCTGTTCCTCCTACATCTTTCCATAATCTGTTTACATATTTGTACCTCTATCTCACGCTCGCTGTTGGGAGGCCTGTAGTACAGCCCCAACATTGTTACCGCACCCTTCCTATTTCTGAGTTCTGCCCATATTGCCTCACTGCTCGAGTCCTCCATAGTGCCCTCCTTCAGCACAGCTGTGATATCCTCTTTGACCAGTAATGCAACTCCTCCACCCCTTTTACCTCCCTCTCTATCCCGCCTGAAGCATCGATATCCTGGGATATTTAGTTGCCAATCATGCCCTTCCCTCAACCAAGTCTTAGTAATAGCAATAACATCATACTCCCAGGTACTAATCCAAGCCCTAAGTTCATCTGCCTTACCTACTACACTTCTTGCATTAAAACAAATGCACCTCAGACCACCAGTCCCTTTGCGTTCATCATCTGCTCCCAGCCTACTCTTTCCCTTAGTCACTGACTTCATTATCTAGTTCCTTACAGGCTTTAGTTACTACCTCCTTACTGTCCACTGACCTCCTCATTTGGTTCCCATCCCCCTGCCACATTAGTTTAAACCCTCCCCAACAGCGTTAGCAAAAGCACCCCCAAGGACATTGGTTCCAGTCCGGCCCAGGTGTAGACCGTCCAATTTGTAATAGTCCCACCTCCCCCAGAACCGGTCCCAATATCCCAAAAATCTGAACCCTTCCCTCCTGCACCATCTCTCAAGCCACGCATTCATCCTGACTATTCTTTCATATCTAATCATTTCTACTCTGACTATCACGTCTTATTTGGGAAATAAAGGGGGATGAACTTACTTACAGTTGAGTTAACACCCCCATACATAAGAAATTAGTTATGCAACTTGGAAAACGGTATAAATATTGGAAGCACACATTGGATTTTTAGATTCGTGGACTCTTGGTCTAATGAGAGTAAGAGACTTAAAGTAATTAATATTAGTAATGATAAAGAAATTAATGGGACTGAAAGCTAACAAATCCCTTGGACCAACATCCTTGGGTTCCAAAAGAGTTGGCTGCAAAGATAGTGAATGCGCTGGTTGTGATCTTCCAAATTTCCCTCGATTCTGGAATGGTCCCAATTGATGAAAAGGTAGTAAGTAAATGTGACATTGCTATTCAAGAAAGGAGGGAGAAAGAAAATGGTAAACAACAGGCCAGTTAGCCTTATATCTGTCATTGGGAAAAGGCTAGAATCCACTATTAAAGAAATGGTAACAGAGCACTTAGAAAATCATCAAATGAACAGGCAGAGTTAACATGGTTTTATAAAAGGGAAATCATGTTTGACAATTCTATTTAAGTTTTTGAGGATGCAATGAACAGGTTAGATAAATGAGAACCAGTGAATGTAGTATATTTGGATTTTCAAAAAGACATTCAATAAGGTGCCACATGAAAGGTGCCACAAGATAGGAGTTCCTGGTGTTGGAGGTAAAATATTAGCATGGATAGAGGATTGGTTAAAAGACAGAAACAGAGAGTAGGATTAAATGGGTCATTTTCAGGTTGGCAGGCTGGTACTAGTGAAGTGCCACAGAGGCAGTGCTGGAACGTCAGCTATTTATAATATATATTAATTATCTAGATGAAGCGACTGAATGTAATGTATCCAAGTTTTCTGACTAAACAAAGCTAGGTGTGAAAGTAAGCTGTGAGCAGGACACAGAGTCTGAAGAGGGAAGTGAGTGTGAAAGAAGGTGGCAGATGGAGTATAATATGGGGAAATTTGAGGTTATGCACTTTGGTAGGAAGAATAGAAAAACTGAATATTTTTTAAATGATGAGAAACTATTAAATGTAGGTGTCCAGAGGGATTTGGGTGCCCTTGCAAAAAAACAAAACAAAGTTAACATGCAGGAGCAGCAAGCAATTTTTAAGGCAAATGGTATTTTTTTTTTTATTTAGAGATACAGCACCGAAACAGGCCCTTCGGCCCACCGAGTCTGTGCCGACCAACAACCACCCATTTATACTTTCTTTTCTTTTGGGCCTCCTTATCTCGAGAGACAATGGATACGCGCCTGGAGGTGGTCAGTGGTTTGTGAAGCAGCGCCTGGAGTGGCTATAAAGGCCAATTCTAGAGTGACAGGCTCTTCCACAGGTGCTGCAGAGAAATTTGTTTGTCGGGGCTGTTGCACAGTTGGCTCTTCCCTTGCGCCTCTGTCTTTTTTCCTGCCAACTACTAAGTCTCTTCGACTCGCCACACTTTAGCCCCGTCTTTATGGCTGCCCGCCAGCTCTGGGGAACGCTGGCAACTGACTCCCACGACTTGTGATCAATGTCACAGGATTTCATGTCGCATTTGCAGACGTCTTTAAAGCGGAGACATGGACGGCCGGTGGGTCTGATACCAATGGCGAGCTCGCTGTACAATGTGTCTTTGGGGATCCTGCCATCTTCCATGCAGCTCACATGGCCAAGCCATCTCAAGCGCCGCTGACTCAGTAGTGTGTACAAGCTGGGGAAGTTGGCCACCTCGAGGACTTCTGTGTTGGAGATACGGTCCTGCCACCTGATGCCAAAAATTCTCCAGAGGCAGCGAAGATGGAATGAATTGAGACGTCGTTCTTGGCTGACATACGTTGTCCAGGCCTCGCTACCACACAGCAAGGTACTGAGGACACAGGTCTGATACACTCGGACTTTTGTGTTCCGTGTCAGTGCACCATTTTCCCACACTCTCTTGGCCAGTCTGGACATAGCAGTGGAAGCCTTTCCCATGCGCTTGTTGATTTCTGCATCTAGAGACAGGTTACTGGTGATAGTTGAGCCTAGGTAGGTGAACTCTTGAACCACTTCCAGAGTGTGGTCGCCAATATTGATGGATGGAGCATTTCTGACATCCTGCCCCATGATGTTCGTTTTCTTGAGGCTGATGGTTAGGCCAAATTCATTGCAGGCAGCCGCAAACCTGTCGATGAGACTCTGCAGGCACTCTTCAGTGTGAGATGTTAAAGCAGCATCGTCAGCAAAGAGGAGTTCCCTGATGAGGACTTTCCGTACTTTGGACTTCGCTCTTAGACGGGCAAGGTTGAACAACCTGCCCCCTGATCTTGTGTGGAGGAAAATTCCTTCTTCAGAGGACTTGAACGCATGTGAAAGCAGCAGGGAGAAGAAAATCCCAAAAAGTGTGGGTGCGAGAACACAGCCCTGTTTAACGCCACTCAGGATAGGAAAGGGGTCTGATGAGGAGCCACCATGTTGAATTGTGCCTTTCATATTGTCATGGAATGAGGTGATGATACTTAGTAGCTTTGGTGGGCATCCAATCTTTTCTAGTAGTCTGAAGAGACCACGTCTGCTGACGAGGTCAAAGGCTTTGGTGAGATCAATGAAAAAAATTTAGAGGGGCATCTGTTGTTCACGGCATTTCTCCTGTATCTGACGAAGGGAGAACAGCATGTCAATGGTCGATCTCTCTGCACGAAAGCCACACTGTGCCTCAGGGTAGACGCGCTCGGCCAGCTTCTGGAGCCTGTTCAGAGCGACTCGAGCAAAGACTTTCCCCACTATGCTGAGCAGGGAGATTCCACGGTAGTTGTTGCAGTCACCGCGGTCACCTTTGTTTTTATAGAGGGTGATGATACTGGCATCGCGCATGTCCTGGGGTACTGCTCCCTCGTCCCAGCACAGGCATAGCAGTTCATGTAGTGCTGAGAGTACAGCAGGCTTGGCACTCTTGATTATTTCGGGGGTAATG
Source organism: Heterodontus francisci (assembly GCF_036365525.1). NCBI lineage: Eukaryota > Metazoa > Chordata > Chondrichthyes > Heterodontiformes > Heterodontidae > Heterodontus > Heterodontus francisci. Next base: position 88,848,145 of record NC_090379.1, on the reverse strand, counting down.
CTGTCCTTCCCAGGGGCTTTTCCGCTGGCGAGAGAATCAGTGGCATCACTGAGTTCTGATTTGGTTGGCTGTACGTCCAGCTCATCCATGACTGGTAGAGGCTGGGCTGCATTGAGGGCAGTCTCAATGACAGCATTCTCCCTGGAGTACACTTCTAGGTAGTGCTCAACCCAGCGGTCCATTTGTTTGTGTTGGTCAGTGATTATGTCCCCTGATTTAGATTTGAGGGGGGCGATCTTCTTGATAGTTGGCCCAAGAGCTCTCTTCATTCCATCATACATTCCTCTGATGTTTCCGGTGTCTGAGGCCAGCTGAATATGACTGCAAAGGTGTTGCCAGTAGTCGTTTGCGCAGCGCCTGGCTGTTCTTTGTGTAGTGCTTCTGGCTGCTTTAAGTGCTGCGGATGTTAAATCGCTGGGGGCTTTCTTGTAGTTCAACAGTGCAATGCGCTGAGCGGCTATGACAGGTTCCAGCTCTTCATTATGAGATTGAAACCAGTCTGCATTTCTCTTCGCACTTTTGCCGTAGGTGGTCAAAGCTGACTCATAGATGGCGTCTCTGATGTGGGCCCACTTGGTCTCAGCATCCCCTGTGGGAGTGTTTTGAAGGGCTGTTAAAAGTGAATTTAGAAATTTTTGTAACAGCTGTGGGTGAGAAATTCTGCTCATGTTGATGCGCGGGCGGCCCTTCTGCTTGGAATGATGCAACTTCTTTGGATTGAGTCTAACCTTGCTGCACACCAGGGAGTGGTCGGTGTCGCAGTCCGCACTGTGGAAGCTGCGTGTGATTTGAACACTGTTTAAGGCGGCTCGCCTTGTGACAATGAGGTCTAGCTGGTGCCAACGACGCGATCTTGGGTGCCTCCATGAAACCTGGTGACAGGGTTTAGTGTGAAAGAACGAGTTGGTGATGCAGAGGTTATGATAGGTACACAACTCAAGCAGTCTCTGCCCGTTCTCATTCATCCTTCCAACGCCATAGCGCCCAAGTCAGGAGGGCCATGAGTCATGGTCGGCCCCAACCCTGGCATTAAAGTCCCCCAGCAGGAATAGGTGTTCAGTGTTGGGGATGCTGCTAATGATGTTATGGAGTTGCTCGTAGAACTGGTCTTTAACTTCAGGTGGGGAGCAGAGTGTTGGAGCATAGATGCTGAGTAGGTGTACTGGACCAGAGGTGGTGAGCAGTCGGATGGACAGTATGTATTCCGAGCCATTTGAGGGAGGCTCTATCATGCTGAGCAAGGAGTTTCTGATGGCAAAGTCCACTCCATGCTGTCTTGGTTCTTCAGGATCCCTGCCCTGCCAGAAGAAGGTGTAGTCTTGCTCTGCTAGAGATCCACTCGCGGGGAGGCGAGTCTCCTGAAGTGCTGCAATGTCTACATTGAGTCTACTGAGCTCGTTGTTAATGATGGCGGTCTTCCGAGAATCGTTGATTTGTGTAAGGTCTTCCGACAGGCCAGGACACATAGTTCTGATGTTCCAGCTTGCAAAACGAAGGGCTGGTACCTTCTTTCCTTTTTTCGTGTTGTTTGGTGCGGTGTATCAGTCCACCTTTCGGGCAATGGCCCTGAGCTCCAAGCACCCATTGAAGCAGGTAGACTGTGGCGGGACAGAACCTTATTGACTGGGGGCTGCCCGGTTTGAGGCGGGCGGTAGCTGTCCAGTGAGGTGCAATGACCTCTCTCACCGACAAAGGCAACCCGTGGCGCCCAGTTTCTACGCCAATTTATCTGGACTTATAACCCGTAACTGCTGCCTTCCGTGTTGTGTCAGTCGCTGTGAGGCAACTATGGAGTGACCTCTCCATGGCGCATGCCTGGGCAAGTTTATGGAGGTTGAGAGTTGCCCAGTCGTCAAAACCCCCCTCTCGGCCTTTCTGGTGGGGTCCAAAGGAGTGCAGAGCACGACGTTTGGCACCAGTATGGCTGCAGGAACTGCCGGAAACATGCCAACGGTGACACATAACCGCCTACGGGGTTCCGCTCCGGATTATCTGTTAGGGTTTACTCCTTTAGCCTTGGTCTCTCCCGAGATGCCCACAAGGCAGTGGGGTTGTTAGGGCCCCTACACAGGTGTACGATGGTGCCGGTGGGAGGAGGGGATGCGAGGGGGAGGGGTGGAGGGAGGGGGGTGCGAGGGGGAGCTGGGAAGGGGGCTGTAAGGGGGTGGGGGGGTGCAGGGCAAGGGGGTGCGGGGGGAAGATGGTGCGAGGGGGGGCGGGCTGGGACGGGGTTGTTGGGGGGGTGAGCTGAGAGGGTGGAGCAGGGAAGGGGACAGGGGGGAGGAAGGGGGGAAAGGGGGGGAGGAAGGGGGGAAAGGGGGAGAAGGGGGGGAGGGGGGGAAAGCGGGTGCAGGTAATAAGGTCCCCAGTGCCCACCATCGACGTCCGGAAAGCTCATCCACGTCCTTCGGGAGGTAAAGCATCTTTTGGCAGATTTACAGAGGTGATTACATTCGCTAAGGGGTTTTTTTCCCAGTGGTTTAAATAAAGGCATGCAGCATTGCCGACAGTGCGCTACAGATGCCCTCCGAGCCATCTCCCGCGGGCGTTTTGAAGTTGCGGCCGGGGGGCCGTTCGTAGATTTTTTGGGTGTTCGGGGCACCTTTTCTCAAGACTTCTCTCCCGCTGCTCCTTCTTCACCTCAATGGACTTACCGCACGCCGTGGCCGCAGACACTCCGGGCGGTGAAGACAGCAGGATCAGGGATTAAAGTATCTACAGCTGTGCTCTTCAGTTTCGTCCGGATCAATTTCATTGAGAAAACAAAGAGCAGGAGTGGCTGGGGGAGGGCAGTGGGCTCAGGTAACATACACTAAACTAACTGTTAGCTTTTAGTTAGGGCTAAAATGAACTGATTTAAAGAGCCAGGGGAGTTTAAACAGTTTAAGAGGGTAGATTGGGGGAGAAAACATTAGGAATGGGAGCAGATGGCCATGGATATCGTTGAACAGTAAGGGAGCTTCCTAGGGAGCTTCCAGCCCAGGAGCCATCTTGAAGATGGCTCATTTATACTAACCCTACAGTAATCCCATATTCCCTACCACTTACCTACACTAGGGGCAATTTACAACAGCCAATTTACCTATCACCTGCAAGTCTTTGGCAGTGGGAGGAAACCGGAGCACCCGACGAAAACCCGAACAGTCACAGGGAGAACGTGCAAACTCCGCACAGGCAGTACCCAGAATCGAACCCAGGTCCCTGGAGCTGTGAGGCTGCAGTGCTAACCACTGCGCCACTGTGCCTTTACTGCAAAGTGGTTGGAGTACAAGAGTGAGGAATTTTGTTGCAATTGCACAGGGCTTTGGTGAGATCACACCTGGAGTACAGTGTACAGTTCTGGTCTCTGTACCTAAGGAAGGAAATAGTTGCCTTGGAGAGGTTGCAACAAATGTTCACTCGATTGATTCCTGAGATAAGAGGATTGTTCTATGAGGAGAGATTGAGTAGAATGGGCCTATATTCGCTGGAGTTCAGAAGAATGAGAGGTAATAGCATTGAAACATATAAGATTCTGAGAGGGCTTAACAGGGTAGATGCTGAGAGGCTGTTCCGCTGGCTGGAGGGTCTAGAACTTGGGATAATAGTCTCAAGATAAGGGGACAGCTATTTAGGACTGAGATGAGGAACAGTTCTTCTCTCAAGGGGTTGTGAATCTTTGTGATTCTCTACCCCAGAGGGCTGTGGATGCTTAGTTGTTGGGTATATACAAGGCTGAAATCAATAGATTTTTAGACTTTAAGGGACTCAAGGGATAACGGGATTGGGTGGGAAAGTGGAGTTGAGGTTAAGGTCAGCCATGATCGAATTGAATGGTGTTGCAGGCTTGAGGGGCAGTATGGTCTAATGCTGCTCCTGTTTCTTATGTTCTTGTAAGCCATAACTGAAATTAATTTAAGTTTAATAAAATTTTTATAACTGAATTAAAAATAACAAATCATCACATGTAGAAAATGATAGTGATTTAAAAAAAAATTATGGTTGCACTATAAAAAATGTATGCGGAAAATAAGTAGAACAATATGAGATTGGCAATGACACGCATGCTTTCATGACGAACCTGATACTTAGCAGTGTTTAGTGTTTTTTCATTTAAAATAACTTTCTCAATTGGTAAATTGTACTGCATGACAAATGAATACATCAGGATTCAAAAAAGTGGGAAGAAGAATTTGCCACGTGGATATAAAAAAGATTTTGTCCATTCGTTTTGACCCATCTCATGGGTCTGTTAGCCTTGGACAATTCAGATATAAATGCTCTGCTTCCTGGGTGCCCATTTGTGCCCACACCCAACATTCTGCACTGTATCTGGGTGTCAGGTCCCATGCTGCAACCTTCCAGTTCTGTCCCCTGGTTTCTCTCAAACAGATCCTGAAAATATTAGCACTTCTTAGACAATTGCGACAGCTGTTCCATGACAGCAGTAAAAAAAGTGAAGACTTTAGCCCTCCCTTCCTGACGCTGACCTGAGTACCCCCAGCCTAATCATGTTTTTCTCCCATTCCTAGGATCCAGTTATTCACTCTCTCTTTTATACTAAGGGAGATTAATTCACTTCTATCAAAGTTGTAACCCTAAGTCTGGTTCCAGGTCTCTCTGCGAGAGGTGAATGGAAAAAGATAAAAAATTACAGCAAGAACTATTTTGAGTAAAGGGGAGAAACAGTGCATCCAAGAAACAGGGAGGAAGTATGTTTGGGTCTTGTAGTGAAAGGAGATGGGAAGGAGAGGCTTTCAGGAGCAGGAAATAAACCGAGATATTGAAACAGATTAGATTAGTATAGCCTCCCATAAGGGACAAGAAATTCAGAAAGAAACATTGCACATTGCTTGAAAATTATTCTTTTAGGAACAATTAAAGCGTGAGTGCTAGAGAAAGACAGAGACAGAAAAGCGATAGCCAAGCAGAGAAACACATTTTTCAGCAATGCCGTGGCAGCTCAAATAATGACACAGACTGTCGGGGGTGCCACTTGCATGTTCTATTTATTGCAGGGGAGATTCCCATCTCGTTATTAGACACCCCTCCAATAGTGGCCTTAACCTTTGTATCATTTAATGAATTGGGGAATCTGAACTCCAATTTCATTGCAGCAAAAAGAATCATCTCACTAGGCAGTAAAATTAAAATTCAACATCCTGCACAAATTAAACACACAGTTCGCAGATCCGTTCACTCGGCGCTCAGCTTGTTTCATGGGGCTGGGGAACACATGAAAAACTAAACCGAAGCAGTGAAATAAATGACAGAGAAGGAATCTCTTTAAATAAAGGGGGAAAATAAGGAGTATCGCAGCGTTGCACAATAAAAGTTGCAGTGTTGGACCAGTTGCCCCTCGCTGTATGTGTTGATGTGAGTGAGTGGTGGTGCAGGTGCAGCTGCAGCTCCCAGTGAGTGTATGCCCCGGTGCAGTGTCTGCTCCAGACCCAGCCTCCTGAGAGTGTGAGTGAATGTGAGATGCCCAGTTCCAGTTGGTTGTAAATGAGTTTCCAGCTCCAGCTGCAGCTCCCTCTGTGTGACTGTGTTCCAACCCCAGCCCCCAGTGAGCGGCAGTGCTGAGCGACGGTATCTGCTGCCCAGCTCCAGTTCCCAGTGAGAGTGAGTGAGTGCCCAGTGCAATGCCAGTCCCAGCCCCCCAGTGAGCAGCAGTGCTGACTGACTGAGTGAGTGAGTGATTTCCAACTCCTGCTCTATCCAGTGAGTGCCCCGGTGCCGCTCTATCCAGCGAGCGGCAGGGCGGCTCGATGCTGTCTGCGCTCCGCTGCTGCCGCCTCCGGACGCGAGCTGTGCCGCTGATGCTGGGAGGATTTTGCCGGATCTCGGACCTGTGAACATGGCGACCGAGGGGCTGTTGCTCACCAACCACGACCACCAGATCCGAGTGGGAGTGCTGACAGGTAACCGGGAACCGGGGGAGGCGCGGGAGGCGGGGAAGGCTTTACTGTCTGTCCGCTGTCTCCGGGACTCGGTGCTTCTGTATCCCGGTATCGCGGGGGTAGGCCTGGCATGGAGCCGCGGTGTTTCCTCCTGCTTCTGCCCCGGCGGCTGGCCCCAGGCCTCAGTCCCCGGCCTCTAGCTCGGGGTTGAGGCCGAGCTCTGACTTTCCAAAGCGGCGGGGAAGCTGGCCCCGGGAGCCGCTTGGAGGCCTGGGCCCGCGAACAGATCCCCAGCCCGGAGGCCCCAGGAGGGTAGCTGAAAATCGGCCGGAGGTGGTGGGGGGGGATGTGAGTGTCTGAGAGGGGAACACACATGAAAATTTAGACCACACTGGATGCCGTTTGAAAGCAGATAGAGAGAGTGAGCGGCCTGTGTGGGATGTGGGGCCTGAGGGAACAGACCTGGTGCAGAGCCCGTGTCTTATTCCGGGGGAAATGTGAAGGCCAGCAAGGGCAGAGCAGCTTGCTGCTTCCAGGGAGCCGGGCAGCAGCTCCTGCTTCCAGGAGATATATTCCAGATCTCCCTCACTTGGCAGGGCCGCTTTGATCAGAGAGATTATTGTTTTCCTCTCTCTTTCAGCATTGACTTATTTTTGTTGCTACTTTTATTGTCCAAAGAGCTGTTGAGTGGGTCCGGGGTGGGGGCATGTTTTTAAATAACATGTACATATGGATTTCAGTATGACAGCTATCAGTTTGCAACGTGAGGGGCGGAGTGATGAAAGATAGTGATTGTAATGTTGGCCGTGAGCGACCCTGATGTTTGCTCTTGCATATGTATTTTGAGCTAGGATTTTAACGTTGATGTTTAATAAGTGTATTTATATATATACATATATATATATGTATTAAAATTGGGAAATTGCTTGTGGTTGGAATGAGGAGCCATAGGTTGGGTGCGCTGTCCTGAGCGGTGGTGCTGAAGCCGGGCAGGACGTGCTGGAGTGAGATTTATGCGCTGACCTGGAGGGATTTGGGCGATTTGTGACGGATCGAATTGAAATGTATTTTTTTTTCTTGCTGTCGCGTACAGTCTCTTTCCTTGATCTGATATTACCGTCGGAAGCGGGGAGGAGAGCAGGAAAGAAAATAATAAATGATGAATGTATTTTAATAAAGCGCAAACTGGGAGCTTTGGCATTCCATGCAGGTGGATGCCATCAATGACAAACTGAGGCTGACGAGGTGAGGGTAGAGTGATAACAGCACCTTAAGTCCCTCTCGTTTCCTTATCTGGTGGAAAAATAGATTGAAGTTAGCCGGCTGTGTTCGAAGTGGTGTTGTACCAATCCTTCTTGACCACAAGAACCTGTTCCAGCAGATATGTGAGAAAGTGAGAAACGGATATTTGCAATTATCACCGACAATGCCGTTTACTGCTTGGTTCCGTAGCAGATAAAAACTTCTGGAAAGTCGTCAGCACCAAGGAGTCTAACGCAGATGTTCTGCGTTTTTCTAAACGCGTATCAGCTCGTACACCCCATAACCTCAAAGTATCAAATTAACTCCAACCCCCCCCCCCCCCCCCCTCAAATCAGCCGTACAGCAGCGTTTTACAGGATGACCCATGTCTGTGAGAGTGTAAATGTTCACGATCTGCAATATATCCCACCACTTTTCTCACCATGCTTCTGAACTAACAATGCATTCATCTCAGTGGAACGTAGACACCATTTATATTTATATATAATTGTTCACAAATTAAGGGTAACCCGCCAATTATAATTTGACAGGAGGGAAAGCTATTTTCCATTTTTAATTTATCTTCCTGTCTGTGCTGATTTGTTTTCTTCTGATTTGGAAGTTTGAATCAGCAATTTTCAAATGGGTCTTTTTATCGAGCACTGGGTGCCCTAACAACTGTTTTATAACTGCGCCCCCAAAACACACACAAATGAAATTTGACCTGAGTGTTGCTTTTCGTGAGTCATATCAGTTCGCCTGAGTTTTATGTACGGAATTAGATCGCTATATAGAGAATAAATACCACACATATTGCAGCCGAGAACAGCTTGACATTACTTGTGACAATTCTGGCATCTCCTTTCCGTCGTCAGTTGGCACACGGCGAGTTTAGTATTGGTCCCCCATGTTATTGTGAACAGATGGACGAGGCATTATTTATTTTCTTTTCAGTGTATGTATTTTTTGGGGGGGAAAAAGGATTTTTGGCTTTTAAGTGTCAACATTTTGGCGGCTCAGATGATCTTGCAACATCTTGCAGTTTGTGATGAAATGTTAAACTGTTTTTGCTCTCTGACTTTTGTGCGACGACCTGTAAAATGTAGGCTTTGTATGCGAAACCAGGAGATGCTTGGTGCAGTTGGGTTTCCTCTTCGAGTTAGGCCATTGGGACAGGACCAAGGGAAGTTTGCTCTGCACTTCCTTGTGCCATACCTGAGTGCTTGAAGAGAACATAATTGGCCAGTATGGTTTCTCAACACTGACATCCTTCAGCTTGTTTGAGTGTAGAAAGCTGCGTTGAAATGACTCCTTAAACCTTGGAATTCCCTCCCTCAACCTCTCTCTTTAAAGATGCTCCTTAAAACCTACCTCTGGCCAAACTTTTGGCCACTTGTCCTAGTATCTCATTAGGTGGCTTCGTGTCCGATAACGCCCCTGTATAACTGCAGGTCATTGTTGAAAGAGCTGTAGGTGAGTCAACCCTCACCGAATAAAGGACAAAATAACCACGATCCTGTTTACACAGCTCAATTTACTGCAAGTGCTTGGAAGCTGGTTTTGTACACGAGATAAGCATTGATTGTAAGCTCCTCCACGTCAGCACCAAAGAGCTGAAAGCTATTCAAGTTGTGAAATGACAAATGGAATTTGTTTGTGTAAATTACATGACGGTATTTCTGAAAGCTGTGTTCCCTCTGTGAGAGGTAACAACTATGTAACTCACGAATCACGCGTGGGACTTAATTCTAGAGCTATTCGTGAATGAAAAAAAATGTAAAACAACGTCACGAAGCAAATATGGATGGTTAAAGTTAGAAATAAATGGCCATAGTTTGGGTAGGATTTATGTCGTGATCGATTTTGGTTTTGCAATACCTTGGTAAGCTCAGAAGTATTTGTGCTCGAGATACTCAAGCCAATAATGTGTTCACTGAAGAGAGCATACAAGTAAAATAATGCAGCTTTGAGCTTATGAGGTGTTGACCTTGTAGAATTATGTTTGATTCTATATTGATTAAACAGAACTTGTATAATCTTGTAGACGGTTAGAATTTTTTTTTAGATCAGCTTAATAACGGTGTTTTTTTTTTGTTCTATTTTGGTACTGCTGACACTCAAATGCTGAGGGGAGTTGCCGTGGTTACAGCTGACGCTTCCCGATAGTGGGAGTGAGTGCACACCCATTGAGAAGTTGCTGGTGTCTTGCCCAGAAGTATTTATAGTGCTGCATTTATTTCACTGTGTGTGCTGCTTGTGGCAGGTCAGTTGCACCTGTTAGGCGTTGCTGCATCTATTTAATAAAAGTGTACACTGAACATTTTCTTTTTGACGATCTAACTCTTTTTTCAAAGGTCGTTTCTTTTTTTTCCTCTTTTCTAATTAGTTACTGGCGATTCCGATTGCGCAGACCCGAACGCCAATAGCTGAAACCGCATTGTTCAAGCCGTGCATAGATAGCAGTTAGCACTATCCCCCGACCACAGCCACGTACTTCAGGGACTCGCCCAGTTCACACCCAGTGTGCTAACGGCCCACATGATTGCATATGCAGCAGGTCAAGGCTATGTTGAAGGGTTGGCCATCTCCCCGCCGTCACCCTTCACAGGCTCTTACTGCTGTTACTGCTCTTAGCTCTTCCCGCTGTCCAGCCCGTTCTCTCCCAAGGCTCGGTTTCAGGCTTTCTCAGCTCCAGTCTGGTTCCGCGATATCGTAAAAGGAAAGGGCAAGTCGTTCCATATCACTGAAAAAAGAGATGGAGTCAGCAATGATTCTTGGTTTAACTAAACAAGCAGCCTCAGCATGGATAAACACACACACACAGAAGGGGATAATAACAGGGTCATAGGACCACAGTAATTGAGAACAAAAAGCAGACGAAGGCACAGGTGAGAGAGAAGATAAAAAGGGAAGTCGGAACATAAGGAGAAAAAGAGTAAGTGGGATGTAACGTATATGGAGACTACAAAGCAGCTTTTTCAGTAGGTCGCCAAACCCTTAGCAGAGTCATCTATCCACACCAACTGGTTCGTGGGAGAACATACAACCTGTAACAAACAGTGAGAGTCTCCCAAATCAACATTTACTGGCCACAAAGGACAAAGCGTTATATTAGCCGGTCACTGGACTCAATCTGGCCCAAACACACACACACCACTGCTCCCAAGTCTGGCCGAACGAGCAAGAGACAACGGCAATAATTATGAACAAAACAATATGAATTCACTACTCTCTCTTCCCCCTCCTCCCCCCCCCCCCCCCCCCCCAATTTACAGCGCAAGTCCTGAACAGTGCTCTGGGGGATCTAATTACCTTTACCATAAAATTCCTATGCCTTTTGTCAGGTTTGTTTATAATATGACCGTCCAGTTTGTCATTTTTCATCCCTATTCCAAATTTAATTGTTTGAGTCTACCTTCCGATGAGTTATTTCCTCACTGCGTTCATGTTGTGCAAAGCCTTTCAAACCTTACAGCGAAGTACAACCGCACATCCTTTGAAGGAACATTTCTGAAAACTACATACCGGTTAAAAATGGTCCTAAAGCAGCTCCGCTACACTTCCGATGGTCTCGTTTCAAACCTCCTTCAGCTTTGATCTCCTCATGTCTCTCTCTGCAAAAACCATTGATCTTGAACATCAATGCCAGGATTAACTCCAGCACCACTCCTTCAGCTGTTCCTCAGTGGCTGGGACTCTTGATCGCTATAATGCACTGTGATTTTCCCTATCCTCAACTAGGCAACAACAAGCATTAAATGTTCATCTTGGGCCCTGCAGGCAACATCAGTAACTCTGCTCCCAGCCACAAGGATTCAATATGTATTTAAACATCAAGCTACTGTGTGAATTGAATTGTGGCAGGAATGCATGGTCCCCTAAACAAAAAGTTAGGTCCAATTACAATATGCGACTTGCATAAGTTTTTAATTCATTCATGGGATGTGGGCGTCGCTTTTTGCCCGTCCCTAATTACCCTTGAGAATGTGGTGGTGAGCAGCCTTCTTGAACTGCTGCAGTCCATGTGATGGAAGTACACCTACAGGGCTGTTAGGAAGGGAGTTCCAGGATTTTGACCCAGCGACAATGAAGGAACAGTGATACATTTCCAAGTCAGGATGATGTGTGACTTGAAGGGGAATTTGCAGGTGACAGTGATTCCATGCGCCTGCTGCCCTTGTTCTTCCAGGTGGTAGAGGAGGTCCTGCTGAAGGAGCCTTGGCATATTGCTGCAGTGCATCTTGCAGGTGGTACACACTGCTGCCATTGTGCACCAGCAGTGGAGGGAGTGAATGTTTAAGGTGCTGGATGGGGTGCCAATCAAACAGGCTGCTTTGTCCTGGGTGGTGTCGAGCTTCTTGACTGTTGTTGGAGCCGCACTCATCCAGGCAAGTGGGGAGTATTCAATCACACTCCTGACTTGTGCCTTGTAGATGGTCGACACGCTTTGGGGAATTAGGAGGTGAATCACTCACTGCAGAATTCTCAGCCTCTGACCTGTTCTTTTAGCCACAGTGTTTGTTTGGATGGTCCAGTTAAGTTTCTGATCAATGGTAACCCCCAGGATGTTGATAGTGGGGGTTTCAATCACGGTATTGCCGTTGAACATCAAGGGGAGATAGTTAGATTCTCTCTTGTTGGCAATGGTCATTGCCTGGTACTTGCCACTTACCAGCCGAGGTCTTGTTACATAGGGGCACGAACTGCTTCATTATCTGAGGAGCTGTGAATGGAAGGGAACACTGTGCAATCATCAGTGAACATCCCCACATCTGACCTTATGATGGAGGGAAGGTCTTCGATGAAGCAGGTGAAGATGGTTGGGCCTAGGAAACTGCCCTGAGGAACTCCTGTGGCTATCTCTTGGGGTTGAGATGATTGGCCTTGAACAACCACAACGACTTTCCTTTGTACTAGGTATGAATCCAGTCATTGGAGAGTTTTCCCCCTGATTCCCATTGACTTCAGTTTTGCTAGGGCTCCTTGACACCACACTTAGTCAAATGCTACGTTGATGTAAAGGGCAGTCACTCACACCTCAATTCTGCAAAACTGTAATGAGGTCAGCAGCCAAGTGGTCCTGGCATTCTAAACTGAGTATCGATGACCAGGTTATTGTTCAGTAAGTGCCGGTTGATAGCACTGTCAGTAACAACTTCCATCACTTTGCTGGTGATTGAGAGTAGACTGATGGGGCAGTCTACTGGCTGGATTGGATTTGTCCTGCTTTTTGTGGACAGGACATACCTGAGCTACTTTCCAGTTTTTTGGGTAGATGCCAGTGTTGTAACTGTACTAGAACAGTTTGGCTAGAGGTGCAGATAGTTCTGGAGAGCAAGTCTTCAGAATTACAGCTGGGATGTTATCAGGGCCCATAGCCTTTGCTGTATCCAGGTCACTCAGCCATTTCTTGATATCATGTTTTTTTTTATTTCCAAAATATACTTTATTCATAAAAATCTGTAAAAATTACATTGCCAAACAGTTTCAAAACAGCACCAAAAAATACAAACATTGCAAGGGAGATCAGTTTCCTTCAATACTATCATGAGTTTCTTCACAACCCTTCCGTTTCACAATTGTCATGCCAATTACAGTTTTACATTTACAGCAATTGAAAATATTAACGATACAGTTCGAGGGGTTTCCCATGGACCCAGCCCCTCAGTTCAGCTTGGTGGGAGGACCTTACACTGTGGTCTTTCCCCATTGAGCCTTTGCTGCGGCTGCCCCAAGCTTTAGTGCGTCCCTCAGCACGTAGTCCTGGACCTTGGAATGTGCCAGTCTGCAACATTCGGTGGTGGACAACTCTTTGCGCTGGAAGACCAGCAAGTTTCGGGCAGACCATGGTGGGATTTGAACCCGTGTCCCAGAATATTAGCCTGGGCCTCTGTATTGCTAGTCCAGTGACATTACCACTATGCCACTGCCTCCCCTTTGTGCTATCTATTTTGAGCTGTAATAATTGGGACAAATAATTCTGCAGCAAGACCACAGAAATCATTCTGCAATCCGTGCTATAGTTTTGTTTTAATTAATGTCTTACTTCTGACATTTATTTCAAGTCACAGTAAGCTGAATCCTTACTGAGGAACTGTGGAATGCAGTTGATATTCCATTCAAATCCGATTGCATTCATGGTGCTGGCAGTTTGGGAGGGAAGTCCTGAGTTAGCAACAAGGCCCAGTGAATGAATCTGAAAAGTGTTGCATGACCCTTTGGGTAACCTGTACACAATTTGTGACTTGAACCTGGAGGTACCAAAGGGTTGAAGTTTGGAACTCTTCCACAAATGGCAATTAATGCTAGATCAGTTAATTTTAAAACTGAGTTTGTTAGTGTTTTGTTAACCAAAGCTGTTAAGAAACATGGAGCAAATGTGACTAATATGAAGTTAGGTCACAGAACAGCCAGGATCTCTTTAAATGGTCAACAGGCTCGAGCGACTCCTGTTCCTATGTTGGTGGCAGGAGCAGGGCATTCTTCAGCATCACAAAGAGGAGTGGGATTGCCAGGAAATGAACCAATCTTGAACTGACTGATTTAATATTATTTGTCTTACTTTTTAATTGGCTTCGATTGACAGCTTTGATCTACCCTTGGTACATAAGATCTGTGACCAGCAGTCAATTGAAGTCGCACAGGTATGGCCTGCTCTGCTGTAATTATCTGAATTTAACTAATTTAAATTGAATTTTTAGTAATTGCAGAAGCAGCAGGAGAAACAGACCTGGGTCAGGCTTCAATTGACTGCCGGTCACTGCAAGCACAGGTGATTAATGCTGGATCACAGGTGCCTGTGCGCCCAAGCTCCTGGTGCAATGTGAAGAAAATCCCGGAATGGATGCAAATGGCAGAAACTCAGCACTCAGACTAGTTTTGTAGGGGAGGACTGCTTCAGGCGAATGGAGTTTTGAACCAGCAGAAAAGATTGCGGATACTCCAGTGAAAAGTGGTTATAAAATTTATGCTTAAAATTCTACGAGCTTTAGCACTATATTATCTGATTCCTCTCAGACTATGCTGATATTTAGGTGGAAATACACTGAAATTTCCCTGCTCTTCTTTGAATAGTGCCATGGGATCTTTCATATCCACGTGAGGGGGCAGACAGGGCTTCAGCACTTCCTCATTACTGCACTGGAGTGTCAGTCTAGATTAAGTAGGGCTTGAACTTATAACCTTCAGAATTAGAGGTGTGTGCACTACCCACTGAGCCCAGGATGACACCCAAGTGAAGTAGGAGAATAACTTGCTTTCGAATTTTGTGAGACAAAAATAATTCCATTGAAGGTCAGCGAAAGTTGCATTCAGACAACTTTGTTACAAAGCTGACAAACAATCACTCGGTGTGTTCATTAGTAGTTACAACCTTGAACCACAATAAACTGATTATTCAGTAGGGTCTTTGATCACAGTCTTTCACCAGTGCATCAAAAGAAATTATAGTTTAAAAAAAAAATGCTCCTATTATATCTGGAGAAACACTGGATGTCTGGCAATGAATCATTGGCAGCAATCGATCTTGGGTTTCAGCTGGACTCCTCCTTCAATCTGATCATTGTCTTGTCGTCTTTTGCCAGCCCTCCAGTGTCCTTCATGTAATATGTGCTTCATATATGCCTTACTTGACATTTTCCTTCCAGTATAATGTTTTCTAATTTAGTGGGATGGCTCTTTATTGTGCTGTGGAGATTGAGACAGCAAACATAATTTATCTGAAGTGATCCATGCAACATTTCCTTCAATCGCCTCTTCTGTAGAAGTTTTTATTAATTGGAATACCTGTGACAAATGTCTTTTTGGGTTACATATATTAGCAGTTGTGCTGGTTGTTTGGTTAAGGTCGTTTAGTTGCTTCATGCCAGATTAATGCCAGTACCGCAAACAAATGTTCAAAACAAATCATTCCTTTCACAGCACTTTGATTGATGAAAGACTCTTTGTTTTCTTGATCTGTTTTTTTTTGCTATTTTTGTATTGAATACTTCTAAATGCAGTTTTATGAATGTCAATCCCTGAGAATTGGGCTATTTTAAACAAGAAATCTGCATCTGATGGCACTTAATTGTCTGAGACTAGTGTAAAATGAAAAATACATTTGTAGTTAAAAGATAGATATTTGACATAGAGGTACCGTTTAATAAATTGGTCATGTATTACACTTGAGTGAAAGCTACAGTTTGTGATCTTGGGTTCCAGCTGTAGTTGTGTGGTAGTTGCTTTTTAGTATATTAGTTGTCTTCCGATGACCTAAAATTCAACATCAGGTGTTTTTTTTAATGTTCTTAATTTGTCCCAAAGTTAGATATTTAAGCAGTTAGCTTCCAAAAAAGTTTCCATATGTTCACAAGGTCAAAGATGTTCCCAAACCTTTAGAGTTTCACTATAAATATTGTACATCACAGTCCAGTATCTCTGGCAGCCCCGATGTCATGGGGCAGAAATCAGAAACACAAGTGCACCCTATAGAAAGGCACCACTAAAAATAATCTAACCGAGGTCCAAAGAAGCTCAACATGAACTAAATCAGTATTTTGTAATTGTAACTGTGGGTGTACCTACACCAGATAGACTGCAGTGGTTCAAGAAGACGGCTCACCCTTCTCAAGGGCAATGAAGAATGGGCAACAAATGCCAGCCTTGCCAGTGACACCCACATCCCATAAAAGAATATATATTAAAAAAATTCAGTTATGCAATGAATGTTCTGCTGTACCCACATGTTTCAGAAGGCCTTGAATGTACTGTTGGGCACCGCAGATTCCTTCTCCATAGAAACCTGGGCACAGATAAGACACTGAAGAGAGGTAGGTAGCCAAAATGACCCTTCCCTTGGATCCTATGCATCCTGGACATCTGAATAACTGTTTTAGCCAGGCTCAGGAGCATTGCCACAAGTAGATTCTCTGAACTGCCTCGATCGCCCACATCCCCCATACACCATCCACATAACAGGTGATTAAGGATCGTAGGTGTGGTATGAAAATAGAGCCAGAAGCAGCCTTCAATTCAAATTTTGTTTGATAACATGCCTGTGAAGCACTTTGGGTCTTACTACATTAAAGTCACCATATAAATGCAAGTTACTGTTGATATACAGCAGAGTACAGGCTGTAGCCTCTTGCACTCCATGAAACTGTGGAATACCATTTCTTCCACGCTGCAGAAGTTACACATGAACACTGTGTTCGGTAATGTGGCTCAGTACTACATTAGGTGTGGCTGCTCCCTGTAATTCTCTCCATGCCATGTCCCTAGTGGTGTAGGGAAGAATCCCCAAATAGAGAGCCTTACATTGGGGGGTCCCCACCTCCCAGACAGCAAGATGGTACATTTGAGTGTGTCTGGACAGAAGATGAGAGCAACGAAGTGGAGAGTTTGCAGGAGCAACAGGTACAGGCAATTCCCTCTCTGCAAAGTGGTAATGGTGCAGAATTTCCGAGAGACATCTCAAGTTGCAAGGCAGAGGCTCCCGAGGGAGGTTTTGGGACCTTATGTCAAGAAGAAAATTCCATCCAAACGGGGGTAAGATCAGACGGAATTGCTCCACTCTCTGAGCCTCCTCAACACAGCTATGTGCAGCCATGTTCAAGTGTGACTTTCAGCACCTGATCCCTCTGGCCGTAGTGCAGTTGTGGTGCCCTGATATCTGGGCTGTCAATGCCACAGGAGACATTAGCCCACTCGACTGCAATGCAGTGTGTCCCAGACTCCAGTTACCTTCACGGCCAGAATGCTATGTTGCGCTAGCCACGTGTTGCCAAAGCTAAAAGCACAGAAGTGTGGATTGCGGAGTAGTGATTTCAACAGGGTGGCCGTTACCTCTGATGGGATAGAGCTCCTGCAGAGGGAACCACATTCCAAACTCTGATCACTTCCTGAAAAAAAGCAGGCAGCATTGCAAGGGTACATGTATTCAGTGCAACATTATGAAAAAGAGTTGCCTGTCATAATTCAGGCCATGCATCTGTCAGAAGGAAAGTGTTGCCAGTGCACACTATTCAGGAGGGGCCTCGACATCCAGGTATCTATGCAGGGTCTGATGTCAGAGGCTGCAACCTAGGAGAGAATGCATTCCAGTGCCTGACTGCCCTCCCTAAGTGGGAGATTCAGAGCCACAGCAGAGACCCAGTATTTCCTTTTGTCCTAGAAGATGTCAGTGAGTTTCCTCTGAATCTTGACAAGAAAATCAGGGGGTGGGGGGAAAGGAATTGACCATAGCAGCCACCAGTTGGTTTGTGATCAGTACTCGACCTTTAGGAGTGTACACAAGCAGTTCCTTTGGTCTCTTACTCAGGGCTCAGGCTTACAAAACAACTCTTCCTCTTTATTTTGGTAACATCAATTTGTTTTGGACCAAATCTGGTGATAGTTTCTACACAGTTGTATGAATCTTTTATATCAGATTATGTTTTGTACAATGCTGACTTCAGTTTAAATATTGGAATTTCTTTTGCATGGTCCAATTTTGTGGAGAGTTGGGATTTTTGAAAAATTTTGGAGTGGAACAGATAGCGTCAGGCAATCCGTAACTTTTTACGCTGTTGTGAATCGTGAGTGTTGATGGATTTTCACTTTTTATGGCTATTTGGCTGTTGAGATACCTTAAAGTAAAGGCGAGGAAAATTATACTGCTGTTATGAAAATTGCTGGTTTTGCTTCATTCATGAAACTGGCCCATGATCTATTGAGAAAATAATGCTCCCAACTGATGCAGTTTTCAGGATTGTGAAAAAAAGCTTCAGCTACATTACACAAACAGTGAAGTGCTCTGTATGGCCATTGCTGCTTGAATTTATCTTTGGATCACAAAGAACTGTCAACTTTTCATGTCTGCAGCTATTGAAGACATTTTACATTTTGGGCATTATTTTGCATTAGAAGTGTAGATTTCATTCATTTTAGATGCTTTTGTATTTTTCTCAGTCTTGAGGGTCACTGAAAATTTAAGTGTATTTGTGTTGGATTACGAGAGTGAAAATGTTTCAGATAGGTAGTGTCACAGCAGTGTTTTGCAGTAAAGGATTTTATTGCAGTGGGTGTTTGGCATTCTGAGAAATATTTTCAACCGTGGAATATTTGCATTACTATGAAATATCACTGGCAGAAACCTAGAAAATGACAATCAAGGACACAAGATAATGGACGGGTAGTGGTGCATTACTTGTTGTGTTTTCTAAGTGAGAAGCGTCAATAATTCACGAGTGTCATGGATAAAGGTGAATTATTTAGCTCCAGATAAAAGTCCTTGGAAATCTGATAATACATTATCACTGGTCCAATATCCTATTATGCATCAATTATGGTAGAAAGGAGTCAAAGATCATCATGAAGTATAAGAAAATTCTCCCTGTTTTTTCAAGCTACCTAAACCTTGGGGTTGCTGAGTTTATTGAAGCAAATTCTGATTTCTTGGGGAATGTTTTAATTCCCCTTTCATCTGTGTGTCCCACTTTCATGCCCTTTTGAGTATTATGGTTGACCCTGTGTACTAGACTCTTGTGTTTGAATCATGATCTATTGAACTACTTACTGCAATAAAATTATCTATTTGATATGTAATCCATTGCACTTGAAAATGTTGATCTTGTTCAATATATAGTCTTGTGATGAGCACGTGCCTCTGTCCATCATAGGGCAGGCATCAAACTTGAGATAAAAGCAAAATTCTGCAGATGCTGGAAATCTGAAATAAAAACAAGAAATGCTAGAAATACTCAGCAGGTCTGGCAGCATCTGTGGAGAGAGAAGCAGAGTTAACGTTTCAGGGCTGTCATTTTGTCAGTTGAATGGAAGCATTACAACCCCTAGAACGCATCAGTATCACTTTCTGTGGCTATCTGCACACTGGAACCATCAGAACGCAGTTTTAGGTTCTCCTTGCTTTTGAGTGTAGTAAACACATTTTAGGACTGTAGGAAGGAAAGGCTGATAACACACCAGGATTTTTTTCTAACAAATTACTAAACGACGTCCTCTTCATAGAGTGTGCCACAAGTTAATATTTGCAAGAAATAATACTCTGGTTTGGTTTTTACTCAATGTGCAGTCCTGGGTTTATTTGCCTGGGGTATCTGTGTCTCAATGCACAGACAGTGGGCTGGATCTTGCTGGAGTGGAGCATCTCGCAGCATGCCCTGCTAGTTAGACTCTTCTCTGCACGCTTCAGCTCAAAACCTATTTGTGCCGTAACGTGCTGGAAGTATAAGCTGTTAATGCTGTGGCAAGGACAATGGGGCAGGTGGGAGCTCGGTGAATGGGGGGAATCAACAGGACACAGTGGGGCGGCACAGTGGTTAGCACTGCAGCCTCACAGCTCCAGCGACCCGGGTTCAATTCTGGGTACTGCCTGTGTGGAGTTTGCAAGTTCTCCCTGTGTCTGCGTGGGTTTCCTCCGGGTGCTCTGGTTTCCTCCCACATGCCAAAAGACTTGCAGGTTGATAGGTTAATTGGTCATTATAAATTGCCCCTAGTATAGGTAGATGGTAGGGGAATATAGGGACAGGTGGGGATGTGGTAGGAATATGGAATTAGTGTAGGATTAGTATAAATGGGTGGTTGATGGTCGGCACAGACTCGGTGGGCCGAAGGGCCTGTTTCAGTGCTGTATCTCTAAACTAAACTTAACCTATGAGTTTTAAGGATTGAGGAAGAAACAAAAGAATGACAAAGAATGAAGGTGATTAGAATGGGTGAATTAGAGCTAAATCTTGTACAGAAAGAGAAATAGAGAGGGAAAGAAAGAGACAAGAGAAAAAGGTAAAATAAGAAAAATATTAAATTTTAAATGACATTTTATAAATATTTAATAACAATTTCCCACCCAAAGGAATGAGAGTCTACAGTTTAAATTGTCCCCTTTCTGGGCCAGAGACCGTTTACGATCATTGCACAGACAATTATCATGTTATTTATCAGCCTTAGCTTCATGTGATGAGTTTAATGGAGAATTAATGTGTAAATCCAGCAAGTTCGCACATTAATAATAGCATGCGTTGTTAACACGTCATTATTTTTCCAGCACTATCTGGCCCATATGTCAGATCAGGAATTGAGCACCTTGCCACCTTTCTCCCATCCATATGCCATCATACTGGGCAAAGGAATTATGCAGTGACAAGGTCCTGAGCCACCCTTTATTTTCCCTGAGCTATCCTTCTCCAACATATTCTATTATTTAAGTAAGTGTGATATTCGAGAGGGGAAGAAAGTTACTTGCTTGCAGTTACTTGCAGTATAAATACTGTGGCTACAAGAGCAGGTCAGAGGCTGGGAATTCTGTGGTGGGTAACTCACCTCCTAACTCACCAAAGCCTGTCCATCATCTTAAAGGCACAAATCAGGAGTGTGATGGAATACTCCCCACTTGCCTGGATGAGTGCAGCTCCAACAACATTCAAGAAGCTTGATACCATCCAGGACAAAGCAGTCTGTTTGATCGGCACCTCATTTACCACCTTCAACATTCACTCCCTTCACACCGGCGCACAGTGGCAACAGTGTATACCATCTACAATATTCACTGCAGCAATTCACCAAGCCTCCTTCGACAGCATCTTACAAACCCGCGACCTCTGTCACCTAGAAGGTAAGGGCAGGAGACGATTGGGAACACCACCACCTGAAAGTTCCCCTCCAAGGAACTCACCATCCTGACTTGGAACTAATTAGACATTCCTTCACTGTCACTGGATCAGAATCCTGGAACTCCCTTCTTAACAGCACTGTTGGTGTACCTACACCACATGGACTGCAGCAGTTCAAGAAGGCAGCTCACCACCACCTTCTCAAAGGCAATTAGGGATGGACAATGCATTCTGGCCTAGCCAATAACACTCACAACCCATCAAAGAATTAAAGAAAAAGAAATTATTTTTTCAGGAACCAATTAAATATTTACTACACTGTATGTGAGCACGTCTATCACAGGCTTCTATCCAAATCCTTTCACTGCCATGTGAAACATGTTTATTGAAATTGGGAACTAAATGGCACATTGGTCTTTTACATCTGGAGCTAAATGTTAGGCCCCAGTGCAGGCGGGGTGATAAATTCAAGCTTCTATCCAGTGTGCTGGATCCCTGGCTGCGTCCTGCCCCTGGGCCATTTTCCCGGAGATGGGATGCGACGGGTAGCCAATTGACCTTGTTATAGAACTATTAAGGCCTATTGTCAGAGGCTGACTGGAATTTTCCAGTCGGTCTCCAGGTCCCTGGAGGTGTTGGGGAACATTGTAGCTGCTGGACGTGGCCTCTTGGGGGATCAGCCTTTTAGGCTTAGAGGCTCTCCCTGCTTGCCTGGCTTCAGTTGCAGCCGCAGCCCCTCTGCGGAGGGGTTCCGCTTTCACAATGGTGGCCTGGCTGCTGAGGCCATGTTTTTAAGCTAAAGTTAAAGTTGGAGAGAGGGCACCTCTTCCTCACTGACTTACCTGGAAAGGCATCCTACTGCTTCAGTGCTGGAGGGCCTCCTGTTGGCCCTCCAGTTTTGAGGGTCCACCCACCATCCTTAATTGAATGGTGAGCCCGCCCTCTGGCCATTAATTGGCCAATTTGAGGAAAATCACAGCCCGGTGACTGTTCCCCCCCCACAGTGCCTGCTTCTGAACCCTATTTGACCCTCAAGGCAGGGTTCCGAAGCCCACAGGGAAAATCCTACCCCTAACCTTTGTGTTGGAACTTGGCTAAAATCAATGAGATGATTGATTTCTCCTTTTGTTGGTTGGAAGGTTGCTTTCCTTATATGATTGCTTGTATGTGTAGGCATCACCAAGTTCTAGTGGGTGAAGGTCCATAGCATCAAAATGGTATTCTTGCAGAGAGAAGCTACAGGACGGCTGATGTGGGAAATGGGAGTTGCACGTTCATACAAAAGGGAATGTCGCCCCAAGGTTGGGATTTAGATGCATTATTATAGCAAATTAGAGAAAACTTTATTGTGCATCACATTTATGCTGTATTTATTGATTGATGTTTATCGTGAGTGCAAGAGCTAGAAATTGGCATGAATATCTCTTGTCAGTACAAAAGAGCCAAAAACAAATATTTGTGCTGAAAATAGATAAAATATTGTGGTTATAGTGCTGTTCATGTGTGTAGTCCTTTGATCTGTTTCATTAGTTGAGTTTCCTTTTGGGAGAACTATATATTCTTGCAGTAAAACTTTACTAGCACACAGCACTTGGCTTAACGTTGAGGTTAAGGAGTGCAAACTTTGTGTCCAGCTCTGTCGATTCCTACTATGTCACTTTGGAGTACTGCAACATTCCAGCAATTACTGTAGTTGACAATCTCAAATAGCTTAACAAGTGGAATGCATTAAAATAGTTTGAAAGACAAATATGTATCGTTAAATCTGAGATTAAATTTTTTCCATTTCAGGAAAATCCTTATAAAAACAGCTTCTGAGAGTCCCCGAAATATTTCTTCAACTCTGTCCCAGCATCTGTTAGTTCTTATAGATTGTGCTGAGATAGTTGTTCAAATAATTTAAATTACTGTGAGCATTTTGGATGGAAATCTTCGTTAATTTAAATCAAAATGATGATCTGCAACCCAGTTACCTATTATCTGCTGATAATTATAGTTCAAGATCATCACGACTTTCACAAAGCTGTATAATTTCTTCTATTTTCACTATTGTTATGACCGAGGTTGGAGGAATGCACTGTCTTTGTCTAGTTCCACTACTCCACTGGTCACAACATATATTTAAATGTTTTACCTAGTTACCGATATGGCCAATTATATACTTTATATCAGAATAAAAATCTGCCAACCAGGTTTCTTTAATAAACAACAAAATTATTAGTTTATTACAAAACAGGACTTGTTCAATAAAGATGCAAAGCTTGTTAACACGCAGGTTGAAATATGGAAGTATAAATATATTCCCTTCCAAATAACCCAACACACACCGTTAAAGAAAAATAAACTTTCTCTTCAGAGATCAACTTTATAAAAACAAGAATACTTTGGCCAAATACTTGTTAATTCTTGAAGAAAAAAGGATAAGATATGAAATGTTCCAGGTGAGTTTCGGTCTGGCATCTGGGTACATGTAGATGGGTGTCACTAGACACATGCGGTTGTCACTGAAATCTTTTCAGAAGCAGTTCATTCAGGAGATGTCGAGGAGTAGTCTTGCAGGCTTTTTGGAAGAATTACTGCATCAGTGGGTTCAACTATCACACTGGATTCTCAGACGAATTTTCAAAATAGGTAACGAGGGATGAGTTGGGTGGCTTCTCTCTTAGCAGGATACACATCAACTGCACTCAAAACAATCCAAAAATGAAAACCAAACTCCTGACCACCATAAATCTAGGCATGTGACTTCTCTGTAAACAACTGCATAGTTCCATAGTCCATAAGGCTCCAGCTGTTGACTTAGCTTAAGACATGTGACTTCCAGTAAGTGTTTGTTTTTAAACAAAGTTCCAAATGTCCCACCGTGACCCTTTTAAAAAAAAATAAACAAGTCCAGTATCTCCTCAGCTATTTTCCACAGTCTTTTGAACACTAGACCTCAAAAAATATTAATAATGGAAGCACTTTCATAATACTATGTAGTAAAGGGTGATGTCTATTTGGTTATGTTGTCTGTTGCTTTGATATTTTGGAATGCCAATAGAATATATCTTTACCTGTTGTACCTTTTGGTGCACATTGTTGTAGGATTGGCCTTTAGATTGCAATCTGATCCAGAAACCATAGTTTGTTATATTATATGTCCTTACTTAAACAATAGAGTTGACTCTTATACACAGAATGACTTGTACAATAATAATATATTACAAGAATAATACAATTGAAGGGTGCAGATGATCAAAAGCAGTAGAGGAAAACCTTAATGCCAGTTAACTGTTCAAATCCTACATTGTGGGTAGGAAAATATGAAATATAACATTTACCACAAGTGAGCAATGTTTGGTGATTTGCGAAGGAATACAGTCCCTCTGTCTACCACCTGATCTGTGTAATTGTTAAAACCCATGCTGAAATGATGCAGCCTATTGGATGTTATGGAGTGGTGGCATGTGGGCTGACGATTGTAATTGTTCACACAATGACTTTGCAGCTGTAAAAAGTTCTGAGCAAAGGACAGGAGTTTCCCTTCAATGGCACAAACATTGAAGGACTGCTGATCCCAGGCAGCGTCTAAGTGTCTCTTTGCAACTGGTTTCAGAGTGATATTGGTAGATTCCTCACAACACTTTTGTTAAAGGACAGGGTGTGAAAGATACCTGAGGAAGTACATTGTTTTGAAATATTGTGAAATTTAACATTTCTGATACTACAGTGGAATCTATTCTAAGATAATAGGAATGATAATAGGCATAGTTTGTAATTTGACAGTCATGTGATTTGAAGATAAAAGTAAGATTGCTTGTACAGTTTTTCTTTATAACATCAAATGTTTATATTTAGGATCAAAAACAAGAAAACCGAGGAAAGAAAGTAGTACTTGGATTGTGTAAAGCCAGGCTTCATATATTTTTATAATACGATGTATCAGTTTCTGGAGTGTAGTGACTGTTGCTAGGCCCACAGCACAGTATCTCCACTGCATCATTAATGCCACACAAACAACATCAGATGAATGACCAGTTAATCTTTTTAATTTGCTGGTCTTGGAGTAATTAGGAATGTTGCCTGCGACTCCATGAGAATGGCAAATAATGCCATGGATTCTTTAGTGTGCTCTTAAACTGAGGCCCATTCTGCTTGTCAACATCTCAGCCTAAAAGCAGGCACCTCAGACAATGCTACTGCCCTGGAGTTCAAACTTGTAAATTTTCAATCTAGAGATGAAGAGCTACCAAATGAGCCAGGTGCACAGAATATCTTACATAAATAGTACAGCAAAGTGGGACTTTAGTGATGAAACATTATATTTATCAGATAATTCAAATTGAACAACTTTGAATTATGAGGAGTACACTGTAGCACAGATACTTTATTGTGCAAGAAGTAAATAATGAACATGCAATTTCACTTTCCCTGGATTACTTGGAAATTTCCATTTTCTGAAAAATAATCCATGGACTGTACAAAAGATTTTAGGCCAGCGCACTATATTAAGTGCGGCACAGTGGCGCAGTGGTTAGCACCGCAGCCTCACAGCTCCAGGGACCCAGGTTCGATTCCGGGTACTGCCTGTGTGGAGTTTGCAAGTTCTCCCTGTGTCTGCGTGGGTTTTCTCCGGGTGCTCCGGTTTCCTCCCACAAGCCAAAAGACTTGCAGGTTGATAGGTAAATTGGCCATTATAAATTGTCACTAGTATAGGTAGGTGGTAGGGAAATATAGGGACAGGTGGGGATGTTTGGTAGGAATATGGGATTAGTGTAGGATTAGTATAAATGGGTGGTTGATGTTCGGCACAGACTCGGTGGGCCGAAGGGCCTGTTTCAGTGCTGTATCTCTAATCTAATCTAAGAGAGAACAATATTGCAAAACAAAACTGAAGGCATGAAGTTAAGATGGTGCAGGCTACTTAACTCTTTAATAATTTAAATTTCTATCTGACTGCTCATGTATGGAGAGACATCTCAAAATTTTCTATGGGATGGAGGAAAAAAAGTGCATGCCAAGCAAGAAACGGGAAGAAGTAGATGAAAAGGAGGGAGTTCAGAGGGCGGGGAGATAATGGTTGAAATGACAGCTGTGGATGGTGAAGTAGAGAAAGCTAGGCACGAGGAAGATCCATTTCAACGTGAATATCCATGTACTGAGGAAACCCTGAGCAGGGACTCTTTTTAAAAAAGGTACCAAGACTAAATGTACAAGTAGAAAATGGAGCATGGAAGCTAACTTTTGGTTTGTATAGCTTTAGTGACAATTTAGTCTGGGGTTATGGACCTTTTAATAGTCACACTGCTATTAGTCATGCTAATTACGTTCTTTTTCAAATTGCACTTCTGTCTGCTTGTCAGTAAATTATTAAATGCTCATTTTTCAAAAAAATGTACTGCTTTGTTGCTTGCAAGTGAATAATTTTGCTTGAGATTGTGTTAACATTTTCCTGTCACAATGCTACCCTCATCAAGATTATTGTTTTTATTCTGGAATAAAGATGCGTGATAGCAAAGACCACAGTGAACCAGTGATTACAGAACAGGATTATTTTCAAATGTCAGACATGCAAAGTGGAATTTGGCCAATCGGTGAACCGGTATTGGTTGACCAATATAGAGCCATAGAACAATAGTATATGGGTTTGTGTTAAACAGAGAGTTCCTGATTTTAGCTGGGATTGTTTGGGGAAAGACAAGTCAATTAAGAAGATATGCGCGATACAGTTGGGAAATCTTGCTGCCTTGGTTGGGTGACAATGGGAGAGAAATTTAAAGGGGAAGAAAATTAGGTGATTTAATAAAAACACAATGCTCATGATGCTCATGGCTCATCTCATTCACATTTCTTTTTAATTGCAGTCAGATCCTCCTAATGCTATCATTTTGTCTGGTCTAACAGAGTATAACATTATACGTACTACGACAATAGGGTCATTTTCCATATAAACTTTTGCAAATGCATACAGACTGTTTAGAAAGCATGTACATTTTCAAGAATAAAAGGTTTAGAAAAACAATATTTTACTTTACTTTGGCTGTAGTAAGGGTTATCTTTCAACAAAATCAGATATTTTGATTTGTTTCATCTTTGAAATGAAATTCATGGCATCCAGCAAACTAATCCAGATTTCAGTCTTGGCTTCATTAGCAGCAAGTCTATCTTTAGCCAAAAATGTTGGATGGGGAGCCTTGAAGATAATGATAACACCAGTGTCCATTGGCTGGCCTATAGAAATGTTTTTTTTAGATGATTGCATAAATTCCATATTTGTTGTGCCAGAAATTTCAGGATCCATAATGATCACACTTCTACTGTGAGCTTGATATTTTCTAGCCGGAGATTGAATGTACTGCGCAAAAATTGTGGAAGTGAACTAAAATCACTGATTTGAAACAGTAAAATGATGCCTCCAAAGAAGCGTCAAATATTTTTGAAACATCTTGAACGCTCACATTTCCTGTTGACTATGTTAAAGACACTATTTTAATGCAAGTTGTTATTGTTGATGAAGAGAAGAAGCAGCTTCTCAGATCCGTCCATATTGGCACTCAGAAGAAGCCATGCACTGCTTGCTCTGTTTTATGCAGATGCGCATTCTTTTATAAAAGGTGCGAGTCCCATTGGCAAAAGATTCCAGAAAAATTCAGCTTTATCAAAGTATAGCAAGCTAAATTGACGAAAGCTGTTAGTTTGTCATTTTTGGCGTCATTTCCTTGGCTTTTCTGACCATTTTCTCATGAGTTGCAGCATGTTTTTTTTTCCATCTCTTAATCCATTCTAAGTTGACTTTAGAGTGATTGCTAAACCCAATTTCTTCTGTGATTTTGATGCTTTTTCGAATAAAATATTTTACTAAATTTTCCAGGGAGATTTTTGTCACATTCTTTCTTGAACCATTCAAGAAGTTTTGTTCCAACGTCATTGAGTTTGAAAATGCACAGCTGTTTCATGGCACTTCTAAAATCTCTGCTTGAGACCCGTTTCAGGACTGAGCCCTGTGGTTCTTTGTAGATTTTGTTGATGGCTGTCTGAGTGACGCCATATTCTTTTTCTAATTTAGTCTGTGACTTTGACCTCTTCTTTACTTTTTACTTCAAATTCAAATCTCTGTTAATTGTATTTAATTTATGCAGGTGGTCGGCATTAACTGGGGATTCACGTGGGCTCCTATAACTAGACACAGACTAAAACTGTGGTTGGTGGGTTAGGAGGTTCACGTTTCGAATGTGTATCTCAGAAAATAAATACTTGTAAAAGTGTGTAAAAATTGGCTCAAGTTCTGTTCTTCACCACTTGGCTTTCTTTTTTATTTGATTCCATTTCCACAAAAATAAAAGTATCTATGGGCGCCAAGATACTGCACTGTAACCGTCTCTTTTAAATACTGCCCCTCCTTGTAAGAAAATGAAGTAATTATGAGCAAACAATCCAGTTAGGTCACCCACTTTGGACATTAAAATTTGTAGAAGCCATGAAGACTACTTACTTAGGGTATAACATTATTAGATATTTTGTCATTCGGGACCACAAACTTGCAGAACATCAGATGAATTCTAACATTATACAGCTATTATGCAAATGAAAAATTAAATCAGTACAAAACATGCAAAGCAAGCCAGGATATAATATACAGTTCATAACAATAGGCAACTTAACATAATGAAAACTCGACTGCAGTGTTCAGATGTCAGAAATACTATATGTTCTAGATAAACCCATGACAGACTTTTTATCTTTTTGTGTCACCTTTATAGTCTTTTTCCTAGCCTTTTCATTCAGCTGGAACAATACCAAGATTACTGCAAAATGTACTTGTACGTATTGTTGCTTGATACTTGCTTTTTATGGGCGGGGGTGGGGGGAGTGGTGGGGTTGTCTCTGTAATGCTGCATCAGTAAATTAATTGTTAAAGAAATCTGA
This sequence comes from Heterodontus francisci, assembly GCF_036365525.1. Taxonomy (NCBI): domain Eukaryota; kingdom Metazoa; phylum Chordata; class Chondrichthyes; order Heterodontiformes; family Heterodontidae; genus Heterodontus; species Heterodontus francisci. The sequence continues at coordinate 88,819,527 of NC_090379.1, read as the reverse complement.
TTTTTCACACATTTACGTCATCCTCCAAGAATCTATGCTTGACCCTCTCCTCTTCTTCATCTACGTTCTGCCCCTTGGCAACATGATCTGCAGACATGGTATCAGCTTTCACATGTCTGCTGAGAATGTCCAGTTCTACTTCTCCGCTGTGTCTATCAATCAATCCCCTTCCTGTGTTGTCAGATTGCTTGTCAGACATCTACACTCGGATGTTCGACAAGCAATCTGACAAGTGAGAGGCATAATTTCCTCTAGTTAAATATTGGGGAGACTGAAGTGACCGTCTTTGTCTTCATCACAGATGTTGTACTCTTGCTACCAATTCCGTTCCCCTCACTGATCATTGTCTCAGTCTATAACAAACTGTTCGTAACCTCACATCCTATTTGACCCTATCTTATAGCCAGCACAAAAACAGCCTAGTTCCACCTCCAAAATATCATCTGCCTTTACCCCTACCTCAACCCATCTGTTACTGAAACCCTCATCCAAGCTTCTGCCACCCATTTCCTGTCCCACACCAAGATCTGCTCACTCATCATTTCCTGCCATCATCCTTGTGTTTTGATCTTGCTCTTTGCAATCTCATATTCCCCAATCCTACTATGTCCCCCTCCACCCCAACCCCATGCCCACCTTCCTCCTGAGCTGTCTGTTCCTCTGTGTATTCCACATCTCTCTGACCCAAATATTGGTGTCAATGCCTTCATCTGTCCAGACCCCATGCTTTGGAATTCCCTGCCTGAGCCCCTCTGCTCCCTTAAAATCCTCCTTAAAACCAAACATTTGACAAAGCTTTTATCACCTCCTAATATTTCATTTGTTGTTCCAGCGCCATGTTTTTCTAATTACACCTCTGTGAAGTGCCTTAAAGTGCTTTTCTACGTTAAGTAAATAAATACACATTTATTTGACTTCCCTTACACTTGCTTAGTTTTGTACTTGAGCCACACTTTTATCATGCTGAACAAAGGCAGTGATAGCTACTTCTCAATTGGCATTGTTTTGCCCATTTGCAGATTGAGCAGCCAGGTAGACGACACTAGCTGAATTCAGCTCAAAACATTTTTGAGCCACAAATTGCTGGAACTGTGAGCTGATAATACTGCTGAGAGTGACAGGACAGCTTGAATCTTGGTGAATGACAGGACCAGCAGTCGGTTTTCTTAACTAATGAAATTTAAGGATAGCAAGAGAAACAGATGAATGAGGGAGAAGGAAATGGGGTGAATTAGAGTCAAATCAAGTATAAAAAGAGAAATAAAGAGAAGGAAAGAAAGATTGGATTAAGAGAGAGAACGAGACAAAAGAAAAGTAATGAAAAAATAAAAATGGTACATTTAAAAACCTCTGAAGAGCAATTTAATAGCTGCAGGAATGAGACTCCACAGTTTCATTTGTTCCCTTTCTGGGCTGAAGAGGTTGAGGTATTGCAGGAACATAAATCTTATCATTAAAAGGGTCCTTGCGCAGTTGAGTACCAGCCCTAACTTTCTGTGATAAGTCTGATTCATATTGTGCAAATGCATAAATTTCTTTACATTCATGGGGAGGATGAAGGTCAGCTCACATTTTCACAAGGCCGGTAGTAGTCCGGCACAAATCATCCACCAATTTGTGACGATTTGCAACTCATGCCATATCGCTTCCTCGCCATAGATTGATGAGGTATTAGCATACTAATAACGGTCTGCGAATTACACTCACCATTATTTCCCAGAAAGTCTAGGTCTTAGTTTAAACAAAAAGTGCCGTTTCTTTGTAATACTTGATGCTGCTGGTGATATAGAAACAACCAGGAAATGCTTAAGATTACTTATGAAACGGTTCCTCACTTGTCGTGGAATTGATTACTCACTGTTGGTAGAATGAGCAAAATAAAACAAGTTGGCACTCCTTAACATGGATATGATGTAATTTTGTTGTGTGAATTTCACACAAAAAGCCCTCAACATGTTGTGAGGAACATGCTGCTTCCAGAAATCTATAGACCTTGAAAATGACACGCAAGAGAAAGCAACTGGTTAGGCATGCCGAATATAAAACTGGATGAATATTGCAGTGTTTAGCTTCATTTACCTTTATTAGATAGGACAAAACTTTTCCAGTCCTTTCTTGAGGAAAAGAAACTGGTTGGATGTAAATTCACAACCGTACTTGATCTGTGCATGAATGACCATGATGGACTGAATGACTGGATCATGTATTTTACTATTGCCATTTAACAACAAAAACAACATCTTATATTTATATAGCACCTTTAAGGTAATAAAATAACCCAAGGTGCTTCACAGGAGCATTATAAAACAAAGTATGGCGCCAAGCCACAAAAGGAGATATTAGGATGGATGACCAAAAGCTCGGTCAAAGAGGTAGAATTTAAGGAGTATCTTAAAGGAGGAAAGTGTGGTGGAGTGGCAGAGGGATGTAGGGAGGGTATTCTACAGCTTAAGGCCTAGGCAACTGAAGGCATGGCCACCAATGTTAGAGCAGTTAAAATTAGGAATGCACAAGAGGCCAGAATTAGTGGAGCGCAGATATCCTGGGGGGTTGTGGGGCTGGAGGAGGTTACAGATATAGAGAGGGACGAGGCCATGGAGAGATCTGGAAACAAGGATGAGAATTTTAAAATCAAAACATTGCTTGAGAGAGCCAATGTAGGCCTTTGAGCACAGGGGTGATAATGATGTGGGACTTGGAGTTAAGACATGGGCAGCAGAGTTTTGGATGACCTCAAGTTTATGGAGGGTAGAATGTGGGAGACCAGCCAGGTGTGCATTGGAATAATCAAGTCTAGAGGTAATGAAGGCATGGATGAGGATTTCAGCAGCAGATGAGCTGAGATGGGGTGAGTTGGGTGTTGTTTCAGAGGTGGAAATATGCAATCTTGGTAATGACATGAATACAAGGTCAGAAGCTTACTTCGGGGTCAAATGTGACACCAAGTTGGCTAACAGACTGGCTTAATCTCAGACTGTTGCTAGGGAGAAGGATGCAGTTAGTAGCAATGGAATGGAGTTTGGAGCGGGGACTGAAAACAATGGCTTCAGTCTTCCCAATATTTAATTAGAGGAAATTTCTGCTCATCTAGTACTGAATGCCAGATAAGCAGTCTGATAGTTTAGCAACAGTGAAGGAGTAGTGGTGAGGTAGAACTAAGTGTCACCAACATACTAACTCTGCTTTTGGATAATGTTGTCGAGGGGCAGTATGTAGATGAGAAATAGGAGGGGCCAAGGATATATCCTTGGGCGACACCAGAGATAATGGTGCAGGAGCAGGAAGAGAAGACATTGCAAGTGATTCCCTGGCTATGGTTAGATAGATAGGCATGGAACCAGGTGAGAGCAGTCCCACCTAGTTGGATGACAGTGGAGAGGTGTTGGAGGAGGATGGTGTGGTCAACTGTGTCAAAGGCTGCAGACAGGATGAAGAGTAAAAAAAAAAGTACTACTTTGCACACCAGTGTTGCTTGAATGCAGCAGATTCTCGCAGAATCCAAATTTTTTGGGAGTCCTATGGGGAATGTTTTCATAGTGGAGATCATGTTCGTAAAAGGTCATTACATGGCTTCTCTCTTAATGAAGTCATGAAGGAGCAGATGTCCAATCTGAAATCATAGCATTGCATACTATATATAGCCGATGCTGCTGCAGTACATGGTACAAAACCTTGTGCTTTCTGGAAGAACAAGGGAATGGGTTTTTAACCAAGTTTGAGTCTTATTTTTTAGAAGGTTACAGATTAAACAAGAATATCATATAATCTGAGCATGAGGGGTCAGCATGTACTTTCCTGTTTAACAAGTGACTTTTATATCTTGTAATTGGAACAGGAATGGGCTATTCAGCTCCTCAAGCCTGTTCCATCATTCAATTAGATCATGGCTGATCTGTATCTTAACTCCATTTACCTGCCTTGGCTCTGTAACCCTTAATACCCTAATAAAAATCTACCAATACAAAAGCAAAATACTGCAGATGCTGGAAAAATGGAAAATACTGGAAATACTCAGGTCAGACAGCATCTGTGGAGAGAAAAACAGGGTTCTGTTTCCTCTCCAACGATGTTGCCTGATCTGCTAAGTATTTCCAAAACTCTATCGATCTTAGTTTTGACTCCCCTTCAAAACATTTCCTCCTCATTTGCAAATGGGTCCTATTTATGTTGCTGAGAAAGCAAGTTTTTTGTTGTAGCTCTTTATGTACAGTCAAAAGACTCAATATTGATTTATTCCAAAGCATAACTGGCATGGATCATGCACAGTACTTACAGTCATGGCATTGATGTTTTGAAGGAGTTTTACAGTGATTGTAATAATCTTTAATAAATAAAGATATTCAGATAAGGAATTGTAGGTAGCACATCTTTCAGCAGAATTGTCTGAAAAGTGCTCTTAAAATTGATGAGATTATACAAACCACTATTCCCTGTGCACTTTTTGTTGTGTAAGAATCTATTAATTTCACAATTCAACAATTTTAACCTTCAGTTTTTTTTTCACAGTTACTGCTTTATTTGAGTGGTGCGGTCACCCTTGATTTATTTCGGCACAAATCTAACTTATGCCCCCACCTTTTTTTTTAGAATTAGAATTAGAATATTACAGCGCAGTACAGGCCCTTCGGCCCTCGATGTTGCGCCGATCATCTGACCTACACTATTCCATTTACATCCATATGTCTATCCAATGACCACTTAAATGCCCTTAAAGTTGGCGAGTCTACTACTGTTGCAGGCAGGGCGTTCCACGCCCCTACTACTCTCTGCGTAAAGAAACTACCTCTGACATCTGTCCTATATCTTTCACCCCTCAACTTAAAGCTATGTCCCCTCGTGTTTGCCATCCTCATCCGAGGAAAAAGACTCTCACTATCCACCCTATCTAACCCTCTGATTATCTTGTATGTCTCTATTAAGTCACCTATCCTCCTCCTTCTCTCTAACGAAAACAACCCCAAGTCCCTCAGCCTTTCCTCGTAAGACCTTCCTTCCATACCAGGCAACATCCTAGTAAATCTCCTCTGCACCCTTTCCAAAGCTTCCACATCCTTCCTATAATGCGGTGACCAGAACTGCACGCAATACTCAAGGTGCGGCCTCACCAGAGTTTTGTACAGCTGCATCATGACCTCGTGGCTCCGAAACTCGATCCCCCTACTAATAAAAGCTAACACACCATATGCCATCTTAACAGCCCTATTAACCTGGGTAGCAACTTTCAGGGATTTATGTACCTGGATACCAAGATCTCTTTGCTCATCTACACTACCAAGAATCTTCCCATTAGCCCAGTACTCTGCATTGCTGTTACTCCTTCCAAAGTGAATCACCTCACACTTCTCCGCATTAAACTCCATTTGCCATCTCTCAGCCCAGCTCTGCAGCCTATCTATGTCCCTCTGTACCCTACAACACCCTTCGGCACTATCCACAACTCCACCGACCTTCGTGTCATCCGCAAATTTACTAACCCACCCTTCTACACCCTCATCCAGGTCGTTTATAAAAATGACAAACAGCAGTGGCCCCAAAACAGAACCTTGCGGTACACCACTAGTAACTAAACTCCAGGATGAACATTTGCCATCAACCACCACCCTCTGTCTTCTTTCAGCTAGCCAATTTCTGATCCAAAGCTCTAAATCACCTTCAACCCCATACTTCCGTATTTTCTGCAATAGCCTACCGTGGGGAACCTTATCAAACGCCTTACTGAAATCCATATACACCACATCCACGGCTTTACCCTCATCCACCTGTTTGGTCACCTTCTCGAAAAACTCAATAAGGTTTGTGAGGCACGACCTACCTTTCACAAAACCGTGCTGACTATCGCAAATGAACTTATTCTTTTCAAGATGATTATAAATCCTGTCTCTTATAACCTTTTCCAACATTTTACCCACAACCGAAGTAAGGCTCACAGGTCTATAATTACCAGGGCTGTCTCTACTCCCCTTCTTGAACAAGGGGACAACATTTGCTATCCTCCAGTCCTCCGGCACTACTCCTGTCGACAATGACGACATAAAGATCAACAACAACGGCTCTGCAATCTCCTCCCTGGCTTCCCAGAGAATCCTAGGATAAATCCCATCTGGCCCAGGGGACTTATCTATTTTCACTCTTTCCAAAATTGCTAACACCTCCTCCTTGTGAATCTCAATCCCATCTAGCCTAGTAGGCTGTATCTCAGTAATCTCCTCGGCAACATTTTCTTTTTCTACTGTAAATACTGACGAAAAATATTCATTTAACGCTTCCCCTATCTCCTCTGATTCCGCACACAACTTCCCACTACTATCCTTGATTGGCCCTGTTCTAACTCTTATCATTCGTTTATTCCTGATATACCTATAGAAAGCCTTAGGGTTTTCTTTGATCCTATCCGCCAATGACTTCTCGTGTCCTCTCCTTGCTCTTCTTAGCCCTCCCTTTAGATCCTTCCTGGCTAGCTTGTAACTCTCAAGCGCCCTAACTGAGCCTTCACGTCTCATCCTAACATAAGCCGCCCTCTTCCTCTTGACAAGCGCTTCAACTTCTTGAGTAAACCACGGCTCCCTCGCTCGACAACTTCCTCCCTGCCTGACAGGTACATACTTATCAAGGACACGCATTAGCTGCTCCTTGAATAAGCTCCACATTTCGTTTGTGCCCATCCCCTGCAGTTTCCTTCCCCATCCTACACATCCTAAATCTTGCCTAATCGCGTCATAATTTCCTTTCCCCCAGCTATAATTCTTGCCCTGCGGTATATACCTGTCCCTGCCCATCGCTAAGGTAAACCTAACCGAATTGTGATCACTATCGCCAAAGTGCTCACCTACATCTAAATCGAACACCTGGCCGGGTTCATTACCCAGTACCAAATCCAATGTGGCATCGCCCCTGGTTGGCCTGTCCACATACTGTGTCAGAAAACCCTCCTGCACACACTGGACAAAAACAGACCCATCTAAAGTACTCATGGTAGAAGTGTCAGTGGGGGAGCATTTTGGGGACAGTGACCAGAACTCTCTAAGATTTAAGGTAGTTATGGAAAAGGACAAAGATGGACCGGAAATAAAGGTACTGAATTGGGGGAAGGCCAATTTCAATATGATAATACAGGATCTGGCCAAAGTGGACTGGGAGCTGCTACTTGTAGGAAAGTCTACATCAGATCAGTGGGAGTCATTCAAAAGGAAATAGTGAGAGTTCAGGGCCAACATGTTCCCGTAAAGGTGAAGGTTAGGACCAACAAGTCCAGGGAACCCTGGATGTCAATGGATATAGAGAATTGGATAAGGAAAAAAAAAGGAGGCTTACGGCAGATTCAGAGGGCTAAAAACAACAGAGGCCCTAGAGGAGCATAGAAAGTGTGGGGGGGGGGGGGTACTTAAAAAAAAAAATTAGGAAAGCGAAGAGAGGGCATGAAAAAACACTGGCGGGCAAGATAAAGGAAAATCCCAAGGCATTTTATAAGTATATTAAGGGCAAGAGGATAACCAGGGAAAGAGTAGGGCCCATTAGGGACCAAAGTGGCAATCTGTGTGTGGAGCCGGAGGATGTAGGTGAGGTTTTAAATGATTACTTTTCATCTGTGTTCACTATGGAGAAGGACGATTTAGGTGCAGAGATCAAGGAGGGGGATTGTGATATATTTGAACAAATTAGCATTGAAAGGAAGGAGGTAGGTGAGGTTTTAGCAGGCTTAAAAGTGGATAATTCCCCAGGCCCAGATGATATGTATCCCAGGCTGTTATGTGAGGCAAAGGAGGAGATTGCAGGGGCTCTGACACAAATTTTAAAATCCTTTCTGGCCACAGGAGAGGTGCCAGGGGACTGGAGGACAGTGAATGTGGTACCATTATTCAAGAAGGGTAGCAGGGATAAACCAGGTAATTACAGGCCAGTGACATCAGTGGTAGGGAAACTATTGGAAAAATTCTGAAGGACAGGATTAATCTCCACTTGGAGAGGCAGGGATTAATCAAGGATAGTCAGCATGGCTTTGTCAGGGGGAGATCATGCCTCACAAACTTGACTGAATTTTTCGAGGAGGAGTCTAGATGTGTAGATGAGGGTAAAACAGTTGATGTAGTCTACATGGACTTCAGTAAGGCTTTTGATAAGGTCCTACATTGGAGATTGGTTAAGAAGGTAAGAGCCCATGGGATCCAGGGCAATTTGGCAAATTGGATCCAAAATTGGCTTAGTGAAGGTCGAGGGTTTTGCAATTGGAAGCCTGTGACCAGTGGTGACCTTCAGGGATCGGTGCTGGGACCCTTGCTGTTTGTAGTATATGTTAATGATATAGACGTGAATATAGGAGGTATGATCAGTAAATTTGCAGAGGACACGGAAATTGGTGGTGTCGTAAATAGTGAGGAGGAAAGCCTTAGATTACAGGACGATATAGATGGGCTGGTAAGATGGGCAGAGCAGTGGCAAATGGAATTTAATCCTGAGAAGTGTGAGGTGATGCACTTTGGGAGGACTAACAAGGCAAGGGAATATACAATGGATAGTAGGACTCTTGGAAGTACAGAGGGTCATAGGGACCTTGGTGTACTTGTCCATAGATCACTGAAGGCAGCAGCACAGGTAGATAAGGTGGTTAGGAAGGAATATGGGATACTTGCCTTTATTAGCTGAGAAATAGAATATAAGAGCAAGGAGGTTATGATGGAGCTATATAAAATGCTAGTTACATCACAGCTGGAGTACTGTGTACAGTTCTGTTCGCCACACTATAGGAAGGATGTGATTGCACTGGAGAGGGTGCAGAGGAGATTCACAGGCTGTTGCCTGGGCTGGAGCATTTCAGCTATGAAGAGAGACTGGATAGGCTAGGGTTGTTTCCTTAGGGCAGAGAAGGCTGAGGGGGGATCTGATTGAGGTATACAAAATTATGAGGGGCATAGATAGGAAGAAACTTTTTCACTTAGCGGAGGTGTCAGTAACCAGGGAGCATAGATTTAAGGTAAGGGGCAGGAGGTTTAGAGGGAATTTGAGGAAAAAAATTTTCACTGAGGGTGGTTGGAATCTGGAACACACTGTCTCAAGGGGTGGTAGAGGCAGGAACCCTCGCAGCATTAAAGAAGTATTTAGATGAGCACTTGAAACGCCATAACATACAAGACTGCAGGCCAAGTGCTAGAAAATGGGATTAGAATAGATCGATGCTTGGTGGCCGACACAGACACGATGGGCCGAAGGGCCTGTTTCTATGCTGTATGACTCTGTGACAAGGAGCAATGCTGCCTGTAAACTGCACGGCTGTGCAGAAACCCAGAATTTCCATTGTAGACCGAGCACCAATATGTTCCTGGGGAGGTGGTGGTCAGGTGGTATTGTCACTGGACTAGTAATCCAGAGACCCAGGGTATTTCTCTGGGGACATAGATTCGAATCCCACCACAGCAGAATTTGAATTCAATTAATAAATCTGAAATTAAAAACTAATCTAATCATGGCCATGAAACCATTGTCGATTGTTGTAAAAACCCATCTGGTTCACTCACGTCCTTTAGGGAAGGAAATCTGCTGTCCTTACCTGGTCTGGCCTACATGTCACTCCAGACCCACAACAATGTGGTTGACTCTTAAATGCCCTCTGAAATGGCCTAGCAAGCCACTCAGTTGTATCTAACCACTACGAAGTCAATAAAACGGAGTTAAACCGGATGGATCACCCGGCATCGACCTAGGTACTGGAAACGACAACGGCAAATCCAGCCCGGTCGACCCTGCAAAGTCCTCCTTACTAACATCTGGGGACTTGTGCCAAAGTTAGGAGAGCTGTCCCACAGACTAGTCAAGCAACAGCCTGACATAGCCATACTCACAGAATCATACCTCACAGACAATGTCCCAGACACTGCCATCACCATCCCCGGGTATGTCCTGTCGCACTGGCAGGACAGACCCAGCAGTGGTGGCAGCACAGTGGTATACAGGGAGTTGCCCTGGGAGTCTTCAACATCGGCTCCAGACCCTATGAAGTCTCATGGCATCAGGCCAAACATGGGCAAGGAAACCTCCTGCTGATTACCACCTACTGCCCTCCCTCAGCTGATGAATCAGTGCTCCTCCATGTTGAACACCACTTGGAAGAAGCACTGATGGTGGCAAGGGTGCAGAATGTACTCTGGGTGGGGGACTTCAATGTCCAACTCCAAGATTAGCTCAGTCGCACCACTACTGATCGAGCTGGCCGAATCCTAAAGGACATAGCTGCTAGACTGTGCATGCGGCAGGTGGTGAGGGAAAAACATACTCAACCTCGTCCTCACCAATCTGCCTGCCACAGATGCATCTGTCTATGACAGTATTGGTAGGAGTGACCACCGGACAGTCCTTGTGGAGACGAAGTCCCGCCTTCACATTGAGGATACCCTCCATCGTGTTGTGTGGCATTACCACTGTGCTAAATGGGATAGATTTCGAACAGACCTAGCAATGCAAAACTGGGCATCCATGAGGCGCTGTGGGCCTTCATCGTCAGCAGCAGAATTGTACTCAAGCACAATCTGTAACCTCATGGCCCGGCATATTTCACCACTCTACCATTACCATCAAGTGGGAAAACCAACCCTGGTTCAATGAAGAGTGCAGGTGGACATGCCAGGGGCAGCACCAGGCATACCTCAAAATGAGGTGTCAACCTGGTGAAGCTACAACACAGGACTACTTGCATGCCAAACTGCGTAAGCAGCAGACAATAGACAGAGCTAAGCGATCCCATAACCAATGGATCAGATCTAAGCTCTGCAGCCCTGCCACATCCAGCTGTAAATGGTGGTGGACAATTAAACAACTAACTGGAGGAGGTGGCTCCACAAATATCCCCATCCTCAATGATGGGGGAGCCCAGCACATCAGCGCGAACGATAAGGCTGAGGTACTAGCAACAATCTTCAGCCAGAGGTGCTGAGTTGATGATCCATCTCGGACTCCTCCTGACGTTCCCAGCATCACAGATGCCAGACTTCAGCCAATTTGATTTACTCCGCGTGATATCAAGAAACGACTGAAGGCACTGGATACTGCAAAGACGATGGGCCCTGACAATATTCTGGCAATAGTACTGAAGACCTGTGCTCCAGAACTTGCCGAGCCCCTAGCCAAGCTGTTCCAGTGTAGCTACAACACTGGCATCTACCCGGCAATGTGGAAAATTGCCCAGGTATGTCCTGTACACAAAAAGCAGGGCAAGTCCAACCCGGCCAATTACTGCCCCATTAGTCTACTGTCAGTTATCAGTAAAGTGATGGAAGTTGTCATCAACAGTGCTATCAAGCGGCACTTGCTTAGCAATAACCTGCTCAGTGACCCTCAGTTTGGGTTCCGCCAGGGCCATTCAGCTCCTGACCTCATTACAATCTTGATTCAAACATGGACAAAAGAGCTGAACTTAAGAGGTGAGGTGAGAGTGACTACTCTTGACATCAAGGCAGCATTTGACCGAGTATGGCATCAAGGAGCCCTAGCAAAACTGAAACCAATGGGAATCAGGGGGAAGACTCTCCGGTGGTTGGAGTATACCTAGCACAAAATAAGATGGTTGTAGTTGTTGGAGGTCAATCATCTGAGCTCCAGGACATCACTGCAGGAGATCCTCAGGGTAGTGCTGTAGATCCAACCATCTTCAGCTGCTTCATCAATGACCTTCCTTCAATCATAAGGTCAGAAGTGGGGATGTTCACTGATGATTGCACAATGTTCAGCACCATTTGCGGCTCCTCAGATACTGAAGCAGTCCGTGTAGAAATGCAGTAGGACCTGGACAATATCCAGGCTTGGGTTGGTAAGTGGCAAGTAACATTCGTGCCACACAAGTGCCAGGCAAAGACCATCTCCAACAAGAGAGAATCTAACCATGTCGCCTTGACATTCAATGGCATTACGATCACTGAATCCCCCCATTTTCAACATCCTAGGGGTTACCATTGAGCAGAAACTGAACTGGAGTAGCCATATAAATACCGTGGCTACAAGAGCTGGTCAGAGGGTAGAAATTCTGCGGCTCCCCAAGGTCTGTCCACCATCTACAAGGCACAAGTCAGGAATGTGATGGAATACTCTCCACTTGCCTGGATGGGTGCAGCTCCTACAACACTCAAGAAGCTTGACACCATCCAGCACAAAGCAGCCTGCTTGATTGGCACCCCATCCACAAACATTCACTCCCTCCACCACCGATGCATAGTGGCAGCAGTGTGTACCATCTACAAGATGCACTGCAGCAACACACCAAGGCTCCTTAGACAGCACCTTCCAAACATGCGACCTCTTCCAACTAGAAGGACAAGGCCAGCAAATGCATGGACCTGCAAGTTCCCTTCCAAGTCCCCTTCCTGTTGTTGGAGGGGGTCGAAGGGGACAGCAATGGAAATCCAGAACAAGGGAATATAATCTTATAATTAGAACCAGGTCAACTAGAAGTGAAATCAGGAGGCATACATTTTCACACAAAGGGTTGTGGAAGTCTCAAATTCTTTCTTACCAAAAAGTGCGTGGATGCTGAAATTTTCAAGACTGAGATTGGTAGACTTTTGTTAGATAAGGGTATCAAGGGATATGAAGAAATGGTGGGTAAATGGAGTTGAGGGTCAGATTAGCCATAATAGAATAGATGAACAGGTTAAGGGGCTGAACGGCTTGCTTGTGTGCCTTTGTTGCAATTGTTAGGACCAAGGTGGGAGTAATGCACTGGTAATTCAGTCCCACTACTCCACAGGTCATAGCATATCGAAATAAAGTTTCCCACCTACCGAAGACTAGCCAAATTAAACTCTGTATTTTTCCCCCAGAATAAAGCACACCAAACCAGGTTTCTTTAAACAACAACATTAACTATTTATTAGAAAAGAAATAATAGGTCTTAACTATAAATCTGTATATATGAGAAAACTTCTTAATCCCTTAACCCACATGCACACATACATGCATTCAAAGAGAAACCAGTTAACTGGTATCAGAAGGGTATTTTGCATTACAACTGTTTCTTAGGAATAGAAGGGATAATAAAAAATAATTGAGGTCATGTTCTGGTAAGATGTTTTTGGTGCAGTGAGGTGTTCCAGAGTCGAATAGTCGGATGTCACTCAAGGTCGATGAACAGTTTGTGATGGATAGGTGTTCACGGCAATTTAACTGCAGCAGGTGTCACATTGTTCTTTCATCGGGGGTGTAGCAACAGATCTGCTTGAAGCAGCAGTCTAGCAGTCGAAGAATTATTCAGATCTCAGTATTTCTTAAAACACAGGTGGCAACAGGAATCTCACTGGATACAGGAATTCTTTAGAGACCAGAGGCAACAGGAATCTGCCACCTTTCAAATGGAGGATTCCTTTTCAAGAGATGCGAGCCTCTTTTACAGAGGGAGGCAGCACTTTTCTGCATCCTTTCCCTCTTGCTACAGGCAGATCAAGCAAAGATTTCAAATGCCTGCCCTTTGTCCAATTCACAGACTTTTAAAGGGCCCAAAGTGAAAAAATAACCTTCCTGAAAATGGTCACATGTCCAAACACAGTGTCCCCCCTTGTTCAAAAGCTGCTCTGAAGAAAGGTCAAACCCCTGTGATTTTCTTGAAACTGCTGAGCTTCCTGTCCTTTTACAAGTTTTACTTCCTTTCAAAACACCCATAAAGTTCGCTCTTGCTCTGAACTTCCTTTCAAAACATTGCAGGAATTTTTGTAGATGCCTTTCACTGAGCAAAATCCTGTTTTTCAGTTTTTTTGAAACACATAGAAGTCCAAGATTTTAGTACAAAAATAAAACCTTTTGTGACAATAAAATTGTCAAGCCTGCCTGTGACCTAAATCCATTAAGCTTGCACTGAAACCATGAAAAAAATGTTGAATGCTAATTAAATGCTTGGTGTTAACATTTGTCAAACCAAAATAGATTCTTCAACAATCCAAATTTTGGGGTTTTGTGTCTTAAACTGGTGGTTTGTGTGGAATGTTGATAACTGATCAGGAGATTGGTAGGGAAAGTTGAGGCTTAAAAAACATGCATCTTTGCAAAGCAGTAACTGATTAGCATGTTAGCAACTATGTGGGAAGACCACAGAGGTACCTTCAGAAACTTGGTAGTCCAATGAGATAATGTAACTCTTAGGAACTAGTTAACTCTCTGCTTTTTGATTATCAAATGAGTATTGTCTAAACATTTTTAAATCTTTTTTAAAAAAAGATAAAGTTTCATCAGTTGCAGTGTACATTAGATTATCCAAACCAGATTTAAAACAACGCAGTGACTCCTGACAATGCAGCCAAGCGCCGATGTCATCACTGCAGTCCGAAATGCGCAGAACGCTGTCATCCTGCCAGTATGATGCTGCGCATGCAAAGCCTACTCCAGCACCCGAGTGGGGAGCGGGAAAGGAGAGGAGTGGGGAGCAGGGAAAGGATGGGAGTGGGGTACTCCCAGGATCTCTTCCCCTGCTCTTAAACTTGACACACAAAGACGAATTCAATGTGTGATCCTCCTGTGATTGCCGCATTCACTTCCTCTCTCCCAGTTGCTTCCCCTGGCACCGTTCCCACCCTCCTCCCACTCCTGGTTCTGCACCCTCAAGTGGCGATTGCAGGAAGGAGCGGGGAAGAGAAGTGGCAACCGTGGAGGGAGCGGGGAACTGTCTAGGGGTAGGGAGGCGGCGATGTGATTGCACCCATTGAGGAGGTTTAACTTCAATTCGCTTTTTGTGTGTCAAATTGAGCAGCACCATCTTTGTTACTTGCAGCTGCCCGAGATGTCGCTGACAGTGATGTTTCAATCGATGAGGCTGCATTTGTGCATGTGCCAGTACTGTGCCACCTAGTGGTCGCATTCTCAGCAAACACAGCCTTAAAAAAAATGAAGAACCAAGATCTAATACAAATTTCCAAATAGTGTTGATAACTGTGATTACAGAGCATCCTGATATTAGCAATACCATCATGAGATGTTGCCAATTGCAATTAAAACACAGAGGCCGATGGATTGGGCCGCGCAGTGCCCATTTTTCAGATGCTACATGGCCTCCTAAGTCCCCAAATTGGCATGCAGGAAGCATGTGCACACCATATTTGGTCAGGACAAACAACAGGCATCCATTACATAAAAGCAAAATACTGGAAATCTGAAATAAAAGCAGAAAGTGCTGGAAATACTCAGCAAGTCTGGCAGCATCTGTGGAGAAAGAAACAGAGTTAACATTTCAGGTCTGGGACCTGTGACCTGAAATGTTAACTCTGTTTCTCTCTCCACAAATGCTGCCTGACCTGCTGAGTATTTCCAACAATTCCTGTTTTTATTTTAGGCATCCTTTACAGATGGCTGCAGCAGGCATTAGTCCCTTTGCTGGTGCAAATAAGGGGCCTAACGCCTGCTTAAGGTTCTCAATCCATGACTGATTGATTTACACTGAGGCAGCCAGCACCATCGCTGGCTGCACGCAGGGAAATCAACCCTACAGAAAGCCTGCAACAAAAATAGGTAAGTTACTTGCCTCAGAATTTGGAATGCTCCTTCCGACTCCACATTAAACCATCTCCTGATGCTGTTTTTATTTTATTTTTTTAATTTAGAGATACAGCACTGAAACAGGCCCTTCGGCCCACCGAGTCTGTGCCGACCATCAACCACCCATTTATCCTAATCCTACAGTAATCCCATATTCCCTATCACCTCCCTACACTAGGGGCAATTTACAACGGCCAATTTACCTATCACCTGCAAGTCTTTAGATGTGGGAGGAAACCGGAGCACCCGGCGAAAACCCACGCCGACACAGGGAGAACTTGCAAACTCTGCACAGGCAGTACCCAGAATCAAACCCAGGTCACTGGAGCTGTGAGGTTACGGTGCTAACCACTGCGCCACTGTGCCATCCTGTTGTTACTGGACCTCAGCCCTGAGACCCTGACCAGCTTTCCCTGCCCCAATCTCATTCCTTGGCCTCAAGCCCCAAACTCACTTCTACCCTCAAATCACTAAGATCTTCAAACCCTGATCTCCAGGCTGCCTGGCCCCAGGATTTAGACCCCCTGACCTCCAGGTTCCCTGCCTGCACCCACCCGATCTCTTCCCCTGACTTTTAGGTTCCCTGGCCCTAACCCACTACCTCACACCTCCCTGGCCCCGAGATCTCAGACCCCTGCCCTTCATGTTCCCCAGCCCTAAATCACTATCTCTCACCTCCTTGGCCCCGGGATCTCAGACCCCTGACCTCTAGGGTACCTGGCTGCACCCCCTGATCTTCTCCCTGGCCCTGTGATCTCAGACCCATGACCTCCAGGTTCACTGGCCCTAAACCACTATCTCACACCTCCCTGGCCGCATGATCTCAGACCCTTAGCCTCCAGCTAAACCCACAATTTCCCTCTTCCCTCTTTCCACCACCACCCCCGCCCCTACCCTAGCCCAGAGATCTCCAACCCCTCAGCTCCCAGTTCCCCACCCTTAACCTCAATCTTCCTCCTGCTATCCTGAGATCTCTGATCCCTGACCTCCATATTCCCGAAACAACCCCTTATCTCCCTCACCCTTGCCCAAGACCCTTAAATCAGGCCCGATCCAACAGACTGCTATCCGTTCACAATCCATCGTGGACCCAGGATCCCCCCCCACCCTAAGGCCGTTACTTATCTGTGGGCTGCTGCGGCGCTAACAGCAACTCGATCTTCCACCACGTAGCTTCTTTGGATCCTCTCAATGCAGTTTCCATGAAAATGAGGTCTGAGGCTCAAGTTCCAGGGCTTTACAGACCCTGCTATTCATGTTGAGAGTAAGTATCCAGCGTGGGGAAGATCTGAGCCATAGTCATTCCAAAATTAACAAGACAGCCTCTTCAAGAGCATATGAAGAAAAATGTGCTTGGATATATATGCTTGTCTACACCAACCTATATCTGGGATCTTCTGGGATCAAAAACACAAAATATAATAATTTAGGCTAGAATCAACCTGGATTTCATAACCCAGATCATAATTTAATCCTAATGCTAATACTATGTAGTATTCTATTTGAGAAGATTGTGGTGGACTCTTGCTTGTCACCTTCATTTGCATCTCCTTGTTGGAATCTGCCTTCCTTTAACATCAATAACTGCATGACTCACTTCAAATACAGGAGGTAACTGTATGTATACAGTTATCAAAATGGATGAAAACATTCACCTGAGTAATACTGTGCTGAACTATAATTCCCCACATAGCCACTGCAAAGCATACAAAAGGCGAACATGATTGATCGGAACAGTCAACCAAAAAAGACTATCTAGAATTTTGTTGTGTTTACTGCAGTAAAGGAAAGAGTGATAAATTGATTAATAGTCCGGGAAAAGTCTCAGTAGTGAAATGTAAGTAATGCACTTGCAGGCCAGCTCTGCTGTTTTTTCCAGTGAATGGTCGGGAAGCACATTAATGTCTGCTTTCCTGCTGCTTTCCTTAATGTCGTGGCTGAGGATTAGGGATCCCTAACTTGACATTATGGCCACCCAGGCTTGCTTCATAATTTTTAAGCGAACGATGCATTCCCTTAAATGAGCTACTTCAGCAAAATCTATTTCAATGTCTAACTCAGGGAAGCCTTACTACTCACACTTGTACATCACATTTATAAAATTTATCATGAAATATTAATATACAAGAAATAAAAAATTAATACTTTAAGGATGCAGCAAGGTAGCACAATGTTATAGTTTGATTTGAAATCCATTAACATTGTATTAGATTAAAATACTTAAAATGTAGTGTTTCATTGATTGCTATTTTCCACATATATTTACAAGTATGCACATAACATTTAAAATTGCTGAATGCAATTAGCATTTTCTTTGAAGATTTTTAAATAAGAATACCTTTGTAATAGTAAGTGGTATAAAAATTGCTTTTAATAATGTTTTCTGTGATATAGATGATGTTAGTCCAGAGAAATGGAACAGTTTTCTTTTCTGGGGCCCCAGTGAGAGTATCAAGCATTCAGTCGTTCCGATGCAGAGTTAAGCTCCCTCTATTCCGTACCAACAACTCAACACAGTCCTAACCTCAAAACGTCTCCCTGTTTCATTAGTGCGACACCTTTTTCATTTTTCACGCCAGTCGTTCTGTGACCAATGCTCACTACTGACTGAAATTAGACCCATTAAAAATAGTGTTACAACTAGTGGGCTGAGGAAGTCTTTCATCACATCCAGCTGTGCTGCAGTTAAACACGGTTTCTTCTACGCCGACCAGTCCACTGCTGTAAAAGTAATTCATTGCATATAGACAAATTCTTTTCCATTATTTAGAAGGAAAAGACGATATTGCGCATGTTGTTTGATAAATTTAGCCTGTTAAAATTGATCAAGGGTTTAGTTTGATTAAAGAATACCATGCAACAATGTGCTAGCAATTTCAAGAGGACAATAAGCAAAACCCTCTAATTTTTCATTGTAGTGCACAGTACTTATAAATTGTTGTGTCCGGTCGCGCACGTGCTATGTCTTAAAGGGAACAACTTGCGTGTGGCTTGGGCCTTTGTTACTTTCAGACTTGCTATTCCAATGGATTCCTGGCTGGCCTCCGACATTCTACCCTCCATAAACTTGAGGTCGTTCAAAACTCTGCTGCCTGTGTCCTTACTCGCACCAAGTCCCATTGACTCATCACCCCTGCTCTCTCTGATCAACAGTGACTCCTGTTCAAGTGGAGCCTTGATTTTAAAATTCTTATCCTTGTTTTTAAATCCTCCCATGGCTTTGCCCCTCCCTAACTTTGTGATCTCCTTCAGCCTCACAAACCTCAGAGATATCAGCACTCATCTAATTCTGGCTTCTTGAGTATCCCCAATGGCAATGCCTTCAGTTGCTTAGGCCCTAAGCTCTGGAATTCTCTCTAAACCTCTCTGCCTCACTACCTCTCTTTCCTTCTTTAAGATGCTCCTTAAAACCTACCTCTTTGCTCAAGCTTTTACCCATCCCCCCGATAGAGCCTTATGTCGCTTAATGTCAAATTTTACTTTATAACGCTCCTGTGAAGTGCCTTGAGACCAATATTCCCTTTAAAATGTAGTTGTTGTGTGCGATCTTTTTTTTTCAATTTTCAGCTCCTTTAAATTTTTTTGCACAATCGCACACATGAGTTCTTTATCATAGAAGACGTGTTGCATGATACCTTACAGGCTGCTGCATGGCCACGTGTGCCGTAGCTTAGCGGGAATATTGCCTGGGATGTTTTACTATGTTAAAGGTGCAATATAAATATATGTTTTTGTTCTGTATGGTCCTAAGTTTCTAATAAATTTGGGACAGGAGGTGGCATTGGCAAAATAGGTCTGATGATGTATCATAGCTAATCATGGTTTCCCTGAAGTTGCTTTATTGCCTTGAGAAGTGGAGGAGGGCTCAATTTTTCTGAAATACAAGTTTAGTTGTATTGTTGAAGCTGAAATACACTATTGATAATTAAATGTTATAAAGTTGTTGTTTTCTCTTACATTGGTATTCTTGTGGACTGTCCTGTTGAGTGCAAGACGAAAAGCTTCAACAACACGTCTCTATTTTCAGCATTATTCAAGTTCTGTACTGTCAAATGAATATTGTATTTACTAAAACGTTGACTGAATCCCATGTCCATTGAGTCTAATTATAAATATACTAAATCAGAGTGCAGTCTCCAAAACTGAGGAAAAATCTTTGGATTGGATTAAAAAAGAACAAAAAAATGCTTTCAACTCATTCAGTCACCATTAATTTGTAAACCCTGCTCCCATCCAGTCCTTGTTGCCGCTACTCTTAATGTAAATGCAATCGGTATTTGAAATCATCAGCAGTTCAACAGAAATTCAGACTGGATGGATGCAACAGTAATTGTTTTTTCTTCCCTCCAGTGCCAGTTTCATTAACTGTTAAAATTTTCAATAAATGTCACCATTTTATTTTAACTTGTAAGTTCCTCCTTTGTGCAAATGCCGAATCGCATGTTTGAAGATAAATATTGCCCATTGCTGACTTTCTGCATTTGGTTCAACAAACAATCATTAGAAACAAAACTATTAATGTTAGTGCTGATAGTTGACATTTTCTGGGACTACTTAGAATGATGTTTAGTAGAAATTCGTGCTGGTTGACTAAATTGAACCTGTTCACTTCACAGCAATAGAACTGTAAAATTAACCCAATAACTTGGGACATACCTGTATCCCTAACCTAAGTTTTAAAAAAAGATTTGGCCGACATAGAATCCTTTCAGCATATGAGAGTTATAAACCTTAGATTTGACTTTAACAATCCTTTTCACTTAAATAACATTATTTGTACATCTGATGCTGGCTATCATCCCCTTTCTATTCTTTTGTGGAGCAAGGGAGAAGATTAACATTTTTTTTTCATTCATGGGATGTGGGCGACGCTGGCCAGGCCAGCATTTATTGCCCATCCTTAATTGCCCTTGAGAAGGTGGTGGTGAGCTGCCTTCTTGAACCGCTGCAGTCCATTTGGGGTAGGTATACCCACAGTGCTGTTAGGAAGGGAGTTCCAGGATTTTGACCCAGCGACAGTGAAGGAACGGCGATATAGTTCCAAGTCAGGATGGTGTGTGACTTGGAGGGGAACTTGCAGGTGGTGGTGTTCCTATACATTTGCTGCCCTTGTCCTTCTAGTTGGTAGAGGTCGCGGGTTTGGAAGGTGCTGTCGAAGGAGCCTTGGTGCATTGCTGCAGTGCATCTTGTAGATGGTACACACTGCTGCCACTGTGCGTCGGTGGTGGAGAGAGTGAATGTTTGTAGATGGGGTGCCAATCAAGTGGGCTGCTTTGTCCTGGATGGTGTCGAGCTTCTTGAGTGTTGTTGGAGCTGCACCCATCCAGGCAAGTGCAGAGTATTCCATCACACTCCTGACTTGTGCCTTGTAGATGGTGGACAGGCTTTGGGAAGTCAGGAGGAGAGTTACTCGCCTCAGGATTCCTAGCCTCTGACCTGCTCTTGTAGCCACGGTATTTATATGGCTACTCCAGTTCAGTTTCTGGTCAATGGTAGCCCCTAGGATGTTGATAGTGGGGGATTCAGCGATGGTAATGCCATTGAATGTCATGGGGAGATGGTAGATTCTGTCTTGTTGGAGATGGTCATTGCCTGGGACTTGTGTGGCGCGAATGTTACTTGCCATTTATCAGCCCAAGCCTGGATATTGTCCAGGTCTTGCTGCATTTCTACACGGACTGCTTCAGTATCTGAGGAGTCACGAATGGTGCTGAACAATGTGCAATCATCAGCGAACATCCCCACTTCTGAACTTATGATTGAAGGAAGGTCATTGATGAAGCAGCTGAAGATGGTTGGGCCTAGGACACTACCCTGAGGAACTCCTGCAGTGATGTCCTGGAGCTCAGATGATTGACCTCCAACAACCACTACCATCTTCCTTTGTGCTAGGTATGACTCCAGCCAGCGGAGGGTTTTCCCCCTGATTCCCGTTGACCTCAGTTTTGCTAGGGCTCCTTGATGCCATACTCAGTCAAATGCTGCCTTGATGTCAAGGGCTGTCACTCTCACCTCACCTCTTGAGTTCAGCTCTTTTGTCCATGTTTGAACCAAGGCTGTAATGTCAGGAGCTGAGTGGCCCTGGCGGAACCCAACCTGAGGGTCACTGAGCAGGTTATTGTGAAGCAAGTGCTGCTTGATGGCACTGTTTTTTAGTTTTAGAGATACAGCACTGAAACAGGCCCTTCGGCCCACCGAGTCTGTGCAGACCATCAACCACCCATTTATACTAATCCTACACTAATCCCATATTCCTATCACATCCCCACCTGTCCCTATATATTTCCCTACCACCTACCTATACTAGGGACAATTTATAATGGCCAATTAGCCTATCAACCTGCAAGTCTTTGGCATGTGGGAGGAAACCGGAGCACCCGGAGGAAACCCACGCAGACACAGGGAGAACTTGCAAACTCCGCACAGGCAGTACCCAGAATCGAACCCGGGTCCCTGGAGCTGTGAGGCTGCGGTGCTAACCACTGCGCCACTGTGCCGCCCAGATTGATGACACCTTCCATCACTTTACTGATGATAGAGAGTAGGCTGATGGGGCGGTAATTGGCCGGGTTGGATTTGTCCTGCTTTTTGTGCACAGGACATACCTGGGCAATTTTCCACATTGCAGGATAGATGCCAGTGTTGTAGCTGTACTGTAACAGCTTGGCTAGGGGCGCGGCAAGTTCTGGAGCACAGGTCTTCAGTACTATTGCCAGAATATTGTCAGGGCCCATAGCTTTTGCAGTATCCAGTGCCTTCATTCGTTTCTTGATATCACACGGAGTGAATCGAATTGGCTGAAGTCTGGCATCTGTGATGCTGGGGACCTCAGGAGGAGGCCGATGGATCATCAACTCGGCACTTCTGGCTGAAAATTGTTGCAAATGCTTCAGCCTTATCTTTTGCATTGATGTGCTGGGTTCCCCCATCATTGATGATGGGGATATTTGTGGAGCCACCTCCTCCAGTTAGTTGTTTAATTGTCCACCACCATTTACTGCTGGATTTGGCAGGACTGCAGAGCTTAGATCTGATCCGTTGGTTATGGGATCGCTTAGCTCTGTCTATCGCATGCTGCTTATGCAGTTTGGCATGCAGATAGTCCTGTGTTGTAGCATCACCAGGTTGACACCTCATTTTGAGGTATGCCTGGTGCTGCTCCTGGCATGCCCTCCTGCACTCTTTATTGAACCAGGGTTGGTCTTCTGGCTTGATGGTAATGGTAGAGTGGGGGATATGCCAGCCATAAGGTTACAGATGGTGGTTGAGTACAATTCTGCTGCTGCTGATGGCCCACAGCGCCTCATGGATGCCCAGTTTTGCATTGCTAGATCTGTTCGAAATCTATCCTATTTAGCACGGTGATAGTGCCACACAACACGATGGAGGGGTATCCTCAATGTGAAGGCGGGACTTCGGCTCCACAAGGACTGTGCGGTGGTCACTCCTACCAATACAGTCATGGACAGAAGCATCTGCAGCAGGCAGATTGGTGAGGACGAGGTCAAGTATGTTTTTCCCTCGTGTTGGTTCCCCCACCACCTGCCGCAGACCCAGTCTAGCAGCTATGTCCTTTAGGACTCGGCCGGCTCGGTCAGTAGTGGTACTACCGAGCCACTCTTGGTGATGGACATTGAAGTCCCACACCCAGAGTACATTTTGTGCCCTTGCCACCCTCAGTACCTCCTCCAAGTGGTGTTCAACATGGAGGAGTACTGAGTCATCAGCTGAGGGAGGGCGGTAGGTTGTAATCAGTAGGGGGTTACCTTGCCCATGTTTGAACTGATGCCATGAGACTTGATGGGGTCCAGAGTCGATGTTGAGGACTCCCAGGGCAACTCCCTCCCTACTGTTTCCCACTGTGCCACCACCTCTGCTGGGTCTGTCCTGCCGGTGGGACAGGGCATACCCAGGGATAGTGATGGCAGTGTCTGGGACATTGTCTGTAAGGTGAGAATGACTATGTCAGGCTGTTGCTTGACTAGTCTGTGGGACAGCTCTCCCTACTTTGGCACAAGCCCCCAGATGTTAGTAAGGAGGACTTTGCAGGGTTGACAGGGCTGGGTTTGCCATTGTCGTTTCTAGTGCCTAGGTCGATGCCGGGTGGTCCGTCCGGTTTCATTCCTTGTTATTAACTTCGTAGCGGTTAGGTACAAATGAGTGGCTTGCTAGACCATTTCACAGGGCATGTAAGAGTTAACCACATTGCTGTGGGTCTGGAGTCACATGTAGGCCAGACCAGGTAAGGACAGCAGATTTCCTTCCCTAAAGGACATTAGTGAACCAGATGGGTTTTTACAACAATCGACAATGGTTTCATGGCCATCATTAGACTAGCTTTTAATTCCAGATTTATTAATTAAATTCACATTCCACCTTCTGCTGTGGTGGGATTCGAACCCGTGTCCCCAGAGAAATACCCTGGGTCTCTGGGTTACTAGTCCAGTGATAATACCACTACGCCACCGCCTACCCTTGACTTCTGTGTATCAAGTCCTCAAGTTTCAAATGCTTTCATAGGACAGAGAAACAAGGAAACCTCCTGTATTCTGTTTGTCTCAAATCATTGTTGATCATTTTTAAGAGGTGATCGCAGGCCTGTGTGCAAAGTAGCAGCAGAAAATGTGCTGACCTTACAGATCATTGTTAGGGAGAGGGACATATTCAGCCTCTAGAAAAGCATCAGCAACATGATGGTGGATAGCAACTGTATTTAAAAAGAAAGAACACACATTCATATGGTGCCTTTCACAACCTCAGGACATCCCAAAGCATCTCACGACCAATCAGGTATTTTTGAAACAAAAACAAGAAATGCTGGATTCACTCAGCAGGTCTGGCAGCATCTGTGGAAAGAGAAGCAGAGTTAACGTTTCGGGTCAGTGACCCTTCTTCGGAACAGGTATTTTTGAAGTGTAGTCACTGTTATAATGTAAACAAATACAGGTAGCTAATTTTCACAAAGCAAGATCTCACAAACAACATTGAGGTAATAGAGTCATAGAGTCATAGAGAGATACAGCACTGAAACAGGCCCTTCGGCCCACCGAGTCCACGCCGACCATCAACCACCCATTTCTTCTAATCCTATATTAATCCTATTTTCCTGCTCACATCCCCACCTTCCCTCAATTCTCCTAACACCTACCTACACTAGGGGCAAATTTACCCATCAACCCACAAGTCTTTGGCATGTAACCAGACTATTTGTTATTGGTGCTGATTGAAGGATAAATGTTAGCCAGGACACCAGACTTCTTTAGTGTCTACCTGATTGGTCAAACTTGATTTAATGTCTCATCTAAAAGACGCCACATCTCAGAGTGCAGCGCTCCCTCAGTCCCGCACTGAAATGCCCACCTGGAATATGTGTCCGTCTCTACAACGAGTCTTGATCCCATGACCTTCTGACTCAGAGGTGAGAGTGCTACCATTGAGTCAAGGGCGGCACCAGGGGTAGATGTGAGAGGGTTTGTAAGCTGCAGCCTGGTCAGTTTTGGACAGTTTATTTTCTTGCAGCAGTCAGGTACAGTTTTATTCTTCATATGTACAAGCAAAAAAAAAAGTAGTATTTGATCAGGGAAACTTTCTTCAGATCTAATTTCTATCTTAGAAAGTATTTGGGCAAGAAAATATTCAGGCAAGATTTAACAAATGTAGTTTTAGTTTGCTTTTCTAAAGTTGGTGTTAATCTTTTGTATATAGATTTTATTTATAAAGAAAGGAATAGCAATATGTATGTGCTGAATTGGAACTTATTAGAAATATTTGTCTGGTTTTATTATGGCATTATTAATTTTGAACGGGGGTTTTCTGGTGTATTTTTCTTTCTAATAAGAGTTACACAATTGACCTATCATGCCAAAAGCTCCATCTTGAAGGAATCCCATTCTGCATCCCAAAGCCTATTTGGACAAATTAGCAGTAAATGTGACTCTGGGGAAGTAAGTTACCTAGGCTGGCCTGTTATCCACACTGAAGGTGGAGCCTGGAATAGTTGTCGGGAATTGGGGAAGGAGTGGATTGAATAGACCCTCTTGCTTTTAATAGTTTGAATTCTATCAGTGGAAAATAATTCCTGTTGATTAAGCCATGACAACATCAGAGCCTTAAACAGGCTGGGCTTAATGATCTTTCCATTGTCATTTCTATTTGCACTCAAAGCACCTCAGAACCTTTTTAATTTGATACCTAGTCTGATTCGTAGCTTCGGACATCTAATGCTGAATTTTTGTGAGTCTATTTAAAAAGAGATTGCTGAATTGCATAACAGTCCAATGACTGAGGAGAAATGCACATGCAAATAGAGGACATCATCACATTAGTTTTCTATTTAAGAACAGAAAAATAAAAGATGGGAAAAGCTGAGTAAGATCTGAGCAGACTGTCTCCATACTTCTGCTCAACTGAGAAAAATTAATGCTGTTAATCAAACAACAGTTTACCATTGCTAAAAGAACTTTGCACTTGCAATGGTATAATTCCAATAATACTTTTAATATGCATGTCCAAATGGAGATGGCATAAGCACCAATACATTTACAACTGAGCAAAGTTCAATTGTGACAAAGTTAGAGTACATCAAAAAGAGTCTAAGCGAACTGTATTAAATTAAGGAGCCAAAAGGTGGGATGGTGATGGACAGTACGTACAAATATCATTGTTAAAGTAAGAGAGCACCTTATCTTGACTCTTGGGACATCCTAAAGTGCTTCATATACAAGAACAATATGTATTCATAATACAGCAAAATGTCCCAAGGTACTTTATAGTCAGTGGCCTGAATTAACCACAAGCTAAGCTAGGGGATGTGGCAGAAGGTAATATTGAAAAAGCGGGAAAATATGTAACGGGAAGAAGAGGTTTAATGATGGAGCTCCAGAGTGTGGGGGAAAGATAGCTGAAAGCACTCCCAAATTATTAGAGTAGAGGGAGGCGATGTTTAAAATTGGAAGAGTTGAGTGTGTGTGAGAAGAGCTGGAGGAGGTTGATTGGGTAAGAAGAGGGGGAGGCCATGAAGGAATTTGAAGATGAAGATGACTTTAACAATCACAGGCGATTCAGGAAGCCATTGGGAAAATTGAGTGAAGGTGACAAAAGCAGTGAGGGTAGAGGAGCGTGGGAGATGGACAATAGTTTAGAGATGGAAGTTGACAGTCTTAATGATGGATTGGGTGCAGGATTGGCATGTAGCAGGAACTAAGGATGGAACTCTGGTACAGAACTGAGGCTTTTGGAAAAGAAGCTGTTACAGGAGAAATACAGGAAGAGGTAGGAATAGAATTACCAAGAGGGAAATGCCATGGAAGAGGATGGTGAAGTCAGCTGAATGAAAAGATGCAAATGCAAAAAAAATTAAGGCAGGTGAGGAGGGATAAGTGCACCAGGGTCACACAGAATGCCATTGGTAACTTAGACCGGCATCATCTTAGAGCTATGGAGAGATGAAAGCTGTATTACAGGAAATGGTGAAAAGGGTGCCACGGATTTAGGTGGCGATGCTATGTTTTTACATTTATTCATGGGACGTAGGTGTTGCTGACAAGGTCAGCATTTATTGTCCATCCCTAATTGCCTTTGAGAACGTGGTTGTGAGTCACCTTCATGAACTGCTGCAGTCCAAATGGAGTAAGAACACCCACAGTGCCATTGGGTAGAGAGTACCAGTATTTTGACTCAGCAATGATCAAGGAACAGCAATATATTTCCAAGTCTGGATGGTGTGTGACTTGGAGGGGAATTTATAGGTGTTGGTGTTCCCATGTGCCTGCTACTCTTGTCCTTCCAAGTGGTAGAGGAGGTGCTGTTGAAGGAACCTTGGTGAGTTGCTGTAGTGCATATTGTAGATATTGGAGCCATTGTGCGTGGGGTTGGAGGGAGTGAATGTTTAAGGTGGTGATTTGGGTGCTGATCAAGTTCTGTTCTGTCCTGGATGGTGTCGAGCTTCTTGAATGTTGTTGGAGCTGCACTCATCCGGGCAAGTGGAGAGTATTCCATCACATTCCTGACTTGTGCCTTGTGGATGGTGGAAAGGCTTTGGGGATTCTGGATCAGTCGCCACAGAATATCCAACTTCTGACCTGCTCTGATAGCCATTGTATTTAGGTGGCTGGTCCAGTTCAGTTTCTGGTCATTGGTGACCCCCCAGGATGTGGATGGTGTGAGCTGAGAGTGGTGGAGCACAGGGAGACTGGAGGTAGCTGAGGCAGCTGAATGAATTGTCTCCTCTTGGAGACGAAGACATTCTTGAGCTCCTCAGTTGGCAGAGACTCAAAGACTAATTGAAGAAAATAGTGAGGAAGTTCCAAAATGTTAGCAGGGGGCTTTGGTGGGTGGTGAATGTGTATCTTGAAGAAGGGGTGGTAAAGGATGAGAGTACATACAATGAGTTAGTTGGAAATACACTTAAAATTGTATGATTTTTTGCTTACCTGTCAAGAAAGTGAAACATCTGTTTGTGCAGTACTTTGGCATTAGCAGGAAAGAATATGTACATTTTGTGTAAAGGGTTGATGGAAGATGGGAAGGAGGAGTGGAAGGGAATAAATTCTGAGATTTCAAATTTTTAGCTTAATGGAACATTTCATTAACTATCTAAAGAGATTTATAACCCATAACTTGCTGTGCGGAGAGTTTAGATGATGAATCGTTAGCTGCATGATCTTTTACAGGACAATTAGGAATCTATATAAACTGGACTAAAACCTTAGGCAAAAAGTTGGAAGTGCCCCAGGACAAAAACAAATGATCAGTCTTAACCAATGAATAAAGCAAATGGTGTAAAGACAAATTCACATGCTGGCAAGCATATGGCAAAATGTTGAGACATTTATCATAAACCTACTTTCTCAATGATTGCAAATTAAATCTGTAGAGATCTTTGGTTATTATTGTGCACACATGACATGGGACAGTAAGTGAGTGAGAAATGCCTTGTTTTGCATAAGTTTTAGAAGCTACCTGTTTCACAAGAAATAAATGTAAGTCAAACTAGTGACATTTGAAGGGGTCTGGGTCAAGTAAGTAAATGTGCAATGGAATGGCCACTAGGTTTTCATGTAGAAAAATAAAAGGACATTCACACTGGAGTCAGAAACATGAATTGTACACAAAAGTAAAGATTGGGGTGATAGCCATCCACTGCGTATATATAGTCAGTGTGAAGCTGCATCAAAAAGGTTTAAATTGCTGGACTGAATCCTGAGGGCAAGTTGATTACAAGTTAAAATAGATTATTTGAGGTCACTTTTGCAATATTGCATGCAACTTTGAATACTGTACCTTCAAAAGGATATCAGTGGTCTTTGACCCCTCTGTAATACGACGATGATTCTGGGAAATCTATTTTCTCATTGCGTATATATAATTTACCTCCATCAAAGTCAAGTATTTTGTATAGATACTTAGAGATGACTGAAATGGATCTTGCTGACTCCTGTTTTCTTTCACCTTACAATCTATAATAATTTTAAATAACAACATGATAATTCCAGTCTGAAGGCATTGTATATTTGCAGAGACAAATAACTGGAATTATGCTAATAGAAGAATATGATATGAGCTGCAATGATTTTAATTTGTGACTTTTTTGTAATTCTCTACTGCGATGATCAGGAATGCTTTGATATGCAGAGAAGTGATAGTCATTGGATGCCCTTGATTGCACCGAGTAAATAGTTGTCCATTGATGCCTCCCATCTCAAATTTTTGTCCTACTTATTTACTGCCATGGTTATCCTACAGGAGGAGTTGGTGACCCACTTCCAAGCTTCTGTAACCCAACTGTCTATCCAAGGAGAGTCCCAGGAGCAGCCTGCACGACCTCCTAATCTCTTTTTTTCTTTTCTTTATGAAGTACTTTATATGCAGCCAGTGAGATTATACCTTGCATGGTGAGTATCTGACTCCATGATACATTATTTTCTACATTGACATCAGGAAAATGAAGGTCACAGAAGTCTTCAGATTTTAGAAATATTTCACAGCATGTAAACACCTGGAGGATAAGCTTTATTTTAAATCAATTCCATAAATGTAATTGCAGACAGCAAATTATAGCTCTTTCAGGCCCTACAGCACCACAAATTAACCAAAACCAGAACTTGAGCTGCTGTTGCCAAACGGGTCTGTTGCAGAATGACTGAGAATGGAAGTACTTGTGATCATCAAAGTAATACTAGGCAGCCACGTGCACAGCATTGGGAAACTGAGAACAGCTAAATCAATCAAACAAGCTGCTGCCTCAGTTCTTTGCTGCAATGCATTATTGCTTTTCGATTAGTTTCAGTTACTCTTTGAATCACCATCTTGCCTTTCTGGTTGTTTGCAGTTTCTGAAACTGGTTGCACAGGTTCAAACAGCAGCAGGTAACTTTGATTACAGCTGGATAATTCAGAGATATGAGAGTGGTTTGCTCATGAGTCGATGATGCAGGTACTCAGACTGTACCAAAATTAATTCTTCTTCTGACTGTGCTGTAAATTAGAAAATTATTTCTGCATTTATTTGGGGTGTCTTTTATAATCAATCATATTTTTAAGGCAGAGGTAGATAGATTCTTGATAAGCAAGGAGGTGGAAGGTTATTGGGGTTGGTGGTAATGTGGAGTAATCACTTCAGCCATGAACTTATTGAATGGCGGAGCAGGCTCGAAGGACCGAGTGGCCTACTCCTGCTCCTAATTCATATGTTTGTATGTAATTAAGTTTATAGACAAATATCTTTTTGATGAAAGGTAAACTATGAGATAAAATCAGAGCCCTTTCAAAGCTGCAAATTAAGTCAAGTACTCATATTTGCAGCATTTGCTGAATAATTGTTCAATTTTGGGAATTCTTCACTTCAACTCAGGAATTAATTTGAGTACTTTATTGTTGCATTCTTTTCCTTGAAATTGTGGAAGATTGGTTATGCAAAATAGCCTACTGTTACTGGTGGTCTGGGGATTTTCTTCAGCATCTAGTAAGTTGCTCACCAGTAGTGATTTTATCTGCATTCAACTTGTAACCAAAATAAATACAGAAAGAAGATATTCTTCAACTTGTTTTCTGAAGTAGGTGATGCGGTTTTCAGCCTTTCTTTCTTTAAAAGTAAATGTTTACAGAACTCAGCATTTAGAAAACTGAAACAAGGAATTGTACAATGAAATCAGGATTCCTATAAAAGACTTCTTTTTTCTAAGACAGTACAGCAGCTGTCCTACATACTGGAACTCCAATGTGCGACATCCTCCACTGGAAGGATCTGAATTTGTGGCACTCCAGTTGAGTCCCAGCTTCTATTGTACTATTATGGGAGGCACAGAACAGAGGGCAGCTTCACCTGAGGAAAGAAATCCCAAACCTGTGCCCATCTTTCCCAGAACTCCATGTTTGAATCCCTTCAACCACGTTTCCACCCCTGCCACAGTACCAACACGGCTCTTATCAAAGTCACAAATAACATCCTGTGTGACTGTGACAAAAGTAAACTATCGATCCTCATCCTCCTCAACTTGTTTGCAGCCTTTGACACTATTGACCACACCATCCTCCTCCAATGCTTGGGTCCCAGCTGTTCACAATCTATATCAATGATTTGGATGTGGGGACCAATTGTAATATTCCCAAGTTTGCGGAGAACACAAAACTTGGTGGGAATGTGAGTTATGAGGAGGATGTGAGGAGGATGTAAAGAGGCTTCAAGGGGATTTGGACAGGCTGAATGAGTGGGCAAGAACATGACAGATGGAATATAATGTGGATAAGTGTGAGATTATCCACTTTAGTAGGAGGAAAGGAGATGCAGAGTATTTCTTAAATGGTAAGAGATTGAAAAGTGTTGACGTCAAAAGGAACCTAGGTGTCCTTGTTGATAAATCACTGAAAGTTAATATGCAGGTGCAGCAAGCAATTAGGAAGGCAAATGGTATGTTAGCCTTTATTGCAAGAGGAGTTGAGTACAGGAGCAAAGAAGTTTTGCTTCAATTGTATAGAGCATTGGTGAGGCCGTACCTGGAATATTGTGTGCAGTTCTGGTCCCCTTGCCTGAGGAAGGATATACTTGCCATAGAGGGAGTGCTGCGGAGGTTCACCAGACTGATTTCTGGGATGGAAGGATTGTCCTCTATGAGGAGAGATTGAGGACACTGGGCCCGTATTCTCTGGAGTTTAGAAGAATGAGAGGCAATCTTATAGAAATGTACAAAATTCTTAAAGGGATAGACAGGGTAGATGCAGAAAGGATGTTTCCCCTGGCTGTGGGGTCTAGAACCAGGAGACCCAATGACAGAATAAAGGGCAAGCCATTTAGGACTGAGTTGAGGAGGAACTCCTTCACTCAGGGGGTGGTGAATCTTTGGAATTTTCTGCCCCAGAGGGTGGTGGAAGCTCAGTCACTCAGTAGGTTCAAAACAGAGATCGATAGATTTCTAGTTGCCAATGACATCAAGGGATATGGGGATAGTGCGGGAATATGGCGTTGAGGTAGATAATCAGCCTTGATCTAGAATGGCGGAGCAGGCTCGAAGGGCTGAATGGCCTACTCCTGCTCCCATGTTCCTATGTCTGTATGCCTCTCCACTGTTGTCCAGCTGATTGAGACAACAATCACCTGGTTCCATTCTTATCTATCCAATCATTGCCAGGGTATCACTTACAAAGGCTGCTCTTCCCACTCCCGCACTGTTACCTCTGTTTCCCCCAAGGATCTATCTATGGCCCCTTCCTATTTCTCATACATGCTGCTCCTCAACGATGTCATCCGAAAACACTGCATTAGGTTTTACATGTATGCTGATGACACACAGTTCTACCTCACCACCATCTGTCTCAACTCCTCCATCATTGCTAAATTATCAGACTGCTTATCTGACATCCAGAACTGGGTGTGCAAAAATTTCCTGTAATTAAACATTGGGAAGATTGAAATCTTTGTTTTCGGTCTTGTTCCCTTGCTACTGAATCCATCCCTTTGCCTGGTAACAGTCGTTTTGTAACCAATGTGCCATATTTGACCCGAGATAAGCTTTCAAACACTTATTCACCTGACTTTGCCTTTGTCTGCTGCGAAAACCCTCATCCATGTCTTTGTTACCTATAGACTTGACTATTCCAGTGCACTCCTGACTGGTCTCCCACATTCTACTCTCGGTAAACTTCAGATCGTCCAAATCTCTGTTGCCTGTGTCTTAACTTGCACCAAGTCCCATTCCCCTATCACCCCTGTGCTTGCTAACCTACATTGGCTCCCAGTCAAGCAACATCTTGATTTTAAAATTCTCATTCTTGTTTTCAAATCCCTTCGTGACCTCGCCCTTCCCTATTTTTGTAATTTCCTCCAGCCCCCCAACTCTCCAAGCTATCTGCACTCATCTACCATATATACTTATGTAAAAGTCGAATTTTTGAGACCAATTCTTTAGGGTAAAATTTGGGGGTTGGGTCAAATTTTACACGAGTAATACTTTTGAGAGGTTGAAATCCATGCTCATCTTGAGATCACAAAACATGAAACGAAAGCCCAATTGAATTAAAGAGTGAGGGCTTTATGTTGGGTGGGGGTGTGAGGAGCAGAGTTGGGTATGCAACTTTCGACATGACAGGGCTCACAATAGTAGGCCTACTCCCCCCTCCCTCCCTCAACACCACCTTCATCCTCCTCTCTCTACTGATGTCCATGGGAAATCGTGTCTCTTAATGAACCTGATACACTATCCAGTGCTGGCCTTGAAATCTGCTATGCCATCTTTCTTTGCTTCTTTCAGGGTATGGAGTTGGATGGATGCATGAGAAACTATGTATCCATTCTGACAACATTCACTGACCCACTCTGCAACTTTATTATCTAATTGCGGCCACTTGCTAGGCTTTTCCTTGTGGACGCTTTTATTCTTTGACATCTTCATGAGCTGTGTGAAAAGCTTTCTCCAATCTCTGACATTCTTCGCTGATACTTTGAATTCTCTTGCTGCCACACAGTTATTTGTCTTTGCTCCAATGAAACGACTTTCACTTTAAACTGCGCTGTGTATTTGTTCTTCCTTGACACCATATTGATCAAGTGTGGGGATCCCAGCTGAACATTCGGGTATTTATACTAGTGCACAATTAGAATGTTCTGTCTGCGTTCTGCAAATATCCCTGGGAAACGAAGGACGATTTTTACACGAGATATATGAAAAATTGAAGAATTTTTGGCCAAAAGTCATGGGTCGACTTTGACATGAGATCGACTTTTACTGGCGTATATACGATCATTCTGGCCTCTTGAGCATCCCCGGTTTTAATCGCTTCACTATTGGTCGCTGTGCCTTCAGTTGCCTAGGTCATAAGCTCTGAAATTTCCACCCTACACCTCTCTGCCTCTCTACCTCGCTTTCCTCCTTTAAGATACTCCTTAAAACTTACATCTTTGCCAAGATTTTGGTCATCTGACCTAATATCTCATTACGTGTCTTTTTTAAAAATAATGCATATAAATATAAGTTGTTTTTGCATCTCTTTTACCAAGCTTTTGATCATCTGTCTAATGTTGTCTTATATGGCATGGTGTCAGATTTTGCTGCATAACGCTCCTGAGCAGTGCCTTTGCATGTTTTATTATGTTAAAGGTGCTATATAAATACAAGTTACTGTCATTGAAAGGGGAAAGCCTCAGGGAAAGTACATCTGGTTCCTTTTAAACCCCCATCTTTGTTCAAAAGTAGTATTAAAAGGTCTCCAATGTTTGATTATCCCGCACCTGCCTTTTCAGCAGTGGTAGTGCCTTCCAAACCTGCTGTCCTAATTGCTTTTATTTTGATATTATCCTGTCATTTCAGTGGCCTTGTATTCCTCTCTTCTGTTTCCATTATCTTTCCCTCCAGCAATTATCAGTCCGCATCATATTCTTCTATGGTGCATGGTGTAGTGCACTGTTATGGGCTATCTTCGGGATTTGTTTTGAGCCTAAATAGAATTGTGGAATCACACAACACAGAAGGAAGTAATTTGCCCACTTTGCCTATGTGATTATTTGAAAGAACTATCCAATTAGTCCCATTCCCCTGTTCCTTCCCCATAGCCCTGCAAAGTTTTCCTTTTCAAGTATATATTCAATTCCTTTTTGAAAATTACAGTGCAATCTGTTTCCAAAACTCTTTCAGGGCAGTGCATCCTAGATTGTAACAACGTGCTGTGTAAGAACAAAAAATTTGCTCAATTCTCCATTGGTTCTTTTGCCAATTACCTTAAATCCTTTGGTTACCAACCTTACTGCCAGTGGAAACAGTTTTTCCTCATTTACTTTAGCCAAATCTTCCATAATTTTGAACGCCTCTATTAGGTCTCCCTTAACCTTATATCATCATTTTCAAACCAGGGTCTTTCGACCAAAGAGGGTTTTGAAAGTTTACAAATTTATGTCTATTTGAGGCACAGTATGAGCAAAATAACCAGATACCTCTGTGTTCTATATTTTTTATTTATTAGCATGTTGTTTTGTTGCTGTATACTAATAAAAATAGTATTGGTGCAAAATTAAAATTTTGGGGGCTATGAGTGGCCTTCGAGATCCAAAATGGCATCCAGGGTATGCACACACACACTTCTGGTGTAAGTTGCATTGGATGCCATATTGGTGAGGGTGTTGGCACACATGCAGTGAGGGCCCGCTAAAATTATGCAGAGTGGGCAGAAAAACTTCGATCAGCGCGTAATGGCTTTCACAGGTTGTGCACCGGAACCAACAGTCATGTTGTCCAGTGGTTTGTCACGGTAGATTAAATGCAGATGGTACAGCGGACTGCCACAGAATGAAGGCATCATGACAGTTGTCAGGATACCGGGCACTGACCTCCATGATTCAGTGCGTATGGATATACACCAGCTGGACACTGAGGGAATGGAATCCTTCTCGGCTGTAGTATATCTCAGATTTGACATGTGGCACCCGCAAAGTGACATGCATGCAGTCAGTCACATTCTACGCCATGGGAAATCCTGCAATCTTCAGAAAACTGCGTGCTCGCTCCACCTGCTGCTCTCTGGCAAGAGAGAATGAAATGTAGTCAGCTCTCTTTAAGTATTTGTGCTTATGCAACAATGAATGGCAAATTGTAAAATATAGCAAATATCACTTGCTCTAGCCTGGAAGGTGCCAGACGCATAAATGTTAATGGTCACAGTCACCTTCACCACTGACAGTGCGGTGCTTGCCCTGCTCTGAGGTTGCAGTTGTGGCTGCAGTAGGTGCCAGATTTCAGTGAGAATGTCTTCAGTGAAGTTCAGACTTCTCACACATTGTTCCTTGCTGAAGTTTAGGTAGAAGAAATGCTCCCCGAACACCCTGGGTGGATATGGCTCCCTGCTGAGAGCCCCTTCTTCCCTCCCCTTCTTCCCTCCTCTTCCTCCCTCTTCCAGCAGCTTGCCCTGCTCTATGTGCCCTTTGCTCATTCTGCAAGTCATGCTCTATTCCAAGGGAAATGCCTACTATTACACCCATATCTGGAGGTAACTGGTTTGCGCAGAAACCTTGAACTGAGGACTAACTACTACAGCACTTGCCACAGCACTCCCTGTGGATGTTAGCAACTTTAAAGGACTCTAGATAGCACCAAATGCTTGTACAGTCATAGCAACGGTCATTAGAAATCAATCAGCAACTAACTTGAAAGTAATTGATGATCCCTTTAAATAGCACTGGTGGAGGATTCTTCTATCTGCAAAGTGCATGTTCAGCCATGCATGATTAAAAAATAACATTAACTAGAGCATTGAGCTCCAAAATACTGCCACACACAATATGATAGAGCAGAACATTGGCGTGCTGAAACAACCCTTCCATGGGCTGGACCGCTCTTGAGAAGCCCTGCAGTACTCTGTAGAGCAGGTGTCAATATTCATAGTTGTTTGCTGTGAGCTGCACAACCTCGCCATTGTGAAGATATAGCCTTTGGCAGCAAGTAGCTGAAGATCAGGAGGAGGGAGAGGAAGGAGGCCTTTCCAGCCTGGCAGACCGTGAACAAATCATCCGATTGCGATACCCGTAAACACAACCCCAATTTTCCCATTCAACAAGAGTCCCACACTTTACTTTCTCTCTGTTACTGACAATCACAGCAACTTCTTATTGCATCGAACACCACCACCTGCAAGTTCCCCTCCAAGCCACACACCATCCTGACTTGGAACTATATTACCGTTCCTTCATTATCGCTGTGTTAAAATTCTGGAACTCCCTTCCTTACAGTGCTGTCTGTGTACCTACACCCCAAGGACTGCAGCGGTTCAAGAAGGCAGCTCACCACCACTCAAGGGCAGTTAGAGATGGGCAATAAATGTTGGCTGAGCCAGCGACGCCCACGTCCCATGAGTAAATAAAAATATACAAATCTATAAATCAAAATGTACCATATTTCATATAAACATCAACTAATCACCCTTGTGCATTCCCTTAGTGCCAGTCTTCCCTGTGTCTTTGCCTGTGCTAGTGCTGCTGCATAGTGCTACACCACTGGCTACAGCATGCGTGGTGGAAGGTTGCTGACTTTCATAGGGGAGAGTGCAGATGGTATTGGAGGACCACCTCAAGCAGCTCGGGGCCAAGAAGGCCCCACTTCAGACTGCACCATCTCGTCTGGGCTGGCTACCGGACTGGCAACAGCAACACTGGCAGAAGTGGGTGGTTGAATGCTGTCATCCAGAGACGAGACAGCAGATTTGTGCTCCACGGAGTCTTTGGCACTTCCCCAAAGTGGCGCCTCAGTAATCCTAGTAATCTGTTGCAGGACAGATTGCTGGACTCTGTGAGACCCTTGAAGCCCCTTTGAACACTAATGTCTGCAGTCATGATGGCAGCAGTCTGAGCTTGCATGCTAGCATACCAACCCTGCATAACAGTAGTCTGAGCTTCCACTGCAGCACTGGGTGGCTTCTGCTTGTGCTGCAATGAAGCTGAGACATTGGCCATCAAACACTCTATCATGTTCGGGTCCATTAATGCCATGCTGGAGAGGATGGGCTCCAAGCTGTGTGCAAAGCCCTATGAAAATTTGGTGCCGGTTTCCTCTGTGCTCCTTGACATTTCATGCAGGCTTTCTGGCAGGTATGCAATAAGCACAAAGCATTTCATTGTGCATACCCATCAGCCTTTTTGTGGTAGGCTGCCCCATCGAAGTCCTCGTCTGAATGCTTTGCAGCAGAACTCGTGTGATCTCACCTCCAGGGAGCTGGCACCTGTGCTCCCCTTGTCCCTGCCCTGGCAGCAGGCCACACATCCCTGGTATCTTCTTAGATGCATACCCCACCTCAAAGCTATCCTCTAAATTATATGCAGAGTCAGCATCTGAGCTGGTGACTGCGAGTGAGATCAAGTGATGGTGTTTCTTTGTCATTGCTGTCTTCTTTCTCTTCCAGCTGTTGCTCTTTGACCACTGCTTGACCAGGTTTCAGTCCTTGCCTATCTGAAGGAGAAAGGAACAAGGGTAGGTTTGTAGTGAGGGGGAGTGGAGGAATGCAAGAGCTGCATGCTTATACCAAATGCAGCTTGGGAATCTGCTCTCCACCAGTTAGCACTTGCTACCTTCAGTTGTGCGCCATGTTTTCCTGCAAGAGAGAGGGAAGTGTGTCAGTCAGTGTGGTGCAATGTGTTTGGGTGTTGTGGCTGTTTTGATTGATAAGCTGGCAGCGTCTGCAAGCAGTGAGATGTGGGTGTGAGGCTTCCAGCAGTGCTAAGTGTGTGCGGGTGAGTGAAGCTGTGAATTAAAACAGAAAATGCTAGAAATACTCAGTAGGTCAGGCAGCATCTGTGCAGAGTGAAACAGAGTCAATAGCTGGAATTTTACACCCCTCCCCCCAACCTGGGAGAGGACTGGGGGGGGTTGGATGTAAAATTGAGTGAGAGGTGGGGGGTGCTGTGCCTGTCACCTACCTACCCCTGCTGCAGTTTTACCAGTGGCAGGGAGGTGGCAAACGGCCTGCCCACTCCAGGCCAATTAAGGCCCTTTCCCGCCACAGCTGGTATCTTACCATTGGCAGATGGGCACCGCAGCACCTGAGGAGGCTGTCCAGTAAAACTTGGTGGCCTCCTTGCAGGCTGGGTGGGGGTGGTGGTGGTGGTGGGTCCCCCTGCCCTGCTCTCTGACTCCCAACCCCTCACCGGGGCCCGACCAATTGTCCCTGGCAGGGCCTGAACTCCACTTAACTTTTTGAAGGGCGACGTCCATCGTTCTCTTCTGCCTGGGTGCAGTCCCAGCAGTCACCACTGCTTCAGGTGACGCTGCTGGGACTGAAGAGCTGTCAGCCCTCTGATTGGCTGGCAGCTCTTTGAGGCGGGACTTCCTGCCTCAGGGAGGCAGAGATCCTGACTGAGGCCAATTAAGGGCCTGAGCCACACAAAATTGCAGCGTGGCTTTCAGGCCCGGTGGAGGCGGGCTCTCCTCCGACTTTTTAGCCAGTGGGCAGGGCCACTGCCATAATGTAAGATTCCAACCAACTTTTCAGGATAAAGTGTTAAGAATCTGAATCTCGACCCCAACCCACCTCCAAACTGCACACTTCTAGTTTTAATGGAGGCAGGATGGGGACACAAGCAATCAAACTG
Source organism: Heterodontus francisci (assembly GCF_036365525.1). Lineage (NCBI taxonomy): Eukaryota > Metazoa > Chordata > Chondrichthyes > Heterodontiformes > Heterodontidae > Heterodontus > Heterodontus francisci. The sequence continues at coordinate 88,780,470 of NC_090379.1, read as the reverse complement.
CTGACAGGCAATAGTTCGGCAATTTAAATTGTACAATAAGGCTGGCAGCCTCATATTTATCTACTATTTCAAATTTAACTCTGACCAGTCTTGGGAAACACAGCAGCTAAAGGAAGGCAAGGACTGTTGGATCTAGGATGTAAGTGTTTTTTCATTTGGCTGTTGGATTCAGCGTACCTGCCTCACCAACGCCCACCCCTGCAATTGGGCACCCCCGACCCTTCTGATCTGCCTCTGACCCAACCCCACCTCCCCGCCCCACACCATTCCTGCCAACATCCGATCCTTCGGCCCTCCAATCACATTCCCCCACCCTTGGCCTACAGTCTCTTCTCCGGTATTCTCGGCTGACTGGAGGTCAAACTTGTCTACCTTTTTGTCACCTCAGTGGCTTTGCAAAAGAAGGTAAATAATTTGCGGGTTGCTTTTTCCTGCTGAATATCAAATATTGCTGTGCTTAGCTTTATTTTGCAAAATTTGCCCAATTGCATGAAAGTAAAGCATTTCCATTTATGAAGTTATCATAAGGTTGAATTGTTACAGATCATCCATAATCAAGAAGTTGAAGCGCTTGTCAAGAGGAAGAGGGCGGCTTATGTTAGGATGAGACGTGAAGGCTCAGTTAGGGCGCTTGAGAGTTACAAGCTAGCCAGGAAGGATCTAAAGGGAGGGCTAAGAAGAGCAAGGAGAGGACACGAGAAGTCATTGGCGGATAGGATCAAAGAAAACCCTAAGGCTTTCTATAGGTACATCAGGAATAAACGAATGATAAGAGTTAGAACAGGGCCAATCAAGGATAGTAGTGGGAAGTTGTGTGCGGAATCAGAGGAGATAGGGGAAGCGTTAAGTGAATATTTTTCGTCAGTATTTACAGTAGAAAAAGAAAATGTTGCCGAGGAGATTACTGAGATACAGCCTACTAGGCTAGATGGGATTGAGATTCACAAGGAGGAGGTGTTAGCAATTTTGGAAAGAGTGAAAATAGATAAGTCCCCTGGGCCAGATGGGATTTATCCTAGGATTCTCTGGGAAGCCAGGGAGGAGATTGCAGAGCCGTTGTTGTTGATCTTTATGTCGTCATTGTCGACAGGAGTAGTGCCGGAGGACTGGAGGATAGCAAATGTTGTCCCCTTGTTCAAGAAGGGGAGTAGAGACAGCCCTGGTAATTATAGACCTGTGAGCCTTACTTCGGTTGTGGGTAAAATGTTGGAAAAGGTTATAAGAGACAGGATTTATAATCATCTTGAAAAGAATAAGTTCATTTGCGATAGTCAGCACGGTTTTGTGAAAGGTAGGTCGTGCCTCACAAACCTTATTGAGTTTTTCGATAAGGTGACCAAACAGGTGGATGAGGGTAAAGCCGTGGATGTGGTGTATATGGATTTCAGTAAGGCGTTTGATAAGGTTCCCCACGGTAGGCTATTGCAGAAAATACGGAAGTATGGGGTTGAAGGTGATTTAGAGCTTTGGATCAGAAATTGGCTAGCTGAAAGAAGACAGAGGGTGGTGGTTGATGGCAAATGTTCATCCTGGAGTTTAGTTACTAGTGGTGTACCGCAAGGTTCTGTTTTGGGGCCACTGCTGTTTGTCATTTTTATAAACGACCTGGATGAGGGTGTAGAAGGGTGGGTTAGTAAATTTGCGGATGACACGAAGGTCGGTGGAGTTGTGGATAGTGTCGAAGGGTGTTGTAGGGTACAGAGGGACATAGATAGGCTGCAGAGCTGGGCTGAGAGATGGCAAATGGAGTTTAATGCGGAGAAGTGTGAGGTGATTCACTTTGGAAGGAGTAACAGCAATGCAGAGTACTGGGCTAATGGGAAGATTCTTGGTAGTGTAGATGAGCAGAGAGATCTTGGTATCCAGGTACATAAATCCCTGAAAGTTGCTACCCAGGTTAATAGGGCTGTTAAGAAGGCATATGGTGTGTTAGCTTTTATTAGTAGGGGGATCGAGTTTCGGAGCCACGAGGTCATGATGCAGCTGTACAAAACTCTGGTGAGGCCGCACCTTGAGTATTGCGTGCAGTTCTGGTCACCGCATTATAGGAAGGATGTGGAAGCTTTGGAAAGGGTGCAGAGGAGATTTACTAGGATGTTGCCTGGTATGGAAGGAAGGTCTTACGAGGAAAGGCTGAGGGACTTGGGGTTGTTTTCGTTAGAGAGAAGGAGGAGGAGAGGTGACTTAATAGAGACATACAAGATAATCAGAGGGTTAGATAGGGTGGATAGTGAGAGTCTTTTTCCTCGGATGAGGATGGCAAACACGAGGGGACATAGCTTTAAGTTGAGGGGTGAAAGATATAGGACAGATGTCAGAGGTAGTTTCTTTACGCAGAGAGTAGTAGGGGCGTGGAACGCCCTGCCTGCAACAGTAGTAGACTCGCCAACTTTAAGGGCATTTAAGTGGTCATTGGATAGACATATGGATGAAAATGGAATAGTGTAGGTCAGATGATCGGCGCAACATCGAGGGCCGAAGGGCCTGTACTGCGCTGTAATATTCTAATTCTAATCTAATCTAATTGAATGGTTGAACAGACTTGATGGGCTGAATGGCATATCAGCATAATATTTTAAAATGTATTGACGTGACCATTGCAGTACAGATGTCTTTTAGAAAATCAAGACTTGTGCTTTTTTTTTCATCTTCCTTGAGCATTACTTAACGTGACAGCCTCCCGAACTCCTTGTCTAACTTTAAAGATGTGCTGTCTTTTTGTTGGACATGTTGTATGCGAGCACTGTATTGATTTATATCATTGTCGATTGCGCCACCTGATACAGTGTTTGCCAAACCTTATTTGTGTTTGCAAATGTTAATCTGATGAATATCGTCCTTATTATTCACATAAGATTTTCTTTTTTAACAGCTCTGAACCTCTGGATTGCTCATTCAGTGTCATAACCAGTATATTGCTGTGCTCATACCACTTTTAATAATATGTAGTAATACTTGGCAAATGAAGAATCAAGGGATTAGAATAGTGTTACTTCACGACTCCTTGCTTTTGCTAACCTGGTGAATTTTGACTGCTCTGCTGAGCATTTCTGGACACAGAAGAGGCACATTAACAGCCACATGGCTTTGTGCTGATACGTGCAAATTGTATTCTATTTTATTATCCTCAAACTGTTTAGCATGGATATAAATTATAGTAGTAATTTACGTCGCATAATATTGCTTGTCAAACATCTCATAGGAGACAGCTGTATGCTCTCTAATTTCTATCGACATTTTTCTGTCTTAAGATGGCAGAATTAGATAGATAATAGTTACTGTATGAGCTTACCTCTTCATCAGGGGAGTCAAAAAGTAAAGGGAAAATGTACGGCAAATATTAAAGATGCAGCATGAATTAAAGACACATTAAAATGGCACTGTTTCAATAGCATGTCTTTATCCCACACTCAGAAGTTCATAAAAATGTCAGTGCAGAAGGCTGTTTAGCTGAATCGTACTTGTGCTGTTGCTTGCTGCACATTAGAGCTATCTACCCTGATTCCATATTCTGTTCTTTCCCAATACACCTGAATATTTTTCTTTTTTAACCATTCTATCTTTATGTTATGGTTGACTGAACTTCAGTAGTCACTTGTGGCCATTGTATGCAGTATTCTGACAGACCTTAGCATGAAAATAGTTCTGCTAACTTTCATCTATATGCCTTCATTATTAGTCCGAAAAGTGTCTCCCAATTCACTGGTCTGTAGAAATAATCTTCTACTAGTAACCGTTTCAAACTCTTGTCAACACTTCTATTAGATTCCCCATTAACCTTATCTGCTCTGGTACATGCAGTTGCAGTTTTTCAAGTATCTCATTATTAGTGTATCATCCAGATGATTTGTCAAGGAGCTTTTCCTTGGCTTCAATATCCGTTCTATAATTGGGGGCCTAAAATCTGACAGCCAATTTGAGCACAGCACATTGCCATAAAGAAGAAATAATTTGTATCTATCTAGCACCTTCCATATCCACTGGAGGTTCCAAAGTAGTTAACAGCCAGTGAAGTACTTTTGAACTTTTGTCACTGTTGTAATATTGGAGAATGTGGCAGCCATTTGGCACACAGCAAGGTCTGATTAACAGAAGTGAAATAGATAACCAGATTGTTTTTAGAGATGTTGTCCAGGGCACTGGGAGACTTGTCCTGCTGTTCAGTCAATAGTGCCAAGGGATTTTTTTCATCACGTTGAGAGGGCTGATCGGGCTTGAGTTTAATGTCTCATTGAAAAGATGATTACTGAAAAAATTAGGTCACGTTGCCCCTGTTTTTCTGGTGCTACAATGCCTCCTAAATGCCCAAAGCAGCGTGCAGGAAGTGCACGTGTACTTCTGACTGGAAGTGTGCCACCCGCTGTATTGGGTAATGAAGTATCCTTTACCCATACCTGAAGCAGGAGTTAGTCCTTTTGCTTTTGCAAATGTGGTGCCTAATGCCTGCAATAGATCCTTGCTGCAATATTGGTTTGCTGTGAGGCAGGCAGCATTGTCTGCACTCAGGGAAACATCCTGCAGAATGTCTGCAATATAAAAAGTAAGTTACATGTAAAACATAATCCTGATCGTTGCTGCTCCGGGTCCCGAGATCTCTAACCCCATTTGCCTGTAGGTCGCTGCAGCACTAGCAATGACCTGAACATCCATTATTTATCTTCATGGCCTCCTCCCAAAGTGTCGCTGCTATGTGATTGAGGTCAGAAGCCCAATATCACGGACTCCTTGGACCCTCCCATTTTTGCGCAGGCTACTTACCCTACTTGAGTGGGTGACTGCTCAGATATGGGTGCTCCCATAATGTTAGGCCAGCACCTGCAACAGTGCAGGATGCCCTCAGTACTGCATTACGGTGTCAGCCCAGATTATGTGCTCAAGTTCTGCAGTGAGGCTTGAATTGACAACTCCTATCGCCCTTCCTTCACTATATTTGTTAGTGTCTCTGACATTCCTTTAACCTGTACCAGATGCTTGCCTTCTTTGTCCATTCATAGTCTACCTCTTCTTTGACCTTCCTTTTGCTTTTTATATGCCAAAACAGGTTTTTACTATTATACTTGACTGCTGGTCTTTTTGTACACATTTTCAGCCCACTTTTCTGCTTCTTTTGCATGCATTGGGTATTTCTCTTGGTACACAAGCCAGGATTTTCCTGTGTGCCACCACCTCATTCTTTATTTTTGATCTAATGTTTTCATTTATTATGGGACTCGGGACTTAGCGGCAACTACTTTAGTCCTGGTTGAGCACTGCTACTTAATCAATCATCCTTATTATCACTGGGAGAGACTGCCAATGTCGTCATAATTTAATGAGATACATAAACTATTTGGAAATTTATTGTGTGAACGGCTGTACATTATGAATGGATAATTTAATTATCTTGAGACAGATTTTGCAATAGACTATTGGAAATAATATGGAACTCAGTATGACAAACAGCTGGACTTTGTTTAAAATTCCATGACCAAAATTTCATACGGTAGGGTTTTTTTAAACTTTTGTTGTGAAAATGTGTGAGATAATATGAGATAATGCATAGTAGCTTTTTCATTTACTGTATGACTCTGAAAATGCCATATGGCATTACTTTCAATAAGCAATGCAGTGCACAATATAGAAAAGCCAAGAGCTGTGTTTCGCTCTGACTGCCTAGGAATTCCAATGATGAGGGGTACAAGACAAATTGCCAATTTAATTATCTTTGACTGGCTTTTATCTGTTACATTTTTGTCATTGCTAGTTAACATGTTCCTACTTTTGGACTTTTCTGCAATTATTCAGGAAAATTGGGTAAGGCCCAAAAACGGGCTCAGGGAAAGTGATGTGCAACTAAACTATGCCCGTTCCTTCTGATGCAGGCAGCACACAAACTTGGTACTGCCTGCTCATTTATATGATCGTAGCATGCAGTCAGTAATTTGCATGTTGTTGAGCAGGGGATGCAAAATCGTAGCAAGGTAGCACCAGGTTAAGCTAGCCTGTGCTACCTAAAGGAAGCCTGCACCTCTTAAAGGGATGGTGCATTTTGGCTAGAGCAGGTGCTGAAATACATTACATGCAATTCATTGATTTTTGACTCGGGAAAGAAACAGGAATGGCACAATATGGCAGGGAGCAGGCTCCAAGATTCTGCAGCACAGCATTGGAGGCCTTGCTGCAGGAGGTCGATAGGAGGAGAGAGGCCCTCTATCCATAGGGGTCCAGGAGGCCCTCTAGGCAAACTCTGACAAGTTAATCGGAGCAGATAGCCATGCTGGTTAATGCCAGCAGTGTAGTCCCGAGGACCTGGATGCAGGGCTGAAAGAAGTTTAGTGACCTCATGTGAGTTGTCAAGGTGAGTAAATGTACCTTCAAATATTCACATTCCACCAAGTATATCGCTCGCCTCACACAGTGCTCACTGCACTACACCCCCATCTCTCATCCGGCAACAATCTCCATCACTCACAACTTATACCTAACATTGATAGCTTCACCTCACTCTCACACACTTTGCACTGCTGAAAGCCTCATACCCACATGTCTCAGCTTGCACACACTGCCAACTGTTCAGGCATGCCAGCCACATCATCCAAACCAATGCACCACACTCACTGACAGACTTCCCTCTCTCTTGTAGGGCAATGGACTGCATAACCGCAGGCAGCAGGAGCTAACTGATGGGGCACAGGCACGGCTGCATGTTCTCACCCTGATTGAGGAGACGGTGCTCGCCATCATTGGAGCAGCCCTGACTGAGTGAAAGGATTGAAGATGACAATATGTTCAAACCTAATGCTCCTTCTCACTTCCCCTTCATCTTACAATTTCTTCTGATTTCTAAGCTGTACATCATGTAAGCTTGTGCCTCTTGCTTTTCCCTCAGCCCTCGCCGCAACCCTACCCTTGTGCCTTTCACCTTTCAGATACTCGAGAACTGACATCTGGCCAAGCAGTGGTGCAGGAGTGTGAAGTCGAAGAGGAAGAAGAGACTGATGATGATGAAACACCGTCACTCAATCTGACACTCGCAGCCACCAGGTCACTGTGCTGCGTGTCCTTTAGAGGGTAGTTTCGAGGTGGAATATGCAGGTGATGAGCCACCGGGCATGAGTGGCCTGCAGTCAGGGCAGAGGGAAAGGGTAGTACAGGTGCTAGCTCACTGGAGGTTAAGGTCACATGTGAGTTCTGCTGCAGAGAACTCGGATGAGGACTTTGGGGCGGCATACAGGAAAGGGTTGTTGGGTTCACATACAGAAATATTCAGTGCATTGGCAGGCCTGCCAGAAAGTCTGCAATCACTGAAAAGGAGCATGGAGGAATCTGGCACCAACTTGAGAAAGGGCTTTTCACAGTGCTTGGAGCCCATTCTTTCCAGCATGGAGCTGGTGTCCAACTCTATGAGAACACTTGTGGACCTAACCATACAGCAGTGTCTGATGGCTATTGTCTCAGTTTCCATTGCAGCACAGACAGAAGCCACCCAATGTTTGAATGCCATAATGAAAACTCAAACTGAAGTCATGCAAGCACAACTCAGACTGCTACCATCAGGGCTGCAAATTCCAGTGCTCAAAGGGGCTTACATCTGTCCTCAACACATTACTAAGATTGCTGAGACGCCATCAGGATGAGGTGGCAGTGGCTCCATGGAGCACAAAGTTGCTGCCCTCTCTCAGGATGATAGCATTTGTCCTCCCACCACTGTTACTCTGTCAGTGCCCTTGTTGTTGCCTGTCAATCAGCCAGTCCAGCCTGCTCCCACCCCTACTGAGGTGCTGCAGTCTGAAGATGGACTTTCTATGCTCAGAAGTGCTCAAGGTTGTCCTGCAGTCTCCCCCACTCAAATACGGCAGCCTTGCACTATCCATGCTGCAACCACTGGGGAGGCACTATGTGGGAGCACTAGGCTAATGTTTGGAGCTGTTGATGAATGGGGAATTAGGGTTATGTTCACTGGTACCATTGTTGGATAAGCTGGTCACCAACAGCCCAGCCAGAAAAGGAGGTGTGTTGGTTGCCTTCTCTGTTCCTTCTCCTCCTCTTCCTCTGCTGCTCGCCATATACCTGGTGGCATGGGCTATGCCCTCATGATGGCGAAGTTCTGCAATATTCAGCAGACGGTGACAAATCATGAAACACACTCTGGTGTGTACTGCAGAGCTCCTCCAGAACAATGGGGGCAGCACAGTGACATTTCATGTGGCTGTATGGCTCTTGTTATGTGCATGCTTACACGTGTGCTTGGGTTGCATACTGGAATCAAGAGCCAGAAGGTCATCAGATAATCCTTGTTGCCCAGTAGCCACTCTCTGGTTTCTCATGGTGGCTCATACACTGATGGTACAGCGAATTGGCACAAAATAGATGCATCATGACTGCTGTCAGGATACCAGGTATTCACCTGTGTATGATGTGCTGCACATTGAGGGAGTGGAATCCTTGAGGTATGATACATCTCTGCAGTTAGATGCAGTGCCTGCAAAGCAACATGTGTGCAGTCCCCTACACTCATGGGGAAACTCACTATCCTGGCGAAGTCACATGCATGCTCTGCCTGATTCTCTCTCATTGCATACAGTGCATCAGTCACATCCCTTATATAGCAATGGACACAAACTACAAGGTTCTTAGATGTTGTCTGTTCCAGCATGGAAGGATACCAATGTTAATTAGGTCATGGCCACAGACATCTTTACAGGCACTGGCATCGCCGCCCTCACCCTGCTTTGAGGCTGCAGGTCTGCCTGCTGTAGGTGGCAGATTTTATTGAGTATCTCCTTAAAGCAGAGACGTTGAACACACTGTTCCTTGCTGAGATTGAGATAGGAGAATTGTTCCTTGAAGACCCGAGGTGAATATGGCCTCCTGCTGAGAGCCATTCTCCCCTCCTCCTCCTGCTTTGAGCAACTCTGTGCTACCTCTGCTCAATCTCCCTGTCATGCTACAGGCCAAAGAGATGGTAACTACAGCACCCATGTATGAGAGCAAGTGATTGGAGCAGAACCCTTGAAGTGAGAACCAAGGTCTTCATGATGTACAACACCACTCCCTGCAGACTACAGCAACTTTAAATAAGAGTACAAACTACCAAACACTTAAGCTAACATCAACAGCCAGTAGAAATCAGCCAGCAAACAACATGAAAATAGCTGACAATCCCTTTGAATAGCACTACTGAATGCACGTTCAGCTGTGTGAGGTGAAGAGTGGGCATTAGCTGGAGTGTTGAGGTTGAAAATGGCACTTCTGCATGCAAAATTAGTGTTGCACACTGACTGATATTTTGATCTGCCTACTCTGCATACTTTCAGCGCATGACCCTAACATCCTCACCAAAATGACATCTGGTGTGGCCCGCACCAGGAGCATGCGTACATGCTTACATTGCGGGCACCATTTTGCACACAAAGCGGCACCTTTAGCACCAAAAAACAAGCATACGGAGCTGTATTTTGTGGCCATTATCTCTTACCTATTTGTTTCCCTGCCTGGTTTTGCAAATTCCTGGCCTTTCCTTCAAATTTTGTGCTGATCACCCATTATGACATTTTAAGTCTTTGTACCCGGAGAGTCTGTTGACACCACTGTGTCAGCCAGTGAATTAAAGGGAGGGAGGGGGGCGGGCAGGACTCGCCTCAGTCTACTGCAAGCTAAGTCTGTTGATTCAGCAAGGTCTTTTAAACAACGCACTATAGCAGTCTGCAGAGTCTATTTTACAAGCGGCAGCAAACAGAACTCATGACTGACACTACAATAATGTCTCCCGATAAAAGCAGGGTGGTTTCTCCTGCAAAGTGCAGTGAGTGGAGAATAATTATATACGTAAAATCAATCCCAATCACTTAAGTTATGTTATCTCCAGACGCGATTGACAGGGGAGTTACTCAGTCATCTCCATTCTGCCCAGGAATGGTGGTGTCACTGTATGTATCTAAGTATTTTGTTTCCCTCATGCAAAACGAGGCTAAGTTTGATCATTTTGTTGTCCAGTGCAAATTCACATTCCGCAGTTACACCTGCAAACTAATGCTCCAGACTTGTTTGACTTCACAAAGAGCAGAATGCTGGCAGTGCAGTTTTCTTGGTATTGCATCCCATACTGAGTAATGAAATTCATTGTGTGGCACTGATTGACTTTACAGCCGGAGGGAAAACTGAAATTTCTTCAAGATTCTCCTGTGGGTGTTACCTGGTAGTGATTTAGTTGTTTAAATTGTGCATCAGTCATTTATGGAAATGTTTCATATTTGCGCTGATGCGCCATCATGTAATGTACTTCAAAATGTACATCTGTTCATCTTCACTTAGATTGTACTTTTTCAATTAAATGTGTTTATTATTTAATTTTAGCTAGGATTTTTTTGTGACGGGAGCTGGTCCTGCATGATCAGACAAGATTTTTTTAAAGAAAGAATTGTTTTAATGTCTTTAATTTTCTGCCTTTTATATTTTATGTCATATTTTGCATTTTCACTTACTGTTCAGAAGCTGCTGGTCAGGTTTGCTATGAATATGTTATTCATTTTTAGGCATCAAAGCTGTTCAGTTTTGAAACCATATGGCACTAGTTCTAGTGCTTTGGACCCCAAATGTGTTGCTGAATGAGCATAGTTCATTTTCAATCTGAGCGAAAGCTTGGGGAACTATTGTGGCTTTGGAAGAACAGTGCTATCTTTGATCAACTGATTCCTCTGTAAAGTTGGAAAGTTTCAGTTAATCTCCACCGAGTTGAATGCTAGGTTTAATATTGTGAAGGCATTATGGAGTAATGTTCAGTCATGTACAGTTTCAAAGGTGGGAAGTTAACCAACATAAGCTTAAAATTAGACTGTTACAGATTAGAAATTGGAATTTGCATTTTGGTGATACACAGCCAGCAGATCAAAATTATACTACTGTCACTGTCTGGCTTGCGAAAGGAGACCCTGAACACACATGCTGACACAAACATCCAATGCCTATTTAACCTTTCAATGTTCATAAAGAACGGTGTTCCCTTCACTGAAACAAAGAAATTAAAGTGTGAAGTTGGACTGCCTAGAACTTCCAAAAGTTCACTTGAGTGATTGTAGTGATACTGTAGCAGTTGTGCAGCTGCAGAATGAGACTTTTCCTTTGAGATGGTTCTGCACTGCTTGCCAGTAACCAAAGCACTATCCATTCCACAAGCCCCATGTGATATTTTAAGTTTTGTATTGATGTACCACAAAAACCATGGTGTTTCAACATAAGTGGTGAACCTGTGCCATTAGCCATTCCCTGTATCATATATTAAGTAACAAAATCATTTAAAAAAAAAGTAATGTATACATCACGGAATTTTCAGATTAGAATTATTTTATGCTATGCTGAAATCTACCCACGTCGACATTCAAAAAATGCTTGTGTGTGTTTGTTCATGTATTACCTTATGTGGCTCGGTGTTAAATCTGATAACTCTCCTGGAATTGCCTTGGGGACATTTTACGACATTAAAGGCGCTCTATAAGTGCAAGTTGCTGTTTTAGTTTTGTTGATTTAAGAACAAATATTGTGTGGAAGGATAACAATGGCCGTATGCAAGGAAATATTGACATCAACCAGCAGTGTTGGGAAGGGTAATTCTAGTGAAGGGACAGTTTGATGGATGTTGGGGATGTTGTGAATTATGCTGCAAGCTGGTCAGATAAGGAACATTTAATTATTCTATTGTTCACAGCTGTACAATATTTGATTAAGCTTTTTCCTACTAAAGTGAGTTGTAATTAAAGTGGCCTTTGTCGGCAGCTTATATTGTCTTCAGCTGCATGTCGGCTATTGCAGCATCAGACTGGGCAGGAATGTGGCAAAGTGCACGACGAGCACATCCAGGAGCAGAAGCAGGCAGCCTCTTCCCATTTTAATGGGCAGGCCTCATTAACAAACCACTTGTCAATCAAAGTGGCCAAGAAGCCGGCAGGAAGTGTCTATTTGGCCATTAAAATTGGGTAGCAGGAGCCGTCGCTGGGGACTCGAATGTGATCCCTGGCACAAAATAAATACTCTTGGAAAGGCATCCTGATCGGGGGAATTGGAGGGAGACTCGTTGCTGGTGGGGGGTATTGAGTGGGGGGAATGTCCCATGGTTTCCTTGTAGGGCTCAGTGAAGTGCCCTGGCGGAGATGGCCAGCAGATCATGCCTCTGTTTAAAATGGTAGATTGGATCCCGATGCCCAATGACATCATTGGAACCTGATCTGTATATTTAAAGAGGGCCTTTGCCAGCTTAGAAAGTGAGTCTGCGGAATTAATAATGGATAATAAGGAGATGGCAGATGAATTGAACAAATATTTTGCATCAGTCTTCATGATTGAGGATACAAGTAACATCCCAGTATTAGCTGTAAGTCAGGAAATGGAAGGGAGGGAGGAACTTAAGAAAATTACAATTACCAGGGAAGTGGTACAGAACAAATTGTTGGAGCTGCGGGCTGACAAGTCCCCAGGTCCTGATGGACTTCATCCTAGGGTGTTAAAAGAAGTGGCTAGTGAGATAGTTGATGCGTTAGTTTTAATTTTCCAAAATTCCCTAGATTCGGGGAAGGTTCTCTTCAACTGGAAAATAGCGAATGTAACTCCTTTATTAAAAAATGGAGGGAGACAGAAAGCAGGAAACTACAGGCCAGTTAGCTTAATATCTGTCTTAGGGAAAATGTTAGAAGCTGTTATTAAATATGGTATAGCAGGGCATTTAGAAACATTCAAGGTAATCAGGCAGAGTCAACATGGTTTTGTGAAAGGGAAATCATGTTTAACCAAATTATCAGAGTTCTTTGATGGAGTTGCATGTGCTGTGGATAAAGGGGAACTAGTGGATGTATTGTACTTAGATTTCCAGAAGGCAGTTGATAAGGTGCCACATCAAAGGTTATTGCAGAAAATAAAATCTCATGGCATAGCGGGAAACATATTGACATTGATATTAGATTGGCTAGCTAACAGGAAACAGAGAGTAGGCATAAATGGGTCATTTTCTGGTTGGCAAGATGTAACATGTGGTGTGCCACAGGGATCTGTGCTGGGGCCTCAACGTTTTACAATTTATATAAATGACTTAGATGAAGGGACCGAGGTATCGTTGCCAAATTTGCTGATGACATAAAGATAGGTAGAAAAGTAACTTGTGAAGAGGCTACAAAGGGATATAGATAGGTTAAGTGAGTGGGCAAAGACCTGGCAAATGGAATATAATGTGGGAAAGTGTGAAATTGTCCACTTTGGCAGGAAGAATAAAAAAAAAAGCATATTATCTAAATGGTGAGAGATTGCAGAGCTCTGAGATGCAGAGGGATCTGTGTGTCCTAGTGCATAAATTGCAAAAGGTTAGTCTGCAGGTTTTTAGATTAGAGATACAGCACTGAAACAGGCCCTTCGGCCCACCGAGTCTGTGCCGAACATCAACCACCCATTTATACTAATCCTACACTAATCCCATATTCCTACCAAACATCCCCACCTGTCCCTATATTTCCCTACCACCTACCTACACTAGTGACAATTTATCATGGCCAATTTACCTATCAACCTGCAAGTCTTTTGGCTTGTGGGAGGAAACCGGAGCACCCGGAGAAAACCCACGCAGACACAGGGAGAACTTGCAAACTCCACACAGGCAGTACCTGGAATCGAACCCGGGTCCCTGGAGCTGTGAGGCTGCGTGCTAACCACTGCGCAAATACATTCACTTTAAAAAAGAAATAAACCCTGTTGTCAAACAAGGAGGGACAAGAGGGGAGCCCTTTGACCCCCTCCTCACCTGATAGAAACCCAAGTGTTGGCATTTTTGTGTTGTACCTTCATCAGACTCATAACCACCATATCATTTTCAACAAGGGTGGCTGGTTAGCACTCAGTAACAGGAACTCTGGCTGTGTTCTTGTTCCCTGGCCTCTCCCCCAAGAGCTGTGAACACAAAACTAACATTTTAATGGACCCAATGTCACAGGTGTTGAGATCAGACAACTGAGCACAGTTCAGAGACCAAACACATCTGATGAAAGGTCATCAAGCTGAAATATTGGCCTGGATTTTGCAGTGGTAATTACAGGAACACTGTCAGTGTTCGCCATCATTACTCCACTGAAACTGACAGCAACTTCCTAGAGTCCACACAAGTGCAGATGAAAATCCAGAAGTTACTGTCTGTGATTGTATGCTTCTCCAGAGGGTGCACTATTAAGGCACCCCCACCCTGCCGGCCCCCCGCAGACTGTAATCACTGGGAAATCTATAAACGGACAAGAACTTCCACTCTTAAGCTGTTATTCTGGATGTAAAAACCCTTCAAAAAGTTACATTGTTGCATGAGGTGTAACTAGGTTTTTAATGATACACTAATTCATAATTACTGCTAAACAGCCTCACTAGCCATGAAAAAGGGCTGGCGCAGTGGCTAGCGCTGCAGTCTCACAGCTCAAGTGATCTGGGTTCGATTCTGGGTACTGCCTGTGTGGAGTTTGCAAGTTCTCCCTGTGACTGTGTGGGTTTTCACTGGGTACTCTGGTTTCCTCCCACAGCCAAAGACTTGCAGGTTGATAGGTAAATTGGCTATTATAAATTGCCCCTAGAATAGGTAGGTGGTAGGGGAATTGTGAGGATGTGAGAGGGTAATGGGATTGATGTAGGATTAGTATAACTGGGTGGTTGATGGTCAGCACAGACTCAGTGGGCCAAAGGGCCTGTTTCAGTGCTGTATCTCAAAATAAAAAAAAGTTCATTTTATGTTTGTTCAATTTTTAAATTTCTCATGATAAATTTCTCACTTTTTAATTTTTAGAAGCTTGATTATTTTAGCTTCTACCTTAAGTCGTGTATTTCACCATCTGAAAATTTAAATTTAAAAGGATTCAGTGCTTTTAACTTCCTGTTTGGTGTCTGTGAGAATACTTGACTGTGATGGGCAACACAGTGGTGCAGTGGTTAGCACCGCAGCCTCACAGCTCCAGCAACCCAGGTTCAATTCTGGGTACTGCCTGTGTGAAGTTTGCAAGTTCGCCCTGTGACTGCATGGGTTTTTGCCGGGTGCTCTGGTTTTCTCCCACAGCCAAAGACTTGCAGGTTGATAGGTAAATTGGCCACTGTAAATTGCCCCTAGTGTAGGTAGGTGGTAGGCGAATGGTGGGGATGTGGTAGAGAATATGGGATTAATGTAGGATTAGTATAGCTTAGTTTAGAGATACAGCACTGAAACAGGCCCTTCGGCCCACTGAGTCTGTGCCGACCATCAACCACCCATTTTATACTAATCCTACACTAATTCCACATTACTACCACATCCCCTGTCCCTACATTTCCCTACCACCTACCTACACTAGGGCAATTTATAAAGGCCAATTAACCTATCAACCAGCAAGTCTTTGGCATGTGGGAGGAAACCGGAGCACCCGGAGAAAACCCACGCAGACACAGGGAGAACTTGCAAACTCCACACAGGCAGTCCCCAGAATTGAACCCGTGTCGCTGGAGCTGTGAGGCTGCAGTGCTAACCACTGCGCCGCCCCACAGTGTAATTAGGAAAGCTAATAGAATGTTATCGTTTATTGCGAGGGGAATCGAATACAAAAGTAGGGAGGTTATGCTTCAGCTATACAGGGCATTGGTGAGACCACACCTGGAGTACTGTGTACAATACTGGTCGTCTTATTTAAGGAAGGATGTAAATGCTTTGGAGGCAGTACAGAGAAGGTTTACTAGGCTGATACCTGGAATGGGGAGCTGTCTTACGAGGAAAAATTGGACAGGCTAGGCTTTTATCTGCTGGAATTTAGAAGAGTAAGAGGTGACTTGATTGAAACGTATAAGATCCTGAGGGATCTTGACAGGGTGGATGTGGAAAAGATGTTTTCCCTTGTGGGAGAATCTAGAACTAGGGGTTACTGTTTAAAAATAAGGGGTCGCCCATTTAAGACAGATGAGGAGAAATTTTTTCTCTCAGTATTGTGAGTCTTTGGCATTCCTTTCCTCAAAAGGTGGTGGAAGCAGAGTCTTTGAATATTTTTAAGGCAAAGGTAGATAGATTTTTGATAAGCAAGGGGCTGAAAGTGGGCTTAGGTGGAAATGTGGAGTAATCAGTTCAGCCATGAACTTATTGAATGGCGGAACAGGCTCGAAGAGCTGAGTGGCCTACTCCTGCTCCTAATTCATATGTTCGTATGTATGTTGGGTCATCCTCCCCTCCCAGGAAGATGGTTTAATATCTATCTGTAGGGGATAGTTTCAGCCAGATTCCTGCTACATAGGATTCCATAGCACAAAAGGTGCTTTTCTACCAAAGGAATGCCACTGATGGCAGATGTGAGATTCTTCCAGTGCTGCCTATGCTGTTGTGTAATTCATAGCATTTCAGTATTATAAGTTTGTGATGTCCACAAATTTGTCATCAGGGGTTGAGGAACCAAAGCAAACTCTGGGAACTTGTCCTTTCCCTTTTGTTTTCAGGATCTATTCCATCAAACTCCTTCATAATTTTAAAAAGTTCTATCAGGTCACCTCTCAGTCCTTTTTCTCGAGATAAGAGCCCCCGTCTGTTCAGTTTTTTTTCTGATAGCTATAGTCTCTAAGTTTTGGTATCATCTTTGTAAATCTTTTTTGTACTTTCTCCAGTGATTCTATATCATTTTTGTAATACGGGGGCCAGATTGTGCACTGTCCTCTCTAAGTGTAGCCTGACCAAGGTTTTCTATAAGTTTAATTTACTTTTCAATTCTGTTCCTCTAGAAATGAACCCCAATGCTTTAATGCATTTTATAACTTTATTAACCTGCATTACCACTTTAACTAATTTGTATATTTGCACTGCTGGATTCCTTTGCTCTTCTATTTTATTTGGAGTCTTATTTTCTAAGGAATATGTGGCGTCCTTATTCCTCCTACCAAAATGCAGTAGTTATCTATATTGAACCTCATTTGCATTCCTAAATTCATACTGTAAGTTTGTAACGTCTTCTGTATTTTGCTGTAGTCTTCCTCAGTATTAACTATACCTTCTAGTTTGGTGTCATCTGCAACTGTTGATCTTCAGATTCCCAAGTACAAATCATTTATGTAAATGGTGAACAATGAACCCAGCACCGATCCTTGTGGAACACCATTTACCACCTACCACCAGTCCAAGTAACTACTTTTAACCCCTACTGTCTGTTGTCTGTTTTGTAACCGGTTTGCTTTCCATTCTCCTACTTGTCTCTGGACGCCACATGCTCTGATCTTAGTCATGATTCTACGACGCAGTACCTTATCGAAAACCTTTTGAAAGGCCATGTATATTGCATCTACTGCATTACCCTTGTCCACTCTTTCTGTTACTTCAAGGAATTCAGTAAAGTTGGTCAAAAACGACCTTCCTTTTTGAAATCCAAGCTGTATACACTTTATTATATTTTCAGCTACTGGATATTTTTCCATTACATCTTTAAGTCAAGATTCCAATGTATTTTCTCCTGCCAATGTTAAATTAACTGATATATATAGTTTCTGGATTTGTTCTATCTCCCGTTTTGAAAATAGGAATAAACTAGCTGTCCACCAGTGCTCTGGCACAGTTCCCTTTTCTAGAGCCTCTGCTATCTCCAAGGATGACTGACTGCTTAGGCCCAGGAAGACATTGGCTTTGTGTGGGAAACTGAACCATGTTCAAGAAAAGAAGAAGACTGTGGTGGTAGGAGTCAAACAAAACAGAATCACCAAGAAATGTTAGGTTAACATAAAATATATGCATGTACTGTAAAATGTGTGTAAGTTGTGCTTGGACACAAATATTACTGAGCTGGCAACCCACAATCTGATTCAAGAACTGGTCTGCTGCTTTTTATGCTCCGTGCATTAAGTGTGAAAACTGCGCACAATTCAGAACTGACTCAATGAAAATATATCTCTTGATAGACTTCCTCTGGAACATGTCATTTGGAATGAAAGATAAACATTAAGTTAACTGCTTTGAGTGACAGGTTTGATTATTGCATATGTACAATAACACCAGATATTTAGTTATTACAATCTCCTCATTTGAGTACACTTCAAAACTACTTCATTGGCTATCAAGTGCTTTAGAATGTCCTGAGTACCATAACAATTTTCTTACTGAGATAACTTCACTGCTTCCCTCCTTCATTCCTTCACTGAGAGACTTCTTATCCTCAATGATTTCAACCTCCAGCTCAATTCATCATGCTCTCTCTCCTTTGAGTTCACTTCCCTCCTATCCTTCCTTAACTCTACTGACAAATAAACTCCGCACCCAAATTCACAGCCACTTCTTTGACCTTGCCATCTCATGTGACGTCGTTTGTCTTGTGGGTTACAGATAAGGCCATTTCTGATAACTTCCTTGTATTGCTCTTCACCCCCTTTCCCCCTCCCTCTTCCAACCCTACTTCCTTCTGTGTCTGCCTCTGGAAAAAACTCTTTTTCCTAATTCACTTACAACTGCACTTGCAAAATCCCAACTATCTAAACTTTGACTCTCCATTCACCATGACATTCTGCAGCTACTGATCAGCTCAACCACATTCTCATCTCCACTTTTCATGTCCTAGCTCCCATTAAAACCATTACTCTCTCTCACCCTGGTCATTCCCCCTAATACTGTCTTCATCTCTGCTCCCTAAACTTCGATTCGCAGACTACAACGAGCATGGCAGATAAGTGCTTTAGCCATTCACCGCACCATATAAAACACTTGCTCTTGACTGCTAGAGCTGCTCACTATTCCAGGATCATCTCAGAATGCTTCTTTTCTCGGTTGCAAACTGTCATTTTAAAACCCTCTCCTCTGTCTCCTCCACCCTCACCTCCAAAAACAAAAGAACTCATGGATTTCTTTGTCACTGAGATTGAAACAATCCGATCAGTTGTCTCTGCCACTTTCCTCCCTTCCCCATGCCCACTGGGTCAAATTTCATTTAAGGCTCCCCGTTGCCCTAGCCCTGAACTTGCATCTTTCTCCGGTTTCTGTCCTTTCTTCCCTCATGCCCTCTCTGAGCTCATCTTCTCCATAATTCCCACCTCCTGTTCCCTTGATCCTATTCTCACTAAACTGCTGACTATCCAACTTCCCATCCTGTCTTCCTTGATGGCTGATATTGTTAATGGTTGTCTTTCCTTAGGTACTGTCCCCCTCTCCTTCAAATGTGCCACCATCACCCCTCTCCTCGAAAAGCCAACCCTTGGCCACTTCGTCCTTGCAAACATCTCCAACCTCCCTTTCCTCTCCAAAGTCCTTGAATGTGTTGTCACATCCCAAATGTGAGTCCATCCTTCCCAGAACGCCATGTTTGAATCCCTCCAATCAGGTTTCTGCATCGCCACAGTACCAAAACAGCTCTTATCATTATTATGCAAAAGACATCCTCTGTGACTGTGACAAAGGTAGATTATCCGTCCTCTTCCATCTCAACCCATCTGCAGTCTTGGAAACAGTTGATCACTCAATCCAGCTGGGTGGCACTGCCTCGCTAGGTTCCAATCTTATTTATCTAGATGTAGTCGGTGAATCAGCTGCAATGGCTTCTGTATTCCCACATCGTAACATCTGGTGTATCCCAAGGATTTATCCTTGGCCTGCTCCTATTTCTCATCTACATGCTACCCCTTGGTGATATCATCCAAAAAGACAGCATCAGTTTCCACATGTACATTGTTTTCATTCCCCGCCACAAACTCTTTCCTTAGCCACCGGCTCTATCCCTATTCGTAGAAAGTTGCTGAGGCTGAACCAGACTGTTTGCAACCTTAGTCTCATATTTGACCCCGAGATGAGCTTTCAACCACATACCTGCGCCATCATGAAGACCAACTATTTCCACCTCCGTAACATCGCCCAACTCTGCCCCTGACTCAGCTCATCTGCTGCTGAAACCCTGTTCCATGCCTTTGCTACCTCTAGACTTGACTATTCCAATGCACTCCTGCACCGCCTGCTGTGTTCGACCTTCCTTAAACATGAGGTCATCCAAAGCTCTGCTGCCTGTGTCCTAACTCAAGCCAAGTTCCGTTCACCCATTACTCCATGTGCTTACTAACCTACATTGGTTTCTGGTTGAGCAAAACCTTATTTTTAAAATTCTCTTCCTTGTTTTCAAATCCCTCCATGGCCTCGCCCCTCCCCATATCTGTAAGCTCCTGCAGCCCTACAACCCTTGAAGATATTTGTGCTTCTCCAACTCTAGCATCTTGAGAATCCTTGGTTTTAATTGCTCCACCATTTGTAACCGTGCCTTCGGCTGCCTAGGCCCTAACCATTGGAATTTTATCGCTAAATCTCTCTGCTTCTGTACTTCTCTTTACTTCTTAAAACCTATCTCTTTGGCCAATTTTTTGGTCATTTGCCCTAATATCTCCATATGTGGCTCGTTGTCAAGCTTTTTTTGATAACCCTCCTGTGAAATGCCTTGTGACGTTTTACTACATTAAAGGTGCTATGTGAACCCAAGTTGTTGTTGTTGAGGTAGCACAATATGTGAAATTGTGATATGCAGATGCTTTTTTACTTTACAAGGATAGTCCTTCCTACAAGGCGAGATATATTAAAATGCTATCAATTTCTACAGTGTGCTCAGCTGGCAAAACCCACTGTTCAGATAATCTTGTTTAATATACAGTGCACTAGAACCATAAACATCCTGATCAAGCATAAATGAGTTCTCAATCATGATCTCTGGATAGCACAACCTTCACATTTTTGTTTAATACCCAGTGTCTTTCCTCCTTACTGCTTGGAACTTGATATTCCTTAAATAGGTTGGACTGCATCTCCAGCAAGTAAAACCTTTCAAGTTTCAATACATACCAATTTCTAGTCATAAGACAGTCTGTAAGTTCTGACTTAGTTTCTTGTTTTGTTCCAAAAATCTGTTATGAGGCAGTGTACCTCTTATAGAGTTGTTTGCATAGATTTCTATATAAGACCTCCTCGTTTAAATCTCCTTCTATTGCCTGAGGTGCCAGTATCTTCATCACTACCCCACATGAAGTGCTTTCAGTCTGTAGACTAATTGTTGGTAATATTGATGCAATCCTCCCTTTGAGTAAATTCGCGTGCATCTTTGCAGCAAAACTGAATTATAAATCTGTGCAAAAAGGTGGCACCTGTTCTGCTATTACGTTATTGTGTAAATTTGAAAATCCAGCCAGAATATTATTTCAAACCCAAACAGCTAACTCCTACTAGTTTGCAAACTACCAGCTTTTTGCAGACCAGTAGCTTTTAATCTGTTTGCGCTCGCCTGCTGGGCTAGCAAGCTTGTGTACCCCTTTTGGTTTCACTGCTTTTTGAACAATTTGGGCAAGCACCTCAGCATATCTTTACATTTCTAACTTTCTGTTGAAATATGGTAAGATTTTGGCCCCAATATTTATGGGAAGGCGTGGAGGGAGCAGGGGCATCTGTCAGCAACTGGGAAACTTGGAAATGCCAAGAGCATGGGGGTCCTGCCAAATTTAAAATGCTTTACTCCATTTCCCATCTGACAGGTGGCAAAATTGACACCTGGCAGACGTTTGGGTGGGAAAGCTTGTGGTACAAGGCAGCAGCCTGGGACTGCTTGGGATGGTCCCTTGCAACCAACAATGTCAGGGTAAGCTATTGTAAGTGTTCTTAAATTTTATAGCAGTTAAGCATGCACCACGTAGCCTTTAGTGTTTGCAGAGTTGTAAAGATCAAACTGAGTCTTTTGGCATGCTTGGAATTCTCAGCTATGAGCCATGCAAATGGCAATTGTTTATTGTTTTCACCTTAGTTTAGTTGACTGATATCTAGAGTTTGGAAACAAGAAGTAGAAGTTTTAAGAAGTTCTATATTCGAGATTGATACCAACTTCTCGTAGACAGACAGAGGAGTGAGATGGGGTTTCTTGGTAGAATGTAATCATAAAATTTTACAACATACAAGAAGGCTGTTCTGCCTGTCATGCCTGTGTTGGATCTTTGAAAGAGCTGCCCAGTTTAGTTCTACAGCCCAACCTTTTCCCCATAATTCTGGAAATTAGACCCATTCAAGTGCATGTCCAATTGCCTTTTAAAAGTTCCCATGGAATTTGATTCCACTACTCTTTCAGATAGTGCGTTCAGGATCTTAACCTTCTGTGGAAAAAAAGGCTTGCATTTATATAGCGTTTTTCACGACGACTGGACATTTCAAAGTGCTTTGCAGCCAATAATTTTGAAGTGTTGTAATGTGGGAAACCTGGCAGTCAGTTTGTGCACAGCAAGCTCCCACAAACAGCAATGTGATAATTACCAGATAATCTGTTTGTTTTTGTGATGGTGAATGAGGGATAAATATTGGCCACGACACTGGGAATAACTCCCACAGCTACCTCGACTATGTTTCCTCACACCTTGCCTCCTGTAAGGATTCCATTCCATTCTCCCAGTTTCTCCGTCTCCGATGCATCTGTTCTGATGATGCCACCTTTCACAACAGTGCTTCTGATATTTCTTCCTTTTTCCTCAACCGAGGATTCCCCCGCACTGTGGTTGACAGGGCCCTCGACCGTGTCTGACCCACTTCACGCACTTCTGCCCTCACCCCTTCCCCTCCCTCCCAGAACCGTGACAGGGTTCCACTTGTCCTCAGTTTCCATCCCATCAGCCTCCACATCCAAAGGATCATCCTCTGCCATTTCCGCCACCTCCAGTGTAATACCACCACCAAACACATCTTCCCTTCCCTTCCCCTGTCAGCATTCCGAAGGGACTGTTCCCTCTGCAACACCCTGGCCCACTCTTACATCACCCCTGACACCTCGTCCCCTTCCCATGGCACCTTCCCATGCAATCGCAGGAGGTGTAATACCTGCCCTTTTATCTCTTCTCTCTTCACCATCCAAGGCTCCAAACACAATTTCGAGGTGAAGCAGCGATTTACTCGCACTTCTTTCAATCTAGTATACTACATTCGCTGCTCACAATGTGGTCTCCTCTACATCAGGGAGACCAAATGCAGATTGGGTGACCGCTTTGCAGAACACCTTCGCTCGGTCCGAAAACATGACCCTGAGCTTCCAGTTCCTTTCCATTTCAACACCACCCCCCTGCTCTCATGCCCATATTTCTGTCCTGGGCTTGCTGCAGTGTTCCATTGCAGCTCAACGCAAGCTCGAGGAACAGCACGTCATCTTCAGATTATGCACTCTACAGCCTTCTGCACTCAACATTGAGTTCAGTAATTGCAGACCATGATCCCCATTATTTTTTATTATTTATTATTTTTATTTTTATTTTTTTTTTAAAAAATATTTTGGTCTTAAACTTGTTTTTCATGTTTTTGCTTTCATACAGAGCTGTTCATTATTCTGCCATTTGCACTCTCTCGATTCATGCTTTGTCTTTCACTACAACTATTTAGCACTCCATTTGCATTCTGCTCCATGACTCTGTGATTTAATCTGTCCTCCCTCTGTCCTATCGCAGACCTTCTCTCTTGTTCTTCTTCCCCCTTTCACTTGCTCAAAGACTGTTACATTTCTAACTTTTGCCAGTTCTGATGAAGGGTCACAGACCTGAAAAGTTAACTGTTTCTCTCTACACAAGTGCTGCCAGACCTGCTGCGTATTTCCAGCACTTTCTGTTCTCACACCAGGAATAACTCACAGCTCTTTAGTTTAGTTTAGTTTCGAGATACAGCACTGAAACAGGCCCTTCAGCCCACCGAGTCTGTGCCGACCATCAACCACCCATTTATACTCATCCTACACTAATCCCATATTCCTACCACATCCCCACCTGTCCCTATATTTCCCTACCACCTACCTATACTAGGGGCAATTTATAATGGCCAATTTACCTACCAACCTGCAAGTCTTTTGGCTTGTGGGAGGAAACCGGAGCACCCGGAGAAAACCCACGCAGACACAGGGAGAACTTGCAAACTCCACACAGGCAGTACCCAGAATTGAACCCGGGTCGCTGGAGCTGTGAGGCTGCAGTGCTAACCACTGCACCGCTGTGCCGCCCCACAATAGTGCCATGCGATCTTTTGCATCCACCTGAGCAGGCAAATGGGGGCTAGGTTTAATGTCTCATCTGAAAGATGGCATCTCCGACGGTGCAGTACTTCCCTCAGCACTGTACTGAAGTGTCAGCCTTGAATTTTAGGGATGTTAGCATAGTGGTAATGTTACTGGACTAGTAATCCAGAGGTCTGGGCGAATGCTTCAGAGACACATGTTCAAATCCCACTACAGCAGCTGTGGGAATTTAAATTCAATTAATTAATAATTCTGGAATACATTGCTAGTCGCATTAATGATCATGAAACTACCAGTTTGACATAAAAACCCAGCTGATTTACGAATGTCTTTCAGGGGAGGAAATCTGCCTTCCTTACCCAGTCTTGTCTGGACTACATGTGACTCC
Source organism: Heterodontus francisci (assembly GCF_036365525.1). Lineage (NCBI taxonomy): Eukaryota > Metazoa > Chordata > Chondrichthyes > Heterodontiformes > Heterodontidae > Heterodontus > Heterodontus francisci. The sequence continues at coordinate 88,756,113 of NC_090379.1, read as the reverse complement.
AGACCCACAGCAATGTGGTTGACTCTTAACTGCCCTCCGAAATGGCCTAGCAAGCCACTCAGTTTCAAGGGCAATTAGGGATGGGCAATAAATGCTGGCCTTGTCAAAGACCCTTATATTCCAAGAATGAATTTTTAAAAAGTCCCGAAGTGGGACTTGAACCAAGAGCCTTATGACTCAGACAAGAGTGCTGCCCACTGAGTCATGGCTGGCAGAATGTGAAGAAATTTCTGTATTAGTCATGAAACCTGGTAAGTGCTGTCCGGGAGCAGCATTGACCATGGTGTGGTTTTGAGATGTATGTTCATGCATAAACAGGCAATAAATAAATTCAATAAAGATCAGGCGAGGGAAAGGAATGTTCTACAGTTAGAGTTGCTAGTCACTCAACAAATATGGTTTAATGCAAAGCTCAGGATAAAGCTTGAAAATATTTGCATTCTAAGCTTTTCGTGAGCACTTACACCATGGAGATCCCATTTCTAATTCTGATTGTTTTTAAGATCATTTTTATGTGCAGATTGAATAAATTTATTGAATACAAAATAACCCTCCACTTATCAAGCTTCTTGCCTTTCAGTTCCCTTTAGGTTTCAGGTGCTACTTGCTTGTTTTACTTTTTGTGTGTTTAAATTTATATACTGTTCATGCCAGCTATCACCTTGGGTCAAAAACCAACATATACTTTAGGACAAATCCAAGCATAACCGAGACCTTGTACCTTACCAAAAATGCTGCAGCATTGTGTGAATTTCTTAAAGGGACAGTGTCACCAGGTGATTTAAAAAAAAACCCTATGGATATCAAAACATTCATCTATACATGGAGGTTGAATTATATTGCAAGAATGAGGAAAGCCCTTGTTATCTACAATTTAAATTTCACCCCTTTCTCATCACTGGAGCAATCAGATCTTAAGTTAAAATTGTGAAGGATTAGGGATTAAACATTTTGAGAAGCAGGTCTCTGTATTTTGAAGATAGCTTCAACAGGAAATTAAGTATATTTTTCTTTAAATGGAAAATTTTTTCAGACGAACTTGGTGTGAAGAAGTAATGGATTAGTCATACAGAAGTGGAGCTGATCTAATTCACTCGTGCATTTGATGAAGTCCTGCATTTTAGCCTTCTAATAGCATAATGTAATTCTACAAAATGGATGGCAATCCTAATTGTTGAAGTTTCCCTTAAGGTTTTTAGTAATGAATATGTCTCTGTATTCCTTTCTGTTATTAAAATTATTTTGCCTTTAGAGATCTCATAGATTATGCAAACCAATACTAGAGAAATAAATGAACTAATAATAAATACATCACTTCTCCATTTGTGTCTTATCACATGCCTACATTTCATTCAATGACATTTGAGATATTAGCCTTGGGCTGTAATGAAAAAGTTAATGTGCATGTTTTATTAATTTCTTTTAAATGTAATTCAGTTGTCAGATGCCAAGATAAAAATAGAAGATGCTACTTGATGTTTTAAGGAATGTCTGGAAGTGTTTATTTTAATCTGCTGAGGGCTTATTCCCTATACGATGTTTGCTGTCAAACCTGCTATTGTAACCAAAACCTGAGTTGACAAAGTGTTGAAGGATAGTGAAATTCTCCGTATTGTTTGTATAATTGTATGTTATAATGTTTAGTATTCTGAAACTCAATGATAAAGGTTGGAGAAAATTGGATCACATATTTTGGAGTAAAAGTAGCCATGTCCAGTTCATGGACCAAATTGATTTTGCAGTGGTTTAAGCAAATGTGCAATTCAGAATGTCTGTTTAGATCAAATGTAATTTGTGTTTTTCTCATACTACGCTTAGTGAACTCCGACATATGATCATGTCAGCTGTGCATGGGAGTGGATGGGAAGCAATAGCTCTACTAACAAAGCTAGGAAAATTTTATTTCTAGTTTATAAGAATTTGACTTATATTCTTGAAATAGTGGAAAGCAATTCCAACAGTCTGCATGAGGTAATGGTGAATGTCGGAAGGATAATGGAACCTGAGTGTGCCTGCAGCAAATTGCTCGGTAATGAATCATTGTCTATGTTTGAGGTCTTGTCCTTGATATTTTCTTGGTTTATTACTTCTTCAGTCTTTGATAGAAGGGGACTGCTACTAAGAAAATTGTGCTTTGTAAAATTCAGAAAAGATTTGCTGTTTCACATTTGATTCCAAGATTGTGAGGTAATGCTGAGATAATGCCTGGAACTTTGAAGTTGTAATGACGGCAAAACTGTCAGCATTTGTTGTTACTGCCCCGTGAAACTGACAGCAGCGGCTAGCATCCACACATTCACAGTTAAATGTAGAAATGTGGAAGTTGCTGTCAGTGTGATTCCCTTCTCCTCCACAGTGTGCAAGAGCTTCCCCTTTTACGCTGTAATATCTCTGTTAGAAGCCCCTGAAAATGTTATGCCATGTTAATGAAGTGTAACTGGCATTAACAGTGGACTAAGTTATAACGACTGCAGAAAAACCTCCCTGGCCCTGGAAAACTAATTTTATATTATGTAATGACAAATTTCTCCATTATAAAAAGCCTGTAGTTTTTAATAGTTTTCTTTTTAAACTGTATGATATTTCAGCTTCTAATGTGTATCCCAACCTTTAGTTTGTTTTCTGTAAAAAAAAATATATATATAAATTGTGAAGGATAATCAGTACATTTTGTTTCCTGGTATACAGTCTGAGCGAATTCTTCAATGTGATTGGCTGCTTACCCTGTTTGATAACATCACTGTTGCTAGACACCTGAAGATCCCCTTAACTTGGCGCCAGATTCAAATTTACGTTGGGAAAGGTGAAGTCAATGGCACAGAGATCGCTAGATCTTTGCGGGCAGCTTTCTTCAAGGTCAGCAGCAAGCGCTATCACTTTACCGCTGACCAAAATCTGGTCCATGTTATGAGATTAATATATTTGTGAGCATTGGTAATTCCTAATTATGGAAAGACTATTCAATTCATCTTGGACTGTAAATCATTTTTATATTCATTCTTCCTTTCGTCATTGAAGCAGTAGTTGAATTTGTTTCTTTCTGGGATATATACAGTGCCTGTCTTCCTCTTGCATATCTCTTATTTGGATCATCAGTGACATAATGTTTTAAGATTTCATTGTGCAGAAAGAAATCTAAAGGCTAAGATTAATAACAGTGCACAGAACTATTTGGTATTAATGGATTCTGCTTTGGTTTCCAATAGTGCCAACGCTTTATATCAGAAAGCAATTATTTAGGTGCATATTAGCCTGAAAAAGGAAAGAAACATAAAATAGAGTCCTCCTTGCAGAATATTTGCTTTCTTCCCCTGTAAAAATACCAAATAATGGTGAAAAAGAAAATGCAATAATATGGGCAGGTTGGGGGTGGATTTTAACCCTCAAGGCCGAGTGAGTTGGGGGTGGGTGGAAAGGTAAAAATTTTTAAATTTGCAAACCTGTCCCCAGCCTTCCTCCAGCCTCTTGTAACGACCGACCACTCCAGTCAAAGCCCCCAATCAAAATATACGATTCTGATTGTGGTGGGAGAAACGCACTGTTAATTCAATCCTGTCTCTCCACAGATCGCCTAACATATCATTTAAAACTTTCCAAATTAAAGAAAGACCCAGCCAAATTGTACCATCTATTTACCCCTGAATGAGGCTAAACAAATCAGGTGTCTTTAAATCAACAAATTAACTGTTTAATTAGAAAAACTAAATTCTTAAACACTATGAAGATATAATCAACATTTAAACCAGAAAAAATTTACAGTTCAATGTTACTTGAAGTCTTCACAGCCGTCCGATGCGGAAAAAAGCTTCCTCCACAGTAGAACAGTCCATAGTCTAATTCCAGCAGTAAGTGATGCTTTCCTTCTCCTTTTCAACAATTAACAACTTGCAAACACTTTCAGTAGAATCAATCTGACTTGAGTTTTTTGAGGGATTGTCTGTTTTGATTTGACTATTTTTTAAAATTTTGAGGGAAAGTAATTAAACAGACTAAAATTCTCTTCCTTCAGTTTAAATGGCTGAGAGCTCTTTTCTCAGGTGCTAACACCAGCTGTCTGTCTGTGTTCTCTGTTAGAACAGACTGTCTTCAACTAAAAAGCCAGTTCAAAATTGAATTGTAATAAATGTATCGCATGATGCTCAATCCAAGTGGCTGTATCCATGGTAATGAGAATGCACCCTTTGAATCGCAGTCTCTGAATGGCTGTATGCAAGGCAACGAAAATGCACCTTCTCGGTAACTCCGGAGGCCTGCTGGTTCTTAAAGCGGTACTGATCCTTTGCAAGCCTTAAAGGTGCACCGCATATTCCCGGAAGAAAAAACTACAGGACCATGACACTGTCCACTTTCATTTTTAAGGAGGCTCATCAGGGAAGATGACCAGTCCACTCAGGCGGCAGTTTGGCCACTAAATCATTTAATGAGGCTGTGTGTGTCCATTTTAACTCAATTTTATTTTTAGCATATGGAGGTGTGGATTCCTGGGCCTTGGGAATCCCAATTTGCAAAAGGCAGCAAGAAGAGCTGGATCTAGGAGCTGGGTGCCTTTATTATACTGCATGTGGGCCAGGAGTAGCAAGAGTATTTATCCTGGCCCAACAAACTTACCTCCATGCAATTAATTGGTAGACACCACCATGTCCCACAATATCAACTTGTCTCCATCCCTTCCCACCACCCACAATGTCAGATTTACCTGGAATTGCTCCCCGGCTGTTTACCAGCCTGACAAGCAGAGGCAGCCTCTCAATCTGGCTGGCCAGTACCTGTTGAAAAAATTTAAATGATGTCATTTTGTTCCATTTGTCAGAACATGCAAGAAACCAATACTTCTGGATTTCCTGTCCGAAAGACCTCACTGCTCACTCTTTCCGGCTCTGAACAAATATTGGGGCCTTGGTTTTTGTACTCAGTAAGATCGAGTTAGAATCCATCAATTTAAATTTGTTTTTCTGCTGAGTGAATAACGTGGCCATTTAGCGGTAGAGTAAAGGTTCTAGCAGATGTATTTACTATTACATAATATCTGAACGATCTCCAAATTTGAACCAAAATTGTGAGGTTCCCCCCAGCCCCCCGCCAACCGCCATCATTCCTTTCTGTGCTGAATGTTGCTGGGTTACAGTTTCTTTGCTGATGGTGTCCATGGGTATTTTGTTCATGTAACTATTATGCATGTGTGAGTTTTACCTTGAGTTTTAGTAGTGAGTTGCCCATGGGTTATCATAGCCAAGCCTAACCTAATCCATAATTAACACACTGTCATGCTAGGCCCTCACCTGCCAACAGTAAGGCACATTAATTTTGTTATGAACATTGATTTTTAACTGTTGCTGGAGTGAGGAAATGACTTGTTAAACAGACCAGCCATGGCTGGCAAAGACATTTGCATATTAACAGACAGTATTTGGAAGGACAAAGGACCATTCCCTGACACATTCAACCCACAATGGATGTTGATCACCGGGACAGTGAGAGGGTGAGAAAGCGCATTCCAGGGCCTGCTGGGGTGATGCATCCACAGGGGCCAGGACTGGATAGACCAGCTGGTCACCTGACCAACTGGCTGTTCCAGGGTTTTCTTTTGAACTGGCCACAGAGAGTTTGCACTCGAAAAAACTGTTTCCGCCTGGACTGAGAAGATCTCTCCTGTCTGCTGCCATCTCTTTCTCACAAGGCTGTGAATCTACTGAAGCCACATGAACCCCAAGAGAGAAAAGTCTCCTATAGCGAACAAGGTTTAAGAAGAATACTGGGCCCCAACGAAAAGCAAGAACTAACTGCAATCAAGAATTCTACAGTGAGCTCGAAGAACCGTAACAAAAACTCTTCGGATATTGCCTCAAACTTTTCCACTTTATTTTTCTTCTGCTCTTAGCTGTCTCTATTTGCATGCGTGTATCGCATATGCATGCTAATGTGGGCGTGTTATGTATCCGTAGGTGTTAACCGACTTAGAGTTTAAGTTCAAGTTTAATAAATTTCAACTTTTCTTCTTTAAACCTAAGATAACCTGTTTGTGCTGGTATCTTTGCCTTATAATTGGAAAGCAGTGAACAAGGATTCACCAAGGGGCAGCTAAAAACACGGTGTTTTAAAAATTAAACCCTGTTACAGTAATACCAGGTGAAGGCTGAAATGTATCCCTGGACACCTTTCTCACCTGGTTGTAACACACACTTACTCACTTCCAGTCAACCCAGCACAGGTCATAAAATCTGCTAGTCTAGAGGTGGACTGTGCAGCACAAAGGCTAAAAAGCTATAATTTCATGTCTGGGACCTGGATTTGTATGCAGCCCAGATTTCTAGGATGAAGGTCTTTTTTCAGCACCTGAGGCATTTAAGTTGGCCGACTAGTCTCAGTTTGTTCCCTCATGGTTTACAAGTCCACAACACAAATAATCTGAGATGCATTATGGAGACATTTAGTGTACATGGGTGTTCAAATGATGGGTACGTATGGGAGAGAAATGTAGTTCGAAGGTATGTGCTTTATGAATGCTGTCCTATAAATGTCTCATACTTGGACTCACATAGTGTTTCCTACTGCCTTTGCAATTTCACAAACTATGAGGCAGTCAGACAGTTGAATATTGCATGGAACAATTTGTTTTTCTGCTGCAGCAACAAAGTAATTTATGGAAATTAATGGACTAAGGCTGAACAAAATGGAGATGTAAGGTAGATCGGAGTTTTGAATTTTACATGATTACTTTTGGGTGGTCTGATAGAAATTTTGCAACACTGTCCATTGGAAGATGAAAGTGAGAGATTTCATGTTACATTGGACCTGAATATCCTTTTCTCTTTGTATATTTTCCTATAAACTTAAGAATCAGAGAGACCAAACAGAGGCTGGTGTGGAAAATGGTAAATAACACACTGGCAATTGTTGCAATGAGGTTTGGATTGAGGTATATTGATGGATAGTGTACATAAAGTGCCATCCTGTATCTTTGCTATGATTGATTTTGGCATTGGGTTTGCGGGTGCTAAGAACGGGAAATAACCTGTTTCTTCGCAAGTTGCTGAGTACAAAGTGTCCCCTCTGCTTGCCCTCCCCTCCCCCAAAAATAATAATTTCCATAAGTTAAATGACCCCTGAGCTGGTGTCCTGCTCATGACTTTCACAGGGTAGTAGGTTTTGGGATTTCAGTGGTACAAACTTTACGCAGAACTCAGTTCCCCATCATGGCACTGATGTAGTTTCATTTGCGGAGCTTTGGTTCTCTTCTGGACTTTCAGCACTGCATCCTCACTTTCAGTGCGAAGGGAATATATGAGCAAGACTTATATGGTTAATTCTAGTGGCCCCATTAAATTTGTTATGAAAAAGATGAATTTCTAGGGATTGAAATGGACACAAAATGAAATGAACTGAAACAAAACTGAACTTATCCTGTTGATTTGAAGCTTCATTTCTTCAAGTCTTTGAAGGCATTTATTTGATTTGACAGAATTTTGAGTTCAAAATCCTGTTTGTCGATTTCATTCCTAGTTCTGTGTTTGATCTGTAAGTGATTAAATGATGACGTTTAGGATATTGAGTTGAACGTGCCACTGAACCCGATAGTGGGAAGAAACTGAATCAAAATATACACCATGAATCCTGCATCATACCTTTTTTAAAACCTGTGTCTCTACCAATGGTGATAATGCTGTTCCCTCACATCAGTAACTTCTTCAAGGTATTAGTCGGATGATAATTTCAGCAATCCCTATTTAAAAAAGTTACAAAATGGTCACAGAAAAATGAACTACTTTATTGATTTTCAACAGTTTTATTTTGGTATAAAACTGATGTTTACGGTGAGATCATCCGATTAACAATTGGTAGTGGGGAGCAGCTTCCTATCTTCTCCATGCCTCTGCACCATTCTATTGGATTGAAGAGTGGATAAGTGATCTTCTGGACCTCTGCCAATGGTCATCCAGAGGTGGTTATGAGAAGTTGTGTGTTTGTGGCCTGGAATGATCTGGCCTCCAATTTTCCTTCCCTCCTTATGGGAAGGCAGCAGCCAGACAATACATGCTATCTCTCCTTAATATCACAGTAAAGATTTAGCAGCTTATGGTCTGGAGAATTGGAAGTGTTCGGCTTCATCAGATCTGCATGATAAGATTTTCTTAATGTGAGAATCTAAAAGTGAGAAGTTAATACACTATTTGTTGTGGAGTGTAGCAGATACCCTTAAACTGAATCTGTTGGCTGAAGTTAATTTGCCTAATAATAATTGTACTGGAGATTTTTGCACCTGCTCCAAGCAGGTTTGAATTATTTCAGATATCCTGAAGAATCAACCTTATGACTTGTTCAGCCACAATGAAGCAGGGAATTTAGAAAATGTTAGGTCTTCAAGATCAAGATTTGATCTGTGTTAAGCAGCTTAATAGTACACCTAGACTTTTGTTCAAATCCTGAAGTGTAGGAGTAAAGAGGGGCAAGTATAGAATTTGTGTGCTCCTGCTTTAATAGGGCCATAATTTGCTATCACAATAATGAAGCTAAGGTGAATGGCACATTTAAAGGTGGAAACTGAAAAGTTGTTGTCTGAATTGCGCCGCCCTGCTGTTAACTTCATAAAAGCGGCATCTCGTTGGCCACCTCACCAAATACAAACAATGATGGACAGGTAAAGATGCTCTAGAACATCCAGCCTGTCCCACACAATTGTCATGCCTTGTGTATCACACCCCACCCCAAGCCATTTGAAATCCTGGGAAAGGCAAAATTAAATCTGGGAAATTCCTCATCTGACTCATCTTTGCATCAAAACTAGTCCAGGAGATCACTCTGGCCCTGAAATCCTTGAAGTATCCACCTTTGTGCATGGAATGGAGTGAAGTTACTGTATTAATGCCATAAATATGAACTAAACTTGCCACAGAAAGTTAAGTATTGTCCATTTCAGTCTAAGTACCCTTTGGTAAGTATTAAATACTGTCAAATAACCTCTCTGGCACTGAAAATTAACTATTACAATTGTGGAGTCTCATTCCTTCAGGCATTAATTGTTATTGGAGATTTTAAAAATTTAAATAAATTACTTTCGTGTCTCTTTTTTCTCTCTCTTAAACCAATCTCTCTTTCCCTCCTTATTTCTTTCTTTATACCTGATTTGACAATAAATTCACCCACTCTGATCTGCACTTCCTTCTCAGTCCATGTACTGCTAATTTCCCAATCCTTCAATTTGATTGTTTAGGATTTACAAAGTTGCTTACCCTGTTCATTGAGGTCCCAGATGCTCTGTTTCCCTCTGCAACCTTATCAGCTCACACTTCCAGCAACTTGCACAAAATATCACCATGCTAAATCTAATTAACATCATTCATTGCCCTGCTACCACAAATTATGGCCCAGTATATTCTGTAATGGGGTTTGTGCAATTGGCATGTTTACTTGACAGTCTCTGTTCTCCTGGTGTAGGATTTCCTTTTGTGGGTGGATTAAAAGCTTCTTGGAATTGTTAGAACAAATAGCAAACAGGCACTTCACTCAGTGATCCTTCAGGTCAGACAGAATGGCAGTCGCCAGTTGTATGCGTTGGGGATCATAGTAAATGAGTTGGGATAAATCCGTACTTGGGCTCAGTGTAGTTCTTAATCCCTGTTTGGTCATACCTGAGCAAGTGTTTGATTGAAGGTAGTCACCAAGCGATTGTTTTCTTCAGTTTAGATTTGCTATATCTTCTATCTAGCAAGGTTTTATCTAGCTTGTGCTAGATAACTGCTTCCTGCATTTCTGCTAAGTAGTGTTTGTATAATTTTGGTGTATGACTCTGGAGCACAGCCATATATGAATCCCTCAGGCAGATTATATCGGATCATTTGGGATTGACGCAGCATGGAGCAAGTACGTAAGGGGTCCATTGTTTCATGTGGGCACTTGATAAACCTAAGCAAAAAATATTTGTCATTGAGGATGTTCGTGCTTGCACTTTCAAAACATTCAGCAGTTACCTGTTACGGAGCACAGCTTGACCATGAGTTTGTGCTTTCATCTATGCAATACATACCTTGAATCAATTGTGCAGAGCTGACTGCAACATAACTGGAATACAACTGCAAGGCTTTCTTCCTTCTTTCCTTCATTTTACCTACTCCTGGCCTCTTATAAGGACCTAATCTGGTTTAAATGAAGAACCCTTTTCCTCCCCTACCCTTCGCTTTCCTCTTTATCTATTTCCCACCCCCTGACCAAGAACGGGGTTGTTATTTTTATTAAAGGCCAGGCCCTGACTCTCTCTATTGTATTACGGATTCTTTCAGCTGCAATTGTGGAATTGCAGAATTGGTATGATTTAAAAAAACATCATCACAGGCTTTCCCTGTGCAGTTGGCTACGCACCAACTGAATTTTTTTTAGTGAATATCTGCCCCAGTGGAAACAATGGTACAGTATTTTCTCTACATAGGCAGAAATTGGGTTTCCTAAAAGGAAATTGACAGACATCTTTATTACGTGCAGCTATAAGCATTTTCAAATATAACTTGCACTGGTGAAGTAGGATTTGCTGCAGTGCATTCCAAAACTCAGTACAAACGGCAATCATGCTGAACAAGTTCATTCTTGGACTGTGAATTATAAATACATTTCATCTTGGAAAATGATGCTTGGAGGACATCTAGAAAGGAGAAAATAAAACATTTGGCTAATTGGTTATGTGTATTCATCTGGCATTGTATGAATTATTCATGGACCGCAGACATCAGAGAACATGTGAGGAGTGGTGTTACATGATGCGTCATTGTGTTTTAATAAATCTCTTCTTGCTTCAGGGAGAGCTGATGGTTGCAGTGCTTGAGAGCAGGCCCTTTTATATTGGTATAGCAAGGATTGTGCTGCTAGGATAGATTCTGATCAAAGTCAGTGGATAACTAAGTGGATTCTCTCAAAACCTGGGAGAGAAGATAACACTAAATCGAATAAATGTATGGTGTCGCATTTTAATGTTCATCGGAAAGCACTGACTACATTAAAATGCCTATGTTTTCAACTATGTGTCATCTGTGTATTATACCAGATATGTGCAACTAATTGCAAATAAGTAATCTTTTTGTGAGGGTTGTGACATTTTGTACTATAAAGATGAAACTTGAGCTGCTTGTGATTGTTGGGTGCACCTCGAGATTAGATCACAACCTTGAAATCATTTCCTCTGTTCTATTTATAAAATAGATGGTTTGAGTTTTACAAGTGGGCATTTGTGCTGGCAATGGCTGTTCTTATAGATGCTGACTATTGTGCCATGATCTTGATGTAGGATGTCATTCATGCATAGTGATTGCTGATTCTGGCATCATTGTTGCAAGTTGTTTATCCAGAAATAATTATCCAATATATATACATGGTTGTATGTTGAGGTGGGTGAGGTGTTAATTATATCATGGTCCTGAATTGCACTTGGGAATGAGCATTAAGTTTTGCCCATCTGTTACTTATGAAGAACTGTTGGTATTTTCTTGCATTAGTACACCGAACTTTGTATCAGTAAGTTGACTACATAGGTGGCTTGTCTTAAATAGCAATTTTGAAATGATTGTACTGCTAAGGCACATGACCCACAAATTTAGAGAATAGACAAATTATGACAGGATTTATTTCTCAGCATTACCAAAAGGTTTGCATAAAATTATTTTGCAATCTTGATGTACTACTTACTGCATCAGTGGTTTAAAAAAAACAAGTCGTTAACCAAGCTGTAAAGTTTGGAAAAGTTAATATTGGTGATGTTGATGAACTGAGAATTTTATAGTTGTTTTGCATAAAGTGTGTGTGCGTAATTGGACTGTTCTTGCATGTTATATTGTAAAACTATAGTTGGGCACAGTCCAGTGTCTTAAGTGAATGCAGCTAAGCATGCAGTTAGACTTGGGCATTGATGCAAGGGATATTAGTTGTGCTTCAATGAAGGTGGTAGCACAACTCCGGAGACTACTCAAGATATTTAAAAACCTCCTCCAAGAAACCATCTCCCACAAATTTGAAATCACATTGAATATTGTGTAACACCAGCTTAAATTAAATATATACTGCTACTTCTGTTCCCTACTGATATCATTATTATATTTACAATAGCATATGCTCTCTCTCATCTCCCTCCTTCCTTACCTTTTCCCTAGTCATAGATTTGTTTTTGTTAAGTAGTAAGCCAGTTCAAATCAAGGAAAGATTTTCATCACACTGACAGTTAAGACTTAGTACAATGAGTTGATGACTCAAGGTGTCAACATTTGCTTGTTGAAATATGAACTCAGAGAGCTGAGATATTGGTAGCATTTCTGACTGTGCCAAATTGAAGTAAATTCTTTCTCGATGTTCTGTATTCACTTAATTCACTTGTCTTCTCGATTAAACTGCAATCGAATGTACATGAAATCTGTATGTCAGTGAACAATAATAAATATCATTGTACGCATCATGAAAGGTCCAGCCATACAGTCTTTGACAGCATTGAAAGAAGTGATTGGTTTGCTGAAAAAATTGGCAAATATTTTAACAATGCTGAAGGGTTTGGAGGAATCTGAACACATCTGCTCAATGAGGTGCTATTTACAACAATAACTTGCATTTATATTGCACCTTTAACGAAGAAAGACATCCCAGGGTGCTTTAGTTTACACATTAATTGTTGAAAAGAGATACCCTTGGGAAGAAGCTGGTTGGACCTGATGACAGTGATTCCACTTGTGGCTAAGTTTTTTTTAATGCTGGATAATACACTAACAAATATGAAGCTTTCAGTTGTCAACTGGATTCTTTACGGATCAACAGCACTAATGTAGCTATGATGTGCTTCTTTACTTTTTCTAGCCTGTTCCCAGAATATATGAAAGGAAGATTCAGCCTTTGTATCAGCCATGGGTCTTGTTAACACTGACTTTAAGTTTGAGAGGCCTAAAAGGAGTTGTTAGCATCCCAAGTGCATTAATGACAGTTATGGTGCATAGAGGAGCCCTGTTATGTGCCTTTTGGGAGCATAAAAATATTCTCATGGGATTTCAACAAGCAGACACTTAGATTGATGAGCTGGTGCAGCATATTCAACTTTATTGTGCTTGACTGTACAAGGATTGATATTACTCAACAGTTCCAGTTTTTATCACTCCATCCTTGGTGGCCATGCCTTCAGCTGCCCAGGCCCTAAGCTTTGAAATTATTTCCATAAACCTTTCTGCTTCTCTACCTCTCTCTGCACCTTTAAGATGCTTCTTAAAACCTACCTCTTTGACCAAGCATTCCCTGGGGTATTAAACCCTATGAGAGATTAACAAACTTTGCTCCAATGCCCAGAGTGAACAAATTTGTGGTTAAATTTGATTTAATGTATGGAGTAGATTTTCTGCTCACCGGTTTGAAATGCAAAAGAAATTTTTAAAAAATGTATCTAATATTTGTGGCTATGTATTGGGAATTTACCTTTGCTGAGCACAAATATGATGGGGAGAAGCACAAGGGTGAAGATTTTGGAAAATATCTTTTATGTAAACCCAAAGTATCTTAACCATTATGTGACCTCAGCTGGTTTTGAGGGTACACTTACTTCTGTGAAGTCGCTCATTCCTTATTGTAGGATTTCCTGTTGCCTTTTCTTTTGACCTCTAACTAAAGATTACATAGACTTAGATGCCATACGACTAGCTGCTTAGCTTTCAGTAGTTGTAATACATTTTGTACTGATTTTTGTATCCAATTTCTGTGTTGATTACTATAAATATATATAAATTTGAGGGAAATCCCCTGATGTCCAATTGTAGTCAAAGGTATTTATGGTAGTCTGTTGTGTTTTTCTTTTGTTGGAGTGCCCTTGACTGTTATGGGTTGTGTTTGCATTGTATTATAGTTTGCATTCATCAATTTTGTCTGCAGTTTTTATTATTTGTTTGAAGTGGCTACTAGGTTCTACAGCTATTTTGTTTCTATATTTCTGGTTTGCATCTTGGTCAGAGGATTTGTATGAATTGCCTCTGAGTAATCTCTCCCTCGAACACTGGACCTCTGCTATGGGACAGGAGCTTAACTACGCTGCTGCATATTCCAGAATTTCTCTGCTGCTCTCTGTGATGGGTAGTGTAACTCCTCAAATGGCTCCATCAAATCCAACACCAGCCACTCGACCTCACATTTCATGGAAAGACTCTTAAATTGCACCTCCCAATATTTCACTCTTAGCACCCAGCTTATCCTGGCCTTTTTTCAGATTGGCAAAGAGAAATGAGAGAGGGACACCTTTTTTCTTACCAGAATATGGGAGATCAACAAAATTTGGAGAGACTCTAAGGTGAAGGGACATTGTAGGCGAATAAGAAAACTTGTAAATTGAAGAGTCACCTATGCTTCAGCAATGGGAGACCATAAGAACAACCAAAATAGCCCTGAGAAATGCATTGCAGCTTCACAGAGCGTATCAATGATGTGAGCGTGGAATTACTACACTGCAAGAAATAATTTCTATTTACGTAGATATCTAGGGTTGGTTTAAAACAGTTTTGGAATATCCCACAATTTCACACCAGCCTCACTCCTCTCAGTTCAGTTGCCAATGCAGGGCCAAATCTGGGCTTGATGACAAGCCCAGTCCAATTTCTATCCCTATCCCTCATCATCCTTCTTTACCTCTTTGCAGCCTTTGGCCACACCATCCTACTCCGATGCCTCTCCCCCATTGTCCAGCTGAATCGGACTGCCCTCGTTTGGTTCCACACAGCTTGCAACTATAGCTTGCAATGGCTTTCCTTCCTGTTATTGCACTGTTACCTCAAGGACCCCAGCAAGAATCTATCCTTGCTCCCCTTCTCTTCCTCATCTACATGCTGACCCTTGGTGACATCAAAGACCACCTACTTGCACTTCGGTAACATTGCCTGCCTCTGCTTCTGCCTCAGCCCATCTTCTGCTAAAACCCTTCTCCATTGTCACTTCCAGACTCAACTATTCCACTGCCCTTCTGGCCAGCCTCCTATCCTTCACCCTCAATAAACTTCATGCATAAGTCTGCTGCCTGTATCTTCTTCCTGCATGAGGCTCACTCACCCATCATTTCTGTTTCCACTGACCTAATTTGGCTCCCGGTCTCCAACTGCCTCAAATTTAAAATTCTCATCCTTGCATTTAAAGCCTTCAAGATCTTTCTCCTCCCTATCTTGTAACCTCTTCCAGGCCAACAATTCATCTAGAACTCTTCACTCTTCCAACTCTGGCCTCTTGTGAATCCCCATCCTCTTTGCCCCACCATTGCTGGTTGTGTCTTTAGCCATCTAGGTTCTACACTTGAAATTCCCTCCCTAAACCTCGCCGCCTTTTTAGCAATCTCTCTTTTAATACAATTGTTGAAAGCCATCTTTTGACCAGGCTTTTATTTGCCCCTCCTAAAATCCTTTCCTTTGGCTCAGTGCCCATTTCAGTTTGAATATACCTCTGTGAAGCACCGTGGGACATTTTTGTATATTAAAGGTACTATATAAATGCAAGGTTTTTTTGTTGTTGGTAAGGATAGTCAGATATTAGATTATTTTTCCCCTTCATTTCCATAACTTAAAGTTGTGGTTTCAATGTGAAGGATGAAATAATCTGCAATCAGTTATATTTTTAAGGAGAAAGTTCTGCGCTACAAAATGACAACCTATCCTGCTGATGTTATCAGAAAGAACTGATGAGAATTATTGAGCAAAAAGCAGCCAGCTCATGATGAATCAAGTACTTTTTCAGTTAATGAGACTGGTGAGAGGGGCACTGGGACCTGACTCGGAATTCCACACTTCTCCCGGTTTCTTTCCTTTGGGCTTTGTAATTCCCTCCTTTTAGACATGTTAATTTTAGGATAGCAGCTTTGTGGGCAATTTCTTTTGCATTCGCAAGGCAGATAGCAGATTCTTTCACAAGCTCCTAATTGATGAGGATGGAAAGACTCAAATGTAGTCTATTTTCTTAAGCAGATTTAAGCTTATTGTTGGAATAGGACTGCATAAACTCAGCAGTTCACCAAGCAACAGATTTCAGTCATCTTCACACTAACATTTTCAAAACCGTCTTTGTTTGGAATCTTGAGTTTATACTGGGTCTGCTTTTAGCTACAAGCAATTTGGAAAAATATACTTTAAAAAATTGAAGATAAAGTATCATTTTTGAAATGGTGGTTTCGTGTTTTATTCACCATGTGTTGTAATAAAATTATGAGGGATGTGCAGTCAGTTATTGGGGGAAGGGTCTTTCACCAGTGTACTCTGTGCAATATATTTGTGCTTTCAGAATTGTAGTAATTGCTGTGCTATCATCTGCTCCCTCACAGTTAGTGAACTGAGCTGTGCAGGATCTCCTTGTGCTTTTCCGATTGACAGTTTGTATGTGGCAAGTTATCAGTATTGAAGAAATATCATGCAGTTTTCAGCGAACTAAAATGCTTTTCTTTTCCTGCTGCTAGATATGACTGATCAGATCGCGAAAAACCGAAACAGTAAATGGATTTGCCCAGTTAAATGTATGAATGTATTTGTTGGAATTAACATTCAGTTGGAGAACAATAGCCGAGCTTTATAACAAGCCTCGTGCTGCTTGTGGTTACTGTGGGGTGCTCCAAAAACATTGGCTGGGGTAATTTGTGTTCATCTGTTATTATTGTGGATAATACAAAATAGAAACATACTTATCAATAACTTGTGTGTGTATATATATATATAGTACCTTTAAGGCATTAAAACATCCCAGGCCTTTTACAGAGGCATTATAAAACAAAATATGGCACAGATTCACATAAGGAGGTATTAGAGCAGATGACCAAAAGCTTGTTTGAAGATTTGGTCAAATGTTTTAAAGAGCGTCTTCAAGGGGGAGAGCGAAGTAGTGAAGTGGATAGGTTAAGGGAGGGAATTCCAGAGCTTAGAACCTCGGCAGCTGAAGGCATGGCCACCAGTGCTGTAGAGATTAAAATCAGGGAGGCTCAAGAGACTGGAATTAGATGAGCACAGATATCCTGCAGCATTGTAGGAGATTACAGAGCTAGGGAGGGGCCAGGCCAATGAGGGATTTGAAAACGAGGATGAGTATTTTAAAATCGAGGTGTTGCTTAACTGGGAGTCAGTGTAGGTCAGCGAGCACAGGGGTGATAGAAGAATGGGATTTGGTGCGAGTTAGGACACGGGCAGCTAAGTTTTAGTGACCTTAAGTTTACAGAGGGTAGAATGCGAGGGGCTGGTCAGGAGTGTATTGGAATAGTCAAGTCTTGAGGTTACAAAGGCATGGAACAGTGTTTCAGCAGCAGAAGAGCTGAGGCAGGGCGCAGGCAAACAATGTTGGAGGTAGAAATAGGCAGGGAGAGGGATGGAGTCGTTGGCAAGGGAGTGCAATTTGTGGTGGGGACTGAAGACAATGGTTTCAATCTTCCCAAAATGTAATTGGAGGAAATTTCGGCTACCCAGTATTAGATGTCTGACAAGCAGTCTGACAACTTAGAGACAGTGGAGGGGTTGGGAGAGTTGGTGGTGAAATAGAGCTGGGTGTCATTAGTGTACATGTGGAAACTGACATGTTTTCAGACAATGTCGCTGAGGGGCAACGTGTAGATGAGAAATAGAAGGGGACCAAGGATGGAACCTTGGGAGACATTCAAGGGTAACTGTGCAGGAATGGGAAGAGAAGCCATTGATGGCGAATCTCTGGCTACAACACCCATAGCAAGTGCCCCAAGGCACTTCACAGGAGCATTATAAAACAAAATATGACACTGAGCCACATGAGGAGTTTTAGGTCAGATGACCAAAAGCTTGGCCAAACAGGTAGGTTGTAAATGTGTCTTAAAGGAGGAAAGCAAGAGTCCCAGGATACATGGGCACGAATTTGGGAGGTGACAACACATTCAAGGACTTTGGAGAGGAAACGAAGGATGGAGACGGGGCAGTAGTTTGCAAAGACAGAGGGAAAGGGTTGGTTTCTTTCGGAGAGGGATGATGACGGCAGATTTGAAGGTGAGAGGGACAGAACTTGAGAGAGAATCGTTAAAAATAGCAGCTAACATAGCAGCCAGGAAGGGAAATTGGGTAGTCAGTAGTTCAGTGGGAATCAGGTTGGGAGAGCAGGAATTGGGTCTCATGGAGAAGATAAGCTCAGAGAGGGCATGAGGGGAGATAGGAGCGAAACTAGAGAAAGATGCGAGTTCAGGTCCAGGGCAGAGGGGAACTTTAGAGGAAATTTGGCCCGGTGGACGGAGGGGAGGGAAATGGCAGAGGCAGCTAATTGGATGCTGTCAATCTTCGTGACAAAGAAATCCACGAGCTCCTTGCAATTGTTGGAGGTGAGGATGTAGGGGACAGAGGAGCGGGACTTAAGAAGATGGCTTGCAGTAGAAAAAAGAAGCTGGGAGTTACTTGGCATTCCACGATGATCCAGGAATAGTAAACAGTTTTGGAAGTTGAGAGCAGGATGCTGTAGTGCTTTATGTGGCCCAGCCAGATCTGACAGGACCTTGATTGTCACCTTAATGCTTATGTTCTCATCATAGTAACATTTCATTAAAACCTGCAGTCCTGGTTGGTCATCTTAATAGAATTATATATTTTCATAGCTCAGGTTTCAATTAATATTTTTGTTTTTTTATCAGTTCAGCTGATTGGTATGTATCATAGTTGTATTGTTCAGACTATAAATCTGTGCAACAGTGCATCATTACTACTTACCCAGAGGGTAATGAATGTGATCCAAGTCCAGTGCTGCTTGTAAGCCACTATCAGTGCCCTGCTATGTCTGTCAATGATCTGTTCATTAAGTATGACTTGTAGCCTGATTGCTCTTGACCCTCACTGAAAGAGGTGTTGTAGCAAATAGCTTTCTACCAAGAATCATTTGTGCTTTGTGATAGTGCCACTTAGTTTACCTAAGCAAGGTAAGTGTTCTATTAAACGTTTTGTTTAATAAGCTTAACTTTACTTGGTCATAAGCGGGAATAAATGTTGAATTACTGGTGAGGAATCCAGTGTGCACGATATTGAAACAGTGGGATGGTATTATTGGCCGTGCGTACTTCCCTATTGGGAACTGGGAATATGACAGCTCTTGCAGTCGGAAGATTTGCAGCATGGCAATAATGAGTGGGTGTTATGATGCACTGAACAACTCAGCTTATCATTAGGGTTGCTAAGATACAGAGATCGTCTATTGGGTTATCATTGTTGCAGTTACTATATTTCAGTAATGCTGTCTACTAAGCTTGTCTCCCCCCTGTTCTCCACATCCCCCTGTCATTGCCTAATATGCTTTGCCACTCATTGGTTCCTGCACTGCAAGTCCTGGAAATTGTATGCTTATGCAGAAAACTCATATTTTCTATGCGAGCTAACGAAAAGGGTGTATAGCAAGAGATATTTTGTAATTAGGGTTTTTCTAGCTTTTTTTCAAGAGAGTTGCATATAATGTTTTTATTTATATATTCAAGATTGTGGTTTATTCCTTTGTGGTCATTAGGTTTTATGTGGCTTCTGCCTGTTATTAGTAAGGGGAGCCAGCGATAAACAAATTGTGTTGAACATCTGAGCCACACTGAGCTGTGTAGACAAGAGTGGATCTAGCTTTGACTTCTGGTCTTGAGTTGGTGAATCTGATTTGAATGGACAGTAAAGATACTACAGTTGCTGCAGTGTTCCTGGGCCAAAGAAATAAAACAGAGCCAGAGTTCCTGCTCTTCTTGATGATTATCCAGCTGCCTGGATGAGGGCAGGGTGGGTTGGCAGTGATGGTATCAAACTTCATTGTCTGAGCTTGTCGAGTATAACACCCACTTGGGTAAGGAAATTGCTTTCACCCATCAGTCATAAGTGAGCAAGAGTTCCCACCTTTAACAGAGAAGGCAGAATGGTTACAAAAGAGAAAAAAAAGGTTATGAATCATCTGTATTGCAATAATAATTTACTATATTTTGCAGTTGTAGGCACAAAAACTTGGAAATTTTGCATGCATTTTATACTGACAAATTTAGTAGGACTATAGAAATGCTTCTGCATTTGAAAAAGTGTGAAATTTCTGCTATTGTCTCCTTTGGCCAGCTGCTAGCAAGTGTGCTAATCTATCTGAATAGGCCCTTTCGTGCGAGCAGGTGTTGTGGCCTCTGGCCAGCAAGCTTCCAACTGGTTGTAAAGAAGGGAATTTAGCTGCATTATTCCCTCTGGCGACCGTCAAAGATCTATCCTTGGCTTCCACTCTTCCTCATCTACATGCTGCGCCTTGGCGACATCATCCAAAAACACAATTTCAGGTTCCACATGTATGCTGACACCACCTCACCGCACCTCTCTTGACTCCTTCACTGGCTGATTTGTCACGCTGCTTGCCTGACATCCAATAATGGATAAACAGAACTTTTCTCCGATTAAATATTGGGGAGACTGACACCATTGTCTTTGATCCTAGAAATGAACTCCATTCCCTAACCACCAACTCCATCTCTCTCCCTGGCCACTGTCTTGACGATGAACCAGACTGTTTGCAGCCTTGGCGTCCTATTTGACTCTCAGCTGAGCTTCCGGCCACATACCTTCTCCATCACCAAGACTGTCTACTTCCACCTCTGTAACATTGCCTGTCTGCACTCCTGCTTCAGCTTATCTGATGCTGAAACCCTCACCCATGCCTTCATTACTTCTGGACATGGCAATTCCAATCCTCTCCTGGCCGGCCTACCACCTTGCACCGTCTGTAATCTTGAGCTCATTCAAAACTCTTCTGCCCGTATTCTAACTCGCACCAAGTTCCGTTCATCCGTCACCCCTGTGCTCACTGACTCCTGATCTGGCAACACCTCAATTTTAAAATTCTCATCCTTGCTTTCAAATCCTTGCATGGTTTCTCCATTCCCTATCTGTGTAATCTCCTCCAACCCCACAACCTTCCGAGTTATCTCCGCTCATCTAATTCTGGCCTCTTGAGCATCTCGAATTTTAATCGCTCCACCATTGGTAGCTGTGACTTCAGCTGCTTATGCCTTAAGCTCTGGAATTCCTTCCCTAAACGTCTCCACCTCTGTACCTCTCTCTCCTCCTTTCAGATACTCCTTAAAGCCTATCTGTTTGACCAGCCCTTCCCTAATATCTCCTTATGTGAGTCGGTGTAAAATATTGTTTTGTAATGTTCCTGTGAAGGGCCTTAGGGCATTCTACTATGTTAAAGGTGCTATAGAAATGCAGGTTTCGTTGTTGCATCCCAGTCCGTCTGTGACACTAGTGTTGTATACATGGCACCAATGTGCTGCCCTAATTCTTACCTTGGTACATTTTGCCTCGTCACAGTTGAAATCTTAAAATGTTCATAAGTTCTGCTCCCTTTCCTACCATACATCCTATCTGACACTTCAAAATCATAAACTATAATTTTGAATATAAATATTAAAAAGTTCAATAATGATCAATATAACACTGAAGTAAATCCAGCAAGTCCTGTCATAATTTTTGTATTAATTTTCAAATTTTGGATTCATTCCACCATGCAAACTGTTGTTACATTTTATTCTTTGATCCAAGTTAGTTGTTGTGAATCTATTCCAAATTAATCATCTGTAGGTGTAATATAAGACAAGATACTCTTCTGCAAACTGGATGCAAGTGTGTGCAGAACTGGGATTCAAACTGGGTCATGTGATATGGAAGGTGGAATCCCTGAATGTCAGGTTAGTGTACTAGATGAGATTCCTGGTATTCCGACGCATGCATTACATGGAAATACTGGTGTTTGTTTCTGTACTGTTAGAACAATATACCAGTGCTGATATATTAGCCTGTGTATGTTTTTTGTGCATTGAGTAATTCTACACAAGATCTGAGTCCTGGAAAATATTACTAGAATCCAGTTGTGAAAATTTACTTAAATTGCGGAGCACAAATGTAATGAATACAATTAGTATTGTAGATGAAGGGCAATAATACACAAGAAATTATGCATATTTTCATGTGTATAAATATCCTAAAATGGCAGTGATAAAAACAGAGATTGCTGGAAATACTCAGCAGGTCTGGCAGCATCTGTGGAGAGAGAAACAGAGTTAACGTTTCAGGTGTGGTTCATAGAATCATTGAATTTTACAGCATGGAAGGACGTCATTCAGCCCATCGTGTCTGTGCCTGCTGACAAGTAGCTAGCCAGCCTAATCCCACTTTCTAGTTCTCGCTCCATAGCCTTGTAGTTCACAACATTTCAAGTGCATATCCAAAGTACTTTTTAAATGCTATAAGGGTTTCTGCCTCTACTACCCTTTCAGGCTGTGAGTTCCAGATCCCCACCACCCTCTGGATGAAAAAAATTTCCCTCGAATCCCCTCTAAACCTCCTACCCCTTACCCAAAATCTATGCCTCTTGGTTATGAACTACTCACTCAAAGGGAATAAGGCTTTCCTATCCACTCTATCTAAATCCATCATAATTTTAAACACTTCAGTTAGGTCTTCCCTCAGCCTCCTCTACTGCAAAGAAAACAACCCTAGCCCATCCAATCTTTCCTCATAACTACAATTCTCTAGTCAGGCAACATCCTCTTAAATCTCCTGTGTACCCTTTCTAGTGCAATCACAGCTTTCCCATTGTGTGGTGACCAGGACTGCACGCCGTATTCTAGCTGTGACCTACAGTTCTAGCATTACTCTTACATTCTATGCCTCGGCTAATATAGGCAAATATCCCTTCTTGACCACCTTATCTACCTGTCCAGCCAGCTTCAGGGATCTGTGGACATGCACTGCAAGGTCCCTCTGATCCTCTTAACTTCTCAGAATCCTACCATTTATTGTGTATTCCCTTTGCCTTGTTAGGTTTCCCCAAATGCATTACCTCGCACTTCTCCAGACTGAACTCCATTTGCCATAGTTCTGCCCACCTAGCTAGTCCATTGATATCTTCCTGCTTTCTTCTTCATTATCAACACACAGCCAATTTTTTGTATTGTCTGTAAACTTCTTAATTGTACCCCCTACGTTCAAGTCCAAATCAGATATATACCACAAAATGCAAGGGACCTAATACTGAGCAATGTGGAACTCCATTGCAAACAGCTTTCCAGTCACAAAGATATCCATCAGCCGTTACCCTTTGCTTCCATTCTCTGAGCCAATTTTGGATCCAACTTGCCACTTTGCCTTGGATCCCATTGAGAGTCCTGGAAGAGGGCTGATCAGGATCTGAGGGTGGGCATCAAATCCTGAGGAGGGCAACTGGTAAGCAGAGCATACCAGTGGAGGATTTGGGAGTAATCGAATTGCCAGGTTGGGGGAGAAATAGGGTTTCCTTGCATGTGTGAGGCTCAACCCATCTGAGGCTCCATTTATGGTGCCAGTTTCTTCCAGTTAAACATTGTCAAGACCAAAGCCATTGTCTTTGACCTTTGCCACAAATTCCGTACCCTTGCCATCAATTTAATCCTCTTCACTGGCCACTGTCTCAGGTTGAATCAGACTGCTCACAAACTCTGAGTTGTATTGAACCCCCCCACTAAATTTCTGACCTCATAGCCTCTCCATCAAAAAGATGTCTCGGTCCATCTGCTGCTAAAACATTCATACATGTCTTTGTCTCCTCAAGACTTGACTATTCTAATGCTCTCTGTCCAACCTCCCATCCTCTATGTTCTGTAGTCTTCAGCTCATTCAAAACTGTTGCTTCTGTCCCATACTTCATTGAGTCCCATTCATCTGTCCTCACTGATCTCATTTATTACACATTCCTGTAATCTAAAATTCTCATCCTAGTGTTTAAGTTCTTTCATGGACTTGCCTCCCCCTATCGGTAACCTCTTCCAGCCCCCAGAACTCTTCAATCATCCAACTGTGGCTTCTTATTCAGTTCTCCCTCCTTTCACCCCATCCATTGGGAGCCATGCTTTCACAGATGTAGGCCATATGCACTGCAATCCCCTCCAATAAACCCTTGCACCTCTTCATTTTCCTCTCCTTTAAGACCTTCCTTAAAAACCATCTGTTTGACCAAGCTTTTGACCACCCCTCCTAGTAGCTCTATGTTTGGTACCGAAGTTTTGTCTGATATGCCTTTGTGAAACACCTTAGAATTTTTTTCGACATTTAAGTTGCTATATAAATGCAAGTTGCTGTTGTTGTCAGGCCCCCTCCCTCACCACTTACCCTGTCATCGCCCAGTTCCTGTTTTTAAGTTCCTGCCTTAAAGCATTTAACATGTCCACCATCTTATACAATCTTTAATAAACATGAGTATCCATAACTCTTAATTGTTCAAAAGCAAAGTTTATCCCTTTTCCAACTTTTTATATTAAAATAAAAATTAACGTTCAGGCTCAAAAATGGTTTGCTGACATTTTTTAAAACTGAATTCAGAGCAAAAATGAAGTGAGGAGCTTGTATTGGTTGGCTAATGCCCTTGTCCATCAGGATGTGTTCAAAAATTCAAATTCACCTTAAGCTAAGTTTAAATCACATGGAAAACAAGCTGATACTATTCAGTTTTCTCAGTGGAAAAAAATATACAAATTCGCAATAAACTTAGCAAAATGTTACCAAAGAAACTGCAAGTGGGAGAATTTTACTCTCTGTTTCAGTAAAGCATTCAGTAATGTTTCCAGTGTTTTTTTAAAAATCTGGTTTACATTGTTTTGAGTTTTTTGAACAGGTGTGATCTTTAATGCAATGTAAAATGTCCAGTCATTTTAAATGGCATTCTTTGCATTTAATCTTAATAAACACTGGCTCAATCTAATAGAAACTTATAATATTGAAACATTACAATTGCTTAATGTTTAAGCTTCAATAAAAACCAAGAAAATGAGATGGTTTGGTTGCTATATGAACAATTGGCAGAGGGGAAATGCTGAAACATGAAATTGGTTTCTATTTCTCACCAAGTGTATTCATTGTTTCTTAATTTGTTGAAGTTTAATACAGAGATTCAGCTGAATAACCTAACAGCTAACAGACCCCCACAACTAAAAGCAGATTCTCGGTGGAATTCCTAGAGTTCTGATCAACCACTAAGAAGGAAAATATTGTGCAAAATGTTCTTTGAAACAGAGCTTTGTAGAATAATGTCCAATTTGATTCAGATTGAGATAGAAATATTTATTCAATAACAGAATAATGAAAAGGCACAGAAACCATTTGGTCATTGATGAAGTTAATTTGTTTTTGCTTCGTGAGTTGCCAAGTATTGAAGCAACAGTGTTTATTTTAAATACTTCAAATTAACCACAAAAAATTGTTTGTGAGGAGAAGCAATTCCATGCTTTGTGATCTGCCATTTTTATTTAGGGTTGGTTTGTAAACAGATTTGGAAATTCCAAGTTGGAAAACAAAATTGCATTATTTTTCATAGTAGCTACTTGTTCCCTGTTCCATTGTTGTTGCAGTTGCTCAATGAGAGTTGCTTGTCAGATATGAACAATTCAGAATTGAGAAATGTAGAATGCTAAATGGTGCAGAATGTGTTAAAAGACAGAAATAAGTAAGGGATAATATTCTGTCTTAAAACACGAATGTAAAATGTTTGGCGCGTTATCACTGTCCTCTAAATATTGACTCATTAATGATTGGAAAGAGTTAAATATAGAATATTTACAGGTTTAATTATTCATAATTCTTAAATTAAATAAATAATGGGATGACTTAAGAGCAAGTTACAAATTATATTTGATTTCCAAAGATTTAATCATGATTCAGAAGCAAAGGATACATAGTAGAGTAATAAGAGTTTTTATTTCCCTACATATAAAAACGATATTGTATACACAGTAGATATTAGTAAGAGTAGTTTATCTCCTGCTGTGTTCCTCATGAATTTGAAAAATCTGTCTTCTGCTCCTATTTCTTATGTTCTTGTATCTCAACTTCTTTTCCACTCTAATCCTTTGTGTGCCTCTCCATCTGTCTTTTTATGTGTGCATGTCTCTCTCCATCCCCCTCATCAATTTACTCAAGTTCATTTTCTCTTTTCTCCATTCTCTGTCTGGTTCTTGCACATCCTTTCGTTATGTCTCCAACCTTTCTGGCTTTACCATTTTGTCACAGTTTAAAAATTGGACCGCTTGGCATGTTTTTTTTGGGCAGAAAATAGGTCCAACAAGTGCCAGTTACCCAGGGCTATGTCCCAAGTCCCAAAGATGCCTGAACCCTTTATTGAATCGGGCGATATTACAAGCGTTCTTGGCTGTTGCCTAAACCAGGCATTTAGGTCCCTTGCATTGTTAATGATGGCCCTAATGGCTTTTTTAAGACTGTTCATGTTTCAGTACAAACCCATTGCTTTTGCAGCAAATCAATATGCATAATGAAGATTTTCAGGGTCTTAGGGATGTTAGTTACGAATGTCCAGCTCTTGAGCTTGGTGATTACATGTGATCTCTGCAGGGCAATGAGTAGCAAAGACAGCAAGAAAAGCTAGTGAAAAAGCCTAAATCCTGAACAAAGTTGTTGCCATTTGTAATTTCTACAAAGTTGTTAAGCAGGTGACAGATTAAAATCCATCTGTTCCTCTTAGACCAACTGCATGCCACAGTTCGGTTGATGTATACAGGGATTTCTTAAAGGGGTTTGATGAAGTGCCACATAACAGGCTTGTCAGCAAAGTCAAAGCCCATGAAATAAAAGGGACTGTGGCAGCTTGGATACGATGTTGGCTGAATGACAGGAAACAGACAGTAGTTGTGAATGGTTGTTTTTCGGACTGCAGGAAGGTATGTAGTGGGATTCCCCAAGGATCGGTATTAGTACCACTGCTTTTCTTGATATATGTTAATGATCTAGACTTGGGTGTGTTAGGCACAATTTCAAAATTTGCAAGTAACACCAAACTTTGAAATATTGTGAACTGTGAGGAACATAGTGACAGACTTCCAGAGGACATGGACAGGCTGGTGGAATGGGCAGACAAGTGGCAGATGAAATTTAATACAGAAAAGTGTGATGTGATACATTTTAGTACAAAGAACGAGGAAAGGCAATATAAAATAAAGGGTACAATTCTAAATATGATTATGAATTCAAACTAGTGAGAAACATAAAGGTGGACTGTAAAATTTTCTTTAGGTATGTGAAAAGGAAACGATTAGCAAGGACAAATGAGAGTCCATTACAGGAACAGACAGGAGAATTTATAATGGAGGATAGGGAAATGGCGGAGAAACTAAACAATTACTTTGTGTCTGTCTTCACGGAGGAAGATACAGGAAATCTCCCAGAAATACCAGGGAACTAAGGAACTTGTGAAAATGAGAAACTGAAGGAAATTAGTATTAATAAAGCAGTAGTACTCAAAAAATTAACTGGATTGAAGGTTGATAGATCCCCTGGACCAGATGAACTACATCCCAGAGTGTTGAAGGAGGTGGCTATAGAGATAGTGGATGCATTGGTGATTATCTTTCAAAATTCTATAGATTCTAGAAAGGTTCCTGCAGACTGGAAAGTAGCAAATGTAACCCCACTATTTAAGAAAGGAGGGAAAGAGAAAACGGGGAACTACAGACCTGTTAGTTTGACGTCAGTAGTAGAGAAAATGTTGGAATCTATTATAAAGGATGTGATTCTAGACACTTAGAAGATATTATGATTTGGCAGAGTCAACATGAATTTATGAAAGGGAAATCATGTTTGGCAAACCTTTTGGAGTTTTTTGAGGATGTTACTTGTAGCATTGATAAAGGAGAACCAGTGGATGTGGTATGTTTAGATTTTCAGAAGGCTTTTGATAAGGTCCCACACAAGAGGTTAGTAAACAAAATTAGAGCACATGAGATTTGGGGTATAATGCTGGTATGGATTGAGAATTGGTTAACAGACAGAAAACAGAGAGTAGGAATAGACGGGTCATTCTCAGGATGGCAGGCTGTTAACTAGTGGAGTACCACAAGGATCAGTGCTGGGGCCACAGCTGTTCACAATCTATATCAATGATCTATATCCTGCTGTATCCTCTGACAATTCTCATCATTATCCGCAACTCCACCAACCTTTGTGTCGTCCACAAACTTACTAATCAGACCAGCTACATTTTCCTCCAAATCATTTATATATACTACAAAGAGCAAAGGTCCCAGCACTGATCCCTGCGGAACACCACTAGTCACATCCCTCCATTCAGAAAAACACCCATCCCCTGATACCCTCTGTCTTCTATGACCGAGCCATTTCTGTATCCATCTTGCCAGCTCACCTCTGATCCCGTGTGACTTCACCTTTTGTACCAGTCTGCCATGCAGGACCTGTTAAAGGCCTTACCGAAGTCCATATAGATAACATCCACTGCCCTTCCTTCATCAATCATCTTCGTCATTTCCTCAAAAAACTCAATCAAATTAGTAAGACACGACCTCCCCTTCACAAAACCATGCTGTCTCTCGCTAATAGGTTCGGTTGTTTCCAAATGAGAGTAAATCCTGTCCTGAATAATCCTCTCTAATAGTTTCCCTACCACTGACGTAAGGCTCACCGGCCTATAATGGTTCAGAGTTGGTGGTATTGCCTCCCACAGTCACTGCTGACATTCACTGTAGAGACTAACACTTGGACGAGAGTTGGACCCATTGAACGATATCTCAGCAACTGTTGAGATATAGCTGCAACTGCTTACTTTTCTAAATTTATCTTTTGTTTCTCCTTCTGATCAATTTTCTCCTTTTTTTCTTCAAATCAATTTAAAAAAATAATTAAAAAAATAAAGTCTTGCACCTACAACTTAATATTCTGTCCTACCCTGAAGTGTCCAGTTTTAGTCTCCATGCTATAAAAAGGATCAAGAAATACTGGAGAAAGTGCAGCTATCGGGAAAGGTTGAACAGGGTGGTGCTCTTTTCTTTCCAAAAGAGAAGACTTAAAGGAGACTTGATAGAGGCCCTTAAAATTATGAATGGGTTGGACAGAATATTTTCACTTGTGGGATAATCCAAAACCAGCAGCCATAATTACAAGATAATTACCTACAAATCCAATAGGGAGAAATGTCCTTACTCAGAGTGGTTAGAATGTGGAATTCGCTACCACAGGAAGTGTTTGAGGTAAATAGCTTTGATTCTTTCAAAAGGAAACTAGAGCAGTACAAGAGAAAAGGGGATAGAAAGATATGCTGAAAGGCTGAGATGCACTAGATGGAATGGGAGGAGACTCGTGGAGTATAAACCCCATCAAAGACTAGTTGTATAAAGGCCCAAGTGTGTGCTGTATATTCCATGCAATTCTATGTAGTTTTTCATATAAATGTGTTATGTTGGAATATACCATTTTCTTACAGTACCTTGTGTGATACCTGCTGTTCATACGCACTATGATATGGAGCAGGGTGTATCTGAGCTGAGATAATGGCAAATGGATTTTGATGCCGATGTAAATGTTAGGTAATGGATACAGGAACAGATAATAGTCATTGTGTGTTTAAGCTGAAATAGTCTCCATTGGTAGAGATCGAAAAAGATTTGAGAGTGATTATGCATCATATCCTAAAAGTGTAATCAGTGTGAAATCAGTGGTGACATGGAGAGAATCGGATTATAAGTCAAACAAGTTATACTGACATTTTTCAATTTTTGGTTTCAGTTATCCGGGTATCATGATATCTGCAGAAGCCCCTAATCATGCATAAGGATATCCATGTCAAGCTTTCCCAGCTGTCTTTGCTGCTCATGCAGACATCACATGTCATTACCAAGCCAAGAGGCTGAATATTTGTAATGAACATTCCATGCATCAGCATTTCCACACAGGGGTACGTTTTTTGTTGGTATGATATTCCCCTCTCCATATAGGGACATGCCCCCTTATCTAAGTCCAGACTTAGTCCAACTTATTGAAGTCAAGTTTGGCAAGAGCCAAGGCTTCAGGATCTCCAAGGATGTACAGAGATACATGCAGATTACCAAAACAGAGCAGTGGTGTGTATACGTTATACATATATCTTTATTATGAATCAGTCTACTGTGCTAACTAAAATTAAGTTCTGTAGAAATGAAACAATAGGGAAAAAAGGTCAGATTCCCATGCCAGTTGGAATCTCTGTGCTTGCAAAACAAAGACATTACTATTGTACTGCACTCCAGTGAGATTGTAACAAGGCCATTACTAACAGAAATTCTGATACATAGAGAATTAATTGTTAGTACATCAGCATAGTACAAGGTTAAAAATGCAAGCTAATGTGTTGAGATGACAAATTTCGAAAAATCAAAAAGGGACTGCTAACAAGTAAAGAGGCCATAAAGATGGTTAAGAGCAAGATAAGAAAGAATGACTGACATCAGAGATCTATTGTATGGTCCAGATATGATAAGTAATTCATGGGAACGACTCCTAACGAGTGGGAGGAACTTTCCCTTTGGAATGCTGGGAGGGGAAGATGTGTTTGGTGGTGGCATCACGCTAGAGATGCAGAAATGGTGGAGGATGATCCTTGAATTTGGAGGCTGGTGGGGTGGATGGTCAAGAAGGACCTATCATGGTTCTGGGAGGGAGGGAGGGGAAGGGGTGAAAATGGAAGTGCGGGAAATGGAATAGATACAGTCGACGACTCTGTCAACCACAATGAAGGAGAATCCTTGGAGGAGGAAAAAGCAAGCATATATGAAGAAATTTGCATGTAAGGTGGCACCTTACATCTGTGACACCTCTATCAACCCCAACACTCCCTCCTCTTCACACGACACCTCCTTCCTCCTCAACATCCAAGGCCCTAAATACTCCTTCCAGGTGAAACAGCGATTTACTTGTGCTTCTTTCAATTTGGTATTACTGTATTCACTGCTCACGTTGTGATCTCCTCTATATTAGGGAGACCAAAAGTAGATCGTGTGACTGCTTTGCAGAACACCTCTGTTCAGTCTATAAACATGACCCTGAACTTTCAGTCTCCTGCTGTTTTAATTCTTTGCTGCACAACACTCCAACTCTGACCTCTCTGTCCTCAATCTCCTACATGGTTTCCATGAAGCTCAACATAAGCTTGAGGAACAGCACCTCATCTTTCAATTAGATATCTTACAGCCTTCCGGACTCAACATTGAGTTCAATTTCAGATCGTAACCTCTGCCCCCATTTTTCAAGACGACAGCTGTTGCTGATGATTCTGCTATTTCCTGTTTACACTGCCTCTAGATGCATCTTTTGCTCCTTTACTTGTCCCATTACCATCAGCTTTTGCCTTGCACCATCATCCCTTTTGTTTTTTTAATCTCTCCTGCCTTCCACGCTACCACAGACCTTCCCTTCTGTTCTTTCCCTGGCAGCCCCCCCCCCCCCCCCCCCCCACCACCCCATCCTCCAACCTTTCCCTGCCTCTGTACTTGCTTAAAACCTGTTACATATCTAACTTTTCCCAGTTCTGATGAAAAGTCATCAACCTGAAACGTTAACTGTTTCCCTCTCCACAGGTGCTGCCTGACATGCTGAGAATTTCCAACATTCTCTTTTTCTTCCAGATTTCCAGCATCTGTCGTATTTTGCTTTTGCA
The DNA here is from genome assembly GCF_036365525.1 of Heterodontus francisci. NCBI lineage: Eukaryota > Metazoa > Chordata > Chondrichthyes > Heterodontiformes > Heterodontidae > Heterodontus > Heterodontus francisci. The sequence goes on along the minus strand of NC_090379.1, from coordinate 88,724,685 downwards.
TTAATTCCTTCAGGGCCTGACTTATGAAAAAAAAAGATTCTTGAATCTAAAATTAGTTTTTCCGGAGAGAGATGGAGGGGAGATATGATACATGTATCCAAAATAACAGACTACCTAGAAAAGATTGACATAAGCAACCCATATAATTTAAACAATGCAGAAAGTACTGAAGGGCATAAGGAAGTTGAGAGATTAGGAAAGACAGGGTAATTGCCATATAGACAAGAGTTCCAGAAGCAAAAATTAATTCTGGTCAGTTAACATCTTTAAAAGGGCGCTGGATTAGTTAATAATACTACATCAAATTTTTCTGCATAAGTAGGAGTACTTGGTGTTTCTTATAGTCTGCTAAATCTTCAAGTGGTTATGGAATCTGAGATAGAATATTTGCACATGGATTCTGGATGGACTGGGATTGATGATCCAGACTTTATGTTGCGTATCTTCAGAAAAATTAAATATTCCAGTATTTGCATTTATTTATGTTGCATGTTTTATGTTCACAGTTTTTCTCTGAATACATGACCTCATGATATATCACAAATATATAACAAACCATGAGGTAGTTAATGCAACTTTAGGAATGTTGAGACAGTTGCTAACTTAATTGAAGTGGGCATTTGTTTTTTCTCTTGGTCAAATAGTTATTGCTAAAAATAATCCATGTATAATGAGATGATGTATAACCACTGCCCAAATCTGTTACAGTTTTATGTCAGAAAATGATCTGCATTGAAAAGAGGAGTTTGCTTATTTGTTTTTACTTACTCTGGTTTTGTGTATTGCTGAAAATAGAGATATGTTGTCGAAGCTTTTCGTCTTGCACTCATCAGAACAATACACAGGAATAACCAATGTCAGGGAAAACAACAACTTATACTGCATGAGAAGCGAATGCTGATTGGTTGACAAGTGGTAGAGGCATTGCCATGGAGAATGCACCAGTTTACGGTGACTGACAGTTAACTGCCAAGCTTTGTTTGAAATCTAAACCAGGCAGCTTGACTCTGTACTGTATCTTGTGACCTCCACCTAGCCTATTTAATTTTTCAAGGAAGGATTTTGCAAAGTTTCCCTCAGTCCATTCATCTTTTATCCCCTTTTTCTATCCCTGAAATGGTAAGTGAAGGCAGAGAAATAAACTATAATTTCAGACTATGGTCTGAACCTGCCAGCATGCTTTATTAGTTTTTATCATTACAATACCCTTCCATGACTGCATAGATAGATATAAAGCTGGTTCTTAATTCAGTACCTTGATTGCAATTTAATTTAAAGAAAAGCTAATATTTATCGCTGAAATAGATATTTAAGTTGTTTCGGAGCATGTAAATTTGCCATCTTGTATTTTTTAAGGCAAGAATGTATTCATTATGAAGTGTACATTAAATTCCCTGCCGTACACCCGGCATTGACCTTACTGTATGCTTCGGCCCAATGCACCACCTACATTGCCTGTTATTTCTATTTACCAGTATTAATATGTCTCATGGGGGCACATGATGTGATCGTTAAAAACCTCCACAGTTTCACCTGTGTATGATCAGTGATGTTAATAGACTGCTAATACTGTGAGGTGGTGTTAACTTGTTTAGTCACAGTGCTGTATAAAGAAGAAATGCTGTGATTTAACATTGTGTCAGAATGAAGAGATCTAATGAGGTATTATAATGACTTTCTACAATAGATGACTAGTAGTGTGTTGGTGTAGGCAAGTTTAGAAAGCGAGTGTGATGTATTGAGACAGAAAGAACAAGGGCACAACATTCCCTGTTCCAGTAATACCCATGCCTGCTACCACATTTCTTTTTCCAGTACGTTGAAGGAGATAACAAGGGTGATTTTATTTCTGCTTTCAGGTGTCGCCTGTTGCATTCCCCCATACCGGTATCTCCCAGCAAAGTTCAAAATTGCAGTATTGCATGATCCAGTCTTCTGCTTGTTTGTGATACTGTGGGCTGAATTTTTCCCACAGAAGTGGGAAACAGAAGTTAGGTCTGTTTTCGAGTCCCGAACCTACCTCCGGTGAGAAACTGATTAAAGTCAAGATTTTTAATGTGCGTGAGCCCTTAATTAGCATGGAGACAAGTCCTGTAATCAAGGGTAGCAGGTGGGCTCTCAAAACTGGAGGGCCAATCCGAGGCCTTCAGGCTTGAGCAAAGCACTTAGCGGCAGTACAAGGTAAGTAACTGTGAGGGCACTTCAACATGAATGTGCCCTCTGTCGCTTTAGTTTAGTTTAGTTTAGTTTAGAGATACAGCACTGAAACAGGCCCTTCGGCCCACCGAGTCTGTGCCGACCATCAACCACCCATTTATACTAATCCTACACTAATTCCATATTCCTACCACATCCCCACCTGTCCCTATATTCCCCTACCACCTACCTACACTAGGGGCAATTGCTAATGGCCAATTTACCTATCAACCTGCAAGTCTTTTGGCTTGTGAGAGGAAACCGGAGCACCCAGTGGAAACCCACGCAGACACAGGGAGAACTTGCAAACTCCACACAGGCAGTACCCAGAATTGAACCCAGGTCGCTGGAGCTGTGAGGCTGCGGTGCTAACCACTGCGCCACTGTGCCGCCCACAAACTTAAATTAAAAAACACATAAAGCAGCCAGGCCCACCTGGGGACGGGGTGAGGGGGCGGGGGGTGTTGGAAAGCCCCTGTACAAGGTGGCCTTTGGCTGTACCCTCAACCAGGCAGGTAGGGATGAGAGGGTCTGTAGACCTGCCAGGTGCACTTGTACCACTGCCTGTCACTGGGTGCCCGCCTCCAGGCAGTTGATCAGCCCTCCGTCACGTAAAACTGGCGATTTTCTCGTCGGCCTCCTTAGTCCCTGTTCAACAAGGCTCTTGATGAGCCTAATTGCCTGTAGCTGACATTGGTAATGGGGTCGAGAAGCCAGCACACCAGCTGGCCTCTTAATATTCAGGCCCCGTCCGCTTCCATTCTCAAAGGCAGGGCCAAAAAAATTCAGCCCCATGTATCAACTGTCTGCCTCACTCAAGTATGTTTGGAGTTTTAATTTTTTTTTCATTTGCTATAGAACTTTTTTTAAATTGATTCATAACATTCCAGAGCACCTAGACCTGACTGCCAGTTTGAGATTAAATGGGTGACTCAGGTCCAGAATAGGGTAAATTTTAGCTGTGAGAGATTGAACTGCCTTTTTCAATTCCATGCTTATGTTAAAAGTTTTGTTGTGATTATCAGTTCAAGTGACTAAATGCTTTCACTGTTTTACAGCATGTTCCATACTTGTAAAGTACACTATTGTCATTTTGCAATTTCCTTGTCTTAGAGACATTTTAATTATTATTTAAATAGTTAATAGGACCATGCTGATTTTTTTCCTTGTCCACAATTCAATTTTTATTTTTCATAGCTTAATTCTCATCTAAAGTTATTGCAGTGATATCATTCTCTTCAAGTAACTCCTGATCAATCTCATTAAATGTTGAGAGTTCTATTAAGAATGCTTAGTAGTAACACAATCAAATTACCAGGACCACTGGCTTATGGTCACTGACCTATGTTCAATTTTGCCTTTATTGTATGGGATTCTGAGGCTTTTTCAGTTTTGTGGATGAAATTTTACAACTTTGGACTTCTTTCTGTGTAAAATCATGAACGTGTAGCCTTATGAATTATTTACTGATTTTTTGCAAATCATTTGTAAATATCATTTTTTCACACATCTGAGAACTTGTAGAATTTTTCAAAGCTGAGTTATGTTTGAATTAAGGACAGCAAGAACATATTGTTAAAGGCAAGTTATGTCTGAGAAATATAATTTATTTGAAGAAATGACTGGTTAGATAAAGGGAATGTAGTGGATATTGATTATCAGGAGGTGTTTGATCAGGTGTTGCACAAGAGAGGTGCTTGGAAAGTTCTATTGTGTGGTATGAAAGGATATCTACTAGTATTGAAAGGAAGTTGAATGATGGACTAGAAACAGAGTTAGGATGAGTGCCTGTTCCGTGGATTAGAAAAGAGTTGGAAGTATTGTACCTCCAGGATCACAGCTCAGTAAGGAGTCAGCTTTTGTTGCCAGTGTGTATATATCGTTTAGACTTGGACATCTAGAGCACAATCTTGAAATTAGCTAATGAACCGAAAGTAGGCAATTTAGTAAACAGCTAACAGGACTGTAAAAGGCTTCAGGAAGACATGATAAGTTAGTGGAATGGGCAGATAGGCAACAAATGCAGTATAAGGGGAGGAAAAGCAATGATAGTAGTATGCACTTAATGGAAAGGTGCTGAAGAGTATGGATGGACACTTACACTTAGGAGTTCAAATATGCAATTCCCTGAAAATGTGTTTGCAGATGGGGTGAGAACAGATTTGACCCAGCTAAATGAGAATTGAAGATTGGTAGGCAAAACTGTAATTGAACAATGGGCTGCCTTTAAAGAGGAGATATTTCAAGTACAGTTGAGGTACATTCCCACAGGGGAAAAGGTAGAACAAACAAAGCTAGAGCTTCCTAGATGATGAAAGAGAGCATAAGATGAAGCAAAAAAAAAAAGGTGTGTATGACACATGTCAAGTTGATAATACAAGTGAGAACTAGGCTGAATACAGAAAATTCAGAAGGGAAAGAATTTAGAGCAGCAAAGTGAGAGTATGATAAGAGACTGGCAGCCAACACAAAAGTTAATCCAAAAGTCTTCTTTCGGCATGTTAGTAAAACGGTGGTAAAAGGAGGAGTAGGACCAATGAGGGACCAAAAAGGGGATTTATGCATGGAAGCAGAGGGCATGGTTGAGGAACTAAATAAGTACTTTGCATCGGTCTTTACCAAGGAAAAAGATGATGTCCAGGTCCTAGTGAAAGAGGAGATAGTTGAGACAGAGGATCGGCTAAAAATTGAAAAAGAAGAGGTATTAGGAAGGCTGACTGCACTTAAAAATTGATAAGTCACCAGGACTGTATCAGATGCAACTGAGGGAAGTAAAGGTAGAAGCTTACATGGCACTGGCCACAATCTTCCAATCCTTCTTAGATAAAGGGATGGAGCCAGAGGACTGAAGAATTGCAAATGTTACACCCTTGTTCAAAAAAGGGTGCAAGAATAATCTCAGCAAATACAGGCCAGTCAGTTTAACTTTGGTGGTGGGAAAGCTTTGAGAGATGATAATCCAGGACAAAATTAACAGTCACTGGACTAATTAAAGAAAGCCAGAATGGATTTAAGGAGAAATCCCATTTAACTAATTTGATTGAGTTTTTCGATGAGGTAACAGTAAAGCTTGATGAGGGGAATGCAGTTGACGTGGTGTACGTGGACTTCTAAAAGTCATATGATAAAGTTTAGAAGAATGAGAGGTGATCTCATTGAAACATACAAGATTCTAAAGGGGCTTGACAGGGTAGACGTTGAGAGGTTGTTTCCCCAGGCCGGGGAATCTACAACATGGAGGCACGTTCTCAGGATAAGGGGATGATCATTTAGGACTGAGGTATGAGAAACTTTTTCACTGAAAGGGTTGTGAATCTTTGGAATTCTCTACCCCAAAGGGTTCTGGCTGCTCCATCATTGAATATATTTAAAGCTGAGATAGACAGATTTTTGATCTCTCAGGGAATCAAGGGATATGGGGAGCAGAAGAGAAAATTGGAAGGAGATTTGCGAGAGGTGTTCAAGTGATGAGGGCTTTGGACAGAGTAGATAAGGAGAAACAGTTCACATTGGTGTAAGGGTCAAGAACCAGAGGACACTGACTTAAGGTGGTTGGCAAAAGAAGCAACAGCAAAATGAGGAAAAACATTTTATGCAGCGAGTGGTTAGGATCTGGAATGCACGGCTTGAGAGTGTGGAGTTGGCAGATTCAGTGGTGGCTTTCAAAAGGGAATTGGGAAATTAGCTGAAGAGAAAACATTTGCAGGGCTACGGGGAAAAGGCAGGAGAGCGGGACTGGGTAAGTTGCTCTTGCAGAGAGCTGGGATGGGCCGAATGGCCTTGTTCTGTGCTTTAACCATTCTATGATAAATAAAGCCATAAAATCAGCATTTAAAATTTTATAAATAGGGGCATAAATTACAACAGTAATGAATTTGTACAAAAGATTGATTAGGCAACAGTTAAGGTATTGTGTAGTTTTGAAGATCCCATTGTAGATCAGACATTAATGCTATAGAGTACACAGCATGGATATGAAATTTATAGTTTTGAGGAGGGACCTGCAGTGGGTTAAATTACTTCTGCACTGTAAACACCTATAGAAAAATATAAAGAATAATTTGGATGATGTGGGAAGAGAAGTGCTGTGAAACAGTATGTAATGTCTCAAAATTAGTTTGGAGATAACTTTCCAATTTGAAAGGTCAACCATTGTAATTAAAGTTGTCAAAACTCGCCTGTTTTAATTAGTGGAGAGTGCGTTTACAATGATCATAATCCCAACCTGCAGCATTTGTGCAGAGTATTAATTCAAAAAGATCTTGGGAGTACAATGTAGCAATTAAGAAGGCAAATGGAGGTTTCCATTTTAGTTAATTAAAAGTGAGAAGTATTTCATGTGAGAACTGGAGTGAATTTCACTCATGATTTTGGAAAATATTTAGCATTAGAACTATGTCACATACTTTAAAATGAAGGTTAATATCTACTTCATATCTTTCCAATTTCTGATGTGTTAAAAGTTTTAGTGAGGGATTTATTACCCTTTGAACGAGCACATGAGATCTCAGTGGAGCTCAGGAAGGCCCAGAATTTGTTGGAGTGGGGCATCTTGTGGTGATCATTGTAAGGTAGATCTTTTCCCCTCACCTTTCATCTCCAGTTATTTTTGCATTACAAATACAGATAGTCAAGGGGCATCAGAGACCTTGATGAACAATGGAATGAAATTAACCAGTGAAGTTAAGGATTGAGAAAGAAACAGAGGAATAATGGAGAAGGAAATAGGATGACTAAGAACCAACTTGGATACAGGCAGAGAAAAAGAGAGGGAAAGAAAGATTGAATTAAGAGTTAGAAAAAGAAGAGACAGAAAGCAAAAGTAAGAATTTAAAACAAAATTACATTAATAAAATATGCAGGAACAATGTATTACCAGCAGGAGTGGGACTCCACAGTTTCCATTGCTCCCTTTCTGGGCCAGAGAAGTTGAATGGCATTGCAGGAACATAAATCATCTCATTGACAGGGTCCTTACCCTGTGAAATGGTAGGGCTGAATTTTATTCTGGCGACGGGGGTCCCGGTGGCAGGCTGGAAAATGGGGGTAGATCCGCCACGGCCTTCTGTCGGACCCCCATTGCAATTTCACAGTGGGCAGGCAATTAACTGTCTGCCATTAGGTATGGTGTCCCTTTAAGGGACAAGCTCCTGCCTCCTCTGCAGTACCAGCAGTGCCAACTGGAGTGAGGCCACTGCCAGTACTGATGACACCAGAGACCCTGGAAGAGGTGAGTGGGGGTCGGGATTGCTGGGGCCATTAAGCAGGCGATCCGTGCCAGGAGTGCCCTCCGGGAACCATGAATTGCCCCCAAAGGAGGGCCCTCCTGCTCCCATGACCCCGATAGGAGGTCATTAATTGGCCACTTAAAGGCTTCAGCTAACCTGGGGCGGGAAGGCCATCCTCGGCCTTTCCCATCCCGTACTAAATGAGAAGGCGACAATTTAATGTGCCCCCTACCTCTGTTCCCATCCCAAGGTGGCCCATACATTTCAGCCCCTGGTCTTAAATTTCTACTGTGTTTAATTTATATTTAAGGCGCCAATCCAATAATTTCTTGGCTCTGATGGGGAGATTGATGGTGAGCTCCCGTTTTTGCGAGGCTGACAGCACAAATTGTGCAGCAATTTGTGACAATTTTCAACTCGTGCCATATTTCTATATCTCCAGAAATTGCTGTTTTTGTCATGTACTAATAATGGTGTTTGCCATGACTTGCATTCATCAAGCCTTTCACCATGTCTCTCCTTGCTTTGATTCAAATGGTGCCATGGGGTTTTTTATGTGATCGTTTCATCAAAGATCACATGTTTATAATTGTGCTATATCATCTAAATTAAAGTAGAAATTATAATTCTTGTTTCCCATCTGATGCAAATAAGATAAATGTTGAGCTTCTGTGTCAGGCAAGGCTGCCCTGGAGGCTATTCTTTGAAGGAAGGCGTGGTTGACTGAGCTATTTGAAAATCTGTTTGGTTGTGATGTTGAATGGTTGATGTTTGCTTTTCAGGGTTTCCTAGAGACTTACAAATATCAAAGTAGGAGATGAAGTACCCTGACATTGTTAGCACCTTAAATATGCCAGGTGTAAGGAAGGTTAATCATTACTTTGTTGTGTTGGAAATTAAAAGTTTGGTTTGGTGTGCCTGCCTCTCTGTTACAGTGGGAAATTGTAGTGATAAATCAAAGCACATCAGTGCATGAGTTTACATTTTTGCTTCTTAATATCGAAAGATATTTGAAGTTGCTCAGAATAGATGTTCCTTCCCACAACTCTTTTATATTATTTTTGAATGTCATAAATTATATCTTTAGGACAGTGTATCCTTCCTGATGATGTGTCCATTTGATGTGGTGGATGGTCCTCAGTTTTTACCCTGAGGCTTTGTGACCCAATTATTAACAATGCATTATTAACCAGCAGACCCATTCACCCACCTCCAGCATTCTCCCTCTACCTGGACCCCTCCCCCTGGCCCCTTACCCGCTCTTGATCTCTTCATTGAAAACTGTCGGCGAGACATTGGTCGTCTCAATTTCTCTGCCTCCCCTCACTCACTCTAACCTGTCCCCCTCTGAACATGAGGCACTCCGTCTCTCAGGTCTAACTCCGACATGGTCATCAAACCTGCAGACAAGGGTGATGCTGTTGTCGTATGGCGTACCGACCTCTACCTTGCAGAAGCTCAACGCCAACTCACGGACACTTCTTCCTACCTCTCTCTGGACCATGACCCCACCACCGAACATCAAGCCACCGTCCAAAGGACTGTCACTGACCTCATCTCCTCTGGAGATCTTCCCTCTACAGCTTCCAACCTCATAGTCCCACAACCCCGGACAGCCCGCTTCTACCTCCTTCCCAAAATCCACAAACGGGACTGTCCCGGCAGACCCATTGTGTCAGCCTGCTCCTGCCCCACTGAACTTATTTCTTCCTATCTAGACTCTATCTTTTCTCCGCTGGTCCAGTCTCTTCCCACCTATATCCGTGACTCTTCTGACGCCCTACGTCATTTTGACAATTTCCAGTTTCCTGGTCCCAACCGCCTCCTCTTCACTATGGACGTCCAATCACTCTACACCTCCATCCCCCACCAGGATGGTTTGAGGGCTCTCCGCTTCCTCCTGGAACAGAGGCCCAACCAGTCCCCATCCACCACCACCCTTCTCCGCCTGGCTGAACTTGTTCTCACATTGAACAACTTCTCCTTCAACTCTACGCACTTCCTTCAAGTAAAAGGTGTTGCTATGGGTACCCGCATGGGTCCTAGTTATGCCTGTCTTTTTGTGGGATATGTCGAGCATTCTTTGTTCCAGTCCTACTCAGGCCCCCTCCCCCAACTCTTTTTCTGGTACATCGATGACTGTATCGGTGCCGTTTCCTGCTCCCACCCCGAACTGGAACACTTTATCAACTTTGCTTCCAATTTCCACCCTTCCCTCACCTTTACATGGTCCATCTCTGACACTTCCCTTCCCTTCCTCGACTTCTCTGTCTCCATCTCTGGGGATAGGTTAACAAAGAAAGAACAAAGAAAATTACAGCACAGGAACAGGCCCTTCGGCCCTCCAAGCCTGCGCCGATCCAGATCCTCTATCTAAACATGTCGCCTATTTTCTAAGGGTCTGTATCTCTTTTCTTCCTGCCCATTCATGTATCCGTCTAGATACATCTTAAAAGACGCCATCGTGCCCGCATCTACCACCTCCGCTGGCAACGCGTTCCAGGCACCCACCACCCTCTGCGTAAAGAACTTTCCACACATATCCCCCCTAAACTTTTCCCCTTTCACTTTGAACTCGTGTCCTCTAGTAATTGAATCCCCCACTCTGGGAAAAAGCCTCTTGCTATCCACCCTGTCTATACTTCTCATGTCTACTAATATCCATTTATAAGCCCACCGACTCCCACAGCTACCTCGACTACACTTCTTCACACCCTACCTCCTGTAAGGACCCCATTCCATTCTCCCAGTTTCTCCGTCTCCGACGCATCTGCTCTGATGATGCTACCTTCCATGACGGTGCTTCTGATATGACCTCATTTTTCCTCAACCGAGGATTTCCCCCCACTGTGGTTGACAGGGCCCTCAACCGTGTCCGGCCCATTCCCCGCACCTCTACCCTCACCCCTTCCCCTCCCTCCCAGAACCGTGACAAGGTTCCCCTTGTCCTCACTTTTCACCCCACAAGCCTCCATATCCAAAAGATCATCCTCCGCCATTTCCGCCACCTCCAGCGTGATGCCACTACCAGTCGCATCTTCCCCTCCCTTCCCCTGTCAGCATTCCGAAGGGATCGTTCCCTCCGCAACACCCTGGTCCACTCCTCCATTACCCCCACCACCTCGTCCCTGCCCCATGGCATCTTCCCCTGCAATCGCAGGAGGTGTAATACCTGCCCATTTACCTCCTCTCTCCTCACTATCCCAGGCCCCAAACACTCCTTTCAGGTGAAGCAGCGATTTACTTGTACTTCTTTCAATGTAGTATACTGTATTCGCTGCTCACAGTGTGGTCTCCTCTACATTGGGGAGACCAAGCGCAGACTGGGTGACCGCTTTGCGGAACATCTCCGCTCAGTCCGCAAGCAGGACCCTGAGCTTCCGGTTGCTTGCCATTTCAACACTCCCCGCTGCTCTCATGCTCACATCTCTGTCCTGGGATTGCTGCAGTGTTCCAGTGAACATCAATGCAAGCTCGAGGAACAGCATCTCATTTACCGATTAGGCACACTACAGCCTGCCGGACTGAACATTGAGTTCAATAATTGCAGAGCATGACAGCCCCCCATTTTACTTTCATTTTTAGTTATTTTTTTCTTCCTTTTTTTTACATTCTTTTTTACAATCTTTTTTTTTGCATTTAGTTCATTTCATCTTAGTTTGTTCAGTTTGCTTACCCACTGTTTTTTTTTCAGGTTTGCACTTGCTGCTGTTCAATATTCAGTGTATTAACAGCTAATCTGTACTTATGCTTTGTCTTTCAACACACCAGTAACATATTGTTTGCCTTTGCTCCGTGACCTTTTGGTCAGCTATGTGGCCTAATCCAATCTAGACCTCCTTTGTTATCTCTTGCCCCACCCCCACCTCACTTGCTTATAACCTGTGACTTTTCTAATATTTGTCAGTTCCGATGAAGGGTCACTGACCCGAAACGTTAACTCTGCTTCTCTTTCCACTGATGCTGCAAGACCTGCTGAGTGATTCCAGCATTTCTTGTTTTTATTTCAGATTTCCAGTATCCGCAGTATTTTGCTTTTATTAACAATGCATGTTTATTTTGTCCAATTATACGTTTGGTAGGATTTGTAAGTTCATTTAGTTTGTTGTCAACATTTTAAGAAATACCCTTCTTTGGTAGAATCTGGCTCCCACATCGATTTGGAGGCTTTGTTTCTCTGTCCTCATCTCCTGAAGCTCTTGACTCCTTGCCTTACCTCCTTACCTCCTGTGGTATCCTGCCCCGCCCTGCCCCGTCATGCCATTATTTGCATGTGAGCCTTATTGCGAGGCTGTTTGACCAAGGTAGCATTGCAACTGAGCCAGATCATTACTTCACCTTCCAGTCGTACCGAGGCGTTCCCAGCAGACTTTGGTGCGTAGCAATCAAGAAAGAAAACTACCTGTTATAATTTTATCCCCTATTCCATAATCCAGCATCCCTCACAAAATGTCCTGCTTGTGAGAAATTGCTACAATCCATGTCAACAGTCCTTCTGGCTGAAGCTGATACAGCTTTCAAGTCTGTAACATTTCATTCAAATGAAATATGATTTGAATGGCATTTGCTGTAACTTTTAAAGAATCAAATCAGAAAATCATCTGTCTGAATTGGTGCAGAATGGGATCTGTGATGTTTGGACCATGGCATGTTACTTTGTAAACTGAATGATTGATTGTGTCTGATTTCTATGAAGTTTGTTGTGGAATAGGTTCTAAAAATCCTACCTCGTGATTACATGGTCAAAATGAATTACATAAGAACATAAGGAATAGGTGCAGGAGTAGGACATATGGCCTCTCAAGCCTGTTCTGCCATTCAATAAGATCATAACTGATCTGATCTTGACCTCAACTCCACTTTCCTGCCTGTTCCCCATAACCCATGACTCCGCTATAGTTCAAGAATATGTCTACTCTAGTCTTGAATATATCCAATTTTTCAGGGATGATAGGTAAATTGGCCATTGTAAATTGCCCCTAGTATAGGTAGGTGGTAGGAGAATGGTGGGGATGTGGTGGGGAATATGGGGTTAATGTAGGATTAGTATAAATGGGTGGTTGTTGGTCAGCACAGACTCGATGGGCCGAAGGACCTGTTTCAGTGCTGTATCTCTCTATGACTCAGCCTCCACAGCTCCCTGGGGTGGAGAATTCCAAAAGTTCAAGAGCCTCTGAGAGAAGAAATTCCTGCTCAACTCCATCTAAAATGAGCAACCTCTTATTCTGAAACAACGTCTCCTAATTCTAGATTCCTTGACCAGGGGAAACATCCTCTCAGCATCTATCTTGTCAAGCCCCTCAGAATGTTATATATTTCAAGACGATCACCTCTCATTCTTCTAAACTCCGATGAGTATAGGCCCACCCTACTCAACTTTTCCTCATAAGACAACCCTTTCATCCCAGGAATCAGCCTAGTGAATCTTCTCTGAACTGCCTCCAATGCAAGTATATCCCTTGGAGATATAAGGAGACCAAAACTGTACGCAGTACTCTAGGTGTGGTCTCACCAACACCCTGTACATCTTTAACTTTTGTACTCCATCCCCCTTGCAATAAAGGCCAACATTCCATTTGTCTTCCTAATTATTTGCTGTACCTGCATGCTAACTTTTTGTGTTTCATGTACGAGGACACCCAGATCCCTCTTTTATTTTATTTATTTATTTAGAGATACAGCACTGAAACAGGCCCTTCGGCCCACCGAGTCTGTGCCGACCATCAACCACCCATTTATACTAATCCTACACTAATTCCATATTCCTACCACATCCCCACCTGTCCCTATATTTCCCTACCACCTACCTATACTAGGGGCAATTGCTAATGGCCAATTTACCTATCAATCTGCAAGTCTTTGGCTTGTGGGAGGAAACCGGAGCACCCGGAGGAAACCCACGCAGACACAGGGAGAACTTGCAAACTCCACACAGGCAGTACCCAGAATTGAACCCGGGTCGCTGGAGCTGTGAGGCTGCGGTGCTAACCACTGCGCCACTCTGTAATGCAACATTCTATAATCGTTCTCTATTTAAATAAAATTTTGCTTCTCTATTCTTCCCACCAAAGTTGACAACTTCACATTTTCCCACATTATACTCTTTCCCATCTATCTTTGTATTGTCAGCAAATTTGGCGACAATACACTTGGTCCCTTCATCTATGTCATTAATATAGATTGTAAATAGTTGAGGAATCAGCATTGATCCCAATGGCACTGCACTAGTTATAGTTTGCTGACCTGAAAATGCCCCATTTATCCGAATTCTTTGTTTCCTGTTATTTAGCCAATCCACTATCCGTGCGAATATATTACCCCAACACTTTGAGCTCTTATCTTGTGCAGTAACCTTTTGCAAGTCACCTTATTGACTGCCTTTTGGAAATCCAAATATGCAACATCTACTGGTTTCCCTTTATCCACCCTGCTTGTTGCCTTCTCAAAAAACTCTAATAAATTTGTCAAACATGATTTCCCTTTCATAAAACCATGTTGATTCTGTCTGATTGTATTATGATTTTCTAAATGTATTGCTACTACTTCTTTAATGATGGATTCCAACATTTTCCCAATGACTGATGTTAGGCTAACTGGCCTATAGTTTCTGCCTCCCTCCCTTCTTGAATAGGGCATTATGCTTGTGGTTTTCCAATCTGCTGGATTGGAAATTTGCATCCATATTCAGGCAGAAGTGCCGAGTGAATGATCTATCTCGGCCTCCTCCTGAGGACTCCAGCATCACAGGTGAAAGTTGCAGCTGTGAGGAAAAATTGGATCAGCTAGGGTTGTGTTCCTTAGAACAGAGGAGGCTGAGGGGTGACTTAATTGAGGTGTATAAAATTATAAGGGGCCTAGATAGAGTAGACAGTAAGGACCTGTTTCCCCTAGCGGAGAGGTAAATTACCAGAGGGCACAAATTTATGGTGATTGGTAGAGGGGACATGAAGAAAAACTTTTTCACCCAGAGATTGGTGGGTGTCTGGAATTCACTGCCAGGAATGGTGGTGGAGGCAGAAACCTTCATGAACGTGCACCTGAAGTGCTGTAAAAGGCTACGGATCAGATGCTGGAAGGTAGGATTATATTGGGCGGCTAATTTTTTTGGCCAGCGCAGACGCAATGGGCTGAATGGCTTCCTTCTGTGCCATAATTTTTCTATGGTTCTATGCCAGTCCTCAGTCAATCTGATTCACTCCATGTGATGTCAAGGAACGACTGAAGACTTGTGTTCCAGAACTGGCCATGCCCCTAGCCAAGCTGTTCCAGTACAGCTACAACACTGGCATCTATCCGGCAATGTGGAAAATTACCCAGGTGTGTCCTGTCCACAAGCAACAGGACAAATCCAACCCGACCATGTACTGCCCTATCGGTCTACTCTCGATCATCAGCAAAGTGATGGAAGGAATCGACTGTGCCATCAAGCGGCACTTGCTCAGCAATAACCTGCTCACCAACACTCAGTTTAGGTTCCACCAGGGCCACTCAGCTCCTGACCTCATTACAGCCTTGGGCAAAACATGGACAAAGAGCTGAACTCCAGAGGTGAGGTGAGAGTGACTGCCCTTGACATCGAGGCAGCATTTGACTGAATATGGCATCAAGGAGCCCTAGCAAAACTGGAGTCAATGGCAATCAGGGGGAAAACTGCGCTGTTTAGAGTTATATCCAGTACAAAGGACAAAAGTTGTGGTTGTTGGAGGTCAATCATCTCAGTCCCAGGTCATCACTGCAGGAGTTTCTCAAGGTAGTGTCCTAGGCCCAACCATCTTCAGCTGCTTCATCAATGACCTTCCCTCCATCATAAGGTCAGAAGTGGGGATGTTCGCTGATGATTGCACAATGTTCAGCAACATTCATGACGCCACAAATACTGATGCAGTCTGTGTAGAAATGCAGCAAGACCTGGACAAGATCCAGACTTGGGCTGATAAGTGGCAAGGCACGAATGGACAAGATCCAGACTTGGGCTGATATGTGGCAAGTAACAATCGTGCCACACAAGTGCCAGGCAATGACCATCTCAAACAAGAGAGAATCTAACCATCTCCCCTTGATGTTCAATGGCATTACCATTGCTGAATCCCCCACTATCAGCATCCTAGGGGCTACCATTGACCAGAAACTGAACTGGACCAGCCACATAAATGCTGTGGCTACAAGAGCAGGTCAGAGGCTAGGAATTCTGCAGCAACTAACTCACCTCGATTCTCCAATGCTTGTCCACCATCTACAAGGCACAAGTCAGGAGTGTGATGGAATGCTCTCCACTTGCCTGGATGGGTGCAGCTCCAACACTCAAGAAGCTCGACACCATCCAGGACGAAACAGCCCACTTGATTGACACCCCATCTACCACCTTCAACATTTATTCCCTCCACCACTGATGCACAATGGCAGCAGTGTGTACCATCTACAAGATGCACTGCAGCAACTCACCAAGGCTCCTTCAACAGCACCTTCCAAACCCACGCCCTCTGCCACCTAGAAGGACAAGGGAAGCAAATGCAAGGGAATACCACCACCTGCAAGTACCCCTCCAAGCCACACACCATCCTGACTTGGAACTATATCACCATTCCTTCACTGTCGCTGGGTTGAAATCATGGAACACCCTTCCTAACAGCGCTGTGGGTGTACCTACCCCCCAAGGACTTCTGCGATTCAAGAAGGCAGCTCACCACCACCTTCTCAAGGGCAATTAGGGATGGGCAGTAAATTCTGGCCTAGCCAGCGACACCCACATTTCGCTAATGAATAAAGAAAAAAGCCACTTCTTTTAAGAGGCTAGGATGCAGGCCATGGGACATGTCAACCTTTAGTCCCATTAATTTGCCTAGCACTTTTTTCTTTAGTGGTAATTGTTTTAAGTTTCTCCTTCCCTTTTGCCCCCTGACTTTCTACGATTATTGAGATGCATTTAGTGTCTTGTACTGTGAAGACAGATACAAAATATTTGTTCAAAGTTTCTGCCATTTCCTTGTTTCCTGTTATTAATTCTTCACTCTCATCTTCTATGGGGCCCAACATTTACTTTAGCTGCAGTCTTCCTCTTTATACACTTGTGGAAGCTATTACTGTCTGTTTTTATACTTCTTGCTCATTTATTCTCATATTCTAGTTTCTCCTTTTTGTTTTAGTCATCCTTTGCTTGTTTCTAAAAATTTCCCAATCTTCTGGCCTACCACTAATCTTCACAACATTATATGCCTTTTTTTTCAATTTGATACAATCCTTAACTTTCTTAGTTAGTTGCAGATGGTTTATCCTTGTAGAGTCTTTCTTTCTCAATGGAATGTATCTTTGTTGACAGTTATGAAATATCTCCTTAAGTGTCTGTCACTGCTTATCTACTGTCTTTCCTTTTAATCTATTTTCTCAGTCCACTTTAGCCAATTCTGTTTTCACCTTTGTACTTGTCTTTATTTAAGTTTAAGACACTAGTTTCAGACCCAAGTCTTCCACCCTCAAAGTGAATGTGAAATTCTATCATGCTTTGATCACACTTGCCTAAAGGATCCTTTACTATGAGATCATTAATTAATCCTTTCTCATTACACATTACTAGATCTAACATAGATTGTTCCCTGGTTTGCTCCACAATGTATTGTTCTAAGAAACTTTCCTGAATGCAACTCTATGAACCTGTCCTCAAGGTTATCTTTGCAATTTGATTTGTCCAACCTATATGAGGATTAAAGTCACCCACGATTATTGCAGTACCTTTCTTACAAATCCCATTATTTCTTGATTTATACTCTGTCCTACAGTGTAGCTACTGTTTGGGGACCTATAGACTACTGCGACCAGTGACTTCTTTCTCTTGCTATTTCATATCTCCACCCAAACTGATTCTACATCTTGATCTTCCAAGTCAGGATCATTTCTCACTACTGTACCGATCTCATCCTTTCTTAACAGAGCCATTGCACCTCCTTTTCCTTTCTGCCTATCCTTCCAGGATATCAAGTACCCTGGAATATTCAATTTCCAATCTTGGTCACCTTGGAACCACATTTCAGATTATACCCATTTATTTCTATTTGTGCCATCAATTCATCTATCTTGTTACAAATGCTGCATGCATTCATGTAAAGAGCCTTTAATTTTGTCCTTTTACCATTTTTCCATACCCTGACCCTATTTGCTGGTGCACCCTTACGTTTGTACACTCTGTCCCTTCCTGCCGCACTATGGTTATGATTGCCCATATCGCTACTGTGCACTGTTGCCTTATCTTTTCAACTTTCTAAATTTCCCCTTACTTGAGCCCACCACCCGCACCACACACCCCCCACTCCCAGATAGCAAAACTTCAGAAAATAAGTTCAGTCAAGGTAAGTGCTTTCACTTCTAACAGGATTAGTATGAATCACCAGAAAACAACGTTGTAGTGAAACTACTGATATTAACAAAATGGTGGAAAGTCCCTGTAATCAGTTTAATTATAAGTACAGGAAATATTTCAGGTAATTTCAATGCACTTATTTTTTGTGACTTTATAAATTTAGGTATTTTCTTCTGATTTTTCCCTCCATTTGTATATCCGAGCCCCACACCACTAAACCCTGCTAGATTGGATTGGCAGAAACCCCCCTTCTGGGCCTATGTTAATGTCCATCTCTGTACTCAGTCGTTGTTGGAAGGAATAAAAACGGCACAGTGGCGCAGTGTTTAGCACTGCAGCCTCACAGCTCCAGCGACCCGGGTTCAATTCTGGGTACTGCCTGTGTGGCGTTTGCAAGTTCTCCCTGTGACCATGTGGGTTTTCGCCGGGTGCTCCGGTTTCCTCCCACAGCCAAAGACTTGCAGGTTGATAGGTAAATTGGCCATTATACATTGCCCCTAGTATCGGTAGGGGAATTGAGGGAAGGGGTGGATGTGGTAGGAATATGGGATTAATGTAGGATTAGTATAAATGGGTGGTTGATGGTCGGCACAGACTCGGTGGGCCGAAGGGCCTGTTTCAGTGCTGTATCTCTAAATAAAAAATAAATAAAATAAAATACTGCGGATGTTGGAAATCTGAATTAAAAACAAGAAATGCTAGAAATACTCAGCAGGTCTGGCAGCATCTGTTGGAAGGAAAGCTGACTTTACCCTTCCTCGCTGTTGACAAGCTCCTGGTCTCTACATGGTGGCTGAGTGGCCACAGACATGTGCCATGTCTTTCACACACAGTATATTGAAGCACCACTTGTGTATAACATCTTCACCATTGTTTAAAAAACACACTTAGTATTCATAAGTTCCCTTGAAGAGCTCAGTTTATAAAATCTCTCAAATGTTGCATGATTGTCCAGATACCTGTGTATCATATATGGCAAAATTGTAAATGTTTTTGTTAGTGGTTTTTAAAAATTTGGAGCTGCCAGAGATACCTTCATGGGTAGAGTGGCATAACATAAGAACATAAGAAATAGGAGCAGAGTAGACCATTTGGCCCCTCAAGCCTGCCCCGTCATTCAATAATATCATGGCTGATCTGCCCCAGACCTCAACTCCTCTTTCATGCCAGCTCCTCATAGCCCTCAACTCCCCAATATTTCAAAAATCTATCTACCTCCTCTTTAATTACTTTCAGTGATCTAGCCTCCACAACTCTCTGAGGTAGAGAATTCCAGACATTCACCACCCTCTGAGAGAAGAAATTCCTTCACATCTCAGTTTTAAATGAGTGTCCCCTTATTGTGTAACTATGTCCCCTAGTTCGAGATTCCCGCACTAGTGGAAACATCTTCTCAACATTTACCCTGTCAAGCCTCCTCAGAATCTTGTACGTTTCAATAAGATCACCCCTCATTCTTCTAAACTCTAATGAATAAAGGCCTAACCTGTTTAGCCGTTCTTGATAAGTCAACCCCCTTCATCCCAAGAATCAGCCTAGTGAATCTCTTTTGAACTGCCTCCAATGCCAGTATATCCTTCCTTAAATACGGGGACCAAAACTGTACACAGTATTCCAGGTGCGGCCTCATCAACACCCTGTACAGTTGTAACAAGACTTCCCTATTTTTAAACTCCAAACCCCTAGCAATAAAGGCCAAAATTCCATTTGACGTCTTAATTACTTTCTGCACCTGCATGCTAACTTTTTGTGTTTCATGCACAAGAACACCCAGATCCCTCTGTGCTGCACATTTTTGGAGTCTCTCTCCATTTGAATAATAATCTGCCTTTTGATTCTTCCTACCAAAGTGCACGACCTCACACTTTCCTACATTAAACTCCATCTGCCAAATTTTGCCCACTCACTCAACCTATCTATATCCCCTTGCAGATTCCTTATGTCCTCATCACAACATGCCTGCCCACCTATTTTTGTAGCGTCAGCAAATTTGGATATATTACACTCTGCCCCCTCCTCCAAGTCATTAATATAGATAGTAAATAATTGAGGCCCTAGGACTGATCCTTGTGGCACTCCACTAGTTATGTCTTCCCAACCTGAAAAAGACCCATTAATCCTGACTCTCTGCCTTCTGTGAGTTAACCAATCCTCAATCCATGCTAATACATTACCCCTAATACTGTGAGCTCCTATCTTGTGCAATAATCTTCTATGTGGCACCTTATCGAATGCCTTCTGGAAATCCAAATACACTTCAGTCTGGGTGTCTTTATTTTTAGTAGTTAACCCTCAGTGCCCTACATCTGCTTGTACAATATTGTGACCTTGGGGTGAAACAGTAGTACCCCATTGTGATTTGAAGTGGATATCTCTGCCTTTTGTGTATGTATTTTTTTATTCTCTCCAAAGGCAGCCTGAGCAAACTGGCACTCCTCTTTTCTCTCCTGTTTTTGCTTACTTTTTCTTTCCTATCCTCTTTTATTCCTTTCCACTGCTCCTGTACTCAAAGTCTCTCTCCTCTTTCTCTCTCTCTCTCTCATCCCACTCTCTCTCCTCCCCTTACTTCTCTTGCCTCCCCTTTCTTCTCTCCCCACTCCTTGCTCTCTTTCCCTTCCCCTCTCTCCTGTGCTCTCTACTCCTCTTTCCCCTTTTCTCCTCCTCCCTTTCCTCCCCTCTCAGCTATATGTGGCGGGGGTGGGGGGGCAGGCAGGAAGAAGATTGGGAAAGCAATAGTAATAGGGATTCAATAGGGGAACAGACAGGTATTACTGTGATCACAGACGTGAATCCAGGATGGTACGTTGCCTCCTTGGTGCCAGGGTCAAGGATGTCACTGAATGGTTGCAGAGTACTCTGAGGTGGAAGGGTGAACAGCCAGTGTTCGTGGTTCATATGGGCACCAACAACATAGGTAGAAAGAGGGATGAGATCCTCCAGGCAGATGTTAGGGAGTTAGGAAAGAAACTAGCAAACAGGACCTCAAGGCTAATAATCTCCGAATTACTCCTGGTATCACCCGCTAGTGAAAAATGGAAGTAGGAGGATAGAGCAGATGGATGTGTGGCTGGAAAGATGAATGAAGGGCTTTGGGTTCCTGGGACATTGGGACCATTTCTGGGGGAGATGGGACCTGTACAGGCTGGATGGGTTGCACCTGTGGACACTTTGCTGGTATTATTGGGAGGGTTCAAACTTACTTGGCAGGGGGATGGGAAACAGGAGGTAAGAGAGGAAAAACAAGGTGCACAAATAATTGGGAGAGACAGATAGTACTAGAGTAAGAAATAGTCAGGCATCAGGTGGGGTCGGTGTAAGCGGGAATGTAATAAGTTCTAAATTAGGTTGAGTGTGCATGTATGTGAATGCAAAGAGTGTGATAAATAAGATTAGTGAGCTGCAGATGCAGATAGCCATGTGGGAATATGATGTCATTGTGATAATGGAGACCTGGCTCAAAAAAGAACAGGACTGGGTACTAAATATTCCTGGATAAAAGGTGTTCAGGAAAGATAGAGAAGGCAAGAAAGGAGAATGGGTGGCAGTTTTGATTAAGAAGAATATTACATTGCTGGAGAAAGAGGATGTCCTAGAGGCTTCAAGGGCAGAATCTATTTGGTTAGAGCTAAGAAACAATAGTTACACTACTGGGTGTATTTTATAGGCCACCAACTAGTGAGAAAGATGCAGAGGAACAAATTTGCAAGGAAATTAGAGAGAGGTGCAAAATCAATAGGGTAGTTATAATGGGGGATTTTAAAGACAGAAAGGGGGAAGAGTTTCTAAAGTGTGTTCAGGATAATTTTCTAGATCAGTATGTTTCCAGTCCAATGAGGAAGGAGGCATTGCTGAATCTGGTTCTGGGGAATGTGTCAGGTGAAGTGGATTAAGTGTCAGTAGGGGAACATTTTGGGGGCAGTGATCATAGTATCATAAGGTTTAGGTTAGCTATGGAAAATGACGAGCAATCAATTAAGCAATTAAACAACTAACTGGAGGAGGTGGCTCCACAAATATCCCCATCCTCAATGATGGGGGATCCCATCACATCAGTACAAAAAATAAGGCTGAAGCATTTGCAACAATCTTCAGCCAGAAGTGGCGGGTTGATGATCCATCTTGACCTCCTCCTGAAGTTCCCAGCATCGCAGATGCCAGACTTCAGCCAATTCAATTCACTCCGCGTGATATCAAGAAACGACTGAAGGCATTGGATGCTGCAAAGGCTATAGGCCCTGACAACATTCCGGCAATAGTACTGAAGACCTGTGCTCCAGAACTTGCCACACCCCTAGCCAAGCTGTTCTAGTACAGCTATAACACTAGCATTTACCCTGCAATGTAGAAAATTGCCCAGGTATGTCCTGTACACAAAAAGCAGGACAAGTCCAACCCGGCCAATTACTGCCCATCAGTCGACTGTTAATTATCAGTAGAGTGATGGAAGGTGTCATCAACGGTACTATCAAGTGGCACTTGCACAGCAGTAACCTGCTCAGTGACGCTCTGTTTGGGTTCCGCCAGGGCCACTCAGCTCCTGACCTCAGGGTAGTGTCCTAGGCCCAACCATCTTCAGCTGCTTCATCAATGACCTTCCTTCAATCATAAGGTCAGAAGTGGGGATGTTCGCTGATGATTGCACAATGTTCAGCACCATTCGTGACTCCTCAGATACTGATGCAGTCTGTGTAGAATTGCAGCAGAACCTGGACAGTATCCAGGCTTGAGCTGATAAGTGGCAATTAAGATTCACGCCACACAAGTGGCAGGCAATGGCCATCTCCAACAAGAGAGAATCTAATCATCTCCCCTTGACATTCAATGGCATTGCGATCGCTGAATCCCCAACTATCAACATCCTGGGAGTTGCCATTGACCAGAAACTGAACTGGAGTAGCCATATAAATACCATGGCTACAAGAGCAGGTCAGAGGCTAGGGATCCTGCAGCGAGTAACTCACCTCCTGACTCTCCAAAGACTGTCCACCATCTACAAAGCACAAGTCAGGAGTGTGATGGAATTCTCTCCACTTGCCTGGGTGGGTGCAGCTCCAACAACACTCAAGTTCGACACCATCCAGGACAAAGTAGCCCACTTGATTGGCACCCCATACACAAACATTCACTCCCTCCACCACCGATGCACTTGGCAGCAGTGTGTACCATCTACAAGATGCACTGCAGCAATTCACCAAGGCTCCTTAGACAGCACCTTCCAAATTGGCAACGTCTACCAACTAGAAGGACAAGGGCAGTAAATACATGGGAACACCACCACCTGCAAGTTCCCCTCCAAGCCACACACCATCCCGACTTGGAACTACATCGCCATTCCTTCACTGTCGCTGAGTCAAAAGCCTGGAACTCCCTTATTAACAGCACTGTGGGTGTACCTACCCCACATGGACTGCAGTAGTTCAAGAAGGCAGCTCACCACCACCTTCTCAAGGGCAATTCAGCATGGGCAATAAATACTGGCCTAGATTGTGATGCCCACATCCCCATGAATGAATAAAAAAAATAACTAATTGGGGGATGTCCAATTTCAGTGGGGTGAGAAAAGGTCTGGCCCAGGTGAATTGGTATCAAAGATTGGCAGGCAAAAGTGTAATGGAACAATGGGCTGCCTTTAAAGAGGAGATAAGTCAGGTACAGTCGAGATACATTCCCATGAGGGCAAGGTAAGACAAACAAAGCCAGCGCTTCCTGGATGATGAAAGAGAAAAAGGGTACATTTGACTTCTGTCAGGTTGATAATACAAGTGCAAATCAGGCTGTATATAGAAAATTCAGAGGACAAGTGAAAAAAGAAATGAGAGAAGCAAAGAGAGAGTACGAGAAGAGATGGCAGCTAACATAAGGAATGCAAAAGTCTTCTCGAGCATATAAGTAGTAAAAGCGTGTACTAAAAGGAGGAGTGGGGCCGATTAGGAACCAAAAAGGGGATTTACACATGGAGGCAAAGGGCATGGCTGAGGTACTAAATGAGTACTTTGCATTTGTCTTTACTGAGGAGCAAGATGCTGCCAAAGTCGTAATGAAAGAGGAGGTAATTGAGATTCTGGATTGGCTAAAAATTGATGATAAGGAGGTATTAGAAAGACTGGCTGTACTTAAAGTTGATAAGTCACTAGGACCGGATCAGATGTATCCAAGGATTCTTAGGGTGGTAAGGGTAGAAATTGCGGAGGTACTGGCCGTAATCTTCCAATCCTCCTTAAATACAGGGGTGGTGCCAGAGGACTGCAGAATTGCAAATGATTACACCCTTGTTCAAAAAAGGATGCAAGGGTAAACCCAGCAACTACAGGCCAGTCAGTTTAACCTCCATAGTGGGAAAGCTTTTGGAAACAATAATTCAGGACAAAATTAACAGTCACTTGTACAAATGTGGACTAATTAAGGAAAGCCAGTGTGGATTTTTTAAGGGAATATTGTGTTTAACTAACTTGCTTGAGTTTTTTGATGAGGTAACAGAGAGGGTTAATGTGGTGTGCATGGACTTCTAAAAAGCATTTGATAAAGTGCCAGATATCAGGCTTGTCAGCAAAGTGAAATAAAGTGAAATGAAATAAAGCGGACAGTGGCAGCATGGATATGACGAAGGTGAGTATCAGGAAACAGAGAGTAGTGGTGAATGGTTGTTTTTTTGGACTGGAAGAAGGTATATGATTACGGCCAGTACCTCCCCAGGGGTTGGTGTTAGGACCACTGCTTTACTTGGTCTATATTAATGACCTAAACTTGGGTGTACAGGGCACAATTTCAAAAGGTGCAGATGACACAAAACTTGGAAATATCGTGAACTGTGAGAAGGACAGTGA
This sequence comes from Heterodontus francisci, assembly GCF_036365525.1. Classification (NCBI taxonomy): domain Eukaryota; kingdom Metazoa; phylum Chordata; class Chondrichthyes; order Heterodontiformes; family Heterodontidae; genus Heterodontus; species Heterodontus francisci. The sequence goes on along the minus strand of NC_090379.1, from coordinate 88,700,086 downwards.
TCGACCTCAAGAGGACTAGACAGGTTGGTGGAATGGGTGGACACGTGACAGATGAAATTTACTGCAGAGGAGTGTGAAGTGATACAATTTTGTAGGAAGAACAAGGCAAGGCAATATGAAATAAAGGACACCATTTTAAAGGGGTGTGAGGTAGTGAGGCAGTTGTGGGGGGGGCGGTGGGGGGTTTGGCATGGTGGTGGTCTAGTGCTCACATCACTGGACTAGTAATTTAGAGCCCAGGCTAATGCTCTGGGGACACGGGTTCAAATCCCATCACGGCAGATGGTGAAATTTGAGTTTAAAGCTAGTCTAATGGTGACCATGAGAGCATTGTCCATTGTTGTAAAAACCCATTTGGTTCACTAATGTCCTTTAGGGAATGAAATCTGCTGTCCTTACCTGGTCTGGCCTACATGTGACTCCAGACTCACAGCAATGTGGTTGACTCTTAAATGCCCTCTAAAATGGCCCAGCAAGCCACTCAGTTCAAGGGCAATTAGGGACGGGCAAGAAATGCTGGCTTAGCTAGCGAAGCCCACATCCCACAAACGAATAAAAAGAAAAGTGCAGAGGGACCTGAGGGTATATGTGCACATATCGTTGAAGGTGGCAGGGCAGGTTGAGAAAGCAGTTAATGAGGCATATGGATGCTGGGCTTTATAAGTAGAGGGATAGAGTACAAAAGCAAGGAAGGTATGATGAAACATTATAAAGTACTGATTTGGCCTCAACTGGAGTATCGTGTCCAATTCTGGGCACCGCACTCAAGGAAAGAGATGAAGGCATTAGAGAGGGTGCAGAAAAGATTTACAAGAATGGTTCCAGGGATGAGGGACTTCAGTTACGTGGATAGATTGGGGAATATTTAGGGCGGCGCAGTGGTTAGCACCGCAGCTTCACAGCTTCAGCGACCCGGGTTCAATTCTGGGTACTGCCTGTGTGGAGTTTGCAAGTTCTCCCTGTGTTTGCGTGGGTTTTCTCCGGGTGCTCCGGTTTCCTCCCACAGCCAAAAGACTTGCAGGTTGGTAGGTAAATTGGCCATTATAAATTGCCCCTAGTATAGGTAGGTGGTAGGGACAGGTGGGGATGTGGTAGGAATATGTGATTAGTGTAGGATTAGTATAAATGGGTGGTTGATGGTCGGCACAGACTTGGTGGGCTGAAGGGCCTGTTTCAGTGCTGTATCTCTAAACTAAACTAAACTAAGTATGGAGCTGTTCTCCTTGAAGAAGAGAAGGCTCAGCAGAGATTTAATTGAGGTTTTCAAAATCACGAGGTGTCTGGACAGTGTAGATAGGGAGAAACCGTTCCCATTGGTGGAGTGGTCAAAAACCAGAAGACACTGATTTAAGGTGAATGGTAAAAGAATCAAATGCGTCATGAGGAAAAACTCTTTAATGCGGTGAGTGCTTACAATCTGGATTGCTGTGTCGGGGAATGTGGGGGCAAATTCAATTGTGGCTTTCAAAAGGGAATTGGATAATTACCTGAAGAGATAAAATTGCAGGGCTATGGGGAAAAGGGCCGGGGAATGGGACTCGGTGAGTTGCTCTTGCAGAGAGCTGGTACAGATATGAAGGGCCAAATGGCCTTCTGTGCTGTAACCATTCTACAATTTTCTCCTCTCTTCCCCTCCCTCTTTCCTCCCCTCCTTCTCTCCCTCTGTTCCTCCTACTCTCACTCTCTTCCTCAACCTCTCACTCTCTTCCTCCTCTGCTCCCTCTCTTCCTCCTCCCTGCCCCCTCTGCCTCCACTCCTCCCCGGCCTTCCTCCTCCCCGGCCTTCCTCGTCCCCGCCCTGCCTCCTCCCCTCCCACTCTGCTTCCCTCTTTCTCTCTGCTTCCTCCTTTTTCCTCTCTCATTCTCTTTTTCTCCTTCCTCTCGCTCTGAGGAGTGGTAGTGAAAGTGCTGGTAGCCCCATTATGGTTTGGTGAGGGGAGAGGGGGTTCACTCGCAGCAATGAGGAAGCAGACAATATCAGCATGCCTGATTTTTCTTTTTCTCTGAACCATTGGAGATTTGCTTTCATCAAGTATAATTTTAACGTGTTTCATCCACCAGATTTTGCTTAATTAAATCTTGCTAGCCAGATACATAAATGCACATTTATAATGAGTGAATTTTTTTTCTTTTCTGTCACCCTAATCCAGAACTAAATTTTACTCCACTTAATGTCAAGAAAATTCAGGGTTAACACCTTGCTTTATATTATCTTCGAATACATTCTGTTACGAGCAGATAAGAAAGGTGAGTAGGGGTCCCTTTCAGCCTTCACCTGGTCTTGTAACAGGGTTTGTTTTTTAACACACCGTGTTTTGAGCTCCCCCTTGGTGAATCCTTGTTCACCGCTTTCCAATTATAAGACAAAGAAATGAGCACACCCAGGTTTTCTCAGGTTTAGAGAAGAAAAGTGAAATTTATTAAAATTTAAACTTAAACTCTAATTTGGTTAAATGCCTACGGATACATGCCACGCCCCACGCTAGCATATATACGCAATACGCACATGCAAATAGAGACAGAAAAGAACAGAAGAAAAAATAGAGAGATTTGAGGCAATATCAGAAGAGTTTCTTGGTACTGTGCTTCGAACTCACTGTAGTCCTTTTGTAGATAGTTCTTGCTTTTCGTTGGGGCCCAGTATTCTTCTTAACTCTTGTTCACCATAGGAGACTTTTCTCTCTTGGGGTTCAAATGTCTTCAATGGTTTCCGAAACTGGTGTGAGTGAGATGAGAGCAGACAGGAGAGAGGTCTTTTCAGTCCAGGAGCAGACAGCTTTCTGAGTTCAAATTCTGGGTGGCAAGTTCAAATTCAAAAAACTCCAACAGCCAGTTAGTCATGTAACTAAACTGGTCTGACTATGTCTGTTTATGTATTCGGCCATCTTAGCAGTTAACCTGGAATGCTCGCCTCTCCACCTTCAACGTCTGGTAATCAAAAGTCCATTGTGGATTAAAATGGAGCAGTGGCCACTTTGTCCTTTCCAAGTACTGCCTGTTAATATGCAAATGTCTTTCCAGTCAAAATGGTCTGGTGTTTTTTAAAAAAAACAAATTATTTCTTTACTCCAGTAACAGTTTAAAAATCAATGTTCATGTGGTGAAATTAATGTCTCATTTTGGCAGGTGGGGGCCTGCGTGACAATTGCCTAATGTTTTCATTATTCGCATTTTTGTGAAATTATTTTGATGCCTTTTCAGATTAAACAATCATGCAATAGATTAAATCAAGTTATGTACTTTTGTTAATGCAGTTTTTGTTTGGTTGTTAATGAAGGTAATTGAAGAACTGTCAACTTGAAAGGACAGTGCTGTCAGTTTCCATGAAAGATGGTGGATAGGACATGGATGTCCTCCAAACTGAAGCATATTTGGGCAGATTGCAAAGAGATTTACATAGTTCTGGTTTCGGCAGAAAGTAAGGAGTTCTTCATGGTATCTCCCTGACTAACCAGCATTTTCAGAGTTATGTTTGAAGATTTGATGCCCCTATTTCTGATATCTTGAGGATGCATGATGAAAATGTTTCACACATATGCAGGGAGAACAGAGTGTGGCTCTATGAATTACAGATAGTGCATTGTTTTCAGTCTTGAAAAACTGAAATTTGCTTGAGGGTAAATTAGGCTGACACGTTTGAAATCCTGCAATGTTGAATGAATGTTGTACTACAGGATATACACTGTTGTGCAGCATTAATATGCAAAAAAAAAAGCTGCAGTACTGCACTTGTAGTGTTTATCAAAGAGGAAAACATGATTCATAAATGCTTCTACAGATATTTTAATAGTTCAGTAGCATAGCAGAACAAACATGAAGGGTATATTTATTGCTGCATCTTGAAATGCAGCAGGGAAATAAACTGGTTCATCATTTTATAATTTAGCATTAAAAGGTAATTTTGTGCACCAAATGTGTTTTGAGTCCAGTGGAATGAAATGATTTTAAAAAGAGACTGAAAGTACGCTCCTGCACAGTGATATTAGCTGACAGGAAACATCAGTTCACTGGCAAGTTCATGGGTTGTCTTTAGGAAAGAGAGTTACAAGCACGGGTACAAGTAGAGTGGCAAGATCATTTGAAAGAGGACAGAAATGGACATAGCAACTTCCCCCCTCATTAGAGATTGGCATCTAACCTGAGGGTTTAAACAGATGCAATTGTGAAGGCGAAATTAAAATTAGTTTTGCTTGAAAAAAACATGCCAAGTTACCAATGTCATGAGTCAGTCACTTGTACATTACATCATAAACTGGCCTTCAAGTTGAACTGCTAAGAAAGCTACAAAGCTTTTGATATATGCAGCCCAGATTAATTCCTTTTTGTAATGGTGGAGTTCACAGCATAACTTAAAACCTGCTTTTCATGCAACATTTCCCCCCTAACAAATTACAGTCAGGAGCTTCTCATTATAATTACTATAGTGGTTCATTGCTGGTTATTATTTTTGGAATACTAAATTGATAATTGCTATAATTCATTGAACAACTCTTTTTGTAATAGAGGCAACTTTATGAAAATATAGTACATTAATATCTGCCAACTCTTTGGTGTTGATTATATTCCCATTTCTTCTAATCACCGGTGAAGTATGAATAGCAAATCAAATGTTCTTATTTATATTGGTCAATATGTTTCATGCAGTAATATGAAAAGGAAATGAAAGTACAGATTGGTGAGCCTCCTAAGCCCCTCAGACATGCTGAATTTGTGTTTGCAAAATTGATTCTTTAGCTAAAGTAAGGAGAACTGAGGACTTAAAATAGTTTAACTGCCTTCCTGATTGTGGAATGGTGTCAGTAGATCTATTAACATGTTGAGTTAGATAGTCTTAGCTGAGGTAGCAGTGTTACAATTAGCGTTGGCATCTAAGTTTAGGGAGAGAAATATCAACCAGAGCTCATGCTTTCAATCCAACTGCCAGTGACGCCTGCTAGAAAATGCCCCATTGGGTGACAACTTCAGTAGTAAAGCCTTAAATCAGGGCAACTCTTTTCAACTTATGCTTATTTTAAAGAACTATTTCTCAAAACAGCAGGTTAGATTTTGAATTGAGCTCTGTTTAAAAAGTTGTCTGTGTTGCTGTTTTTAAAGAAATTCTAAGACCAGAATAAGTTTTGTTACAATTGCATAAAGTGCACTTGAGGCAGACATTCAAACTACATGCTGAATTAACTTATTGCTGTCATTTTAATGCCAGTTTGTGCTGGATTAATGCCCAAATCAGCCACAACTGCTGTTATAAGGGGTCAAAACTTATAGATGCAATGGTTTCCATTTTATGCTTTTTTTGGCATGTGCAATAATGAGGGACGTGCCTTATATTCAGTACTCTACAGTATAAGACCTGAAGCTGATCACATTAGTGATCTCGGGCCAACCAAGGCTGTAATTAGGTTTGAAGAGATATTGAGTAGTTCTGAGTGTACTCTGATGCAAGAGTAGCCATGTCAAGAAGGCAAAGAGAAATTACAAAATCAAATTATCAAGGAATGTAAAAAGAAATAATAAAGTGGGGTATAGATGCATAAATAACAAAAGGAAAATTAAAGTAAGGCCTGATGGGATCTACCCTAGAATACTGAGGGAGGCAAGGGAAGAAATTGCTGGGGCCTTGACAGAAATCTTTGCATCCTCATTGGCTACAGGTGAGGTCCCAGAGGACTGGAGAATAGCCAATGTTGTTCCTTTGTTTAAGAAGGGTGGCAAGGATAATCCAGGAAATTATAGGCCGGTGAGCCTTACGTCAGTGGTAGGGAAACTATTAGAGAGGATTCTTCGGGACAGGATTTACTCCCATTTGGAAACAAACAAACTTATTAGCGAGAGACAGCATGGTTTTGTGAAGGGGAGGTCGTGTCTTACTAATTTGATTGAGTTTTTTGAGGAAGTGACGAAGATGATTGATGAGGAAAGGGCGGTGGATGTTATCTATATGGACTTTAGTAAAGCCTTTGACAAGGTCCCGCATGGCAGACTGGTGCAAAAGGTGAAGTCACACAGGATCAGAGGTGAGCTGGCAAGATGGATACAGAACTGGCTCAGTCATAGAAGACAGAGGGTATCAGTGGATGGGTGTTTTTCTGAATGGAGGGATGTGACTAGTGGTGTTCCGCAGGGATCAGTGCTGGGACCTTTGCTGTTTGTAGTATATATAAATGATTTGGAGGAAAATGTAGCTGGTCTGATTAGTAAGTTTGCGGATGACACAAAGGTTGGTGGAGTTGCGGATAATGATGAGGATTGTCAGAGGATACAGCAGGATATAGATCGGTTGGAGACTTGGGCGGAGAAATGGCAGATGGAGTTTAATCCGGACAAATGTGAGGTAATGTATTTTGGAAGGTCTAATGCAGGTGGGAGGTATACAGTAAATGGCAGAACCCTTAGGAGTATTGACAGGCAGAGAGATCTGGGCGTATAGGTCCACAGGTCACTGAAAGTGGCAACGCAGGTGGATAAGGTAGTCAAGAAGGCATTCGGCATGCTTGCCTTCATCGGTCGGGGCATAGAGTATAAAAATTGGCAAGTTATGCTGCAGCTGTACAGAACCTTAGTTCGGCCACACTTAGAATATTGCGTGCAATTCTGGTCACCACACTACCAGAAGGACGTGGAGGCTTTGGAGAGGGTACAGAGGAGGTTTACCAGGATGTTGCCTGGTCTGGAGAGTATTAGCTATGAGGAGAGGTTGGAAAAACTCGGATTGTTTTCACTGGAACGACGGAGGTGGAGGGGCGACACGATAGAGGTTTACAAAGTTATGAGCGGCATGGACAGAGTGGATAGTCAGAAGCTTTTTCCCAGGGTGGAAGAGTCAGTTACTAGGGGACGTAGGTTTAAGGTGCGAGGGGCAAAGTTTAGAGGGGATGTGCAAAGCATGATTTTTTACACAGAGAGTGGTGAGTGCCTGGAACTTGCTGCCAGGGGAGGTGGTGGAAGCAGATACGATAGCGACGTTTAAGAGACATCTTGACAAATATATGAATAGGTTGGGAATAGAGGGCTATAGGCCCCGGAAGTGCAGAAGGTTTTCGTTTCGGCAGGCATCAAGATCGGCGCAGGCTTGGAGGGCCGAATGGCCTGTTCCTGTGCTGTACTGTTCTTTGTTCTTTGTTATATGGCCACTAAAGGATGAGTAAGATAAACTCACAGGTGATGATAGAAAAATGGCAGAAGTATTGACGAACTGCTTCGCCTCAGTTTTTATGGAAGAAGATAACGATCGAGACGCTTCATAGAGGATGAGGTGAAAAAGAATATTAATGCATTTGGGGAGTAAATCATTGACAAACTAGCAAAACTGAAAGAGGATAAAAACTCCAGGTCCAGATGGTTTGCACCCGTGCATACTTAGGGAATCTAGGGAGGAGATAACAGAGGCACCAGTTCATATATATATATAAAAAAGTTGGATTGAAGAGGGGATAGTTCCTACATACAAAAAGGGAGATAGAAAAATACCTGAGAACAATAAACCAGTCAGCTTAATGTCAGCGATAGAAAATATACTGGAATCTATGCTATAAGTAGTGATAAGGATATAAAATATAATTTAAAAATAGTTAGCATAGACTCCAAAAGGCTGAGTCATGTTTAACTAACCTGATTCTTTGAATTCTTTGGAGAGGTGATGGAACAGATAAACAAGGATAATGCAGTAGATGTCATATACTTTGATTTTCAAAAGACGTTTGATAAGATACCACATGGTAAGCTCATAACAAAGGTTAGGGCATGTGAAGTCAGGACAAATACCTAAATGGACATCAAATTGACTAAAAAATAGAAAGCAGAGAGTTGGGGTTAAGGGTAGTTATTCAGATTGGAGGAAGGTAGGAAGTGGTGTTCCACAAGGATCAGTGCTGGAACCACTGTTGTTCATAGCTTAAGAACAAGTAACTCAATATCAAAATTTGCAGATGATACCAAACTAGGGACGAGAGCTAACACTGAGGAAGAATACAACATAATGCAAGAAGACATTGGAAAACTTGCAAACCAGGCAGTTAGGTGGCAAATGAACATTAGCATAGCTAAATTTGAGGTGATCGACTTTGATGGGAAAAGTAGAAACATCACTCATGCCTTAGGAAATAGGAAACTGAATGGGGAGGGGAGCAAAGGGACTGAGGGATACAGGTGAACAAATCATGAAAAGCAGGTCGGCAAAGCAATTAAAAGTGCTAACAAATCACTAGGATAGAGAATTCAAAAGTAGTGAAATAATGTTAAACTTGTATGAGGCTCTAGTTAGGCTGCACTTCGAGTACTGCGCACAGTTCTTGTCTCGATACTATAAAAAGAATATAGAAGCACTAAAGAATGTTCAAAGAAAGAGTTACGATTTTCCGAGGCCTGAGGAAAGCTGCTGGCCAGCATTAAAGCTGAATGGAGAAAAAAAATCTGAGGCGTGCAGCCTCATTAAAATATTTAAATGAGCACCCTTCCTCTTGGAACTGGCTTGGTTGCCTGCTCCCAGTCCCACCTTCATTAAAACAGGAAGTGGATGGGTTTGAGGTAGGTTTGAGGTTTTTTACATTTGTGCTTCCCACCGGACCCAAACCTACCTGTTTTGGGGAGTTAAAATTACCTCCAATGTTTCCACTTGTCAGAGAATCCAAAACCAGGGGCTGTAAGTACAAGATAGTTACTCTTAAATCCCATAAGGAAATAGGGAGAAATGCCATTACTCAGAGTGGTTAGAATTTGGAACTTAGGATGTGGTTGAGGTAAGTATCTCAGATACTTTCAAAAGGAAACTTGACGTGTCCATGAGAGAAAAGCGAGTAGAAAGGTATGCTGCAAAGGTGAGGTAGTTGGAATGGGAGGAGACTCATGTGGAGTAAAAACACCAGCACAAAATAGTTGGGTCGAAAAGCCTGTTTCTGTGCTGCATAATCTATGTAATAACTCAAGAGTCCTGCATTGATTTGGCTTGGCACTGGAGGGAGCATAACTTTGGTCTGATATGAAACCATGTATCGCAAGTGTTCAACTAGATCGTTGACCATCCAAGGAACTTCAGAAACTTAGGCCGGGATATTATCCGGACGACGGGTGTCTTGGTATCTGGAAAAAGTGACGCCAAGAACCCTGCGTCGCCTCTTCTGTGGGAGTCCCACCAAATCGTGTCAATTAGGCACTTAACTGCACAGCGGTGGGCCTTCCACGGCATCAAGGACCGAGGTGATGGAAGTCCCACCCTCTGTGAGCTGCTAGCCAATCAGAGGCCAGCAGCTCTTTAACTGAGCAGTGACATTTGTACAGATGGTAGCTGCTGCCAATGGAGCACCCACCCGGGGCCCAGGAGTGACGTTGGTCCCAGGCCACAGGTAGGTCAAGACGGGACGTGTTTTGCGGGTGGGGGTTGCGGGGGAGGGTGGTTCGATAACAAGGGCAGGGGAGGTGGCTGTCAGCGGCGCCCCCCCCCCTCCCCCACTTCCCTGTGCAGTGTCCCTTGTTCAGGCACTAAGTGCCTGTTGCAGAGGCACCCCCCTGGAGCTGGGAAGCTGTCCACATGGTTTTTCCTGCCTTATTTCCTCTGCGGCGACAAGGCCACCGCCGCATGGCGAATTGCAGTGACGGTGGGATGAGGCCCTTAATTGGGCATTAATTGCCCAATTAAGGCCCTCAATTGGTGATGGGGTAGGAAGGCTGTTCACAGGCCTTCCCACCCCAGACTTAATTTTGGCGAAGGTGGGTTGGTGGCAGAGTCCACCCAATTATATGAACGCTCTTGCCTACATTTTCCTAAAAGAATATTGATGCGAGTTCTCTTGGTGGGCAGTGTACAGGTTGTAGACCACAGTGCAGTTGTAGTCTTTCCTGTTGCACTTTGCACTCTCCAGTTACCAATCTTCAAATCGATAGTGCGGTATAACAGAATCCTAATTCACACCATGGATCCAAAATATAAGTTCTCTGTGAGTGTAGTCAAGTAGTGAAAGCATTAACGTGCTGAGAATTTTCTTTCAGCCCAAACTGTATCAACCAAGTAGGGGGATTTCTGTCAAATTGCCATTAGGACAGACATTCCCTCAATTTTATATAAAATACAAAGAACTTTATTAGCTCCAACTGAAAATACATAATTATGTCACAAATGTATTTACATTTTTAAAGAATCTAGGTAATCTATTAAATGTTTTTTGCAAACATTTTGATGACCAGTACTCAAAAACCACTCATGTATGGATTAATAAAAGCTTTTCTTTATAAACCTTTGAAACAATGTATGAGAAAACAGAATATTGAATGTAATTTATTTAAGGTTCAGTTTTGTGTCATTTTCCTCCAGGGTTTTTTAATCTACTGCAAAAAATAAATATTTTGGAAGATTCAAATAAGGGTCATTTGAAGTGCCAATTTAACCCAAAGCAAGAAGGTGCAAGACCTATTCACATTTTTAAAAATGCAATTACATTTCACAAATACAAGTTAAAGCAAACAAGAAAAACACAGTGACAACAGAAAACTATTTTAATTATGTTAACCTGAAACCTATTGAAGTCTGGCAAAAAATGAGTGAAGATTTTTCTACATTAGGACCAATGAAAGGTAGCAATTTATTTTCTTAAAATTAGTTTCCCTGAGGAGAGCTTCATGAACAACTCGAAAATCTTCATTGATTCAATTTAGCCCAATAAAATAGCATTGTACAGTTAGATTGCACCTCTAATCAATATCTTGCACCGTTTTTTGGAATGCCAGTGCTGTTGAATGGAAGGATGTGGTTTCTGCCTGCGATTTCCCCATGTGGTGAGGATTTTTATCTCGGTTGTGTAGCTTTAGGAAAGTAGTTGCCCACACGGAGGTACCTAAACTCAAAGAGGCAATCACCATCTCATTACTAGCATTGTTGGAGGTCTGCTATCAGATTACTAAACTATCCTCATAGGAAGATGCACAATTTGAGAATATTTAAGGGGCAAATAAGGTATTTTTATATTTCACCTTTATCACCCTGATCTATATTTTCTTATTTTTTTCCTGAATTGTATGTATTGGTTGTATATTTTAACATATAATATGCTATATTTAAATTAAACTAAACTTATTGCAGTTGCTAGTTTTAGCTCAATAAAAAATCAACCCCAGAAGTTTCCATGTTAAGAACAAGCAGAATTAAAATAATTTCCTGTTGTTTCTGCATTTTTCCTGTTAGCTTTAAGTTGAATTTATAAAATTTAATTGGATCATTTGTTAATAAGGATAAGCCACCACTTAAAATGACCCTTACAAAAAATGGCAGTCAAAGACAGGAAAGGCGGGAAGACCATCTAGAGGCAGTAGTGTCTCACTGCAGTAGGTATGGCTGAGTGAGGCACCGGCGAGAAAGTTGCCCAGCCAGAGAAGCAGAGTGTTTCATTTGCAAAAGGACGGTGCACTTCCAATTGGTATGCCACAGCAAGAAACCAGGGCTGCAAAATATAGAAGGCAAACCCAAAGAAAATAAGAAAATTAACAAAGTACAGGAGGTACAATATGTTGAATTACCGTTTCTAGGAGAAAGCCATGGAGCAAGTGAAGATTCCTGTATGGCAGAGATTCTTGTAGGAGGCTATCAGACAAGATTCAAACTGGACACTGGAGCAGCAGTTTCAGTACTGACAGACACTGAGCCATGGCTGAAGAAAGTAAGCATCAGACCTACAGGTTAAAGAAAACTGTATGGACCTGGAGGCATTGAGCTGAAGGTAATAGGAGAGCTGAAAATGATTGAGTTACTGGGGAAAAGAAATTCCTGAGATATATATTATTAAGAACCAGAATTGCTCACTATTAAGCAGAAAAGCTTGCATAGATTTACAGATACTATACAGAGTTGAAGAGCTGAAAGGCATAGAAGAACAGTGAAGGAATTTTAGGGCTGAATTCCCTAAATTATTCAAAGGATTGGGAAAACTAAAAACAGCCTATCACGTCACATTAAGAAAGATGCAGAGACATTGTGTTTATATACGTCAAGAAAAGTTCCACACCCACTCTTAATGTCAAGAAAGAAATGGAGCTAATGACTAAACAGGGAGTCATCTCACCAGTTAGTAAGCCTACTGCTTGGTTTTCAGGTATGGTTCCAGTGAAGAAACCATATGGATCCATCCGAATTTGTGTAGACCTTATGCAATTGAACAAGGCTGTACAGCGGGATATACATCCAATGGCATCAGTGGATGAGAGTCTGTCAAAGCTAATGAAAAGCACGATTTTCACTAAATTAGATGCTAACAGTGGATTTTTGCAAATACCTTTAGATGAAGAATCTAACCTATTGATTTTTATGACACCAGTGGGAAGATTCTATTTGAACAGATTGACTTTTGGAATTACGTCAGCAGCGGGAATTTTCCAAAGAATGAAAGCCAGAATCCTGGAGGGATTAGAAGGGATCATCTGTCACATGGTTGATCAACAGTGCAAGTCAACAGGAACATGACGCAAGAGTGCGAGATGTGTTGCAGAGACAGCAGGAAGCTTGTCTAATGCTAAATAAGAAGTGTATCTTTTCACACCAAACGGTTAGCTTCCTAGGTCATATTAATGATGGATCAGGCATCAGTGCAGACCCTCAAAAAATGAAAGTCCTAAAAGACTTTCCTGAGTATAAGAACATCACAGAATTGCAAAGGTTCATAGCCATGGTCAATCAGGTGGGAAAGTTTTTGCCTAATCTGGCTATGATAAACGAACCACTGAGAGAGTTATTAAAAATGACAAGATCTGGTATTGGAATGAAGTCCAACAAGAAGCTTTTGAAAAAGACAAGTAGAAACTTCTTTCTTCAGATGTACTGGCGCATTATGACCCAAAATTACCAACCATTATAGCGGCGTATGGACCAGCAACAGGGCTAGGTGCAGTCTTGTTTTGGTTGCAAAGCAATGGGAATTGCAGGCCTGTGTATTTTGCATCTCATACTTTGATAGAAACAGAAAAAGATATGCAGTCATCATGAAGGAAGCACTGGCAGCAACTTGGGCATGTGAGAAATTCTCTGACTATGTGCTAGGTCTTTAATTTAAGGTTGAAACAGATCACAGACCATTAGTTACTCTGCTAAATGCAAAAGAGCTTGCAAAATTACCTCTGAGAATGCAGAGATTTTGTTGAGATTTATGAGATTCAATGCTGAAACCAAATATATTCCTGGGAAACAGCAAATAATAGCAGATGCATTATCATGCATTACATGAGCAGGAACTGAAGATGGTGACATTCTATTTTTTTGAGGAAGTAGAAGTATTTGATGTAACAACAACCCATGACAAATAGAAGTTGAGCGAAATCAGGAAGGCTCAAAAAGATGAAGTCTGTGCAGCAGTTCGAGAATATTGTTTGCATAGTGGCCAGCATATATGCCACACAACCCTGTGACAGGGACAGGAGGGTGTGGCAGCAAGTCAGGCAGGTAGGGATCGAGAAGGTGGGAGTGGAGGAGCCTCAGCCCTTGTAATTGAGCAACAAGCTCAAAGTTCTTGCAGCTTGTATGGACAGGAACAAGGGCTGTAGTGTGGATGAGCAGACTGATCATGACACCAGGGTACAGGAAGCCATTCAAGCAGGAGGAGCAAAAAGGAAAGTTGTGGTGGTAAGGGACAGTATAGTGAGGGGGATTGACACTGTTCTCTGCAGCAAAGAGTGAAAGTCCAGAAGGCTGTGTTGCCTGCCCGGTGCCAGGGTTCAGGACATCTGCTCAGGGCTGGAGAGGAACGTACAGTGGGAGGGGGAGGATCCAGTTTTCGTAGTCCATGCAGGTACCAACGACATAGGCAGGAAAAGGAAAGATGTTCTGCATGGTCAGTATGAGGAGGTAGGCACCAAATTAAGAAGAACCTTAAAGGTAATAATCTCTGGATTATTACCTGAGCCATGTGCAAATTGGAGTAGGGCAAATAAGATTCGAGAAATTAATGCATGGCTCAAAGACTGGTGTGGTAGAAGTGGGTTCTGGTTCGTGGGGTACTGGCACCAGTACTGGGGACAGTGGGGTCTGTATCATTGGAACGGTCTACACTTGAACTGTGCTGAGACCAGTGTTCAATGAGCTGTGTAACTTGGGAAGTAGAGAGGGTTTTAAACTAAATAGTGGAGGTAAGGGTTCAAATTTGGGAAGATGTGGTAAATCAAAGAGTAGAGACAAGGCAAGAGAGAAAGGTATTAATATGGGAAAAGATAAACAGACTGTGACAGGAAGGGACAGTGAGTACAAATCTAAAAGTAAATCAGACAAGGCGAAAGGTTACAAAAATAATAAAAGGGCAAAACTAAAGGCTCTGTATCTGAAGGCACATAGCATTCAAAACAAAACAGATGAACTAAAAGTGCAAATAGAAATAAATAAGTACGATCTGATAGCCATTACAGAGACATGGCTGCAGGATGACCTAGATTGGGACCTGAATATTGAAGGGTACATAACATTGAGGAAGTACAGGAAGCTTGGAAAAGGTGGAGGCGTGACTCTGTTAATTAATGATGATATTAGCACAGTAGAGGGGGATGACCTAAGTTCAGGAAACCAGGACGCAGAAGCAGTTTGGGTCGAGATGAGAAATGATAAAGGCAAGAAGTCACTCATGGCAGTGGTTTTTAGGCCCCCTAACAGTAACCACATGGTAGGTCAGGGTATAAAGGAAGAAATAATGGGAGCTTGTCAGAAAGGTACCGTAATAATTATGGGGGATTTTCATCTACATGTAGACTGGAAAAATCAGATGGGCAAAGGTAACCTAGATGAGGAGTTCATAGAATGTTTTTAGGGTAGTTTCTTAGAACAACATGTTCTGGAGCCAACCGGAGAGCAGGCAAAACTCGGACCTGGGTATTATGCAACGAGATAGGATTAATTGATGACCTAGTAAGGTGCCTCTAGGCAGCAGTGATCATAATATGATTGAATTTTACATTCAGTTTGAGGGAGAGAAGAGTGGGTCTAAGACTAGTATTTTAAACTTAAATAAGGGCAATTATGAGGGCATGAAAGCAGAACTATCAAAAGTGAACTGGCAAAGTAGGTTAAGGGATAGGTCAATAGAGATGCAGTAGAAGACATTTAAGAGGGTATTTCAGAATACACTGAATAGATACATTCCAACGCGAAAGAAAAATTCCAAGTGGAGGACCCACCATCCAAGGTTAACTAAAAAAGTGAAAGATAGTATCAAACTTAAAGAAAAAGCATATCATTGCGCAAACGTTGGTGGCAGGTCAGAAGATTGGACAGAATATAAAAAGCAGCAAAGAATGACTAAAATATTAATAAGGAGGGAAAATTTAGAGTACGAGAGAAAGCTAGCTAGAAATATAAAAACCGATGAATTTAACAGGTATTTTGCATCGGTGTTCACTATAGAGGATACAAATAACATCTCAGAAATAGCTGTAAACCAGGAAATGGAAGGGAGGGAGGAACTCGAGAAAATGACAATCACTAAGGAAGTGGTACAGAGAAAATTGTTGGAGCTGCGGGCTGACAAGTCCTCGGGTCCTGATCGGCTTCATCCTATGATCTTAAAAGAAATGGCTAGTAAGATAGTTGATGCATTGGTCTTGATTTTCCAAAATTCCATAGATTCAGGGAAGGTTCCTTTTGATTGGAAAATAGCCAATGTAACTCCTTTATTCAAAAAGGGAGAGAGACACACAGCAGAAAACTACAGACCACTTAGCTTAATGTCTGTCATAGGGAAAATATTAGAAGCTACTATTAAAAATGTTATAACAGGGCACTTAGAAAAATTCAAGGCAATCAGGCAAAGTCATCATGTTTTTCTGAAAGCGAAATCATGATTAACCAATTTATTGGAGATCTTTGAGGAAGTAACATGTTGTGGATAAAGGGGAACCGGTGGATGTATTGTACTTAAATTTACAGAAGGCATTTGATAAGGTGCAACATCAAAGGTTATTGCAGAAAATGAAAGGTCATGGTGTAGGGGATAACATTTTGGCATGGACAGAAGATTGGCTAGCTTACAGGAAATAGAGGGTAAGCATAAATGGGTCATTTTCTGGTTGGCAAGATGTAATGAGTGGTGTGCCGCAGGGATCAGTGCTGTGGCCTCAACTTTTTACAATTTATATAAATGACTTGGATAAAGGGACTGAAGGTATGGTTGCTAAATTTGCTGATGCACAGAAAGGCAGGAAAGTAAGTTGTGAAGAGGACATAATGAGGCTGCAAAGGTATATAGATAGGTTGTGAGTGGGCAAAGATATGGCAAATGGAGTATAATGTGGGAAAATGTGAAATTGTCCATTTTGGCAGGAAGAATAAGAAAGAAGCATATTATTTAAATGGTGAGAGATTGCAGAACTCTGAGATGCAGAGGGATCTGGGTGTTCTAGTGCATGAGTTGCAAAAGGTTTGTATGCAGGTTTAGCAAGTAATTAGGAAAGCTAATAGAATGTTATTGTTTATTGCGAGGGGAATTGAATACAAAAGTAGGGAGGTTATACTTCAGTTATACAGGAGCATTGGTGAGACCACATCTCACTGTGTACAGTATTGGTCTCCTTATTTAAGGAATGATGTAAATGCGTTGGAAGAAGTTCAGAGAAGGTTTACTAGACTAATACCTGGAATGGGTGGGTTGTTTTCTGAGGAAAAGTTGGACAGGCTAGACTTGTATCCGTTGGAGTTTAGAAGAGTAAGAGGCAACTTGATTGAAACATATAGGTTTCTGAGAGGGCATGACAGAGTAGATGTTGAGAGGATGTTTCCCCTTATGGGGGAATCTAGAACTAGATGGCACAGTTTCAAAATAAGGGGTCTCCGATTTAAGTTGGCGATGAGAATTTCTTCTCTCAGAGGGTCACTAATCTTTGGAATTGTCTTCCCCAGAGAACTATGGTGGCTGGGTTATTGAATATATAAAAGGCTGAGATAGACAGATTTTTGATTTACAAGGGAGTAAAGGATTATGGTGGGCAGGCAGGAAAATGTTGTTAAGGCCACAGTCAGATCAACCATGATCTTATTGAATGGCAGAGAAGGCTCGAGGGGCCGAATAGCCTACTCCTCCTCCTCATTTCTTATGTTCATGTGTTCTGTTATTTAAATTCTGCTTTAGCATTACATGAGGATTTGCAAATATAATGTATGGTGCTTATAATGGCTGAGTGATAGCTTTTATGTGGCACTCAAGTGTGATCTTTTCTCCATTATTTTTTTTCCCTAATGGATTGATGTGTTTTCTGTTTTTTAATTGATAATGCCCTTTCTTCCCATATTTGGACCAAACTCATGTGTGAAGGAGAATTTTTTTTATTTGTTCATGGGATGTGAGCAGCACTGGCAAGGCCAGCATTTATTGCCCATCCCTAATTGCCATTGGGAAGGTACTGGTGAGCCGCCTTCTTGAACCACTGCAGTCCGTGTGGTGTAGGTACACCCACAGTGCTATTAGGTTGGTCAGGGTAGATTTTGACCCAGTGCGATGAAGGAGCAGCAATTTATTTCCAAGTCAGGATGGTGTGTGACTTAGAGGGAAACTTGCAGGTGGTGTTCCCATGTATCTGCTGCCCTTGTCCTTCTAGATGGTTGAGGTTGTAGGTTTGGGAGGTGCTGTTGAAGAAGCCTTGGTGAATTATTGCAGCGCATCTTGTAGATGGTACACACTGCAGTCACTGTGTGCCAGTGGTGGAGGGAGTGAATGTTTAAGGTGATGGATGGAGTAAGAATAATGGGACTGTGACACTTAATGACCAAGTGCAGCTCAAAGGTGGAAAATACTCTAGTGAAAGTATATCCATGGTGATCTATCGCCCGAGGCACCGCAAGCAGTGCCACTGTGACACCTTTGTAACTTTTTCTTATTCTAATGCTGAAAAGTTATTGAAAGCAAATTATTGCATAAAGACACCAAGTACCTCATATGTTTATTTTTAGTTTCCCATGCAGAGAATAATGCTTGTGCTAATAAGTCACCCAAACAACTGAGGTTTAGGCAATAAACTTAAGATAGCTGCACAAAGTTATGTAGCACCACTTAAATAGAGAGCCTCTGATAACATCTTAAACCACAAAAGCAAACCTCCAATGGCTTATTGCACACATCAGCAAGAGTTTGAATTTGTATTGCAACTTAGAAAATGTGCTCTAAATATTTATTGAAAATTTGTTTCTTTTTCCTATTGTAATGGGTACACTGGGTCCAGCTGAGATGGAACAGCACAGGTAAATACGTCTGATAGCACTCTATAACTTAATGTACACTATCATATGGTGTGTGTTGTGATATATTAAGTTTTTCCACAGTAGATAATTATGGAATAAATAACATCATATGTTATTACACTTTGTTCCTGCAAGGAATGTAGGTTTATATTATCTGTGTGATGTTTGTCAAAATCTAACATGAACAAGTGACATGTCCTTAATATTTATGGAATTTCCCATACTTTTAGGTATTCAAATAATTTGATTTCACTTTACTACAGCAGCTCTTCAAAGACATGTAATTATTTTTGTGAAACACAAACATCTGTCATGTTCCTATCGTAGCAGCCATTGATTAAAAGAAACTTAACATGATTATGAAAGTACAATGGTTGTTGCCCATAAGAACATAAGAAATAGGAGCAGGAGTAGGCCATGCAGCCCCCCAAGTCTGCTCTGTCATTCAATAAGGGTCTTGGCTGATCTGATCTCGTCTCAACTCCACTTTCCCGTCTGTTCTCAATAACCCTTGACTCCCCTATAGTTCACGAATCAGTCTATCTCAGCCTTGAATATACTCAGACACAGCCTCCAACGCTCTCTGGGGTAGAGAATTCCAAAGGTTCATGGCTCTTGGAGAGAAGAAATTCATAATGAGAACTTCAATGAGATGTTAACTTGAAAAATTACGTGTTTTTATAATGCTGCAAAAATACAAATTGTCCTTGTTTTATTTTAAAAGCATTGGGGAAAATGTGTTTGTGCTAAAAAAGAGCTTTTATTTGTAGAACCATAAAGGTTTTCAGCACAGAAGGAGATCATTCAGCCCATCCAGTCTGTGCAGGCACTTTGCTAGTCCTTGAGCTATCGAAATTTTTCAACAATTCAGACTATTTTTTATTTTCCCCTTCTTGGGTCATGGCTCCTCAAGTCTGGCTGAGACTGGGCAAGTAATTACCTCTTATTGCCTGCTAATATTGCCCTGTATCTAGTTTTGTGGAAGATGTACAGAGGGCCTAGTTGTGATGTGCCAACCATGGAGTTGAAACCCGTCCTGGTTGGTTGACCTGAGATGGTAAACTAGCAGTCTGGGAATTGGAGATTTGAACCTCAAAAATTCATTTTTTTTACACAGCCTGACTGCTGCAAAGTATTTTATATTCCACTTAGAGTACCATATTTACTGGGCAGTTGGTATGAGTGGGAGAGAAATTTGCAGTAGTATGAAATTAAGTTATTATAAGAAAATATGATGCCACCAGAAAATTATGATAGTAGACCAATTTCTTCTTCAATAATTGCCATAAGAGTAGGCTAGTTAAGTCATTTGTGTTTCTTATTTCCTGATTTTGGGGCATTTTGCTTTTAATTGTTGAATTTCTGGTGATTAAGTTTTGAGCATACAGTTCAGTGAAATTAACTTGATTTTCCAGATCTGTTTGTGGAACCATAGTACAGCAACAATTTTGATTGTCTCTGAAAAAGCATTTGTACGTGATGACCTCAAAACTATATTAATTGGTGATTATCTATTTTGAGACCTCGTATAATGATTACCTTATGTAGTACTAACAATAGATCACTTCCAATATAGTACACTGCACATTGGTATTAATAGTGTGGTTTGCTGCTCTGATCTTTCTATTCTTCTTCCTCATAAGCAGCAATGCACTGTATCATATGCTGTCACTTCTCCAGGCCTCTCCACAGTGTGGAATTCAAAACTCATCTACACTGACAAACTCTTTTCCACGACCCAAAGCTTTAAATATTTGCTTTACTCAGTCCTTTTTCCTCCCATAATCTGCAGAGTTTTAAAATGCAAAATTTATATCACGTAATCAGTACTTCCTGATCGATCTGGTCTTTTACTCTGTTCAACTAGGTTGGTACCCTTTGCAATGGGCCTTAGCCTTTCACTTAGTTTCTGAATAAAGCATGTGACCTAGGCTTGTAAAGCGGCAAGACTTGGGTGAAAAGCTGAGGTTTGCTGCAGGGAGAGTTTGTAATAACACTGGGAATGATGCATTGCCAAGCATATTTATCAAGGCACCGGTTGGATCCTTAACCTCTACACCTGAACTCCTAGTCAATGAACCGTCTGGGCTTCACTGCCTAGTGTACACCTCGGAGTGAATGATGCCAAGATCAATGCTAGATTTGGCTCGTTGATTTGTCTTACATGAGCCATTTTGGATCGTATCCACTTTTACCTTACTCACCTCCAAATAGGATGCACAGATGCTGCCAAATTAATGAATGAATTAACCCTTTCTAGCTAAATCATCAATGATGAAGTCAAACCACAAGTCATACATTAACTGTTGTTTAGTGACTTCAAAATTATATTTATTTTAAATCTCAAAATCTTTTTCATATCATCTCTAAAAACCATGTTGGTACTCCTGATGACCTCAAGTTAACAATCCACACATACTACTTGGTGGCACAGAGTATTCAAGGTTTTAATTAGCTTTTGTCTTTTGGTTTTCCATAGTTTAGTCTGACTATTGACTCTATTTTGAGGACATATTTCAGGAAATTCATTGGCCATTTTGCTTACAAGTTCACTTTTTTTGGGTCAAACATTCAAGCAAGATGGGGCTGAGGGAAGAACTACTGAACTAAGTGCAGATTCTTCTGTACATGGTAGGAGGGAAAGCTGCAGGAGGAGCCTTCCTATGACCTGGCTGCTGCTCACACACGAACACCCAGTTAAAACTGGCAGAATCCTGGAAATAGATTTGTGAGTTGACATCTTGTGTGAGAAGTGGTGTGATAAAAATAAAACAGCTGTCAAATGAGGGAAAGAAACCAAAATCTATTGTAATATCCATCGTTTCAGTTGTCCCCGTCAGTTTTTTACAGTTCATCTTTACTGATAAATGTAATGTATGAAAATAAAGTAGTGGTTAAGCCTCACAGGAAAAAGATTGCAGTGGATTATTGATATGTGCTTATTATGGGCACAAAATCTTATGAACGGTTTGACAACTGCAACTCAGAGATTCAGTTATATCTGCTGTGTTTGCAGTGAAAATATAATTAAACTGAATAAAATAGTGATCACCTTAACCCAAACATTGTATTTGTTAAGGATTCATATTAAGCACCAGGGAAACATATGAGCCCTTTATCACTGAAACACTTGCAAAAGTTCAAGATCATTTGACATTGTTTTTGAATAACTACAATGTATTTTCTGCAAGTTTTAAATTGTTGCAAAATAGAATTTAGCATAAATTCATAACCTAAAATAAGTACTTCAGTGATTGTGTCCTGAGAATACTTTAAGTTGCACACAGAAATACTTCAAGGAAGGAGCCAGATTTTGTCAAGATTTTAATAAAAGCAAAATACTGCAGATGCTGGAAATCTGAAATAAAAACAGTGCTGGAAATACTCAGGTCTGGCAGCATCTGTGGAGAGAGAAACAGAGATAATATTTCAGGTCAACTTAACTTAAGCAAGGAGTCAAGAGGGCTAAAAGGGGTCATGAAAAGTAATTGGCAAACAGGATTAAGGAAAATCCCAAGGCTTTTTATACGTATATAAAGAGCAAGAGGGTAACCAGGGAAAGTGTTGGCCCACTCAAGGACAGAGGAGGGAATCTATGTGTGGAGCCAGAGTAAATGGGCGAGATACTAAATGAGTACTTTGCATCAGTATTCACCAAAGAGAAGGACTTGGTGGATGATGAGTCTAGGGAAGGGAGTGTAGATAGTCTCGGTCATGTCGTTATCAAAAAGGAGGAGGTATTGGGCGTCCTGCAAAGGATTAAGGTAGATAAGTCCCCAGGGCCTGATGGGATCTACCCCAGAATACTGAGGGAGGCAAGGGAAGAAATTGCTAGGGCATTGACAGAAATCTTTGCATCCTCATTGGCTACAGGTGAGATCCCAGAGGATTGGAGAATAGCCAATGTTGTTCCTCTGTTTAAGAAGGGTAGCAAGAATAATCCAGGAAATTATAGGCCGGTGAGCCTTACGAGAGTGGTAGGGAAATTATTAGAGAGGATTCTTCGGGACAGGATTTACTCCCATTTGGAAACAAACAAACTTGTTAGCGAGAGGCAGCATGGTTTTGTGAAGGGGAGGTCGTGTCTCACTAACTTGATTGAGTTTTTTGAGGAAGTGACGAAGATGATTGATGAAGGAAGGGCACTGGATGTTGTCCATATGGACTTCAGTTAAAGCCTTTGACAAGGTCCCTCATGGCAGACTGGTACAAAAGGTGAAGTCACACAGGATCAGAGGGGAGCTGGCAAGATGAATACGGAACTGGCTCGTTCATAGAAGACAGAGGGTAGCAGTGGAAGGGTGCCTTTCTGAATGGAGGGCTGTGACTAGTGGTGTTCCGCAAGGATCAGTGCTAGGACCTTTGCTGTTTGTAGTATATATAAATGATTTGGAGGAAAATGTAGATGGTCTGATTAGTAAGTTTGCGGACGACACAAAGGTTGGTGGAGTTGCGGACAGTGATGAGGATTGTCAGAGGATACAGCAGGATATCGATCGGTTGGAGACTTGGGCGGAGAAATGGCAGATGGAGTTTAATCCGGACAAATGTGAGGTAATGCATTTTGGAAGATCTAATGCAGGTGGGAAGTATACAGTAAATGGCAGAACCCTTAGGAGTATTGACAGGCAGAGAGATCTGGGCGTACAGGTCCACAGGTCACTAAAAGTGGCAACGCAGGTGGATAAGGTAGTCAAGAAGGCATATGGCATGCTTGCCTTCATCGGTCGGGGCATAGAGTATAAAAATTGGCATGTCATGCTGCAGCTGTACAGAACTTTAGTTAGGCCACACTTAGAATATTGCGTTCAGTTCTGGTCGCCACACTACTAGAAGGACGTGGAGGCTTTGGAGAGGGTACAGAAGAGGTTTACCAGGATGTTACCTGGTCTGGAGGGCATTAGCTATGAGGAGAGGTTGGATATACTCAGATTGTTTTCACTGGAACGACGGAGGTGGAGGGGCGACGTGATAGATGTTTGCAAAGTTATGAGCGGCATGGACAGAGTGGATAGTCAGAAGCTTTTTCCCAGGGTGGAAGAGTCAGTTACTAGGGGACATAGGTTTAAGGTGAGAGGGGCAAAGTTTAGAGGGGATGTGCGAGGCAAGTTCTTTACACAGAGGGTGGTGAGTGCCTGGAACTTGCTGCCGTGGGAGGTAATGGAAGCAGGTATGATAGTGACGTTTAAGAGGCATCTTGACAAATACATGAATAGGATGGGAATAGAGGGATACGGTCCCCGGAAGTGCAGTAGATTTTAGTTTAGGCAGGCATCAAGATCGGTGCAGGCTTGGAGGGCCGAATGGCCTGTTCCTGTGCTGTACTGTTCTTTGTTCTTCTTCTTTTTGTCAGTGGCCTTTCATCAGAACATTTGTCAAGATTTTGTTTTGCACAGTTTAACTTTTCATTTTGCAGTTCAATCTTGATTTTTTTTGAAAAAAGATAAATTGTTTTCATACTGAATTGGACTGTTTCACAGTCAAGGCACTAAGTTTCAATCTTCCACTTAGCTGCAAACAGATTGGAAAGAAGTAGCCCAGCATTCACATGCTTGTTTTTCTCATTTTCAGTGGCTTTTTTGAGATGGAAGCTTGCTGTGTTGGACATTGCAGGCATGATGCCAGATTCATTCTCTCCTCAAGGCAGCATATTGGAGCTCCACTTACTTCTTGATTTTCTGAAAGCTGTATTTTCCTTAACTGTATATTCTTAGTTGGAGCCTATCTTTGTGGACTATGTCCTCCAAGTTGCGATGTGGAGCAAAGGTCTATGCAGGAAATAACTAGATGTAAACTTATTTTCAAACATTTTTTTTTGCCAGAAAATACCTGAACTGGTATGACTACTGTAAATAGTTTTACATCTGTTACATTAAATTATAATGCTTGAATTCATGAGCCCATGTTTAGCCAAATTATGTCGGTAATATGTATTGTCTATTCCATACTCATTTAATAACATAAAAAGTTGTTTTCTGAATCTGATGCCTTTTCTACTTATTACTTGCACAAGGATGTCATATGATCCATATGATTATAAACCAGTTCTTTTAATAAGTCATATCTTCATTTACGTGTTGTGAAATATTAGATCTCGTCCTTTAATTTTGTTTTAATTGGGTCCAATAGTGATTTGCAAATGCTTAAAATCTGTTGATTTTAGAGACCTTCAAAATAGATGCAACTAAATAGCATGATTCAGACACACCCTAATCACAGCTCGTCGTATCTTAGGATGCAAAGTGTTATAGCAGAAACACTCTTCCCGCCACCCTCATCCCCCTCACCCATCACTAGGCTATCTCCCAAGGCATGGGCACCTCTCTAAAACAGCTATGTGGCACCAATCCTTTCAGTTGAGGGACAGCAACATTCAGCGACTCCTATCATCACCCAGTGTCTACACATACATTTCCTGGATAGGTTACTGGATAGTATTCAGCAGTTGGATTATCACAGAATTGTTAGAGCGCAGAAGGAGGCCATTCGGCACATTGTATCCTCATTGGCTCTCTGAAAGACCAGTTCACTTAGTGCCATTCCCCCACCTTCTCCCCATAACCCTGCACATTCTTCCTTTTCATATAACAGTCTAATTCCCTTTTGAATGCCTCAATTGAATCTGCCTCCACCATGCTGTCCGGCAGTGCATTCCAGACCTTAACCATTCGCTGCGTGAAAAAGTTTTTCCTCATGTCACTTTTGCTTCTCTTACCCATTACTTTAAATCTGTGCCCTCTCATTCTCGATCCTTTTATGAGTGGGAACAGTTTCTCCCTATCTGCTTTGTCCAGACCCCTCAAAATTTTGAATACCTCTAGCAAATCACCTCTCAGCCTTCTGTTCTCCAAGGAAAACAGTCCTAATTTCTCCAATCTGTCTTCATAACAAAAGTTCCTCATCCCCAGAACCATTCTTGTGAATCTTTTCTGCACTCTCTCCAATGCCCTCACGTCTTTCTTGAAGTGCAGCGCCCAGAACTGGACGCAATACTCCAGCTGAGGTCAGACTACTGTGTTATATAAGTTCAACATAACTTCCTTGCTGTTGTACACGATGCCCCTATTAATAAAGCAGAAGATTCTGTATGCTTTATTAACCGCGCTCTCAACCCGTCCTGCCACCTTCAACAACTTATGCACCCAGGTCCCTCTGCTCCTGCACTCCCTTTAGAATTGTACCTTTTATTTTATATTGTCACTCCATGTTTATCCTACCAAAATGTTTCTCTGCATTGAACTTCATCTGCCACCCATCTGCCCATTACACTTGTCTATGTCCTTTTTTATGATCTATTTTTCCCCTCTTCCCTTTTTTGTGGCTGAAACTGGCACAAATAATTGCCAACCAGACATCAAAACAAGGGCCTTAGTCATCTCTATAGCTCTGCACTAAACTATGTCCTATATTTAATTACTGAGCTATCAGGGATGCTTCAGTAAAAACATTTTCAGCAATGCTGTTTGAAAAAAATAATTTGTAATTGTGCAGATGTTTTCTTGAATCCCTCGTTCTTATTTATCTCTGCTGTAAGTTGATAATGTGTACCTCTGGTGTTGTGTGATGTCTGTTTTTGCCTTGCTAGCCATCTTGACTTAGGGTAAAGTCCTCATGTACCAGGTAACCCAAATCAATGTGAAACCAAGGGACCAATAAGAAGACGTGGTGGGCAGAATAACCAAGATTGCAGTCTCTATGTAACTGTACGATTTGTGACAGTTAACCATTGAGACTAGCATTATTCAATTTGATGTCAGTATCAATTAGTTTTGCTTTGACCCAAATGTAGACGTAAATGTGTACAGACCCTTGAGCGATGAATATAAAATATGACAGTTTCACCATAAAAATAGAAAATAGTTTGGTCGTGTTGGTAAATTAGAATTACTATTTTTTGCATTCTTGTTTCTCATGTTGACATTTTGGCTGAAATGATGCAGAAAATAAGGGCGACTGTGCTTGTCAGAAAAATATTTCCATTCAATTTTAGTCTGGAAATCCATTTACATTTCCAGTAAAGATTTGTTTAATTATGGTATGAAGTAGGATTACTACATTGGACCAAGAAGAAGAGATTATTAAAGAGTATTATTGAGCAGAAGAAAAAGCCAGAAGCAATGGAGACAGGTCTTGAAACAATGCATTTTACTAAATTTGTCAGTGGCAGAGGTATCCAAACCTTTTCTCTTTTTGTGGGCTGCGTAGGTGCATATCGTAGAGCCTTGAACCACAGATAAAGTTTAAATCCATGCTCACACTAATTCCAAGCTGCTGACATGAACTGGTGTGAGTGTTCAGATTTAGTGTGAAGCAACCATGGTGAAATAAGCAGTTCCAAAACTCTGGCCTACAAAATTCAAACAGGAGAAACCAGCAAATAATAGAAGCACAAATACAGCAGTGTTGCCTTGACTGGAGATGGGGAAGGAAAGAAACAGTTTGATATAAGGCTCTGTTGGCCATTCAGATCAGGTTTGTTCCTGAGAAGACACTTATGTGGAAGCTAGACCTTTTGTACTTCGGGAATGAAAGTATATATTTATTTCTGACTCAACTGCTTGCTTTGATGGGGATAAAAAAAGTTTGTAGGTCAGCACAGTGCACAACTGGTGATTACAGTTTTGGCAGAACATGGAGCAAGAGTATGATATTCATTCCTTTTCTTTAACCTACTAACTTTGAGGCCACTTGGGGTTTTGAAACAACTAGTTCTTCACTGTAGCCTTGCACTGATTGAAAAGATACCCGAAGTATAAAAATACAGCCAAGTAATCAGATATTTATTGAATGTCAGTGCAGAAATTGAGTGGCTATGGGTCCAAGTGACAGTAGATTCTAAATAATGTACAGCATTTGAGATTGGGTGGGATAATTAGATTCCTGTTTAATTTTGATGAGCTGGGCAGATAATCTTGGGAGCCTTTACCCTAGATTTCAGTTCCTGCTTTTGGGATAGCAGTGCATATGTACCACTTTTCTATGTTCTTTGTAATAAAATGGAACTGGCCTCCATGTTAACCAGCTGCAGAGCTGAAATCTGATGGTTGCACACATTATTCCAGTTAATTCTGCTGATTTTGGGCTGTGTATGTGTGGATGGATATTTTAACTCTAACCACACGATATAAACCGGGCAATTGAGTAGTTACAATGCCCCAGGTTATGTACTTGCCAGAAAGCCACCTGCAGATTCAGATTTGGACAGATGCTTCTGGACAGTTGTCTAAGCTGCCTGCCCAAAGCCAGTGTGGTCCTAATTGACTTGTGTTAATTGTGGTCTGATGGCATTATCGGGCCCCAGCAACAATTTTTTTTTGTTTATTCATTCATGAGATGTGGTTGCCGCTGGCGAAGCCAACATTTATTGTCCATCCCTAACTGCCTTTGTGAATGTGCTGGTAACAACTAAGTGGTTTGCTAGACCATTTCAGTTAAGATTCAATCACATTGCTTTTGAGCTGGAGTCACATCGAGGCCAGATTAGTTAAGGGTGGCAGGTTCCCTTCCCTAAAGGTCATTAGCGAATCAGTAGGGTTTTTATGGCAATTTCATGGTCACTTGATTTCACTTAAGTCTGAGTCTGGACGCCACCACAGCCTTCCTGCCAGGCAAATGCCAGCTTAAAGAGGATTGAGACACCAAAGAGGCCCTGCAAGTAAGTTATTTTTACTTTAGCTGCTGTAGGCGCAACAAAGTAAAGCGCCCACCAAGGAAAGCTGCCCATGGCGTCGCAGATGACATGAAAATTGGTGGTGTCGTAAATAGTGACGAGGAAAGCCTTAGATTATAGGACGATATAGGTGGGCTGGTAAGATGGACAGAGCAGTGGCAAATGGAATTTAATCCTGAAAAGTGTGAGGTGATGCATTTTGGGAGGAATATGCAATGGATTGTGGGACCCTAGGAAGTACAGAGGGTCAGAGGGACCTTGGTGTACTTGTCCATAGATCACTGAAGGCAGCAGCACAGGTAGATACCGTGGTTAGGAAGGTATATGGGATACTTGCCTTTATTAGCCGAGGCATAGAATATAAGAGCAGGGAGGTTATGATGGAGCTGTATAAAATGCTGGTTAGGCCACAGCTGGAGTACTGTGTACAGTTCTGGTCACCATACTATTGGAAAGATGTGATTACACTGGAGAGGGTGCAGAGGAGATTCACAGGCTGTTGCCTGGGCTTGAGCATTTCAGCTATGAAGAGAGACTGGATAGGCTAGGGTTGTTTTCTTTAGAGCAGAGAAGGCTGAGGGGGGATCTGATTGAGGTATACAAAATTATGAGGGGCATAGATAAGGTAGATAGGAAGAAACTTTTTCCCTTAGCGGACGTGTCAATAACTAGGGGGCATAGATTTAAGGTAAGGGGCAGGAGGTTTAGAGGGGATTTGAAGAAATTTTTTTTTTACCCAGATAGTGGATGGAATCTGGAACACACTGCCTGAAGGGGTGGTAGAGGCAGGAACCCTCACAACATTTAAGAAGTATTTAGATGAGCACTTGAAATGCCATAGCATACAAGGCTGCGGGCCGTGCTGGAAAATGGGATTAGAATAGATAGGCTCGATGACTGGCCCGGACACGATGGGCCGAAGGGCCTGTTTCTGTGCTGTACAACTCTATGACTCTACCCCCACCGTCGGATGGTCTGCATACCCCTTCCACACACTTACCTGAGTGTTGGTGGGCAGCCAAAGGCCCCCAATTCTCTAGTGATGGACAGCTGCTCTCTGCCCACTTCCCACCCTTTTGCATGTTAATGAGGCTTGGCGGTTAAAATCGTCACAGCTGGCAGGAAACAAAGTGAAATCAATGGTTTCCACTGGCAGTTAAGATTCTCCTTGCCCTCTCCTCTTCCTCCTCCTTCCCAATCTCTGTATGTGGCAAGCAGATCTGCCTAGAAATTTGACACTGAGCCGCTTCCATATGTCAACGTACTTGCTTCATTATGCTGCTTTGTTTTAACATACTGCAGAATTGGTTCAGCAGATTTACAAACCATCTGGGATGTCCAAGCAGCAACAGCGGTTTTGGAGATCTGGGAGGAATTGGGTTCTCACAAGTATAATGTATAAGTACCTCTGAATAATAGCCGGTTACCAACTATCCACGTGATTATGACAGCTTGGTAAACCAGTCATTATTTTTATGCTATTTATATTTAAATATATATTTTACTTGAAAGTGCTTTTAAATGCAAAATATGTGGCGAGCAGATATGTCAACAGCAAACAAATGTTATGAGTGAAATTCGTATTCAAAAAGAGTGAGACACACTTCAAATCTGTCAAAACGTATCAAGCGGTATGTATTTTTAATGTTGAGATCCATCAAAATAGGCAATGTTTTTGAACCAAAATGTGTGAATAGCACTTAAGATGAGTGAGACAAAACAGACCTGCTGTGAGCATGATCTTTTTAAAAAGTCAGATGTCGCTGCAGTTAATTTGATTGCTGTGTTAAGTGCAGCACTTTATTTAGTCATATAAAGCCATCCACAGTTTTTGTGTTCTATGCATTAATGAACAAGCTGATGCAGTTGAAAGATCACTTGCCAATTCAGTGCTACTCACTAATGCATAGCACAGCACGTCTGCATATCTGCACATGCACACATTGAAATGCACTTGTTGTGAGGGATATAGGAACTGACGCAATTCAAATGTTTATGTATTTTTAGGATGTTGATAAGATGTGACAGGTCATTTCAAATTTGGTTATTGGTAGCTTGTTTTCCTGCAGCTAGGGAAGATACCTACTGCTGTCCAATATGCCCAATGTTACTTTAAAGGCATTATTGTTGAGCAAATTTGCATTGATTGAGGCAAAGTAGCAATCACTTAACATAGCCTGCTGGCTTCAGACCTTTTCTTCTACTGCAGTCCAGTCTTCAAAGGGTGTGATAGGTATATTCCAGGCTGTGGCCCTGTTAGTCTGTTCTGCCATTTTCGCTCTACTGCAGCTGATGTACCCTGTCCTTATGGAGCTGCTTCTTCTTCTTTGGCCTCCTTGTCTTGAGAGACAATGGGTAAGCGCCTGGAGGTGGTCAGTGGTTTGTGAAGCAGCGCCTGGAGTGGCTATAAAGGCCAATTCCAGAGTGACAGACTCTTCCACAGGCACTGCAGATAAAATTGGTGTTGCACAGTTGGCTCTCTCCTTGCGCTTCTGTCTTTTTTCCTGCCAACTGCTAAGACTCTTCGACTCGCCACGCTTTAGCCCTGCCTTTATGGTTGCCCGCCAGCTCTGGCGATCGCTGGCAACTGACTCCCACGACTTGTGATCAATGTCACAGGATTTCATGTCGCGTTTGCAGACCTCATTAAAGCGGAGACAAGGACGGCTGATGGGTCTGATACCAGTGACGAGCTCGCTGTACAATGTGCCCTTGGGGATCCTGCCATCTTCCATGCGGCTCACATGGCCAAGACATCTCAGGCGCCGCTGACTCAGTAGGGTGTATAAGCTGGGGATGTTGGCTGCCTTGAGGATTTCTGTGTTGGAGATACGGTCCTGCCACCTGATGCCAAGGATTCTCCGGAGGCAGCGAAGATGGAATGAATTGAGACGTCGCTCTTGGCTGACGTACGTTGTCCAGGCCTCGCTGCCGTAGAGCAAGGTACTGAGGACACAGGCCTGATACACTTGGACTTTTGTGTTCTGTGTCAGTGCGCCATTTTCCCACACTCTCTTGGCCATTCTGGACATAGCAGAGGAAGCCTTTCCCATGCGCTTGTTGAATTCTGCATCTAGAGACAGGTTACTGGTGATAGTTGAGCCTAGGTAGGTGAACTCTTGAACCACTTCCAGAGTGTGGTCGCCGATATTTATGGATGGGGCATTTCTGACGTCCTGTCCCATGATGTTCGTTTTCTTGAGGCTGATGGTTAGGCCAAATTCGGTGCAGGCAGCCGCAATCCTGTCGATGAGTCTCTGCAGACACTCTTCAGTGTGAGATGTTAATGCAGCATCGTCAGCAAAGAGGAGTTCCCTGATGAGGACTTTCCGTACTTTGGTCTTCGCTCTTAGCCGGGCAAGGTTGAACAACCTGCCACCTGATCTTGTGTGGAGGAAAATTCCTTCTTCTGAAGAGTTGAACGCATGTGAGAGCAGCAGGGAGAGGAAGATCCCAAACAGTGTAGGTGCGAGAACACAGCCCTGCGTAGGCCAAAATGCCATGAATTCCTGCACAGATGCTAGTCCAAGTTTAATGTTATCAATAGAATTAGTAAAGTGTTGTCTCAGCTGTTATTTTTGTACTTCAGAAGGAAGTGCAATTTAAAACTTAAGTAAAAAATAATGCAAGCTGCTCCTTTGCCTCTTGATACTGCTCATCTGTTAATTTTAATAAACTTGTTGTGTGGATTTTAGCCAACATCTCTCATCTGATGAATTATTTAATCTTCACCTTACTGAAGGGTGGGTGATCCTGAGAGCTCATATTTTAACCAGTAAGCTAAAAACAGTAACCAGTGTTCCTTCTTGACCCCTGGGCAGTCCTGTGTTGCCAGATATTAGGAGTGTTCTTTGGAGCAGAGCAGGATGCAAATTTATAGCTAAAGCTTAAATGTAGTGAGTGTTCCTTTTTTTTTTACAAGTAATGACACTGAAGCGCTTATGCAATCAATGTTGATGAAAATATTAACATTTGTCATTTCTTACTTTTGATTTTAGAAACAAGTTAGTAATTTTGGTAACACAAGAAACTATATTGCCAGTCTGAACAGCTCATCAAATGGAAGTTCCTTTATCTTGTAATTATTTGAAGTAGAGGAAGATGTAGACTACAAGGAAAGACCATGGAAATGGGATTAGTTTTGCCTTGATATAGCTAAGAGCCAACATGAACACTATCAACTGTGCTGTAAACTTGTATGGTTTTATGATACCTGCTTGCTGCATATTCATCACATTTCTTTCCTATTCAGTAATATTTCAAATGTTCACTATATTCTGGTACAATTGTTTTTCTTTTTTATGAATATACGTGAGCCGATGAAACAAGCATGTTGTTAAATCTGGCAATATGCAACTTTAAAGTATTTTGCAAACTTGTGACAGTCATGCACTAGATGCAACACTTAATTATGTAGTAGGAGGATTGCAAATTCTGCTTCAGCTCATCATACAAAAGAAGCAGAGACGTTCTGAGATCCCAGTTCATTTTGCCTCATTGACTAGTACTGGGGCAAAGAAAGAGGATGTTAAATTGTAATAATCAAATCGTCATCCAGTATTAGAGTTCATTTGACTGATTTTTACCCTTAAGCTTTGACATACCTGAATCTCTTGACTAGATTTCTACATCCCATCCCATCTTCTGCAGAGGGCTATATTTTATGCTAATATCATTTTTAAGGTTTTTTTTATTCCTGTTGACCAGTGTTAACCACATTATACTTGGTCTGAAACACACATGTGGTTTCTTGTAAGTGCAGAAAATGTATTGCCTGGTACTCTGCGGTTGAGCATTTTTGTGCTGTAAGGCTAATTAATTTAAGTATTGTAGATGACATTTTCACAGATGTATCTAATGGTTAGATCTTTCTCTTTCATATTTCTGGAAGCTAATGGTTAGCTTTTTCTCTTTAATATTTCTGGAACAGTGATAAAATATGATCATGAGACTAGAGTAAAAACCTGATTCCTGAGATATGATTTTGTACATAATTTAGTGGAATTTCTCACTCATGTTAGCTGGATCCTATTGTCTCCTTTGAGTTGTTATGAAATAAAGCAAGCAGAATGATAGAAATAAAAGCAAAATACTGCAGGTGCTGGAAATCTGAAACACAAACAAGAAATTCTGGAAATACTCAGTAGGTCTGCAGCAGCTGTGGAGAGAGAAGCAGAGTTAATGTTTCAGGTCAGTGACCCTTCATCTGCTTCTCTCTCCACAGATGCTGCCAGACCTGCTGGGTATTTCCAGCATTTCTTGTTTGTGAAGCAGAATGATTGGTTTGAATTATAGTAGGACTACAATGCATTGGAATTAACAGACTCTGCATTAGTAATGATAACAAATGAATTAGAGGCCTGTATTTGCTTCACCATTTTCTGGTACAAGGTCACATAAAATGTAAAACACATTGTGTTATATTCTATTTCACCCATGAGAATTGAATTATAATATTAAAAATGGAACAGGTGTCGGCTGTAGATAGAGTACACTGGATTCAAAAATCTAATTGCTGCAGTATACTGCTCGTGTCTGTTTCATTTCAATTCACTTGAATGTAGTTTAGATTTGTTATACCTTTTCTAGCATATTAGAAAGATAATATATTGTGTTGTACACAATATAATGACTTGCCTTTTGTACCTCGACATTTTAGAAGCTTGATCACAAAGGAACTTGTACAGTAAAGTCACAGTAAGAACTCATCTAAGCTACTGTGCTTGAGGAAATCTCACGCATGTTATGTTACACATGGCGAATGACTACTGCCTTATTCTTGAGCCCCTTTGCCTTTTTATCCATTTTCTGTTGGCTTCCTCTCCTGTTTTTTGCCTCCTGCCCATACCCTTTTACCTTCCTGCAATTTTTTTCTGTTTCCTTGCTTCCTGGTCCCATTTGCCAATGGTGCCCCACCAGACTCTTCTTCCTGCATCAACCCAGGCTCTCCTCTTTTTTGTAAAGGTTTATGGCTCCCTCTAATCTCAACTGAGCCATTCTTCACTGCATCTACTGTGACACTCAGTCGCAACTCCACTGTAGCCTTTAACCAAACTTTTGTTCTCTTTTTTCCAGTGTTCTGCCAACCTGAAATACTTCTAACCTTTCAATCTGGTCATCCCCCTCTATCCCATCTACACCATCTTTCAACCCCATTCTGTTGCCTATAACTTAAACCTGGTCCTCCAAATGATTATTGTTTTCCCATCCATGAACTAACCCAGGGAGTATATTTACATCATTTTACCTTTTTACTCCTTTCCTTGCCTTTAGAATCCTCCTTGAGACTGTTGAGTTGGGTGCTCTCATGATGTAACTCATCTCTTTCCCTTCTCCCCCTTCCTTCTTGATTTCTACTCCATAGGAAACTTAAGAATGGGAGCAGAGCCTGTACCGCTAGTCAGTTAGTTTATAGCTTACCTGCACCTCAACTCCTTTAACTTGCCATTGCTCCATATTACTTGATACCATTACCTAACAAAAATCTGTCGATCTCAGTCTTGAATATAGTTACGGACAGGCAGTAAGGGTGTTGGTTCCCACTGTTCACCTCCCAACTGACAGTCATGTTTTGTTTAAAATGATGAGTGAGCCCCTCAGTGTTTTTAGGGTCAAAATAAACAGACAAATTACAGTTTTTTGTGGTAGGTTTTAAAACAGAAGATTAATTATTTATTGAACAATATTCATTCCCAGAAATGTTTACGACACTCCTCATGCATATAATCGCTCTCACATGCAATCTCAAGAGAAGATAGAAGGTAAAGGGTAGATGTTCGTGGTTTACAGTAAACCTGTTGAAACTTCTAAAGACAGTCTCTTTTAAAGAGGCAGGCCTGGATGGTGGTAGTTTTGAACTTGTTGAGGTGTTGTCGATTTCTGGTGGTTAATATTTCCAACTGGAGCTGGCAGTCGCATTCAATTCCCTACTGCACCAAGTTGAAGTATAGCAGCAGGGCTTTTTCTTCTTAAGGCTGGATCTTCCACAGCCCTTGACTGTAGAGCTTGGCTCGGGTATAAAATTAAAACCCGATCACAGCCAACCCGACTCGGGCTCGAGTCCTTCAATTTTTTTTCATGCCCGACCCAACCTAAAAATATCAAACATGTTACTAGTACAGAAAAAAATGGCGTCAAAAAGTAGATTAAAAAAAGAACAATACAAAACAGAACCCGACCCCACCCGGCCCGAGCCCGAATGCTGGACACAGAATATAGACCCGACCCGACTCATGTCGTCGGGTTTGGTTTGGTCGGGTAGCCAGGCTTTACCTGGCTGGACTCCTTCTGTGATGTTGTTTTGATCTCTCCCTCTCTCTCCAGAGGGTTACCTTTTAAAGGTCAAAATTCATTAAATTACACTTACTGTTGTTGACACATGGCTTTCTCTGCTGGTGTGACCACAAAATGGACCAGGATGTGGAATCCATGGTTATCTATTCATGTTTGAATGAGTACTATTCAGTTATGGTGTGTCTACTTCACACTTCCTTTGTCTCTGAAGAAAACCATCCAATTTGGAGATGTCTCTTGATGGTTCCAGGAAGGGTGTCATTGTCACCTCTTCTGGAATGTATCCTTCTCTCCTATCAAGACAATGAAACAGTTTGAATACACAGATCAAGTCATCTGACCTTTGGCCTTTTTTTATATTCGTTCTTTCATGGGATGTGGGTGTCGCTGGCTAGGCCAGCATTTATTGCCCATCCATAATTGCTCTCGAGAAGGTGGTGGTGAGCTGCCTTCTTGAATTGCAGCAGTCCTTAGGGTGTAGGTGCACCAACAGTGCTGTTAGGAAGAGAGTTCCAGGATTTTAACCCAGCCACAGTGAAGGAATGGTGATATAGTTCCAAGGCAGAATGGTGTGTGGCTAGGAGGGGAACTTGCAGGTTGTGGTGTTCCCATGCATTTGCAGCTTATGTCCTTCTAGGTGGTAGAGGTCGCAGGTTTGGACGGTGCTGTCGAAGAAGCCTTGGTGAGTTGCTGCAGTGCATCTTGTAGATGGTGCACACAGCTGCCACTGTACGTCGTGGTGAAGGGAGTGAATGTTGAAGGTGGTGGATGGGGTGCTAGTCAAGTGGGCTGCTTTGTTCTGGATGATGTCGAGCTTCTTGAGTGTTGTTGGAGTTGCATGCATCCAGGCAAATGGAGAGTGTTCCATCACACTCCTGACTTGTGCCTTGTAGATGGTAAACAGGCATTGGGGACACAAGAGGTGAGTAATCTGCCGCAGGATTCCTAGCCTCTGACCTTCTCTTGTAGCCACAGCATTTATGTGGCTACTCCAGTTCAGTTTCTGATCAATGGTAACTGCCGTGATGTTGATAGTGGGGGATTCAGCGATGGTAATGCTGTTGAGCATCAAGGGGAGGTGGACAGATTCTCTCTTGTTAGAGGTGGTCATTGCCTGGCACTTGTGAGGCACAAATGTTACTTGCCGCTTATTAGCCCAAGCCTGGATGTTGTCCAGGTCCTGCTGCATGTGGATACAAGCTGCTTCAGTACCTGAAGAGTCACGAATGGTGCTGAACATTGTGAAATCATCACTAACCATTCCCACTGCTGTCCTTATGATGGAGGGAAGGTAATTGATGAAGCAGCTGAAGATGGTTGGGTCTCGGAACTACCCTGAGGAACTCCTGAAGTGATGTCCTGGGACTGAGATAATTTACGTCCAACACCCATGTTTCGGCCAATGCTATAATGAGGTCAGGTGCTGATTGGCCCTGGAGGAACCCAAACGGAGCATCAGTGAGCAGCTATTGCTGCATAAGGGGCACTTGATAGCATTGTTGACAATCCTTTCCGTCACTTTGCTGATGATCGAGAGTAGACTGGTCCGGTGGTAATTGGCCGGGTTGGAATTGTCCTGCTTTTTGTGCACAGGACATACCTAGGCAATTTTCCACATCGATGCCAGTGTTGTAACTGTACTGGAACAGCTTGATTAGGGGCACGGCTAGTTCTGGAGCATGTCTTCAGTACTATTGCTGGAATGTTGTCAGGAACCATAGCCTTTGCAGCATCCAGTGACTTCAGCCGTTTCTTGCTATCACGTGGAGCAAATTGGATTGGCTGAAGACTGGCATCTGTGATGCTGGGACCTCAGGAGAAGGGCGAGATGAACCATCCACTCGGCACTTTGGCTACTTCAGTGTTTGATTAGTCAAAGTGTACAGTTCCAGAGAGATGAGGGAAGAGAAAGGATTATAAAATAGCTTGTATTTCCAGCATTTTCAACTTTATTGCCTTTTCTGCGCCCATGCATGAACATGGACAAAAGAGCTGAACTCCAGAGGTGAGGTGAGAGTGACTGCCCTTCACATAAAGGCAGGATTTGACCGACTATGGCATCACGGATCCCTAGCAAAACTGGAGTCAATGGGAATCAGGGGGAAATCTCTCTGCTGGTTGGAGTCATCCCTAGCACAAAGGAAGATGGTTGCGGTTGTTGGAATTCAATTATCTCAGTCCTAGGATATTACTGCAGGAGTTCCTCAGGGTAGTGTCCTAGGCCCAACCATCTTCAGCTGTTTCATCAATGACCACCTCTCCATCATAAGGTCAGAAGTGGGGATGTTTGCTGATGATTGCACAATGTTCAGCATCATTTGCGACTCCTCAGATACTGAAGCAGCCCGTGTCCAGGTGCAGCAAGTCCTAGACAGCATCCAGCTTGGGCTGATAAGTGGCAAGCGACATTCGTGCCAAACAAGTGCCAGGCAATGACCATCTCCAACAAGAGATAAACTAACCATTGGCCCCTTGACGTTCAATGGCATTACCATTGCTGAATCTCCCACTATCAACATCCTGGGGGGGAGGGTCACCATTGACCAGAAACTGAACTGGACCAGCCACATAAATGCTGTGGCCACAAGAGCAAGTCAGAGGCTAGGAATTTTGTGGCGAATAATTCACTTCCTGACTCCCCAATGCCTGTCCAACATCGACAAGGCACGTCAGGAGTGTGATGGAATACTCTCCACTTGCCTGGATGCATGCAGCTCCAACAACACTCAAGAAGCTCGACACCATCCAGGACAAAGCAGCCCACTTGATTGGCACCCCATGCACAAACATTCAATCCCTCCACCACCGACGCACAGTGGCAGCAGTGTGTTCCATCTACAAGATGCACTGCAGCAACTCACCAAGGCTTCTTCGACAAGGACAAGGGCAGCAGATGCATGGGAACACCAGCACCTGCAAGTTCCCCTCCAAGCCACACACCATCCTGACTTGGAACTATGTCACTGTTTCTTCACTGTGACTGCTCAAACTCCCTTACTAACAGTACTGTTGGTGTACCTACACCCCAGGACTGCTGCGGTTCAAGAAGGCAGCTCACCACCACCTTCTTGAGGGCAATTAGGCATGGGCAATAAATGCTGGCCTAGCCAGCGATGCCCACATCCCCTGAACGAGAAAAAAAAATGCATTTTTCTGTTTTTTAATCTTTTATCATTCATTTCTTTCTTGCAGCTTCTGTTTGAAAGTAAGATCTCATTAGATAAGTTTAAATTCTCGGTTGATAGTTTAATTAATTTGAAACAAATGTTGGTGCTGTACTGCAGTTGGCACTTAAATTGTACTAATCAGAGTGATCAACAAGAAAGCTAATGAAAACGGAAGTGTTTTGCTTTCTTGAGCATATGTTTGATATGTTTGATGCAAAAAGATTAGGTGAATGTGTTGACTACAATTTCCATAATCTGTCTATCCAGAGCAAAATGGATTTATTCTTTCTGCTCTTGTGGTTCACAGTTTGGGTAAAGTATTTTAAACCAATCAGCAAAGTTGCGCTATTAAAAACTAATGTTTTCTGTTCTAAAAAGATTGAAAAGCTCATGTGGATGAAGTGAAATTGGCTGCTCCAATTTCTTGGACATCTTTGTTCTAGCTGATCATAGCTTTAAATATTACTGACAATGCATTGGTTGTTGTGGTTGGTCAGGTTGCCTGGTGTTGATTCAATTCTAGTAGTTTGAGATATTTAGTATCGAATGTTGTCCATTCAAATTACAAAATTCTTGAAGAAAATCTTTTAGGCTCTTTTTGAATATAATGGACATTTTGAGAAATAACCAGAGAAGAGTAAAGAAGATTGCCATTCAAGAAGACACAAAAACAAACTTGATGAAATGAAACCAAAACCAACTGAATTCTTCAACAGCTCAGCTAATCTCCTACATAGAGAAAGGAATCGTATTTGAAAGTTCAAGTTAGATACTGAAAATATGCAGGTACCTGTTTGAACTCTGCCAAATACATGCTGCAGCCTTGAAAATTCTACTTTACTATGACACAGTTTGAACCCACCATGCTCACACTGCTGTAATGTGTTTTAGATTCTGTTTTTGAATGTACTAAGAATGTAAAGTTGCTGATTCTGAACATTAAAAAATGCTAACTGCTGCAGTTACAGATGTAATTAAATCAAGCCATTAGTAAGTGTAGTATCTTTGAGCTCCTCCCAAGTATGTTAGGGGTTTGTACGAAATGTTTGCAGTACTACATTATAGTCATGTTAACCATTTTCTGTTGCGGTTTTATCATTTATTGAGTTGGTTTATCTGGTACAAATTTAAAGACAAACCGCATATAGAACCCCAGATATAAACAGTGAATCTTGATTCAATTGTTTCTACTTGTTCGTTTCGTCTTTTCATTTTCCTACAATTCCTCCATGATGTAGTGTTATTGCTGTGTACAGGGTGTATATGATTAAAAAAAAATGCTGAAGATACTCAGCAGGTCAGGCAGCATCTGTGGAGAGAAAGGCAGAGTTAATGTTTCAGGTCGATGATGTTTCAGCATGTAATTAGGAGAGCTAATAGAATGTTATCGTTCATCGTGAGGGGAATTGAATACAAAAGTAGGGAGGTTATGCTTCAGCTATACAGGGCACTGGTGAGACCACATCTGGAGTACTGTGTACAGTACTGGTCTCCTTATTTAAGGAAGGATGTAAATGCGTTGGAGGCAGTACAGAGAAGGTTTACTAGACTGATACCTGGAATGGGCGGGCGATCTTATGAGGAAAGATTGGACAAGCTAGGCTTGTATCCGCTGGAATTTAGAAGAATAAGAGGCGACTTGATTGAAATATATAAGATCTTGAGGGGTCTTGACAGGATGGATGTGGAAAAAATGTTTCCCCTTGTGGGAGAATCTAGAACTAAAGGTCACTGTTTTAAAAATAAGTGGTTGCCCATTTAAGACAGAGATGAGAATTTTTTTCTCTCAGAGGATCGTGAGTCTTTGGAATTCTCTTCCTCAAAAGGCAGTAGAAGCAGAGTCTTTGAATATTTTTATGGCAAAGGTAGATAGATTCTTGATAAGCGAGGGGGTGGAAGGTTATCGGGGGTAGGTGGAAATGTGGAGTAATCAGTTCAGCCATGAACTTACTGAATGGCGGAGCAGGCTTGAGGGGCTGAGTGGCCTACTCCTGCTCCTAATTCGTATGTTCGTATGTTCATGGGTTCTGGTGAAAGGTCATTGATCCGAAATGTTAACTCTGCTTTTCTCTCCACAGATGCTGCCTGATCTGCTGAGTATTTCCAGCATTTTCTGTTTTTGTTTCAGATTTCCAGCATGCACAGTATTTTGCTTTTGTATACCATGGAGTTTTCCTCAGTTGCAGTATGTAATGGATATTTCCCATCATATTATTTCCCTTTGAGTGTTAGAGATACTGAACAAAATTATTCCTAAAACAAACATTAGAGAGAGAATGAAATCTAACAGGTCTATTTTACTCAGATCATGTCAAATTGTATGGCTCAAAATTAACTCTAAAACAGGGCCTGAAATTTCCTTTGTGCACAAAACTCGGAAGTTAGACCCAAAAATGCGCCCTTTCTGCCAGTGTCGATCTACACTCAAATTTCCCATGAAGCTTGTTTAAATATGGCCAAATGTAAAATGGATGTAAATGAGCATAAACAATTGGGGGGCTGCAAGGGAAGTACTGAACTCACATCATAAACTTCTCTGAAAATTAAAGTTTCCATTCATTCAACCATCATTCATGCACATTAGGCACACTTGTTTCAGAACCTGCAATCAGGGAAGCTTTTCCATTTTAATGTGACTTATACTTGTGCCATGAAAATACATTCAAAGAAACAGAAAATACAAAGGGGGCCTCAGTGAGGTTTAAAAAAAAAGCTCAAAAAATTGCAATAAAACATCAGAAAATAGACTTTGCACCTGCTGTGCTGAAAATCTGGGCATAATTTTAAGAGTCACTGAGCAAGCGCAGTTGCAGGAAACTTGTATATGAGGCTCAAACTTGGGGGAAGGACCACTTGTACGGGCAGAGATGCATTCAGGCAGAGGGACTTAGAGAAGGCCATAAAAGATCAGGGAGATTTGGTCATAATCTACTTCATGTGCATAACTTGTGTCCAAAGTTCCACAATCCTTATGTCACGTAATTGATTTGTGCCACATTTACGTGTGTCCTCTGACAAAAAATAAATCAAAGCAGAGAAAAAGTACTTGTCAGATGTAACAATCAGAGCATCTTAACTTTGTATCCTAAAATTATGCCGTGATTCTTAATTTGTATATGAGGGAGGGCTGAGTGTTCTCGATCAACAATAGTACATTGTCTGCATATAAAGGAATTTTATATTCTTTACACTTATGCTGCATATCATTGCAGGAAAGCAGATAACCTTGCCTTATGTCTCTAGCCAACTTAAACAAAGGGGAAATTATATTGTTTGATGGAACTGAAGCTAAATGAACCATGTGATGGCTAGTTCTTGGCAGATGAAGATCCATGTACAGAATTGGTAACGCAATGAAAATGTGGCTAAAGTCTAATATACTGAGGGTGTAGAATAGGTGTTTCCTCTACCAATAGCCTTCTCAACAGCCAACAAAAGGTCCATGGCAAGTAGTTTGAAATTATGTGCGAATTTCCGTGAAGTGTCAGTTTTTCGCAAATTTTACCTGCTCGCTATATATAATGCAGTTCAAGCATCCTCAACAATGCTTTGCATCCAGCGCAATAAAGAAATTAGCTTCTGGCTTTTGCAGTTAATCGGGTTCTTTCTTTGCCAGAACTGAAATAATGTTGGAGTGTTTGGAAAGACTTCAGCAACAGTGGTGTCAATTGGGGCAGGAATATTTTGTATGTACTCCATTCAAACCCAGTGATTTATGCTGTTAGATGCAACGCCCTACCCCCATTAGGTTTTCTACTTTGGCCAGCTATAGGGAGCATTCTAATGGATTGGGAAGCCATGGAGTCTTCAGATTCTCAAGGGCATTTAGGGTTGGGCAATAAATGCTGGCTTAGCCAGCGTTGCCCACATCCCATGAATGAATTTAAAAAAATTGCATAATAGCAGTCCTACTTAGGGACTGCTTCTTGTGATACTGATTGGTACAGAAGTCTGTAAAATTGTTGAAATTCCTGGTTAATTTTAAGGATAGGGAGAATAATGCATTTTCATGTTCCTGTGTTGCCAGGTGTCTATCAAGGCTATCTTGCTGCCCAATACCCAAAGGCCTTCTAGGCTTCAGTGTTTTTGTAGTTCTTTTGGGAATGATTTAATGCCTGATCTGAGACTAGATTAAAATCCCCACCCATAATCACTGGAAGTTTGGGGATCTCTCTAAGCGTTCTTGAAGAAATTGCGCCTGTTGAGTTTATAGGAGCATATATGTTGACAAGAATAACTGTGCACATACCAAGCTAACATAATCTAGCACACTAATATATCTTCCTTCTAAGAGACTTCTGATGCCTCAGGATATGCACTTTATCCTGAAAAATTGAGCATTTTGATGATGGTGGCATGTGGTCTTCCATGTGGGGTTTGCTACAGCAA
The DNA here is from genome assembly GCF_036365525.1 of Heterodontus francisci. Lineage (NCBI taxonomy): Eukaryota > Metazoa > Chordata > Chondrichthyes > Heterodontiformes > Heterodontidae > Heterodontus > Heterodontus francisci. The sequence goes on along the minus strand of NC_090379.1, from coordinate 88,657,387 downwards.
GTGAGGTGCCTGCCCAATTTATAGCATTAATGATTCAAATGGTCCCAGGCAGAATGTCCTGAAAATAGAATCCTGCGTTCTTTCTCTCTAACCTCTCTGGTATACCTCCTTAAATAGGGATTGTTCCTTCTACAGGGATTTCTAAGACATCTAGTTTATCAGCTACTACCAAGGTTTTTTACAGCACATTTGTTCCTATCCTGGAGGAGTCTATTTGGTAATCCACTGCAGGCAGTCTTTTCCGAAACTGCAACCATGCCCAGTTTTCCCTCATATGCACTTCAGTTTTGTCATTTTTGATGTATGATAGCTTCCTAAAAACCACTGTCCAGTCTGAAGGAGAGAGAGATTCCACTGATCCACCGTTGGCGACAGTAGTCCAAAGATAATGTATGTTAGTCACTTTTTTCTTCTATGTTTTCCCACTACTTTGCTCAGGGTTCAGATGTTACAGAAGGTCTTGGCGGGAAGTATTCCAGTTGCCGAACTAGCTCAGGCCAAATTCTCCATGGATTCAAATGACTTTGGTAAATAATCACTAGGAGCCTCACCAATTTGTCACTGTATTAACAAGTATATTATGTGACTGGTATAGATTTTGTTGCATCACTGATCTCCTTCCATCTTTTTTCTTTTCAGTTGGCTTCTCATTTTCCTTTTTACCCAGTTCCAAAACATCTTTATTTTCTCGCTATCACCTTAAACATTCCTCTCTTCGATTTCTCTTATTCTCCGCCCTCCTTCATTCCTTTCAATTTCTGTTCTTTTCTTTGACTTTTCTTTGCTTGTTTAACTCTGGAGGTACTGTTTTGTCTTTTACTCATTTTTGTCTTTCCTATTTCACTCTACTGCTATATGCTTCCCCTCAGAAATCTGCGCTGCCTCTTCTTTCTCTTGATGCTGCACACTCCTTTAACGTTATTTGGCTTTCATGTTTGTTTCCTCCTTTTTTAAAATCTCCAGTTTTCTTTCATTGGTCACTCTACCTTGAATGGGGAGGATCGAGGATGGTGCTGCTGCATGAGGTTGCAGGTGAGTGAATATGGCTGCTGAAATGATTAGCATCTCTGCCACCAGTAGCTGCCTAGTGCATAAGGGCCTTTGTAAACTAAAGCAAACGTATATCCTGCTGCTAATTACAGCAGGCTGAGGCTGCAGAATTTGGGGCATCTGGTTTGTTGGGTGTGGATTTGTCACTGATAAGCAGTTGAGCACGGACCTAGGCTTAAGTAAACAAAACACCATGTTTTCCACCAACCATACACAAAAGACATGAATAGCGAACACAACACGAGAAAATGATCCAAAAGAAAATGTAGCCAAGCTGGCTAAATATCAGAAGATTTAATTGCAATTGTACTTGGAAACACTTCAAGTACATTGCTATATGGGCAATGATGTGAATGAGGTAAACAAGTGGGTATAGCCCTTCCGGAAAACTGGCAGGTAAAGTTTGAGAGGCCTCTTTCATTGGGCCGATCAAAACAAAGAAGGGAAAGGAAAAGACTAGGTCATGGTTAAGATTTCAAGTATGCTAATTACTTAAGCAAAGACGCAAGTTTAAATCTTATCTATAATGGGACATTATTATTAAAAATGGCTTTAACCTTTCCGATCCAAATGGCTGTCAGTTTTAGTTTAGTTTAGAGATACAGCACTGATACAGGCCCTTCGGCCCACCGAGTCTGTGCCGACCATCAACCACCCATTTTATACTAATCCTACACTAATTCCACATTACTACCACATCCCCACCTGTCCCTACCACCTACCTATACCAGGGGCAATTTATAAAGGCCAATTAACCTATCAACCAGCAAGTCTTTGGCATGTGGGAGGAAACCGGAGCACCCGGAGGAAACCTACGCAGACACAGGGAGAACTTGCAAACTCCACACAGGCAGTCCCCAGAATTGAACCCGGGTCGCTGGAGCTGTGAGGCTGCGGTGCTAACCACTGCACCACTGTGCCACCCAGTGTCGCTCAGTCTTCCAGTTATGTTACCTGGGATTTACATGCAATTGCAAAGTGGGACAGCAGCCTTCACAGCTAAGAATTTTACTTCAAAGTACTTGGTTTGTGGATATAAAATGGTACAAGCCCAGCTAGAAGAGAAGAAAAGGAAGCTATTGTCTGAATGCTTTTAGCTCTTATTTTTGGAAAGCAAAATGGTATTAAAATTGATGTCCTTTGTTAAGACCAGGTGAGAAAGTTGTCTAGGGGTTCCGTCTCAGTCTTCACCTGGTCTAATGTTAGCAGGGTTTAATTTTAAACACACTGTGTTTTGAGCTGCCCCTTGATGAATCCTTGTTCACCGCTTTCCAATTATAAGGCAAAGAAATGAGCACAAACAGGCTTTCTTAGGTTTAAAGAAGAAACGTGAAATTTTATTGAACTTAAACTTTGCTTTTGGATCATTTTCTCGTGTTGTGCTCGCTATTCATGTCTTTTGTGTGTAGTTTGTGGAAAACATGGTGTTTTGTTTACTTAAGCAGTTGAGCATGGACTTAGGCTTATCAGTGACAAATCCACACCCAACAAACCAGATGCTCCAAACTCTGCAGCCTCAGCCTGCTGTAATTGGTCGCATGACATACGTTGCCTTAGTTTGTAAAGGCACTTATGCTGCAGGCAGCTACTGGTGGCAGAGATTCTAATCATTCCAGCAGCCATATTCACTCTCTTGCAACCTCTTCATGCAGCAGCACCATCCTTGATCCTCCCCATTCAACTCTAATTCGGTTGACGCCTACGGATGCACGAAACGCCCATGCTAGCATGCATACGTGATATACACATGCAAATACAATGTAAAAATTCCCCAAGTTGGCCAGCAGGGTGGTCACGTGACTGACTGGTTTGACCAGGTCTGTTCTGTGTATTTGGAGCAGGGGACAACTCCTTTGTTCCAACACTGTCTGCTAATATGCAAAAATGTTTTTCCGGCCAGGGCCTGGCAATTCCTTGTAACAGGCCTTCTCTTTTTCCCAGCAACAACTTAAAGTTTAATGTCCGTGTGGCGAAATTAATGTGCCTCATTCTTGGGGCCTGCATGAGATCCTCAAAGAAATCAATGTTGAATACGTTCTTATAAAACATGGAATATTGGTTTCAATAATTTGTAGAAATATTTTTTCAACTGACAACGTGGCAATGCCATGGCATATTGTTTCTATCTCTGTGATACAGGGTTACTTTGAATAGTGCTTTACAACATATTTTGAACAGCATGCTTCAGTTCCCTGTTCTATGTTGTGAAGTGAACTGTATTTGAATGAGTATAATGAGTCTTCAAAAATTCAGGTGGGAGATAGGAATTGTACCACTTTCTTGAGGGTGTAAAATAACCGCCTTATCACATGCCATTTGTAAATCAACTGGAGAGCAAGGTGGGGGGCGTTTTTACAACAGACCAAAGATTTATATTTGTTCTGCCTGCTTTGCCTGCATAAAATGTAATTAGTGCTGCTAAAGCAATGGCTTGATTTGTAGATGGCAGACAAATGCTTTCCCATGTTCTTTGATTAGGTATTTCACTGTGTCTGTGTGAAGCATTGCAGATACAAGGTATACATTGTTACAGAATTTCAGAGTATTTAGGGATGAAACTGTTGAAGTTGACATTACCATTTTGCTGTGGGAGTATTATGTTTACAGCCTTCTGAGTAAATTGTCATGCAATGCCTAGCTAAAGAATGCATAATGATTAATACCAGTTTTAAATTGATTTATAAAACAGCTTTCTACAATATGCAAGTACTTGAGTCTCCTTTTTTTAAACTTTAAAGAGGAATCTGGTTAAATGCAATTTATAGAGGCTTACCACCACATTTACAGGGATTTTAATGTAAATCAGGGTACGTTTACAGACCTGCTGAGTGAATCCAGCATTTCTTGTTTTTGTTTCAGATTTCCAGCATCCGCAGTATTTTGCTTTTATTTACGTTTACAGTTTTGTTTGCTGAAAACTATCTTTTGACTTAGTTTGTCTTTTAATAAACAATATCTATTGCAACTACTAGTATGAATTTCCATTTTAACCAGGTGTATAAACTAATTGGAGCCTCGAGAGCCTAATTGTTCCTTGATATATAAGTGAGATCGCATTGCTAACTTTTGGGCATCTTCCAGTAATGCCACTTCCAGTAATGAGCACAGTCACTGAACTAGTGAGTGCCTCTTCACTTGGCTGTTGATATTCTTCCATTTTTTGTTTGTGACTAATATCTTCAAACCTGTGTAATTTATCCACAAACTTATTTTGCAGGTGGCCCTATAACTTCAGTGATAGAGAGCTGCATATCGAATGAACTTGGGCCTGAAAACATATTTAGACTATCGTTTAGTTTGAGATCAAACTGGCCTTTCAGTGGGATGTCTTGTAGTTCCATTGCAGTTCAATTCTCTGAAACAAAAAGAGACACCAGCAGCAGTGAAAAATCTGTTTGCAGTCCAACTAGCTGTATTCTCCCACCTGACGAAAGAATGTAGTGATTGATTCCAAACAGCTTTTAAGAATATTTAATTCATTGTCACTGAAGTATTAAATAATGAAGAGAGACTTCAGGTAGAACTCTTTAGTGCACAGAGGGTTATGGCATCATGAAGTGCATCGTCACAAGTGACCATAGAATCATAGAATGGTTGCAGCAGAGAAGGAGGCCATTCAGCCCATTGTGTCCGTGCCACCTCTGCAAGATCAACACACTGGTCCCATTCCGCTGCCTTTTCCCCATAGCCCTGCAAATCTTTCTTAAGATAATTATCCAGTTCTCTTTTGAAGGCCTCGATTGAATCTGCCTCCACCACACTCTCAGGCAGTGAATTCCAGATCTGAACCACTCATTGCATTAAAAAGGTTTTTCCTCATATTGCCGTTGCTTCTTTTGCCAATCACCTTAAATCGGTGTCTTCTGGTTCTGGATCCTTCAGCCAATGGGAACAGTTTCCCTCTATCTACTCTGCCCAGACCCCTCAACATTGAGACAGATTCCATTTAAAATGGAGCTGAATAAATACATGAAAAGCAAGAATATAAAAGGATAAAGAGAAATTACATGACAGCTTCAGTTGAAGATATGATGGGCTGAATGGCCTCCTTCTGCATTGTTTTACAAAGTACAGTATTTTGTTGGTATAGCAGGTACGAAAGCTGACTGTATATTTTGGGTGATCTTTTAAACCGTTGTGTATTGGATCTGAGAGTGTATGAGAATCTGTTGAATTCTTCCTAAGCCAGTTGCACACCACAATTGCCTAAATTAATTAACTTTGATATTTGTGATTTATAGCCTTTCCAGTCTAAGTAGGTTACACTGAAGTATGAAATCTATAGTCAATATTTGTAAGATCTGTACCAGATATTATGTCAGATTTTACAACATGATTTCCTTCTAGGCAGCTTCGCTTAGGGTTAGACCTAGCTTCAAATAATAAATGGAACTGGAAGCAGTGAGTGCACATATTATGTGATTTTTAATGGAGACCAGGAAGTACATTGAGGCTAATTGCAGCGCCTTACTGCTGGTCTGTGTGAGATTTGTTAATTGAAGGTATTGGCCCGTTTTTTTGTGGTAGAAATGATGGCAAAACTGTCAGCACTCGCCATCATTGCTCCTCTGAAACTGACAGCTACTTCTAAAGTCCACACAGGTGCTGTTCCAAGCAGAAATCCAGAAGTTCCTGTTGGTGACTCTACCTTTCCCTATGGGGTGCACTACTGAGGTCCCTCCAGATTACAGTCAAGTGGGAATCACTAAACTGATGAGAAGTTGCCCAATTACACCACTAGTCTCACTGTAAAAACTCTTGAAAAAGTTGCACCTAGTTGAATGTTGGGTTTTTAATGGCATACTGTATCAGCTGTAGCTCAGTTGCTAACCTTCTGACTCAGAGGTAAGTGTGCTGTGGGTTCAAGTCCCACTCCAGACTTGAGCACAAAAACCTTGGTTAACACTCCAGTGCACGACTGAGGGTGTGCTACACTGTTGGAGCTGCCATCTTTCAGATGAGATATTAAACCAAGCGTCCATTTGTTCTCTGAAGTAGACATAGAAGAGTAGAGGAGTTATAGAAACAGAGAAAACATAGAAAGATTTACTACACAGAAGGAGGTCATCTTGCCCATCATGGCCATACTGACCGAAAAAGACTTAGCCAGTCTAATCCCATCTTCCAGCTCCTGGGCCGTAGCCCTGTAGGTTTTGGCACCTCAAGTGCATGTCCAAGTATTTTTTTTAATGCAATTAGGATTTCTGCCTCTACCACCCTTTCAGGCAGTCAATTCCAGACCCCCACTACCCTGTGGCTGAAAAAATTACTCCCGGTATCCTGGCCAATATTTATTCCTCAATAAACATCACAAAAACAGATTATCTGGTCTTTATCAAATTACTGCTTGTGGGAGCTTGCTATGCACAAATTAGCTGTCGTGTGTCAGCAGTGACTACACATCTAAAGTACTTCATTGGCTGTGAAGCACTTTGGGACATCCTGTGGCCGTGAAAGGTGCTTTATAAATGCAAGTCTATCTTTTTTGCTCTGTTCATAATTACAGGTCAACAGCCTCACTGCCCCTGAAAAACTAATTTTATTTTAATGAACTGTCAACTGTCTCCACTACAATAAAAAAAAAATCACATTTTAAATTTTTTAAAAAAGTTTATTTGTGCTATTTCAGTTACCTTAATCCCACGTGTATGGCCCTATAATTTATTTTGCCCTCTGTAAAAATGTTAATCAAAAGTGAAAAATTCAGTGCATTTTACTACCTGGTTTGCTGTATGTGAGACTACTTCAATGTGATTGACTGCTTACCCTGCTTGATAACACCACTGTTGCTGGACACCTGGAAATCCCCTTGTTCTGGCGCCAAATTCAAACTGGCATCAGGAAAAGGGAAATCCTTGCCACAGAGATCACTAAATCCTTGTAGGTAGCTTATTTTGGGTCAGTGGCGAGCACCATCGCTTTGCCACTGATCTTGAAATCCAGGCCATTGATTTAAGTTGGAGGATACATTGCACAGATAACAGAATCCCTTTGGTACTTCAAAGTTCCCCTTCTGCATGTATGATCCTAGATATTGAATATTACTGGACTTTGTTACTGTGAATCATGGGTTTGGGGAAATGCAAAACATTGTGCGCCATGGGTACCATCATTCCCATTCAATTTTCAGGTGTAGCAATCCTCTTTGCTGCAAAATAACACCCAGTTCCGAAATGTTTTGTTTTCCTTTTCTCCTTTCCACAGCATTTTTTCATGTTTCGTTTTATCCACTTCCTGTGAGTTTGCTTACAGAGGTTAGCAGGAGCAGATGTCCTCCACGTCATCTTTGCAGTTGATCTCATCTTGCCGACTGATGTGGGAACCTCCAACTTGTCTCATAATTTTAAAATAAAATACGTTGGGGTAGATGCTGACTTGGTTGCGGGGTGAGGGAGGGGTGTGGTGGGTGCTGACCAGTGCTCTGCTGGCTGCCCCCTCATTCTGGTGGAGAACAGACAGCCACAGTTTTGTGGCCAGGATCTCATTTGAGTCTGGCCCAAGAGCTGCGGGAGCTCCTGCTCCTCTTGACACCACAATAATTTATAATGTCACCTATCCAGGGACTGTTCGGCTCGAGTGCCAGCGAAAATGGTTGGAGTGTTCACAATGTGCGCTCCAACCTAATCTATCCTAAAATGGCAACCAGAATCCTATGTCTGTCATAGGTCCCTTTTAATGTGCAAATCAGGTTCCTATCACCTGAAACAAGCAGATGCTTTTGACTGCCTCGAAGTGGGCCTCTGAGAAAACATCAGTGGACTGACGATTGGGACACATTGGTAGGTAGGAAAAACAGAAACATTATCTACACCTCAGAAAATAAGAAACTGAATTGAGTAGAAGAGCAAAGGGATCTGGGGATACAGATAAACAAATCACTAATAGCAGCATCACAGGTCAGCAAAATTTAACAAAGCACTAGGATTTATTTCTAGGGGTATAGAACTTGAAAATAGTGAAGTTATGGTAACCTTGTATCTGACCCTGGTCAGGCCACACTTGGAATACTGTACACAGTTTGGTCTCCAAAAATGTATCTTGATGCCTTTTTAAAACACAAGATTATTTCACAGATCTAAGGTGATTGTTAGAAGGATTAGAGGGACGGGAGGAAAAACCTGTTCGCCCAGAGGGTGGTGGGTGTCTGGAATTCACTGCCCGGATCGGTGGTGGAGGCAAAAACCCTCAACTCATTTGAAAGGTACCTGGACATACACCTGAAGTGCTGTAACCTGCAAGGCTAGAGACCAGGTGCTGGAAGGTGGGATTAGATTGGGCGGCTAGTTTTTTCAGCCGGCACAGACACGATGGTGGAATGGCTTCCTTCTGTGCTGTAACTTTTCTATGGTTCAATGGTTCACTTGGAAGACTTGATTGTTATATGGTTAGTTTGACAAAATGCTAATACATTTACTTTAGGGGGATTTAACAGTTACCTTGTCACTATTTCCCTTTATCTGAGGTGCTTCATGTGATGTTGGTGAAAATATTCTTGCTGAAGTAGATAGCAATTGTCTCGTAAAGTTATGCTATATACTTAGGATGACACAAGACTACCATGTGCTTGCCCAGTTCTTGTTGGACTCATCTGGATGTACCTACCCTTCATCCTGGGTAGGTATAATGGGATGAATCCAACTATTGCCTCCCTAAAACTACCTGGGGCAAAATTTGTCCACGTGGGACAGTGCTACACAGAGTTACGTTGATTCACCAGTGCAGGAAGTGCTGCGAACCACTGCCCATGGGGCATTCTTCAATTATATCAATTGATTCCATCTCGCTCTCCTTTAAGACCCTCTTTAAAATCCACCTTTTTGACCACACTTTTAGTCACCCCTCCTAATATTTCTTCTTTGAGTTAGTTTAGTTTAGTTTAGAGATACAGCACTGAAACAGGCCCTTCGGCCCACTGAGTCTGTGCCGACCATCAACCACCCATTTATACTAATCCTACACTAATTCCATATTCCTACCACATCCCCACCTGTCCCTATATTTCCCTACCACCTACCTATACTAGGGGCAATTGCTAATGGCCAATTTACCTATCAACCTGCAAGTTTTTGGCATGTGGGAGGAAACCGGAGCACCCGGAGGAAACCCACGCAGACACAGGGAGAACTTGCAAACTCCACACAGGCAGTACCCAGAACTGAACCTGGGTCGCTGGAGCTGTGAGGCTGTGGTGCTAACCACTGCGCCACTGTGCCGCCCAGTTAGAATCATTTTTTGTCTGATTAAATGTCCTGGGACATGAGACAGAAGTCTCATGTATATATTTACAAGTTGTGAGAAACATAAAACACAATAGATACAGCCAATTTAGGCAGGCTCTAGGAGATCCAAAACATATTGGTTAATCCTAGAACTTTCCCTTCCTTCTCCCATGATCACACAGTTTTTCAATAATGTGTCTAATGTTACTGTGAAGGACTGCAAGGAGTCAGTCTTCATTGCAGCCTCTGGATTGAGAAAAATAAAACTCAGCGCATCTAACCTCTCTCCCAGCTTTCTTGATTTAACTGGGTGGGCTTCTAACTCTACCTGGCACCATCACCTCTAACAATCTATTTATTTTTCTGCTATTGATGCCCTTAGTAGTTTTAAATTCCTGAATTAGATCCTCTCTAGTTCTACAATAAAAACAGAAAGTTCTGGAAATACTCAGCAGGTCTGGCAGCAGCTGTAGAGAAAGAAGCAGAGTTACCGTTTCAGGCCTATGACCTTTCATCAGAACTGGCAAAGGTTAGAAATGTAATAGGTTTTAAGCAAGTGAGGTGGGGGTTGGGGGAGAGACCAGATTGGAAGGTGTGTGATAGGGCAGGAGAGATTAACTGACAAGAAGGTCATGGGGCAAAGGCAAAGAGAGTGTGCTAATAGTGTGGTGAAAGACAAAGCATTAGTGCAGAGAGAGTGTTAATGACAGAGTAATGAACAACTCTGTCCAAAAGCACAAACATGAAAAGCCAAGTTTAAGACAGGCACATGGTAAAAAAAAATTATAAAATAAAATAAAATAATAAAAAGGGCCAGTCATGCTCTGAAATTATTGAACTCAGTGTTCAGTCCAGAAGGCTGTAGAGTTGCTAATCGGAAAACGAGATGCTGTTTCTCGAGATTGCATTGATGTTCACTGGAACACTGCAGCAGGCCAAGGACTGAAATGTGGGCATGGGAGGAGGGTGGTGAATTGATACGGCAAGCAACCAGAAGCTTGGGGTCATGCTTGCAGATTGAGCGGAGGTGTCCTGCAAAGCGGTCACCCAATCTGTGTTTGGTCACCCCAATGTAGAAGTGACCGCATTGTGAAAGTAATACAAGTAAATCGCTGCTTTACCTCTCTAATTCTACTTCTTTCCAGTAAATACAAACCCACGGCACAAACTATAGCTTCATAATTCTATGCATTTAGGCCAAGGATCATCCTCACTGGCCTTCTGTGTGCCTTTCCTGTGTCATAATGACCTTTGTTGAAAAGGGGGGACCAAAATGGTACCCTGTTATCATGGCTTGAGGTTTACCATTAACCGTCCAGGTACTATGTCCATGACCATGTTTGCTTTGGCCAGAGTTTTCCAACACTGCACTTGAATCTGAAGGGAGAATTCAATGATCACCCCCAAGTCTCTTAGCAATGTCATTGTACAATCTCACTTACTATACTCTGTATTTCAACTGTATATTTAGCTGTATTGAATGACATTTGCCAATCTTCCCCACTCTACCTGAATCCAGTTGCAATAAATTTAAATCTGAGATTGATAGATTTTTGTTGGACAAAGGTGTAAAAGGATGTGGAGCCACAGCAGGTGGATGGAGCTAATATACTAATCAATCATGATCTCATTAAATTACAGAACAGGTTCAAAGGGCCAAATGGCTTACTCCTGTTCCTATGTTCCTCCTCCTATGGTCCTAACTCTACCATCCAACTTAGTATAGTTATCAGTATCATGAATGATACTATCTATGTCCTGCTCCAGATCATTAATAAACATGATAAATAGAGTTGGCGAATACAACACTGAACCGTGGGGCAACCCCGAATGTAACTGGACCCATTGGGAAGCAATCCCACTTCAAACCACTCCTCTGTTAAAGTCCTTTAGCCAATTTTCAGGCCATTTCACCCCTAATGCAATTATGCTTAATTTTAACACAGTTCCCTTATGTGGCGCTTTATCAGAAGCTTTTGAAAATCCAAGCGGACCAAATCTACCAGATCTCCATTGAACCACCATTCCAGTGACTTCATCAAAAAACTGCATCAGGTTTGTCAGACAACCTCCGAAGACATATTGGCCATCCCCCATCAACCTTAAACAATCTAGATAGTCATTAATAGCACCCCAATGATGCTTTCTGTTATCTTCCCTATCAGAGAAGTTAAACTCAGGGGTCTGTCGATTCTAGTTTCTTTTTCCATAAGGGCACCAAATGCGCCTTCTTCCGAACATGTAGTGTTCTTGGTGAACTTTTGAAAATATTTACTCGAGCATTACTCATGTCCTATGCCATTTCCTTCAGAATGCTAGATTAAATTAATTCCAGCCATGCTACTTATTCTTCTTTGACTCCTTTGACACCATTTCCCTTGAGATATGCAAGCAACCCATTTGAGTTTTAGTTTTTTTGTATTATACAAAGGGCTAATCCAATCTTTTTACAGTTAAGAATGTATACAAAGTATCTGTTCAAATCTCCTGTACTATGTTCTTGTCATCATCTATAATTTTGACTATCATCCTCCAAAAGTCCTATTTATCCTCTAACTCACCTCTGACTCTTAACATACACAACAATTTCTTTCTTTTTTTTGCTTATGTTCAATTGTCCTCCTTTTTAGATTTATTTTATTATGCTTATTATTTCCTTTTGTTAATGCTACTTGCTTTTTTATACCCGTTCCTATCTAAAAGATTATTAGTCATTTTATAAGCCATAAAGACTTCTTTTTGAGTACAAGTTGCTGAATTAATTCTCTACTAAACCATTGTGACTTTCTTCAATTATGCACCCTTACCTTCCTCATAGGCTGTAAAGGTTTATGTATTCTGTCAGGATTTTTTTTTAAGTATCCCATTTTCTTTGTTGCACTAATCCTCACCCACCACATCTCCCAGTTAACTGACATTAGGTTTCTCTTTATTTCAGTAATGAATTACTTAGAAGTGCACTGCCTTTTGATGCATAGACAAACAAAGTAGCCATTCTGCACACAGCAAAGTCCAACAAACAAGTTTAGACTACAGGCCAGTTAATCTATTTTTGGTGCTGTTGGTTGAGAGAAATGTTGGTCAGGACATCAGCAAAACTTAAAAAGACCAATGAAATCTTCCATGACCACCTGAATCAGCACAGATGCAGGGACATTTAACATGTCAACCGAAGGACAGTGCCTCCTACAAGGCAGCAGTCCCTCCCTCTATTTCGCCATGCTACATACAATCTGCTGACTCACTTGTGAAACTCCAATTTGTCTCAGATTCAATTTTGAAATAAAATATGCTTCTTGTAGGAGGAGTTGCTGGGAAGGCTGCAGCTGTTAGCAAAATCAGTGGGCAGTCATCTCAGTACTATTGCCTGATTCCAATTATTACGTGCCTCTTCAAAAGTTAACTTGTAAAACTCCTCTTCCCTGCAAATAATAGAGAATGGAAAATCATTCCTAGCATACTAAAATGCAAGAGACGTGTGAAATTATATTTGAAAAATTACTTCTTGGTAGGTGTATGCTTAAAAACAAAAAATCTAATTAGTCATCTTTTTTGAAAGATGTCACCCCTCTTGGAACAACAGGTAATTACAACTGGAGTGAAAGCATAATTGCTTTGGTTCTGTATGCAGAGATTTGGTGTCAGAGGGAGAATGCATGATTACAAACATTGATAAGCATGGAGCTGCTTTGCTGCCATGTCAAAAGTCTTTGGATTTCTTACTGATTCATTGTATGTGAAACACTTGAACACATATCTGAGAGATGTGATCAGGTCCTATATAAATGCAAGGCTTTCGTCTGTCTTTATTCTAACCTGTTACTGGAAGAGCCTGTCACTCCAGAATTGGCCTTTATAGCCACTCCAGGCGCTGCTTCACAAACCACTGACCACCTCCAGGCGCGTATCCATTGTCTCTCGAGATAAGGAGGCCCAAAAGAAAGAAAAGAAAAAAGAAGAAGACTCTAAAATATATATCTGTGACATTACATTTCAGATATTTTTGGCATCTATTTTCTTCCTTCGTGTTTCTGGTTCATTGATCGTTGTTAGTGTAGGGAGATGCACTTACAATAAATGTGAACATTCTCTTCTGCTTCTGATCCTTTTACAATATTCCAATAGCTTTTCCTGCAGCACAGAGTGTTCCATCTGTCTCGTTTGTCGTATCACTTTTGTCATTTATATTACTTCCCTGGACATATAAATTTGCTAATGTTCTCCAATTCGACACGATTCAACTTCTGGTTTATATTTTTTTCACTTTCATCAATAACTTTGTACAGTTGTACTTTAGTTTTATCTATTGATCTTAACAGCCTTTCCCTTCCACTCACTGAGGCCTTGCATAATCCTTTTACTTGTAACTAGACCTATTGTAAATCATTGCCATAATTTAGATTATTGATGTCTTCACCTTACAATTATTTCTTTAAAAAGGCTGTTCTGTTAGTATTTGGTTGTCTCTATGTAAGAGCAAAAGAGATAAAACACTTCCCTACTTTTATATTCTGTTCCCCTCGCAATAAATAATAACATTCCATTTGAGTTACCAATTAAATCTACAGCATCTCATACAAAGGCTTTATTTTTACTTCCACCCCACCTCCCCCACACCTCCCAGACCCCCCACCCCACCACATCCCCAATAGCATGTTGGGAATTCACCAAAGATCTATCCCTGACCCTCGTCTTTCTCACGTACAACAACAGCAACTTGCAGTTATATAGCACCTTTGACGTAGTAAAAATGTCCCAAAATGCTTCACAGGAGCATTCTAAGACAAAATTTGACAGAAATATTAGGATGGATGACCAAAAGCTTATTCGAAGAACTAAGTTTTAAGAAGTGACTTAAAGGAGGAAAGAGAGTTGGAGAGGTTTAGTGAGGGAATTCCTGAGCTTCCCCTTGGCAATATCACATGTGCTCTAACAATTCCACCCCTCCACCATCTCTCTTTACCCTTCCAAATCCTGTGTGCTGTCTTGGATGAGCTGCAGTTTTCTTCAGGCATATATTGGAAAGACGAATGCCATCATCTTCAGCCCCCATAACAAACTCCAGACCCTTGTCATCAATTCCATGCTGCTCTCCGCCCACCACCTCACTATTGGCAATGTTGGTATCTTATTCAACCTCAAGCTGAGCTTCCGACTGTGTAACCTCTCCATTGTAAAGTCTGCTACGCCCACTCTGTAACATTGCCTGCCTCCACACCACCTCAGCCCATCGACTATTGAAGCCCTCATCCATGCCTTTATCTTTTTGTCACTCTGGCCTCTTCTGCATCCTCCTACAGTTTTCCTACTATTGGCAGCTGTGCCTTTAGCCACACAAGCCCTAAATTTTGAAATTCTGTCCCTAAACCGCACCATGCTTCCACTTCCATCTCCTCCCTTATTGTTCAACGTTTTGGTCACCCCTCCTTCTTTGCCTCAGAGTCAATTAATGTTTGATTCTGTTTCCTTGGTGTGTGCGAGGACATTTTTCTACATTAATAGTGCTATGAAGATGCAGATTGTTGGCATCTCTATGTATACTTAGCAAGTGCTGCTTTGTTGGAGATTGTCTTTCTAATGATGCTCAAGGCCACGTGGCATTTGACGAGGACCAAGAAGTTATCCTGGTGTTCTGGTCAACATTTCTCCTTCACCATCACTACCAAAAACAAATGAACTGTTAACCTTTGCTGTTTATAGGACCTTATATTGTATACGTTGACTGCTATGTTTGTCTGTAACAAAAGTGACTTCAAAAGAAATTCATTTGATATAAGGTGTTGTTATGACCAAGGCGGGAGGAGTGCACTGTTTATTTTAGTCCCACTTCTCCACAGGTCACCATATATATTTTAATTTTCCCACTCACTGATACGGTCAATCATATACTCTATTTTCCCAGAATAAAACATACCAACCAGGTTTCTTTAATAAACAACAAAATTATCAGTTTATTATAAAACAAGTCTTAACCACTAATGAAACAAAGCAAAAACACAGATTGAAGTATAACAGTTCCCTTTTTACCTCAGCCCCTCACACTCACACACACATACATACATACATCGGTTAACTGAAAAAATAAAAGGGAATTTTGCTTTAGAACTCTGTTACAACAAAAAACAGACAAAAAAAAAACACTTAGGCTGAATACTTGCTCATTCTTGAAGAAGGAAGAGGAGATATGGAAAGATGCCCTTTGTTTTGGTTTGGCGTCCCAAATGCATATAGACAGCTGTCACTGGGATCTTCCCAGGACAGTTCTTTCCAGGGGATGGTGAAGATCAGTTTGGGTAGGCTTTCCAAGAAATACAGCTACAGAGGCTTCAGATAGGCCTTACAGCAGAAATGCGGCAACAGGGTTATCAGTTCCCACACATTCAATACACAGGGTTTCTTCAGATACAGGGGGAAAAGAGGAGACTAACACACTGCATATGCAGGGTTTCTTTCCAAGAAAAAGATGAGCTGGGTTTTCTTGGCAGGCAAAAACCAGCTGTCTGTTTTTGATTTCACTTTGAATTGTTAAGAGAAATTCAGAAGTCAAACCTCCTGACCTCCATAAATCTTGACCTGTCACTTCTCTGTAAACATCTTCTCCAAGTCAAAACAACAAGCTCCCTGCTGGTATTTTATCTGAAAGCAGGTGCCTTCTAGTAAGGGCTTGTTTACAAGACAAGTCCAGGAAGCTTTCTGGTGACCTCTTTTTAAAAAAAAAATGCAAAGTTCAGCATCTCTTCAAGCATCCAGATGAATCAATGTCCATAATTCAACTATAAGCCTAAAAACATATTTTAGAAGAAAATAGAAGCACTCTCGTAACAGTGTTTTGAAATGCCCTAAGAATGCAAAAGTTGAGATATAAGTGCAATTTTTTCTTAGCCAAAGGAGCTAAATCATATAACATTTTATCTGTTTACATGAAACATTTCAGTTAGAGATCATAGAGCGGCGCAGTGGTTAGCACCGCAGCCTCACAGCTCCAGCGATCCGGGTTCAATTCTGGGTACTGCCTGTGTGGAGTTTGCAAGTTCTCCCTGTGTCTGCGTGGGTTTCTTCCGGGTGCTCCGGTTTCCTCCCACATGCCAAAGACTTGCAGGTTGATAGGTAAATTGGCCATTATAAATTGCCCCTAGTATAGGTAGGTGGTAGGGAAATATAGGGACAGGTGGGGATGTGGTAGGAATATGGAATTAGAGTAGGATTAGTATAAATGGGTGGTTGATGGTCGGCACAGACTTGGTGGGCCGAAGGGCCTGTTTCAGTGCTGTATCTCTAAACTAAACTAAGAAGGAGGCCATTTGGTCCATTGAATGTATGCCAGCTCGTCGTCTGAAGAGCAATCCAGTTAGTCCCAGTTCCTTCCCCTGTCCCCATTTCCGTACTATTTTTTCTCCTTCAAATATTTATTCAAATCCCTTTTGAAGGTGACTATTGAATCTATATCCGCCATCCTATCTGGCAGTGCCTTCCAAATCCTAACCATTCATTGCATTAAAAAAAGTTTTTCCTGATGTGCCTCTGATTCTTTTGGCAATCACCTTAAGTCTGTGCACTCTGGTTATTGACTCCTTAGCCATTGGACACAGTTTCTCTTTTATTTACTGTATCTAAACACTTCATGATTTTAAGCACCTCTATCAAATCTCCTCTTAGCCTTCTCTGCTCTAAGAACAACCCCAGCTTTTCCAGTCTATCCACCTAACTGTAATCCCTTATCCCTAGAAACATTCTTGTAAATCTCTTCTGTGCCCTCTCCAAAGCCTTCACATCCTTCCTACAGAAGAAAACGTATTCATTTACATTCCTGCTTTGAGGCTTAAGCCATTGCAAATTGTTTTTTTTTAAAGGCAATTACATGTAGCATTTTAACTGAAGCAATTTTGTGCTAACTTGACCACTGTTGAATGTTATGGGTTAAAAATGGTGCTATTTGCCTGTATTATTAACATGCTCTTTTTAAATTGAAGTATATCAAAAAGTGTGTTACCCATGGGTCACCATAGCAGGCAGAATCTGCAGTAACAGTGTTATGTTTGACAGCACTTTTCTCCTAGTTTATTTATTCCCCCTCTTCCCGATAAATTGCTAGAACTGAAGGAAGAAAGATTTCTTTTGATCCTTGAATGCTTTCCGAGGAGCCCAGTTACTTGTGCTTTGAAACTATTCAGTTCTATTTTTAAATATTAAAGTTGATGTGTATGCCATGCTTTTCATTGAAAGCTTTCATGGTCACTTTGTTCCTTGGGGCAAATGATCATACTTCCTGTAGTGCCACTTATAGCTGTAGGTGGTGCAGTGAGAGGAGTTTTCAATCTCAAGGGTGTCACACCTTACCTGTCACAGACTATCCTATCCTTTTGTCACATAAAGCAGAATTGATTCTAATACTATACTTTAAAATGAATATTACATCCCTGAAAGCGAAGAACAAAAACTGAATGAATTTCATGAAAATTATCTGCCCCTCCAGACATCTAAAAAAAAGAATGAACTTGTATTACTGTAATGCCTTTCATGACCTCGGGGCGCCCCGAAGCACTTTGCAGCCAGTGAAGTACTTTTGAAGTGTAGTGACTGTTGTAGTGTACATCATCTCCCTGTCTCATACCAACCATTTCCTGAAACTAAATGTAGATTTTTTTTAAAATTCCAAAATTGATGCTGTGCTGTGCAGTAGTACAGTGATGGTGTTTTGCTCTTTAGCTGCGGAGGGAGTGGGGTTGGCATGGGGGTGGGCATTGTTAGTCGGCGGTGGATCTATAAATAATCATTTAATCCACTTTGGTGCCAAAAGCATAGTAATAATTCAACTTGCAGTCGAATTTGGCCCACAGCTCACCCAGTACAAATCATGACAGGCTGTGTCGGTGGTACTGGACCATCAAGGGTCACTTCAGTTTAAAATTGGTACAACCCACTCAACCATTTCACACTATATGACAGCCAGACTGTCCATTGTATAAACTACTGCACAGAATAATGATCTTAATGTTGCAGCATCTATTTTATAATTCAGATTGGTTGCCATGATTGGCATCTACTATCTTGTCACCAGGCTCATTGTATTATTGGTAATAAGTTGCTTTCAGTTGTTGGTTAGAATTGCATGGCTATAAAGCAATCCTAGGGTTTAGACAACATTCATGTTTGCACTTTGCTGTGACTTTTGCCAGTTCCCCTGTATCATTCCACTGGAGCTCCTTTCAGTTATCTATTATTTTATATGTTTCTGATTTCCTTTCAGAATTCCTTAGGTTCTAGAACATGAACTTGATGGACCAAATGGCCTCCTTCTGTGCCATTACTGACTCCATGACTCGATCATTTCCAAAAGATTGTTAGCATAACCCTGCTATTTAAGAAAGGAGGAAGAGATAAAACCCGGAGCTATAGGCCACTTAGCCTAAACATAGGTCACTTAGCCTGAACGTAGGCCACTCAGCCTGAACATAGGCCACTCAGCCTAACATCAGTAGTAGGCAAAATGCTGGAGTCTTTTTATTAGGGATGTGGTAACAGGATATTTAGAAAACGATTAAACAGAGTCAGCATGGATTTATGAAAGGGAAATCCTGTTTGACAAATCTGTTAGCTTTTTAAGGATGCAACTAGCAGGATGGATAAGGGGGAAACCAATGGATGCAGTGCATTTAGATTTTCAAAAGCATTTAATAAGGTCCCTCACAAGGTTATTACAGAAAATTAAAGCCATAGACTCATTATGGCAAATTAGGACTCATGGGATTGGAGGCAATGTATTAATATGGATTGAGGATTGGTTAATGGGCAGAAAACAGAGTAAGAATAAGTGGGAAATTTTCAGGTTGGCAGGCTATAACTAGTGGTGTACTGCCAGGATCAGTACTTGGGCCTCAGCTATTTACAATCTATATTAAAGACTTAGATGAAGAGACTGAGTGTAATGTATCCAAGTTTGCTGATGATACAAAGTTAAGTGGGAAAGTACGTGGTGAGGAGTACGCAAAGAGGCTGCAGAGGGATATAGGCAGATTGGGTGAGTGAGCAAGAACATGACAGATGGAATACAATGTGGCAAAGTATGAAGTTATCCACTTTGGTAGGAAAAATAAAAAAGCAGAATATTTTTGAGCGGTAAGAGTCTGGGAAATGTTTGCATTCAGAGGGACCCGGGTGCCCTTGTAAAGGAATCACAGAAAGTTAACATGGAGGTAAAGGAAGGCAAATGGTATGTTAGCTTTTGCTACAAATGGATTGGAATATAAGAGTAAAGAAGTATTAATGGAAATCAGCCGTGATCTTACAGAATGGCGGAGTATGCTCGAGAGCCCGAATAGCCTACTCCTGCTCCTAGTACATATGTTCGTAATTATAGAAGGCATTGGTGAAGCCACACCTAAAGCACCATGTGCAGTTTTGGTTTCCTTACCTAAGGAAGGACGTACTTGCCCTTGAGGGAGTGGGCCATAGGTTCACTAGACTGGTTCCTGGGATGAGCAGATTGCTCTATGAGGAGAGATTGAGTAGACTAGGCCTATATCCCCTGGTGTTTAGAAGAATGAGAGGTGATCTAATTGCAACATATAAAATTCTTAAGGGGCTTGACAAAGTAGATGCTGTGAAGATGTTTCAGCTGGGTGGGGAATTTAGAAAAGGGGTTCACAGCCTCAGATTAAAGTACCTACCATTTTGGACTGAGATAAGGAGAAACATTTCACTCAAAAGGATTATGAATCTTTGGAATTCTCTACCCAGAGAGCTACCGATGCTCAGTCGTTGTGTATATTCACAACAGAGGCCAATAGATTTTTGGGAATTAAGGGATATGGGGATAGTGCAGGAAGATGAAGTTGAGGTAGAAGATCAGCCATGATCTTGTTGAATGGCGGATCAGGGTCAAATGGCTTACACAAGCTCCTGTTTCTTATGTTCTTATGTTGTCAATCCTCTTAAAAGGCAAATGCAAAATATAGTTCCTGGGCAGAAAGACTATTTTCATGATGCATTTATTTTCTCCCTTTATATGTCCCATGCCATTTGCCGTGAAAGGATAGTCAGGGAAACTGGTCTAATGTTTCTGCTAGTGTAACTCTAACCATCCAAATGTGGAAGTTTACCATTTGGAGCATTCTGTACATTTTTAAATGGAGTTTATCACTGAGTTTAAGTTATAGTACACTCTGTGTGAAACACAGAAGATACCAAACTACTTACTGTAGCTGATATCACCATTTTGCTGCATTACACTCAAGAATCAGATCATATTTGGATTCCAGAATCACACTGCTACACTCTTGTCAATGTGCATTGGAGGGAACTTGATGTGAAAGGGATAGTGTCACGCTCACGCATGGAGCAGTTATGAACTATAAAAATAAACTGAGGAATTGAACTCCAAAATGGACACTTTTGCTGCAAGACAAAATGGAGTAAGAGGTCAGGTAACCTCTTCTGTACTGTAAATACACATGGTAACTGTAGTATAATGTACATAAGCTGTTGCTGGGTAGATTATGTATATCGACCTTGAGCATCATCGCAGGATGTGAAGTCACGAGTCTGTACTTCATGCTGGTCAGTGTTCCTGTAGATACCTTAGTGAGAAGACCCCTGTAAATAAACTTCTATTACTTTGACCCATAGTCTACATTCAATACTAATAGCACACTGACAATATAGTACAGTAACTTCTGGAACTCTGAACCAGATGTCAAGCGTTGAAGAAAACATTAGAAGTGCTAATGGCCTATTCAGTGTTAATGGCTATCTTTTGCAACCAATTGGACTAACAGTGACTTTGCAGATATAGTCTCCAGACTCAAACGCAGGACAATATGTATTAAAAATCACCACGATAATAAGATGACATAGAGATGAGCAACTTCCAAATCCATTGTCTAATAATGACCATACCATCAAACCATTTATGAAAACACAATGAGAGAGAAACCTTGGCCACCTGACAGAAACCAAGATTCTGATAAGGAGGTTTTAATAAGACACATTGCTGAACCAGAAAGCCAGGGGTTTGAGGGCGATCTATTCCGGCAAAGAAGACCCTACCCGAGTACCATTTTAAAACTACCTTGAGACAGAGATGGAAGGTGACCTTGAAAACTCCCTACCTGAGAGATTGTAACAGGATTTTTTGCCATCGGACTGTGACTGAGATTTAACCGAAGAAGTCTGCAGCAAAGCATCTGTCCACCTGAAACTTCCCAAGTTTGATTTCAGTGAACCAGGAAAAGAAAAGCCAGGCCTGCCTCATTTAAATTGTTATCCCAGGAAAACAAACAAGGTTTTGCAATGAGCTCTTTTTGGAAATATCAGACCTACATGCATGCTATCTTTTAATCTCTAGTCGTGTGTGTGTATGTATATGTGTGCGCATATGTGAGCAGGTGAAGTTGTGAATTTTTGAGTTTTGGTTAGCAAACATTTATCTTCCTTTAAACCTACAAGAAAACCTGTTATTTGTCTGACCATTAAAACGCCCAAAGGTTAAACACAGTTCTAATCGAAATACTGCAGTCAGTTGAGAGGTGAATAAGGGAAACTTTCCCTATCATTTCCCACCTGTCCGTAACAATAGTGTAACACCACTGTAAAATAGATGTCATTTCATCAAAAGTATTTGAGTGCAATGTCCTCTAAAGACTGCTAAACTTGAAAGGACAAAATAAACTTCTCAACTTCAACTTATTTATCCTGCCCTAGGCAAGCCAAATAAGGTGGATAGGTTAAAGTGAACATGATGGTTAACCAGTGTTTCACATGAAAGAAATTCAAAAATTTCAGATGCCAAATGCAGCTTTTTTTTTTACTGAACAAAATCCAATTGTACAAATACAAAATTGAGGCTGCATAATTAAATGCAGAAGGGTCCCACTGGGACATTTATGATCTAGAAGAGAAATGCTAAGAAGAGAAATTCTTAGTGTTACAAAAGAAATGTTAAGTGTTATAATATTGCTTTAATAGAATATGTAAATAACAAGTATGCATCATCACTGCAGGAAGTGATGTCATACAGCATGTGACACAGCAGTCAGAGCTGTGTTGATCCCTATAGTAAGATGAGCATGTAGAGCTCACCTGTAATTTGTATGTAGTATTGAGTCTTCAATAAAAAGAACCCAAAGTATTTATTACCATTCATCAGTGTGTGATTGTTAAGTTTGTGTGAAGAACCCAGAAACACAATATTAAGTGCTATCTTAATGCAGAGCATCCTCCAGAGATTTCTGGACGGCTGTCTATCTACCTGCAGAAAGCTTTGCAGCCGAGCTGCAACCTGAAATTAATTTTGTCGAGTATATTACCCCGAATCCAATATTAGTCTTCTAATGTAGTTTGAATATATTAAAAGATGGCCTGAAACACACTGCAAGCATCTATCTTTACTTTTAAAAAATGGGTTAAAGGGAATTGCTTTTCTTTGAAGTGCCCCTTCATATATAAAGTTTTTGTTGTGTTTGCTATTTTAACTTCCTTAATATTTATTTGTGTACATGTGGATGTTAAATGCATGGAAGTGTTGAGTGCATATGCAGTTCAGGAGCAGTGTGTACAGTATCCTGTTAAATATGTGGCAACAGCTGTGAAATGCCATTCGAAAGCACAAATTTCATTCCCTAATCATACATAATAATAATATGGCTGGAGACTCAAAATTTGGTTCAATTATTTTTATTACAGCAGAGCAACCAATCCAATCTTACAAGTTTACTGCACAGCACATGGTAAAACAAGGTGTAAATGGCAGCCAGGATTGACCACAGACACTTTGCAGAGCCACACCAAGAAAATGGACACCAAGTCAAAGAAAGAGACATTAGATTTGGTAACCAGATGCTTGGCCGAAGATGGGTTTTAAAGAGGCAGAGAGTTGGGCAAGGGAGGGGTTTGTGGTGGAAATTCTAGAATGTGGGACCTAGGTGGCTGAAAGCACTACTGCCAATGTTGGAGTGAAGAGAAGAAGGATACAGAAGAGGTTAGAGCTTTGGGGGAGGGTTGTAGTGCTGGAGAGGGTTACAGAGGTAGTGAGGGACAAGGACCTGGAAGGATTTAAATACAAGGATGAGAATTTTAATTTTTAAATTAGGAGACTGAGAGTCAATGTAGGTCAGTGAGAAAGAGGGTGACAGCTAAGTGAGATATGGTAGAGGGCAGAATTCTGCATGGGCTGGAATTTACAGAGCTTAGAGATAGGAGACCATCCAGGAAAGTATGGGAATAGTCGAGTGATAAAGGAATGGATGAGGGTTTCATCAGCAGATAGGCTGAGTTAGGGACTGCGATGGGCAATATTACAAAGGTGGAAGTAGGCATTGAAGAGGATATAAGGTAGGAACTACAGCTCGGTAGCTGAGTAGGGCACCAAAATTATCGGTTCTGGTTCGGTATGAGATTGTGCCTGGAAAGGAAGGTGTAGTTAGCAGCAAGGACTTTCCAATGTTTAAGCTTGTAGAAATTGCAGATCATCCAATGTGCTGAATGCTGGACAAGCAGCTTGACAACACAGGCAATAGAGAATTCAAGGGAGCTGGTGTGGAGGTGGCGCTGGGTGGTATGAGTCTAGATGTAGAAAATGACCTCATTACTGCAAATGATGCTGCCAAGGGACATCATGTACGTGAGGAAGGTGCGGGGGCCAAGGATAGATCTTTTTGAGGATTTGAGATGCAGGGACACAAAGAGAAGCCATTGTTGGAGATGTTTTGGTTACAATTGGATAGGTGAGAGTAAAACCAAGTGAAGGCTATTCCACTGGCCTGGACAGTGGAGGAAAGTGTAGGTCAACAGTGTTGATGGCCATATCAAATGCTGCAGAGAGAACAAGCAAGAATAATGCACATTCACAGTCACGTGCACAAACAGTATATGATTCGTGACTTTGGTTCAAGCCATTTTGGTGCTGTCTTGGGAGCAAGAACATGGCCGTAGGCACAGGAATAGGCAATTCAGCCGCTTGAGCCTGTGGTGAAATTCATTGCCTGCCTTTGTTGCTATTCCCTTGATATCTTTACGAAATAACCTCAGTCTTGAAAATTTCAATTTAGCTAAGCCTTTTGTGGGAGAGTGTTCCAGATTTCAACCACTGTTTGTGTGAAAAGTGCTTTCTGGTTTCACACCTAAATGGTGTAGCTCTAATTTTAAGATTATTCCTCTTGTTTCTGGATTACCCCGTTAAATCCTTTTATCATTTTAAACATCTTGATTAGATCACCCCTCAATCTTCTAAATTCAACAGAAAACAAGCCAGATTTATGAAACCTGTTCTCATTAACTAATCTTTTACACCATGGTATTATTCTGGTGTATCATTCTCTGTTGTACTCCTTCCAAGAACAATTTGTATCTTTCCTGAGGTACGGTACCTAAAGCTAAACCCAGTACTCCAGATAGGGTCTGACCAAAGCTCTATACAACTAAGGCATTATTTCCTCACTTTTTATTACAATCCCATTGAAATTTCCAGTATTCTTTTTGATTACTTTTTATACCTGTGCACTAGCTTTCAATGATTTATATAGGAACAGAAGTAGGCATCCAACCTGTCGAGCCTGCTTCGCCATTCAACCAGTCCATGGCTGATCTACCTCAATGCCATTTTCTCACACTATCCCCATATCCCTTGATATCTTTAATATCTAGAGATCTGTTGACCTCTTGAACATACTCAATGGCTGAGCCTCCACAGCCCTCTGGGGCAGAGAATTCCAAAGATTCACCACCCTCTGAGTAAAGAAATTCCTCCTCATCTCAGTCCTAAATGGCTTATCTTATCTGAGACTGTGTCCCCTGGTTCTAGACCACCCAGCCAGGGGACGCATCCTTCCTGCATTGACCCTGTTGAGCCCTGTAAGAATTTCTTATGCTTCAATGAGATCACCTCTCATTCTTATAAACTCTAGAGAATATAGGCCTAGTCTCCTCAATCTCTCCTCATAGGATAATCTGGTATCCCTTTATGTCAAGTATATCCTTCCTTGGGTAAGGAGACCAAAACTGTACGCAATACTCCAGGTGCAGTCTCACCAAGGCTGTATACAATTACAGCAAGACCTCTTTACTCCTGTACACAAATCCTCTTGCAATAAAGGCCAACATACCATTTGCCTTCCTAATTGCTTGCTGCACCAGCATGTTAGCTTTCAGTGACTTATGAACAAGGACACCCAGGTCCCTTTGGACATCAACACTTCCCAATCTCTCACCGTTTAAAAAATACTCTGCATTTCTGTTTTTCCTACCAAAGTGACTAACTTCATATTTTTCCACATTATATTCCATCTGCCATGTTCTTACTCACTCACTTAGTCTGTCTAAATCCCCTTGGAGCTTCATTGCATCCTCCTCACAACTCACATTCCCATCTAGTTTTGTGTCATCAGCAAATTTGGAAATATTACATTTGTTCCCACATCCAAATCATTGGTATAGCTGGTGAATACTTGGGGCCCAAGCGTTGATCCTTGTAGTACCCCACTAGTCACAGCCTGCCAACCTGAGAATGACCCATTTATTCCTGCTCTGTTTTCTGTCTGTTAACCAATTCTCAATCCATGCCAGTACATTACCCCCAATCCCATATGTTTTAATTTTGCTTATAACCTCCTGTGTGGGACCTTATAGAAAGCCTTCTGACAATCAAAATACACCACATTCACTAGTTCTCCCTTATCTATTCTGCTAGTTACATCGTCAAAACACTCTAACAGGTTTGTCAAGCATGATTTCCCTTTCATAACTCCATGTTGACTCTGCACATTCTTACCATTATTTTCTAAGTATCCAGTTCTCACATTCTTTATAATAGATTCTAGCATTTTCCTTACTAAGGATGTCAGGATAACAGGTCTGTAGTTCCCTGTTTTCTCTCTCCCCCGTTTCTTAAATAGTGGGGTGACATTTGCTACCTTCCAATCTTCAGGAACTGCTCCAAAATCTATAGAATTTTGGAAGATGTTCACCAATGCATCCACTCTCTCTACAGCCACCTCTTTCAGCACTCTGGGATGTAGATCATCAGGTCCAGGAGATTTATCAACTTTCATTCCCATTAATTTCTCCAGTACTACTTTTTTGCTAATACTACTTTCTTTCAGTTCGTCATTCTCGGTAGTCCCTTAGTTCTTTAGTATTTCTGGGAGGTTTTTTGTATCTTCCTCCATGAAGATAGACACAATGTATTTGCTTAGTTTCTCTCTCATTTCCTTATTCCTTATATATTCCCCTCTCTCCGCAGGACACCTAAATCCCTTTACTTCTCCACAGCATTGAGAAAATATTCCGATTTGACTTTCTTGGATCTAAAGTGGATGACCTTATATGTCCCCACATTGAACTCCATCTGCCATAGTTTTGCCCACACACATATTCTGTCTATGTCCTTTTGTAACTTCCTCCTTCCGTCTGCTGTGCCTCCTAATGTAGAAAATTGGATATACGACTCTCATTCCTTCATCTAAGTCATTAATATATATGGTGACAAGCTGAAGTGCCAGTACAGATCCCTGGGGAACACCATTTGTCACACCCTACCAGTCACACGATGCTCCCTTTATCCCAATCTCTGTTTCCTATCTAACAATTAATTAGCAACCCATGCCACATGGGTATCTCTATTTCCATGTGGTTTCATTTTTGATAATCTCATGTACAGAACCTTATCAAATGCTTTCTGGAAGTTCATATAGGAAATATCCATAGATACTCCCTTTATCCATCATGCTCGTGGCCTCCTCAAAAAAAATTCAACTTGATTAGTCAGCCAAGACCAACCCTTTATAAATCATGCTGACTCAATGATCAGCTGATATATATGAAGTGCTCAGCATCCTCCTCTGATAGATTCCAGTAACTTCCCCACAATTGGTGTTAAACTTCTGGGCTTCTGTTTACCTAGTTTCTCTCTCACCTTCCTCCTTAAATAGTGAAATGGTTTTTTGCTACTTTTCAATCCAAAGGTACAATTCCTGAATCTAGAGAGCTTTGCAATGTTGCATCTGCAATTTCCTCACTTATTTCTTTTCCCACCTTGGGATGGAAACGATTATCATGTTTTTACTTATATTAAGTTGTAGAGATCCAAACAACAGGAGAAATGGACATGCCTTCAGGAGGCAAAAGTTGAAGGCCTAAATGTTACTTGCAATTTTGGTGTATTCTTCTTTCACTTTGGTTACAGGACTTGTTTGTGATGCAGGAAGGGCAAAAATAAAGAAGTTCTACCTATCATCTCATATCATTGCTATGTAATTTTCAGCACAGTTTTGTTTTAAACATTACAAGGTCAATTCCCTTGCTCTCTCATAGATATAAGACATTATTTCTTTGGTTCTTGTGAATGCACCTCTTAGTAATATTTCAGATTGTGTATAAAAGTTGATTATTTTTTAAGTTTTACAATACCAAAACAGAATTTTGAGCATTGTGATCATTGGGCAATTGGGTCAGAGCTTTGACAGAGCAGAAGATCATAATTAACATATCCTAGTGAAATGACAATGGTTAACTCACTCTGTTTATCATAATCTCTACTACTGCTAGTTTTACTTAAGTGTAGTGCACACTTCATTCTTACTACCTCCATCCAGTATATTTGGCAAACCTTTTCTTGGCTTGCAAACTCAGAATATATCTATTGTGCATTAGTGTTGCTGAAATACAACTGCATCAACTTAAATAAACTTGAAAAGCATTAGAACTTTTTTGTTACTCTTTCTAGCACCTTTTAAAACGGATTCTTCTCTGTGAAATTTTATTTGTCAGTTGAAAGTTAATTGTTTTTTCAGTTGACTTACATTCATTTTGCAGGCTTTCCCTGGTAGCTTCTCTGGTTAGGCTAGTGGTCGCTAGTGCTAAGGCTGAAAGCTGGTAGATGGTAAGACCCACTACACTTTTGTTTCAGCACCACCGGGTGCACCTGACTAAACCTGGAAGTGCATATAAATATGTATGGTCTTGATTGTAATGCTTCTTGAGGTTGCATCCCCTGTTGAAGACTGGTGACTTGGGTGAGGTACTGGTGGCCAACTGTTGGTCATGATACTGTACCCCAGGAGAAATCACTGCGTTCAGGGGAGGGGAAAGAAAAAGTTGACAGAAAAGAGGGAGAACAAGTGTTTTGTTCCAAAGGCAATATTTTGTAATATCACTGTGATTTTTTGTTCATCTTTTACAGTGAGTGATAGCTGTTTCAGAAACCTTGCAGAAGATAGAAGTGGAATAAACCTTAAAGACCTGGTCCAAGATCCTTCACTGTAAGTATAACACTGACCAGATAGAATTCCACATGCAATTTAAGTATTTAGATATCAAATTTGTAATAATAATGATTATCATCTTCAAAGTAATCCATTTATTGTAATCTGATGAAATGCAATATTTTCTACTGAGAACCTTCTATGTACTTTTCATGTACTTGCTTTGTATTTCAAAACTTGGAGAGGTGACCATTGTCCTTCCATAGCATCTCTAAGGACAAAAAAAAACTGTTCAGGCCACAATTAACGTTAGGAATGTTGAAAAAGTGAATGGGTCATTTATCTTTGTAGCGATGTGAACAATGTCAGAGCCATTGAAAGCATTTGCAATATTAAATTTCCTATTTGGATTAAGTGTCACCAAATCTAAGGGAAAATGAATGCAGTGAAAATATACTGATAAATCGTGAATAGACCATTTAAGGAAATGTTGTTTGCAATTTCATTTTAAGTGGCACTTTTGGTGCTGCTCTATACTTTGTGCGTTGCTTTGCAGTTAGTGGAGTTGAAAAAATTCAGCCCAAGATTCTGTGTGAATTCCTGCCAACTTTACTCCCATGGTAAGACACCCTTTCACTTATACTATGTACAACCCTGGACCACCTGACTTTAGCCCCTGTACTTTCAGTCTTACCCTTTCCCACTTCCCATGTCTTTCCTCCAATCAGAATGGGGCACTTCTCTTGTATTCACACACTAAGCACCTGCTGCTGTTCCCCCCACGCCCCCCCCAACTACTTTTCTGTCTTGGGCACACTTGCTGCTGCTGCTTCTCATCGTGTGCACTGTGAAAAACACTTCATATATCTTCAAACCCCTTCAACAGAGCACACACGAACCCACTGCTACTTTTGCAGAAGGAGTTGGCACACAACCAAAGGGAGATTTCAAGAACAGGAAGAGCTTCTGCTATACTCCGAACTCTGACACCAATTGAGGAGACATTTATTGACATCATTTTTTTTTTTAGAGATACAGCACTGAAACAGGCCCTTCGGCCCACCGAGTCTGTGCCGACCATCAACCACCCATTTATACTAATCTTTTTCGCCCATCCCTGATTACTCTTGAAAAGTTGGTGGTGAGCTGCCTTCTTGAACCACTGCCATCCATGTGGTGTAGGTGCACCTACAGTGCTGTTAGGAAGGGAGATCCAGGATTTTGACCCTGTGACAATGAAGGAAAAGCAAGATAGTTCCAAGTCAGGATGATGTGTGACTTGGCGTGGAACTTGTAGGTGGTGATGTTCCCATGTGCCTGTTGTCCATGTTCTTCTAGATGGTAGAGATTGCAGGTTTGGAAGGTGGTGTTGAAGGAGCTTTGGCGAGTTGCTGCCTTACATCTTGGAGATGATGCACACTGCTGCCACTGTGCACTGGTAGTGGAGGGAGTGAATGTTTAAGGTGGTGGATAAGGTATCAATCAAGTGGCCTGCTTTGTCCTGAATGGTGTTGAGCTTCTTGAGTGTTGTTGGAGATGCACTCATCCAGGCAAGTGGAGAGTATTCCATCACACTTCTGACTTGTAGATGGTGGACAGGCTTTGAGGAGTCAGAAGGTGAGTTACTTGCTGCAGACTTCCTAGCTTCTGACCTCCTATTTTAGCCACAATATTTATATGGCTGATCCAGTTGAGTTGATGGTTGATGTATTAGACAGCCTAGAAGCCATGCATAGCAGGATGTTTGGACATCTTCCCTTCCTTTTCTCTTTTTACTTAACTCATTCACACACCATTACAACCAGGTGCTGTATGGCACTGCCATTCATCAGCTTCTGCTTTCCCCTGCCATTACATGGTAGCCCTTATCGCAGTCTCCTTTTCCAGATCCCTCAGACAACACGGGGTCCTGAGACTAATGGAAGAGTCATCTTGAAGATGGCCTATCACTTACCCCTCACCCTTGCTAGGACCAGGACACAAATTGGCATCTCACGTGGTATTGTGAGCGAGTTAGTGTCATCTGCACTGAATGATTAACTAACCAGAAGTGAGCAGGTGCAATTGGAAAGGATAGTCCAGGAAATAGCTCACCGGGTAGGAACATAGGAGCAGGAGTAGGCCATTCAGCCCATCATCTACTTCAATGCCTTTTTCCCACACTATCCCAATATCCGTTTATGTCATTGGTATTTAGAAATCTGTCAATCTCTGCTTTAACCATACTCCATGACTGAGTTTCCACTGCCCTCTGGGGAAGAGAATTCCAAAGATTCACAACCCTCTGAGTAAAGAAGTTTTTCCTCATCTCGGTCCTCAGTGACTTCCCCCTTACTTTGAAATTGTGTCTCCTGATTCTAGACTCCCCAACTAGGGGAAACATCTTACTTACATCTACCCTGTCTATCCATTTTAGTATTGTGTAGGTTTCAATGAGATCACCTCTCATTCTTTGCAACTCTAGAGAATACAGGCCCAGTTGCCCCAATTTCTCTTCATAGGACAGTCCCTCCATCCCAGGAACAAGTCTGGTGAACCTTCTTTGCACTCCCTCCATGGTAACAATATCCTTTCTAAGGCAAGGCAACCAAAACTGCACACAGTACTCCAGGTGCAGTCTAACCAAGGTTCTGTACAATTGAAACAAGACTTTGCTATTCCTGTACTCAAATAGACCAACATACCATTAGTCTTCCTAATTGCTTGCTGCACCTGCTTGTTAGTTTTCAGTGACTTATTGACGAGGACACCCAGGTCCCTTTGTACATCTACATTTTCTAATCTCTTACCATTTAAGAAATACTCTGTACATCTATTCCTCCTACCAAAGTGGATAACCTCACACTTTTTCACATTATATTCCATCTGCCACCATCTTGCCCACTCACTAAGTCTGTCTAAATCCCCTTGAAGCCGCTTTGCATCTTGCTCACAACACATATTCCCACCTAGTTTTGTGTCATTCATGATCTTGGAAATACTACATTTGGTCCCCACATCCAAGTCATTGATATATATTGTGAACAGCTGGGGCCCAAGTACTGATCCTTGTGGTACCCCGCTAGTCACAGCCTGCCAACGTGAGATTGACCCGTTTATTCCTACTCTCTGTTTTCTGCCTGTTAACCAATCCTTAACCCTGCCAGTATATTACCTCCTATCCCACGTGCTTTAATTTTGCTTACCAACCTCCTGTGGGGGACTTTATCAAAAGACTTCTGAAAATCAAAGTATACTACGTCCACCGACTCCTCTTTATCAATTCATTAGTAACATCCTCAAAAAATTCCAACAGGTTCGTCAAACATGATTTCCCATTCATAAATCCATGTTTACTATGCCCAATCAGATCATTATTATCCAAGTGTCCATTTATCACATGCTTTAGAATAGATTCTACCATTTACCCTACTGCTGATGTAAGACTAACAGGTCTGTAGTTCCCTGTTTTCTCTCTCCCTCCCTTCTTAAATAGTGGGGTGACATTTGCTACCTTCCAATCTGCAGGAACCCTTCCAGAATCTATAGAATTTTGGAAGATGATCACCAATGCATCCACGATCACTATAACTACCTCTTTCAACACACTGGGATGTAGAATATCAGGTTTTGGGGACTTATCAACTTTCAGCCCCATCAATTTCTCTAATACAACCTTCTTATTCATACTAATTTCCTTCAATTCCTCATTCTCCCTAGTTCCTTGGATCTCTTAATTGTGGGAAATTTCTTCTATCTACCTCAGTGAATCACAGAATTTTTACAGTGCAGAAGGAGGCCATTCAGCCCATCATGTCTGCTCTGGCTCTCCAAAAGAACGATTCACTCAGTTCCAATCCCCACCACCTTCCCATAACCTTGCACATTCTTCCTTTCATATAACAGTCTAATTCCCTTTTGAATGCTTCAACTGAACCTGCCTCCTCTACACTCTCAGGCAGTGCATTCCAGACCTTAGCCACTCTCTGTCTCATGTCACTTTTGCTTTTCTTACCAAATACTTTAAATCTATGCCCTCTTGTTCTCGATCCTCTCACAAGTGGGAACAATTTATCTACTCTGTCCAGACTTCTAATGATTTTGAATACCTCTTTCAAATCACCTCCCAGCCTTCTCTTCTCCAAGGAAAACAGTCCTAACATCTCCAATCTACCTTCATAACTGAAGTTGTTCATCCCTGGAACCATTCTCGTGAATCTTTTCTGTACTCTCTCCAATGCCCTCATGTCTTTCCTAAAGTGCGGTGCCCAAAATTGGACGCAATACTCTAGCTGAGGCTGAACTAGTGTCTTATACAAGTTCAACATAACTTCCTTGCTCTTGTACTCGATGCCCCTATTAATAAAGCCTAGGATACTGTATACTGTATGCTTTATTAACAGATGACAGATACAAAGTAATCGTTTAGCTTCTGTGCCATTTCTCTATTCCCCGTTACAAATTCTCCTGACTCTGCCTGTAATGTACCCACATTTGTCTTAGCCAAGTGTTTCATTTTACGTATCTATAGAAGCTTTTGCAGTCTGTTTTTATGTTTTTTGCTGGTTTCCATTCTTATTCTATTCTCCCTTTCTTTATAAGTTTCTTGGTCCTCCTTTACTGTATTCTAAAATCCTCTCGATCTTCCGGTTTACTACTATTTCTGGCAACCTTACAGGCTTTTTCCTTTAATCTTATACAATCCTTTACTTCCTTTATTAGCCACAGTTGACTAATTTTTTCTTTTTGGGTTTTTGTGCCTTGAAGGAATGTGCAGTTGCTTTAAACTATGTAATAATTGTTTGAAGACTGTCCATTGTTTATGTGCTGTCATACCTTTTAATGTATTTTCCCAACCCACCTCAGCCAATTTGCCCCTCATACCTTCGTAATTTTCTTTCTTCAAATTTAACACCCTGGCTTCAAATTGAACTACTTCACTTTCAGACATAATGTAACATTCTATCCTATTATGGTCATTCATCCCTAAGGGTTCTTTTACAGCAAGATTATTAACCCTTTCTTATTACATAATACTGGATCTAAAATAGCCTGTTCTCAAGTCAGTTCCTCGACATACTGCATTAGAAAACCATCCCTAACGCACTCCAGAAACTCGTCCTCCATGGCATTAGTGCTCATTAGGTTTAACCCAGTCTACTTGCATATCGAAGTCACCCATGATTACTGTATTACCCATGCTACATGCTTCTCTAATCTCCTGATTAATACCATGGCCCACACTACCACTACTGTTTGGTGGCTTATAAACAACTCCTACCAATGTTTGCTGCCCCTTGCTGTTTCTTAGCTCCACCTAAACAGAGTCCACACTTTGTTCTTCCAATCTGAGATCCTCACTTACTGATGTACTGATCCAGTCCCTTATTATCAGCGCAACACCACCTCCTTTTCCTTTTTGCCCGTCCTTCCTAAATGTCGAATATCCGTGAACATTCAGTTCCCAGTCTTGGTCACCCTGTAGCCACGTTTCCGTTATGGCAATTAGATTATACCCATTTACCTCTATTTGTTCCTTTAAATCATCTACCTTTTTGAGTATGCTGCGTGTATTCAGGTAGAGTGGTCTTAACTTCGTCTTTTTGACATTCTTGCAAGCTTGTGATCTAGCTCTGTTAAAGAGAACAGTGATGCAGACTTTAAGTGTACAACTCTTAAAAGAAAGATGCTTTCTATGCACCAGTAATTGCTGATTGCATTGGACTATCCGTTAGGAAGCTTCTGCAATATGGAGCATGTGGAGAAGTCCACTGCTGACTTTTGTGGAGTTCTTGTGCATGGAATGGCCACACTGCCATCAACAGTGGCGCATGCGGCTACCTCGGTGGATGATGCAGCTGGACGTTCCTTGCAGGAGTCTGTATTACAATAGCATCTCTCAAGAAAGCTTATTGTTTGGCTATTTGGGCACTGGGCTACACCATATCCTCCATCTTGATCAGCCTTGGAGATCAAATAGACAAGTATCAATCGCCTAATGGATATCCTACAATCTGCTGTTCTGCTATCAGTAGTATTGTTGCTCAACAGCTCATTAGTAGAAGCAGTCATGAAGAGAGAATGGAACATGTTGCCCTCTCTCAGAGTGACAGCATGTCTGCACCCTTGTGCCCCCCTCAACCAGCACCTACCCTGGTGCTAGATAACCACAACAGCCATCAAAATGCTGCAGTCTGCAGCCAAGTTCCCTCAAGCCTGAGCTCCGCAAGGTCAATAACTACAATCATCTCATGAGCGGGGTCGGAAAAGTGTCCGTACACAGACACCAGTGTCTGTAGTAAAACATTTTGACGTCCGTGACTGGTAATTTCAGGGATTTGAAATTTCCCATTGGCTTCTTCTTTTCTACCAGACCGGCTTAAAAAAAATTCACACTGTCTGATTCACAGCTGAATTGGAATTTCTAAGCTCTGATCCTTATCTAATGCTCATTAACACTCCTTTCCATATTTACAGCTGACAGTTGCTGAGAGTGGGAGCACTGGTTTCCAAACCAGGCAGCTTTGTGGATTTCTGGCAGGTTCCCTTTTTTTAAAAAAAGCCTGATGGGAAACCACGAAGCTGTCTGAAGATTGAAAACCGCTGTTCCAGCTCCCAGCAACAGTGGGGTGTTGGGGGAGAGAGAGAGAGTGGGGGGGAGGGGGGAAGAGAGAGTGGGGGGGAGGGGGGAAGAGAGAGAGGGGGGGAAGAGAGAGAGGGGGGGAAGAGAGAGAGAGAGAGAGA
This sequence comes from Heterodontus francisci, assembly GCF_036365525.1. Taxonomy (NCBI): domain Eukaryota; kingdom Metazoa; phylum Chordata; class Chondrichthyes; order Heterodontiformes; family Heterodontidae; genus Heterodontus; species Heterodontus francisci. The sequence continues at coordinate 88,622,202 of NC_090379.1, read as the reverse complement.
GAGGGGGGGAAGAGAGAGAGAGAGAGAGAGAGAGGGGGGGAAGAGAGAGAGAGAGAGAGAGAGAGAGAGGGGGGGAAGAGAGAGAGAGAGAGAGAGAGAGGGGGGGAAGAGAGAGAGAGAGAGAGAGAGAGAGAGGGGGGGAAGAGAGAGAGAGAGAGAGGGGGGGAAGAGAGAGAGAGAGAGAGGGGGGGGAGAGAGAGAGAGAGAGAGAGAGGGGGGGAGAGAGAGAGAGAGAGAGAGGGGGGGGAGAGAGAGAGAGAGAGAGAGAGCGGGGGAGAGAGAGAGGGGGGGGGGAGAGAGAGAGGGGGGGGGGTGAAGAGAGAGAGAGAGGGGGGGTGAAGAGAGAGAGAGGGGAGGGTGAAGAGAGAGAGAGGGGGGGTGAAGAGAGAGAGAGGGGGGGGGTGAAGAGAGAGAGAGGGGGGGGTGAAGAGAGAGAGAGAAGGGGGGGTGAAGAGAGAGAGAGAGAAGGGGGGAAGAGAGAGAGAAGGGGGGAAGAGAGAGAGAAGGGGGGAAGAGAGAGAGAAGGAGGGGAAGAGAGAGACAGAGGGGGAGAGACAGAGAGAGAGAGGGAGTGAGGGGGAGACAACGAGAGAGAGAGTGAGTGAGGGGGAGACAATGAGAGAGAGAGTGAGTGAGGGGGAGACAGAGAGAGTGAGTGAGGGGGAGACAGAGAGAGTGAGTGAGGGGGAGACAGAGAGAGTGAGTGAGGGGGAGACAAAATGAGAGGGGGGAGAGATATGGGAGGACCGAGAGAGAGGAAAATAAAGAGAAAGAGGGGACAGAGAGAGCGGGGATGACACTGAAGAGACAGCACGGAGGGTGGGAATAAGACGGGAGGATTGACACAGAAGGGGAAGGGAGCAATACACGGTTAGAGGGAACAATGCAGGGAGGGTAGATGAGAGAATAGAGAGAAGGGGCTTGACACACACACAAGGAGGGACAGCACAAAGAGGGGGGCACAGAGAGGGAGGAGAGAGAGACAGAGAGAGAGAGAAGAGGGAGAGATTGATCAAGATCACTCCTAACAGATCGACATCTATCTGGAATACTCCACATCACTACAAGATGTATGCAGGCAAATATTGACTACTTGTGCAAGCAAAAAAGATGGCAGATATCTCACTAAATCAGTGTCCAACATAGTGATGAGAAAGTTATTCAATAAATTAGTCTTTTCATTTGAAACTTCGTCACAAAAATGCACATTTGTTGTATTTCGATTAATAATAAGATATATTTTTAATGCCTTTATCTTTCTGAAATTGTCTCACCGGCCCCTTATATAAGTCAATAATTATAATGTGGCCACCCCATGCGAATAACGTAGCAGCTAGGTTATTTTAAAACACAACTTTAAAGGCTTGTGTTATGTAAACTCATTTTGAAATGGCCAAAGTCATTTAGGAAATGTCTCTATTTCCGCGCTCTGGCATGCATTGCTTTCACTTGGGATTTAAGTTCAGTGACATGTTGAAAGTTGCTGGTCTTTTACTTCTATATAAATGTCATAATTCTGCTGCTATCTATTTGGAATCACATTGTTCCAGAACTTGTATTGAGGGGAAAACAGGCAAGAAAATACAAGGAATCTCCAGAGGTCAGCACTGTATGAATGCAGGAGTACGGTGTAATGGGACTGAGTGATATTGGCAAAAACAGCATGCTGCTGACCCACATACAACAGTTAGTAAATACAATGTAATTGGATAGCTTTAATAAACCTTAATCTGTGATGAACTGTCTACGATTCCTTAATAAAATCCACGCTGCATTTTTAGTTTTAAAAACTGTCAGAGATGACATAGTAAAGATTTATTGTGTTTCAATGACCATGTTAGAAACAGTCATGAACTGATATTTTTGCTGCAAAGTAGATTAAAAGATAAGTTTTACAAGTATGTCAAAGATCAGTAACTTCAATGTGCATCATTTACTATCCAGTTTCAGGGCAGATAACCTGAGTGGCCAATGTCATTTGAAAGTTGGCTGTATCATATACTTACATTACATTAAAAGTGCATCTTTGCTAACAGGTAAGAGATTTGTGTTGGCTATGGAGTCTGGAGTACAATCTTACAGATATTGACTAAACATTTTGTAACTGAATCATACATGCAGTAACAACTGCTCAACTTTTTGCAGAAAAGCTTTTTGTTAATAGTTATCTTGTCAGAGTTGAATCGGAATTGACAGTGATAGACTGAAATATAGACATAAGGAAATTTAATAGAATCACTTTATTGGAGGAACTCAAGGACCCTCTTTATTTGTAATTGTGTTTATCTAATTTTGTCACCAGCTTTGGGTGAGTAAATGACATTTTGTCCATGAGAGATGCTGTTGTTTCTGTAATTTTAGAATCCAGGATCTAGTTTAACAGCCTGTCAAGCTGCCTACCAGTAATCTCTCTGTCCCTTCCTGTCCCAATCTGCTTTTCTGTTTTACATGACTCTTCTGAAGTGCTATCTGCTCCATCCTATAAAATTCTCCTGATTTGGAGATCACTGTCCCTTTGGCTGCCATGTCTTCAGACAGATGTTACACACAGGTGAAGAAGTTGCACAAAAATTGACCATCACGAGTTAAATTGTCTTGTGACAAAAGCAGTGTGAGAACTGGTCTGATTTTTCCACTGCCTCACCTCAACAACAGCAATAGCAATACTCTCCTTGAGTTTCATGGTTTATTGGATGAATTTGCACTCCTGATACACTGTGAATCCATAGAGGTCATCTGATAAGGTCCATCGACCACCCTATGGCGTGGTGTAACTAATGCAATTCCATCAATAAAAGTAATTCGCATTGGCATTGCATACTATTTTGCGTGCTAGCCAGCTAATACACTTGTGCTTCTATTGATGTTTGTATGCTTGGCTACTTTATTTATAGAGAGAAATGTGTTTTAAGATGGACTGTGTTTTGATGGCATTAGATTGGCTATACACTTTATGTACAGATTAATTGCCCCCATGTCTGTGACTGAGTCAATAATTTTGGCAGATGTCTGTAGTGCAACATGTTGGTGCCTATCTCTGCTCATGAACTGTTAAAGCATAATAGGGAAGGCAGGGCAGGTGATGTGTTGCAGCTGCAGTATGTAGGAGCTGGTGAACACCATTGTGAACCATGGCCACTACGTCTGCAGTAAGTATCTGCAGCTCGAGGAGCTTCAGCTCAGAGTCAGTGAGCTGGAGGCCGAGCTGCAGATGTTGCAACAAATCGGGGAGGGGGATGGTTACATGGACACATTGTACCAGGAAGTGGTCACACGCCTTATGATAGGGTCTTCTGATTTGGTCAGTGGTCAGCTACAAGAGAGTGGCTGCAGCTGATACAGGGAAGGGGACCCAGAGGGCAGGAGTGCAGGAGCCTCAGCCTTTGTGATTATCAACAGGTTTGAGGTTCTTTCAGCTTGTTTTGATGAAAGGGGGGGCTGCAGGGTGGATGAGCTAACTGACCCGGGTTCAGTTCTGGGTACTGCCTGTGCGGAGTTTGCACGTTCTCCCTGTGACCGCGTGGATTTCCGCCGGGTGCTCCGGTTTCCTCCCACGGCCAAAGACTTGCAGGTTGATAGGTAAATTGGCCATTGTAAATTGCCCCTAGTGTAGGTAGGTGGTAGGGGAATTGAGGGAAGGTGGGGATGTGGTAGGGAATATGGGATTAATGTAGGATTAGTATAAATGGGTGGTTATGACTCTATGACCATGGTACCATGGTATAGGAAGCCATTCAAGTGGGGGGAGCAAAAAGGAACGTAGTAGTAGTAGGGGACAGTATAGTGAAGGGGATTGAAACTGTTTTCTGCAGCAAAGAGTGAGTCTAGAAGGCTGTGTTGCCTGCCAGGTGCCAAAGTTTGGGACATCTGCTCAGGGCTGGAGAGGAACTTACAGTGGGAGGGGGAGGATCTATTCGTCTTGATCCATGTAGGTACCAATGACATAGACAGGACAAGGAAGGACGTTCTGCATAGTCAGTATGAGGAGCTAGGCACCAAATTAAGAAGCAGAATCTCAAAGGTAATAATCTCTGGATTATTACCTGAGCCACCTTCAAATTGGCGTAGGGCAAAATAGATTAGAGAAATTAATGTGTGGCTCAAAGACGGATGCGTAGAAGTGGGTCTGGTTCATGGGGCACTGGCACCAGTACTGGGGAAGGTGGGGGCTGTATCCTTGGGACAGACTACACCTGAACCGTGCTGGGGCTGGTGTTCTAGCGAGCGGCATAACTACAGAGGTAGAGAGGGTTTTAAACTAAATAGTGGGGGAAAGGGATCAAATTTGGGAAGATGTAGTAAATAAAAGAGTAGAGACAAGGCAAGGGAGAAAGTTATCAATATGCAAAATGATACACAGACTGTGACAGGACAAAGAACAAAAGAACAAAGAAAATTACAGCACAGGAACAGGCCCTTTGGCCCTCCAAGCCTACGCCGATCCAGATCCTCTATCTAAATCTGTTGCCTATTTTCTAAGGGTCTGTATCTCTTTACTTCCTGCCCATTCATGTATCTGTCTAGATACATCTTAAAAGACGCTATCGTGCCCGCGTCTACCACCTCCGCTGGCAACGCGTTCCAGGCACCCACCACCCTCTGCGTAAAGAACTTTCCACGCATATCCCCCCTAAACTTTTCCCCTTTCACTTTGAACTCGTGTCCCCTAGTAATTGAATCCCCCACTCTGGGGAAAAGCTTCTTGCTATCCAACCTGTCTATACCTTTCATGGTTTTGTACACCTCAATCAGGTCCCCCCTCAACCTCCGTCTTTCTAATGAAAATAATCCTAATCTACTCAACCTCTCTTCATAGCTAGCACCCTCCATACCAGGCAACATCCTGGTGAACCTCCTCTGCACCCTCTCCAAAGCATCCACATCCTTTTGGTAATGTGGCGACCAGAACTGCACACAGTATTCCAAATGTGGCCGAACCAAAGTCCTATACAACTAAAATAAGGAAGGGACAGAATATAAAAATCTAAAAGTAAATCAGCAGTCAAGGCTAGAGGTTACAAAAATAATAAAAGGACAAAACTAAAGGCTCTGTATCTGTATGCATGTAGCATTCGGAACAAAACAAATGAACCAATAATGCAAATAGAAATAAATAAGTACAATCTGATAGCCATTACAGAGACATAGCTGCAGGATGACATAGATTGGGACCTGAATATTGAAGGGTACATGACATTTGGGAAGAACAGGAAACTCGGAAAAGTTGGAGGGGTGGCTTTGTTAATTAATGATGTTATTAGCACATTAGAGAGGGATGACCTAAGTTCAGGAAACCAGGATGTAGAAGCGGCTTGGGTCAAGATGAGAAATGATAAAGACAAGAAGTCACTCATGGCAGTGGTGTACAGGCCCCCCTAACAGTAACTACACAGTAGGACCGAGTATAAAGGAAGAAATAATGGGAGCATGTCAGAAAGGTACAGCGATAATCATTGGGGATTTTATTCGACATGTAGACTGGAAAAATCAGATGGGTAAAGGTAACCTCGATGAGGAGGTCATAGAATGTTTTTGGGATAGTTTCTTAGAACAGCACATTCTGGAACCAACCAGAGAGCTGGTATTGTGCAATGAGATAGGATTAATTGATGACCTCATTGTGAAGGCGCCCCTAGGCAGCAGCGATCATAATATGATTGAATTTTACATTCAGTTTAAGGGAGAGAAGAATGGGTCCAAGACTAGTATCTTAAACTTAAATAAGAGCAGTTATGAGGGCATGAAAGCAGAGCTAGCTAAAGTGAACTGTCAAATTAGGTTAAGGGATATGTCAATAGAGATGCAGTGGCAGACATTTAAGGGGATATTTCAGAATACACAGAGTAGATGTATTCCAATGAGAAAGAAAAATTCCCAGGGGAGGAGCAACTATCCATGGTTAACTAAAAATTTCAAAGATCGTATCAAACTTTAAGAAAAAGCATATAATTGTGCAAAGATGGGTGGCAAGTCAGAAGATGGGACAGAATATAAACAAAGCAAAGAATGACTAAAGGATTGACATGGAGGGGAAATTAGAGTACGAGAGAAAGCTTGCTAGAAATATAAAAACAGATAGTAAGAGTTTCCATAGGTATTTAAAAAAGAAAAGAGTTAACAAAGTGAGCGTTGGTCGTATAGAAAGTGACTCTGGGAATGAATAATGAAAATAAGGAGATGGCAGTTGAATTGAACAGGTATTTTTCATTGGTCTTCACTATAGAGGATACAAATAACATTCTAGAAATAGCTGTAAATCAGAAATAGAAGGGAGGGAGGAACTCAAGAAAATTACAATCACCAGGAAAGTGGTACTGAGCAAATTGTTGGGTCTGCATGCTGACAAGTCCCTGGGTCCTGATGGACTTCTTCCTAGGGTCCTAAAAGAAGTGGCTAGTGAGATGGTTGATGCATTGGTTTTAATTTTCCAAAATTTCCTAGATTCAGGGAAGGTTCCATTAGATTGTAAAATAGCGACTGTCACTCCTTTATTCAAAAAGGGAAGGAGACAGAGAGCAGGAAACTACAGGCCAGTTAGCTTAATATCTATCATAGGGAAAATGTTAGAAGCTATTATTAAAGGCGTTATAGCAGGGCACTTAGAAAAATTCAAGGCAGTCAGGCAGAGTCAACATGATTTTGTGAAAGGGAAATCATGTTTAACCAATTTATTGGAGTTCTTTGAAGAAGTAATATGCTGTGGATAAAGGGGAACCAGTGGATGGACTGTACTTAGTTTTCCAGAAGGCATTTGATAAGGTGCCACATCAAAGGTTATTGCAGAAAATAAAAGCTCATGGTGTAGGGGGTAACATATTGATACAGATAGAAGTTTGACTAGCTAAGGGATTAATGTAGGATTAGTATAAAGTGGTTGATGGTTGGCGCGGACTCGTTGGGCCGAAGGGCCTGTTTCAGTGCTGAATTCTCTATGACTCTATTAGGAAACAGAGTGCAGGCATAAATGGGTCATTTTCTGGTTGGCAACTTGTAATGAGTGGTGTACCGCAGGGATCTGTGCTGGGGCCTCAACTTTTTACAATTTATATAAATGACCTGGATGAAGGGACAGAAGGTATGGTTGTTAAATTTGCTGATGACACAAAGATAGGTAGGAAAGTAAGTTGTTAAGAAGACATAAGGAGGCTACAAAGGGATATAGATCGGGTAAGTGAGTGGGCAAAGATCTGACAAATAAAGTATAATGTGGGGAAATGTGAAGTTGTCCATTTTGTCAGGAAGAATAAAAATAAGCACATTATCTAAATGGTGAGATATTGCAGAGCTCTGAGATGCAGAGGGACCTAGTGTCCTGGTTTATGAATCACAAAAGGTTAGTATGCAGGTTCAGCAAATAATAAGGAAAGCTAATAGAATGTTATCATTTATTGTGAGGGGAATTGAATACAAAAGTAACGAGGTTATGCTTCGGTTATATAGGGCATTGGTGAGACCCACATCTGGAGTACTGTATACTGTGAGAGAATCTAGAATTTGGGGTCACTATTTAAAAATAAGGAGTCACCCATTTACGAGAGAGATGAGGAGAAATTATTTCTCTCGGAGGGTTGAGTCTTTGGAAGTCTGTTCCTCAAAAGGCAATGGAAGCAGAGTCTTTAGATATTTTTAAGGCAGAGATTATAGATTATTGATAAGCAAGGGGGTGGAAGGTTATTGGAGGTAGGTGGAAATGTGCAGTTACGGTTACAATCAAATCAGCCAGGATCTTATTGAATGGTGGAGTAGGCTCAAGGATGGCCTACTCCTGCTCCAAATTTGTATGTTCATATGACTGAGCCAAAGCAACCTTCCCCCTCCCGTGCTGAAGTCACTGGGAGAGAACAAGAGTAGGTAAGAGAGCAATTAAGACAGGCAGTTTGGGCACATACTAGGGTGATAATTATTGTGTATACATTTGCGTAAACCAGTAAACAATCTTAGTGTGCAGTGTCCCCCTGGGTGCTAGTGGCCTTGTAATGTTAGTTGAGATGAATATCAGTGCTGGTGTTTGGGCACATATGGTGACATTCGAGGCTAGAAGGACTGGGGTGATGTTAGACATGACCATTAATGCAGGGCAGCAGGGAATATTCAACTGAAGTGCTCTTCAATGAGCTGCTGCTGAACAGCTCTAGCTGCAGGTAGGGATTAGGGACCCTCCACTTCCTCGCCATCCTCTATTTCATCATTGTCATCTCCCTCATCATGTTGAAGGGCCTCATCATTTCAAGCTTTCACACAAGGTAAAAGTGTCATGGAAACTGTGGGCAAAGCAGGCACATACCTGCATGATTTGCCACTGATGATCAGGCATCATTTGTGCATTTGTGGAACAGAAAACCTTGGGATTCATAAAGGGAGTGGAGTCATGCGAAGGAACCTGCAGAAAAAAAAGACAGACTTGCATTTATATAGTGCCTTTCCTGACCACAGGATGTCCCAAAATGCTTTGCAGCCAACAAAGTACTTTTGAAGTGTAGTTACTGTTGTAATGTAGGAAACGTGACAGCCATTTTGTGCACAACAAGCTCCCACAAACAGCAGTATGATAATGACCAAAAAATCTGTTTTTGTGTTGTTGATTGTGGGATAAATGTTAGTCAGGCCACCGGAGACAACTCCCTTGCTGTTCTTTGAAATAGAGTCATGGGATCTTTTATGTCCAACTGTGCAGCATTCCCTCAGTGCTGCACTGGAGTGTCAGCTTTGTTTATTGTGCTAAAGTTGTTGAACTTGTACCCACAACTGTCTGATTCAGGAGCTAGAATGCTACCAACTGAGCCACCGCTGATACATGACACAATGCCGGCCCTGGATTTGGGAAAAATCTGCAGTCTACGTGAACATCAGAGCCCTATCCTACTGCTCCTTATTGTCTATGGGGGATGTGATGAACGTGACTAGCAGACATGGCATTAGTTAGACTGGCTGATGTTGCTGGTACCTCCTGATGTAGCCTGGAAAGAGCCAGAGACAAAGAAGTCCAGGCTGCAGTGACCTTGAGTGAAACAAGCAATGTTATGCTAGCTGTGACAGTTGGTTCTAGATTTTGTTGCAGGAGGTGACGTAACTATGACAGTCTCCTTTGCTGCTTCTTTCTGTGCTTCTGCTCCTCCACATGCTCCACACACAGTGGAATTGCCAGAAGAACCCCCATGAAGAAAAGCATGCGCTGCTGGGGTGCCTTACGAGATCATAACTTTTTAAAGTTACTTAAAGCATTTTAAAATAGTCCAAGTAGAAAAAATGTACATTGTAATAGAAGCAAAATGTCTCCCAGAACTTTTCAGCACTTTTACTGAGAGCAGATGACGATCCCTCTTAAATACCACTGAAAATGGCTGCCTCCTGATTTGTCCTGTCCCACTTGGAATTCGATGGGTGAATCTTCCATGCTATTTTGATCTCGATACTGCCAGTTTACACCTAAAGATAGGGCAACATCGAGAAAAAAACCACTCGCAGCTAGCTGTTATTTTATACTCAGAACTGATTAGTCTGCATGCTGTTCATCACTGACCACTGAGTGTCATTGCAGAGTAACCTTGGGATCTAAAGCTCCAGTGGTGTCAACCATGTTGATAAAGCAAAATAAAGGAAAGAAGAACATTTTAAACTAAGTTTTGTAAAGCTGCACATTGGCAAGCTGGAGCTTTCCATTTGGTCATCTTCCATCCATCTATCCTTGAATTGAGTTTCTTGCCCCTACTTTGAGTAACCCACTGCAAGAAAGCCGAAGACTGTCGACTCGCCCTTGCATTTGGCTTCTAAATCCCTGACTACTCTTTCCCAGGCCAACACCACCCCCCCCCTCCACTCCGGCCATTCCCATCATCACCTGCTGTTCTGGCACTGACCTGCCCCTGAACAACACCCATCTCAGCTGCACTTCGCTGGGGTCATCCCTGAGCTTCTTAATAATCAAGATCTTTCAACTTCTCACCCTCTTTCTGTCTCACTTCTATTGCTGTGAAAATTCTGCACTGTCTTGACACCTTATTAGTGAGCCTTGAGTGTCCTCTGCCTGCTCCTGCCCAATTACCATGTTTCAGGCCTCTATGCTGAGCAGTTTTCATACCAGTGAGTGTATTTCCAGTCCTGCATCTGCTTCTCTCCATTACCTTCCCCTCCAGCTGAGCACGTTGTAGACTCATTCGTCTGAAGATTTCACGCACCCCCTTGCTGCGGCCACCACGGCCTGATATTCATCCGCCCCTTACCTCTATCCCTGTTTTCTTCCCACGTCTCCTCCGTATCCCCCTCCTTCCCTACTACCCGCTTTCCTTTCATTATCTCCATTCCTCCGAGCCCCTTTTGATTGTATCCTCCTCACATCATCTGATTCTGTCTCCTTCTTTCCCACTCCCCTCATTCCCCTCTTCTTCAAACCTCACCTTCCCCTGCCCCTCTCACTTCTCTCTTCAAGCCTTCTCTTACCCTCATCTCAGCTCGCCATTTCATTTCTCTCTCACCTCTTGGTCTTTCCTCTTTCTCCCACTCCTCTCCCCACCCACTGCTTCATCCCTGTCCTCTGACCCCTCCCTTTTTCTCCCCTCCTCATCCCCTCCTGTACCCTCTCCAGCCTCTCCTGTCTGCTTCATCCTCCTTTTCCACCAGCTGCAGCTATCCGCCGCCTCTAACCCTACTTGAACTGAATTCTACAATTTGACTTGGCTCCCCATGAGAAATACCATGGGAAATCAACTAGAATGAAATAAAAATGAAAGCAGAATTTTTGTTTCATTACATTTTTAGCCCAATTGGGCTAATCTCAAATTTAACATTTGGCTTGCTGCACAATGCTGTTCTATGTTACTGACGCTACACTCTGCCTTCATATGATGACTGATGTTTGATTATTCTACATGTGTTTCTGTGGCAAAATTGAAACTAAGCTTTTTTGCATGTTTGGAGGAGACATCTAAAGGCAAATGGCCAGTTGCTGGCACAATTGGGTTTGGGCTTTGGACTTAATCAAATTATCATTTCCCTTCTTATATTGATCATCACTTTAAGGTCAAAACACTAGTTTCACCATTCATCATCAAATTTGACCATTTGGATTAATTTCATAGTCATGGTGTCATCACTCCTCCAATGGGATTCTTACAAAAACAGCATGTTAATACACTAGTAGATCTTGCATGCAATTAGAAATATCAAATTGGAGGATACCCTGTTTTATAATGAGAGGAGCAAAGAAAAAATAATAGTTACCTCTTATCAATGTGATTATGTGGCTCTAATTTAGAATATTGTTTTTTCTCTATAAAATTGTGGGAGGAATTGCTTTCTTTGTTGTAATAAGCAAATGCCTGGCTGCATCTTCCTAAACATTTCCATACTGTTGATTGAATGATTTAAAATTCAAAGTTGGGGACTGTCAATATGGGTGGGAAATATAAGAGGTGATTTTTTTTATGATCAGTTATAGTGGCACAGATACTAAACCATTTAAATAAGTGGAGTTGTATTTGTTTGTAAGATTGACCGGAATCAAAATCTGTCATTTTTAAACCATAATGAATGACTGAGCTTCTGTCTTAAATGAGCAAAATGAATGCATTACTTCCATCCATCACTGACTTCGTTTCCCTTTATGTTGGCAGGTCCCACTGTCTCCCCAGTTTCTAGGCAGATCTCCTTGCATGTCTTGATATGTCCCCCTAGTTTAGTATACTCCTATGTTTAGTACACTTTGCCATCATCAATAATGTCTTCAAAAAACACCCTTTGACGACTCCATCCTTATTAAAAAAAAAACTACTGATCTATCATCAACTTTTCTTTCCTCCCCAAAGTCCTTGAAAGCTTCCCAAATCCATGCCCATCTTTCCCAAAACTGCATGTTTGAATTCCTCCAAATAGGTTTCCTCCCCTGTCACTGTACTGAAATGGCTTGATTCAAAGTCATAAATTACATGCTATGTGACTGCAACAAACGTAAACTATCCCTCCTTGTCCTTCTTGACCTGTCTGTAGCCTTTGATATGGTTGACCACACCATCCTTTCCGTCCAGCTAAATGGGACTGCACTCACTTGCTTCCATTCTTACCTATCTATTCAGAGCCAGAGAATCACCTACACTGGCTTCTCTTTCCATTCCTGCACAGTTATCTCTGGTGTCGCCCAAAGATCTATCCTTGTCCCCCTCTTATTTCTCATCTAGATGCTGCCCCTTGGTGACATCATCTTAAAACATAACATTAGTTTCCACGTGTCCGTTGAAGCCAGATTAGCCTTTTTGAGCACTGCACCACAAACAGCAATGTAATAACGACCAAATAATCTGTTTTCGTGATGTTGGTTGAGGAATAAATGTTCGCCAGGACACCAGGGTTACCTCCCCTGTTCCTCTTCAAGTAGTGCCTTGGGATCTTTCACATCCACCTGAGAGGGCAGATAGGGCCTCGGTTTAATGTCTGATCTGAAAGACAGTATCTTTGACAGTGCAGCACTCCCTCAGTGCTGCACTGGGAGCGTTAGCCTGGATTTTGTGCTCAAGTCTCTGGAGCGACTTCTGACTCAGAGGTGAGAGAGGCAGAGAGTTTAAGGAAGCAATTCCAAAGCGTTAGAGCCGGGGCAACTGAAGGCTCAACTGTCGATAGTCTGGCAATTGAAATTGGGGATGCGCAAGTGGTCAGAATTAGAGGATTGCAGAGATCAAGGAGGGTTGTTGGGCTGTGGGAGGTCCTAGAGATAGGGAGGGGTGAGGCCATGGGTGGATATAAAGACAAAGATGAGCATTTTAACTACTGCATTATCTGTTACTCCTGTTGGTGCCTTTGCTGTAGATATTTTAAATGGTGCAGATGGCACATTGTGTGACACAGTAGCTGTGGTTTCACAGTGAGAGTAGGTCAACCTGTGATTGTGTAGTCTGACCAGTGGTTTCCCACAAGTTGCTCAAAACACATTCTGAAATTATTTTTGGCCACTTTTTTTTTGCAAATATTCAAAATAAGAGTTGAAATAAATTGTTTACATTTCATGACTTTCATTGTTCAATTTGAGCCTGTGCGGTATACCTAATATCCTAGGATGAATCAGTCAACTCTATATGGAAATTGTTTTCTTTAGCTCCCAGCACTTTCTGCCCAGTAACTTTTCTTTAGCTGACAAAATAGGTCAATGCAAATCACAAAAGGCTTGTGAAACAGAGGGCAGCATTTTCTGTTTTGTGTTTGGACCCCACCGTGTTGGAAGCAGTAATCCTAGCAATGATCTTGGCCAGATTGGCCAATTGGTAGCCAGAGGGTATGCTCGCCATCCAATTAAGCACTGTGGGCAGACTCACCAGCAGTCCTACCGTCTGAGGCTTGCAGAGAGAGAGAGGGTGCCTCCTGAAGAGAAGGTAAAAAAAATTTTTTTTTTAGAAGGCCACAGATGCCTGGCCACAATTGTGGAGAAGAACCCCGTCCCTGGTCAGTCGCACTGTGGTCTGATGGCCATGATGGGTGTGGGAGGGGAATCCCTAGCAGGATGAAATGTGGCAGCCCACCCCACCCGCCACCAACTGCCAGGAGGCCTTGTTTAATCGGACATGTTTCGGCTGCCAAATGGAAAATTGACCCTTCAATTACCTCAATTGGCTACCCGCCACTTGTGGGCAGGTGGCCCTTTCCGTTACTGATCCAGGCTTCCTGAAAATGGCTTATGGACAGGATGGTGCCAGCAAACTGGCACACCGGCTGGCCGTGTGAAACTACACGTCTGCTCACCTCAGTTCCCGCCCCCATCAGCCTTTGAACATCCTGCCCCGAGATTCCAATATGCAATATCTCTGAGACAGAGGCAGTGAGTGAAACAGAAAGAGAAAGGCAGATAGGAGGACATAGACTGTTGAAATGGGCAGACACATAGCAGTTGAAATTTATTGTAGAGAAATGTGAAGTAATACAGTTTGGTAGGAAGAATGAGGAGAGACAATATAAACTAAATAGCATAATTTTGAAGAGGGTGCAGGAATAGAGAAATCTAGGGGTGTATGTAATGTGATGAAGTCCATGGTTTTGTGGGGTCAGTGGGGAAGCATGTGCAAGCTGTCTGTTGAATGTTTTGTTAGGTGCGCTGATCTGGAATGTACTGCTGAAAGGTTTGTGGAAGCAGATTCAATAATAACTTTCAAAAGGGAATTGGATAACTGCATAAAGGAGGAAAATTTGCAGGAATATAGGGAAAGGGCGGAGTGGGACTGTTTGGATAGCCATGCCAGGCATGATGTGCTGAATGGCCTCCTTCTGTACTGTGATATTCTATAATTCAGTGATTTCTGACTGGAAGTTGAAAAATGATACTTGGTTCCCAAAAATGAAACAAATTTACAACTTCTAAGGCCAGTGCCCCTTTTTTTAATCATTTGCATGTTTTTATATCTCCCCACCATCTGTAATTGAATGTGAAATCCAATATTTATCTCGGGGAAATACCAATGACACTTCTTTGCTGATCATCTTTGCATCTTTAAGGAATTCACCATGACTTGAATCTAATACCTTGCAAGCCTTTAAATATTCTTGGAAATTATTTCTCTTCCTCATATGAGAGAATAAAAATATTGGTCTGTTGTTGTGGTTTTGTCTTTTTATTCCTCCAGCACCTTTCCTCATGCAAGCAAGTTGACAGTTTCTGTAAGCAGATCGACTGTGCAACAAACTGAAATGTGTCTTTATTCTCTGTTGCACTGAGGTGGTGTCGTCTGGCCTAACAATTAACCTTGCTTGTTTACTGGAGGATATATTGAATGTCCGCTTCATCAACTGTCAGTTCAGGCCAAGGAAAATATCAAGTGTTAGAGCACTTCTTAAAGGTGAAAACCACAGTGCAGATTTATTTACAAGTAAAATGATTCTCAGAATCAAAAGTTTGAGCATGGCAGCACTACATACACTGCATACAAGCAGTGCTGACTGTTTAAAAAACTTCCTAACCTTTTTTCATCTTGTCTTAGCATATTGTCTTAGTATTGCAGCAGCAAAGTGTTGGTGATGGAGGATGTGGATATTGAGCACAATGACAGGTGTGCCAATCAAGTGAACCTTTTGACTGTTGCTGTGGCTGTAACCATTTGGGCAAATGGTGATTTTCCTAGCACGCTCCTGACTTGAGTCTTGCAGATAGTGGAAACTATTTGAAGGATCAGGCAATGAGCCTCTTGTCGCTTCCCAGAAATAATTGTGAATCAGGAGGTGAAAGAGAAGGAGGAACTTAAAACAATTACAATCGCCAGGGAAAGCATACTGAAAAAATTATTAGAACTAAAAGCTGACAAGTCCCCAGGTCCTGATGGACCATTCTAGGGTCTTAAAAGAAGTAGCAGCCGAGAAAGTAGATGCATTGGTTTTAATTTTCCAAAATTCCATAGAGCCTGGAAAGGCCCCATTAGATTGGAAAATAGTGAATGTGACTCCTCTGTTCAAGAAAGCAGTAAACTACAGGCTGGTTAACTTAACATCCGTCAGAGGGAAAATGCTGGAATCTATTATTAAGGAGATTATAACAGGGCACTTAGAAAATCTCAATGTAATCAGGCAGAGTCAACATGGTTTTATGAAAGAGAAATCGTGTTTGACTAATTTATTGAAGTTCTTTGAGGAAGTAACAAACAACATGGTTAAAGGGGAACCTGTGTATGTGCTATACTTAGATTTCCAGAAGGTGCCACATCAAAGGTTGCTAAACAAAATAAGCTCATGGCATTGGGGGTAACATATCAGCATGGATAGAGGATTGGTTAGCTAACAGGAGACAGAGAGTAGGCATAAATGGGTCATTTTCAGGTTGGCAAGATGTGACGAGTGGAGTGCCACAGGGATCAGTGCTGGGACCTCACCTATTTACAATTTATATCAATGACTTGGATGAAGGGACTGAATGTATGGTTGCTAAATTTGCTGATGACACAAGATAGATAGGAAAGTAAGTTCTGAAGAGGACATAAGGAATCTGCATAGGGATATAGATAGGTTGCGTAAGTGGGCAAAAATTTGGCAAATGGAGTGTAATGTGGGAAAATGTGAACTTATCCACAATGGCAGGAAGAATAGTAAAAGCGGCACCTTATTTAAATGGAGAGAGATTGCAGAACTCTGAGGTACAGAGGGATCTGGGTGTCCCGGTACATGAATTACAAAATGTTGGTATGCAGAAATAGCAAGCGATTAGAAAGGCAAATGGAATGTTGTTGTTTATTGCAAGGGGAATGGAATATAAAAGTAGGGATGTTTTGTTACAGCTGTAGAGGGTATTGGTGAGGCCACATCTGGAGCACTGTGTATAGTTTTGGTCTCCTTATTTAAGAAAGGATATAGGACGGCACAGTGGTGCAGTGGTTAGCATGTAATCAACCCGGATTCGATTCTGGGTACTGCCTGTGCGGAGTTTGCAAGTTCTCCCTGTGACCGAGTGAGTTTTCGCCAGGTGCTCCGGTTTCCTCCCACAGCCAAAGTCTTGCAGGTTGATAGGTAAATTGGCCATTATAAATTGCCCCTAGTATAGGGAGTTGGTAGGGGAATTGAGGGAAGGTGGGGATGTGGTAGGAATATGGGATTAATGTAGGATTAGTATAAATGGGTGGTTGATGGTCAGCACAGACTCGGTGGGCCGAAGGGCCTGTTTCAGTGCTGTATCTCTGAATAAAATAAATAAATGCATTGGAGGCATTTCATAGAAGGCCCATTCAACTGATACCTGTGACTGGGGGTGAGTGGGGGAGCGGTTATCTTATGAAGAAAGGTTGGACAGGTTGAGTATGTATCCATTGGAGTTTAGAAGAATGAGAGATGATCTTATTGAAACATATAAGATCCTGAGGGGACTAGACAGGGTGGTCGCTGAAAGGATGTTTCCCCTTGTGGGAGAGACTAGAACTAGGGGACACCGTTTAAAAATAAGGGGTTGCCCATTTAAGACGGAGATGAGGAGAAATTTTTTCTGAGAGTTGTGAGTCTTTGGACTCCACTCCCAGAGAGCGGTGGAGTCTGGGTCATTGAATATTTTTAAGGGAGAGGTAGATAAATTCTTAACTAACAAGGGTATCAGGGGTAGGTGGGAAAGTGGAGTTGAAGCCACAATCAGATCAGCCATGATCTTATTAAATGGCGGAGCAGGCTCAAAGGGGCTGAATGGACTACTCCTACTCCTAATTCGTATGTTCATTTCACCCACCTGGTCTGTGTTGATACTTATGTTCCACACGAGTTTCTTCTATCGCAACTCCACCTACCCTGCCCTTTTCTTTTAACCATACTGTTGTAATGGTTGGTCTAGTTACACCTCTGGCCCATTATGACCCACCCAAGATATTGATGGTGGGGGCACTTGGCGATCGTGGTGCTGTTAAAGATCAGGGAGACGTTGCTGGAATGATCATCTCTACTCAGGTGTTGCAAATAAGGTCAGTCCAAAACATTATCCAACCACAATTTAGAGTACAGGCATACGAGTTACACATCACCTGTGGTCTGATTAGATTTTTAGAAATATTTGTCTGGCCTCTAGGGGAAAATGATGCTTTCAGCCTTTAGTGATTAATTTTTACTGTGTTAAGCTTCAAATTTGATTTGTGTGAAAATGATGAGTTTTTTTAAACAAAAATAAATAGCATTATGTTGTCCGTTTTTCTTATTACAGAAAGTAGTGTGTTTTTTCAGTGTTCAATAAAGCTATCTACTTTTATCAAAGTGGAACTTGATTTACTTGAGCTTGAAGTGTTAGATAATTGTTGAAATGAGAGTTCAGAAAATCTAAAATTTTGTAATGTTTACTGGACCAGCTGTAGACCAGTGAAATTCTCCCATTTATTGAGACTGTAAATTTGAGTCATTCAATGATTCATAAATAATATGTGATTAAATGATATTTTTGTATCTTTTATGTATGTTATAGTATCTGAAAGATTTCTGAACGAAATACCTGAAGCTTTTAAAGCATTTTAATGTATCATAGACTAGTGAAAAAGATTTGAAAAAATGCTTCCTTTCTACTCTTTGCAGATAACTGAACCACTGCAAAAGCTTAAAACCACACATTAGGTTGTTAAATACAGTTATTATTCACCAAAAGAACCTTAACCTGTTTCTCTAAAACTCAAACTGAATTTTGAATGCTTAATATTTATTAACTATGGGCTATATTCCTCCACAGTCACTAATTTTAACACTAAGTATAAAGCAAGAAATATTGTATTATGCTGTATATTTTTTCACTAAAATATTATAAGAATATACTTCTGAAAGAGTGGGGATGATTTTTTTTTTTGGGCGGTAGAGCGAAATGATCAATAGTGCATCAGCAGCCCAAATTTGCCTGAATTTCGTTTCCATTGAATTTGATGGAGAAGGTAATCGAAGGTAATCGGGTGAAGTGTAACCTTCTGAAGAAGGGTCACTGACCTGAAACGTTAACTCTGCTTCTCTCTCCACAGATACTGCCAGACCTGCTGAGTATTTCCAGCATTTCTCGTTTTTATTGCTGATATGCTATTGTCTGGTTTGCGCCACTGCCCCAGATGAATTCGCGCACCCCCCCCCCCCCCCCCCCCCACCATAAGTGTGCCGAATGATGAAGATCTGAGAGTCTGTTGAATACGGGGATGTTGTCACATCTCTAATGGATTTATTTTTCATTATTGGACAGGTGTTACTTGGTTGTTACTGAAATGAATTCTCCATCTTCCAATACTGTGAAACTCTTTCATCGATATGTACTTCTCATTCCATCCAATTTATACATGTGTTGTAGAATCCTCACAAGGCTGAAAATCATGTGGCCTTGTGGTTAAAAAAAAATTTAAACCAGATACTTTGAAAAGGAATCGGATCAGCTGATGAGAGATATCAGCAGTAGGCTTTAATTGAGCATCGATTTTTTAAATGTTTATCTTGGTTGAGGCACACATTATTTCGCGACATGAACATTAAAACTTTAAAAATTGTAATCTCTGACTGGAAGAGCATTTGCTTAGTACCAGACATTGTGGAAACAAAGGGGAGCAGTCCCTGTTTTCCAATACACAGAAGTGGTCAAACCAGTGAAGAGACTGTTCCATGTAAGGAGCTAATCACATGACTAACCTGCTGTGCACCCTGGCAGTTTTTTGAATTTGAACTCCCAAACAAAAGGATTTGAGGCAGAATGCTGTGTGCTCTCCTGGAACTAAGAACACCTCCTGTCTGCCTGCTATCTCTCAGGGAACTGAAACCATTGAAGACACGAGCAATTCAAAGAGAGAAAGGTTTGCCACGTGAACAAAGTTTTAAGAAGATTACAGGGCCCCAACGAAATGCAAGAATATAACTTCAATCAAGGACTACAGCGACAGAGAAACAGTAACAAGATATTGCCTCAAACTGTTCTACTTATCTCTTCTATTCTTTTCTGTCCTATCTTACATGTTTATATCGTGTGTGCATGCTAGCATGAGCGTGTCGTATATCCGCAGACGTGAACCATATTAGAATTAAGCTTAAGGTTTAATAAATGTAATCTTTCTGCTTTAAACCAAAGAAAACCTGTTTGTGCTCTGTTATTTGCCTGATAATTGGAAACTGTGAACACGGATTCACAAAAGGGGAGCTCAAAAACACAGTGTGTTTAAAATTAAACCCTGTTACAATAAGACCAGGTGGAGACCCCCTAGACACATTGCTCACCTGGTCGTAACAGGAAGTATTTGATGAACATTTTATCTGTTTGCCAACATGTACTGTAATTGTGCAGTTTTCATCTAAACATCATTGTGAAAGCATTGCATCACTTTTTGTGTGATGTTTTCGAACAGAAATGATGTGGCTGTTCCATCTGCTCTCCCTCCTCCCTGGTACACAGGGTCTTTTACAAGACCTGTTACAATCACTAACATTGCAGTTAAAAACAAGCTGTGCTATTTCTTGGTATCACGTGGTCAAATGGACCTATGTGTCATATTAGGCTATGTCATGTGGGGCACTTGTGATATTACCTTCCTGTTACTCAATGTCAATCCCACAAATATTGCCATTATTATTTTCCCTAGTAGATACTTACATTTTCTGCTGAATACAAATAAATATTTCAGGACAGTAGCTCATCATGTAATATTGATAAAGTACTTAAGCTTCTCTTTGTAAATTCGAACAGCATCATGATTGTGCACCAACACTCGAGATACTTTTTTGTGGCTCTTTTAGTAACTGATTCACAGGGGTAAAATTATCCACATCTCATCTTCAGTACAGTACAGGTATGTGAGTAAAAGCTTACTATTCATTTACATTTCTGTTCTCGTGTACCATTTGTGTTGGTGGCAAATCACTTTTTCTAAAGGTCTCCTTGGTTGATACTTTTGCTCAAAATTGCCTTTAACATTTTCACAACAAAACAAAATGCTTGCAAATCCCACAACCAGGGAGCTGTGCAGAGAACGAAAAATACAAAAGAGATGATAAAAGAGATAAGAAAAAAAGAGGTGAGATGGAAAATATATTAATACCGTCTGTCTTCACCCCTTAACCCATGTGACAAAAATATCTTGTTGCTTTTAGCTGGGTTTCGATTTTTGCTGCAAATGGATGACTTGAGTATGGCGGTGAACTGAAATGTCTTGTATCCAGATTTGAACAATGTTAACAGCTCTGTATGTCGCAGCAATGATCAAGTTAGACAGCACACGGCTAGTATGCTGGAGTTGTTTGAGTGATTGAGGAAACTAGATTTTTTGAAGCATTCCGTATGGCTGACAAAAGCTGTATCAGAATCATTTGCATGCTTAAAGATCTCTTTTCTTCTGTTGTAAGAAAGAAATATGGTGTTAGATTGAGCTCACTGTTCTGTGAGCTTCTCTATGTAAGGAAATACAAAAGAGGAAAGCAAGGGCAGTAAAATGTATTTCGAGCCCATCTCCTGACAGACGTATTGGGGGTCTTTTAACTTTTATTGCCAGTCGTAAAATAGGTGGTAGTGAATCGGCACCACCATTTTACACCCTGCCTGATTTTATTTTCCATTAAAGTCAATTGCGTGCCAATTTTGTTTTTAAAAAAACTGCCCTTTGTTAATTTCAAGGTCTAACATGAAGTCTTCACTTTTCAAAAAAATACCTGTGTGTCTTTTTAAATTGAGAGGGCATGATGGAGTTCTCATGTGCAGACTGCATTCTGTGCAGCTGATCTGTTGGGTGCTGTGACTTTGGATTCAAAGCATGTTTTTTGAGACAGACCCAGATTTGAAAATGAAACTAAAAGCTTCAATGTTCTGGAAGATCAGAACTAGGTTAACAAAGCAAACAGTTTTTTAAAAATCAGAGACATGTGACTGGAGCTCAGGTTTCAGGTTCAAGAAGAGCTCTACAGTGGAAGGAAGAAAAACAGCTGTAGATTGTTTAAAGAGATGAGCTGAGAGCTGCAGATTTTTTAGCATCCGGAGAAGCTACTTGGAATTGAAGCAGGCTAAAAAGCAGCAGGCTAGAATAGTTCTTCTGACTGCAGGCAGAGGAGCCTGGACTGAGAGCTGACACTTGGAAAAGTTAAGTTGCTACTATTGTTTTTGGTGCCTTAAAGAGTTTTTTTTTAATTCTTTCAAGGGATGTGGGCATCACTGGCAAGGCCAGCCAGCATTTTTTGTCTAGCACAAATGAAGATGGGGTTGGTTCTCCAACACCACAATCATCTCAGTCCCAGGACATCACTGCAGGAGTTCCTCAGGATAGTGTCCTAGGCCCAACCATCTTCAGCTACTTCATCAATGACCTTCCTTCCATCATAAGGTCAGAAGTGGGGATATTCATTGATCTTTAGATGTTCAGCACCATTCGCAACTCCTCAGATACTGAAGCAATCCATGCCAATATGCGGTAAGACCTGGACAATGTTCAGACTTGGACTGATAAGTGGTAAGTGACATTCGTGCCACACAAGTGCCAGGCAATGACCATCTCCAACAAATTACATTAGGCGAGGTACACCACCAGGACAGTTGTGAGCAAAACTACGGAAGTTCTGGGAGGATGCTCAGTTTTGGTGGAGGCGGTATCGGTGGGGTTTGGATTGTAGAGAAACTGTCATTGAGTGGAGACCGGTATTTGCATCTTGGGAGACAGGATCTGCAGATCTACTTGAAAAGTTCAAAGACCTGAAGGACTTTGTGACGGGTTTGGTTTCATCCTGCTGATAGGATTGCCAAAGGACTTGTGAGATACATCCTGTTGCATCTGATAATTAACATGTAACTTTTAAGATATACAAACATTCATTGTGATTTAACTGTTTGTTCAAGGCAGCCAACTCAATGGAAGTAACTTATATCTGAATGTCATTTAAAACGAAACATCATTGGAGAGGGATTACTTTCTATGTATAGAAAACTATGAATTTTTGTTGGTTTTGGTTTGAGTATTAAAGTAAAATTTATAAAAGTGAAATCTTGTCCATGTGGTTTTTGTTCCTTAAATTGGGGTTAGTCAGTGGATTCGATTCTTTTAGTTTATTGGTGGTCTCCACAGGGATCATAACAAAGGTCATTGAAATTTAAAAGCAACCCCTTTGAATCTAGCCCAGACTAATGGGGATAACATTCAACTTCAGCATGGTCGCATCACAGATATTAGCAGATTGGCTGCATGTTGTGCATCCTGCCTGACTTTACTGTCTATTGAAGTTACTGGAACGGGGAAATCAGACAGGGTATGTAACGTGCTTACAATCTGCTACTGCCAATCTTGCAACTCTGCCAAAGTCAAATGTTACTCCCATGGTCTTCTGTCTACTGACTGTAAGGACCATACACCAAGTTAATTTGGGCAGCCTCCATCAGTTCCCAGTCAACTTGGTGGATCAAGAAGATTAAATCAATTTGAATAAATTGCCACAAAGTGCGAGTATTTTGCTGTTAGCTATCTATTGAAAAAGCGTAAATGCCTTTATGAAGAATGCATTTGCAATGTTGATATAAATAGCAAAAAGTAGAAATCTTTTGGGCAGAATTTTATTCTGCCCTTGGAGGCAGGCATGGAGAAGGGGGAGTGGCAAACAAAATGGCAGGGGGTGTCATTTCCTACGTTGCCTGGGCCCCCTGCCATTTTGTCTGGTCGGGGAAGAAAAATGTTCCTGCTGCAGGACAGTTAAGGCCTTTAAGTGGCCAATTAATGGCCACTTCCCACCTCCACCTCAATTTTGTAGAAAACGGAGGGGCCTATCATCATGGGCTGACACTGCCCGGTAAAGCTTGGGGGGCAACCCCCTAGCGGAATCGGGGGGGGCGGTGGGGTTCCCTCCTTTTGGGGACGAATTTTAGCATGTCATTAAAAGGGTCCTTAGACTGAAATGGACAAGACTTAAATTTCTGTGGCAAATATTTGGAGTGGGTTTTGAAATTGAGTTGACTTCAAAACATTTCAATCCAATGAACAAGTAGTTTTATGAAAGAAGTCTGAATGGTTTAAGTACTGTGTCAACAATTTCCACTAATAAATGAATTGGCTGAGACTCCAAATGAATTGCAGCTTGAAAAAGGCAGCCAACTCAGTGGAAGTAATTTATATCTGAATGTAATTTAAAACGAAACATCATTGGAGAGGGATTACTTTCTATGTATAGAAAACTATGAATTTGTGCTCAATGCAATGAGAGATATTAGCCTTGTAGAATTAAACACTTTATATCTTGGAATGTCTGATGCTGATACTAGATGCCCCAAGTCAGATATAGCAAAGTTAACTGCAGGGCAAAGCTTGCTCTGTTCTGTCCTAATAATGGGCCATAATTTGCAGGTTCTCGTTGTATTTATATGCAAATGGCACAGCAACTTCAGGCAAGAGGAAGATGTGAGGTTAAATGCAGAAAAGTTTCTGTCTGAGTTGCGCTGATTCACTATTAGCTGCATGAAAATGGCATCTCGCCATCTACCTCACAATTGAAATGCCTTGAATGAGATGAAGTTGCTGTACTTGCGTAGAGGATACGAGCTAAACTTGCCACAGAAATTTAAGTCTTGTCCATTTCGGTCTAAAGACCCTTCTGATGACATGCTAAAAATTGTCCCCAAAAGGAGGGAACTCCCAGTGCAGCACTGAGAGCGCGCTGCAGTTTTGGAGATGCTGTCTTTCGGATGAAATGTTAAACCAAGGCAGTCTGAGGCCGACATAAAAAAAATCTCATGATGCTGTTTGAAGAAGAATATTGGAATTATTATGGTCAATTATTATCCTACAACCAAAATCATTACAACATATTACCTGTTGATTTATGCCATTGCTGTTTATAGGAGCTTGCTGTGCATGGCCCCAAATAGCCCCAAACTGCTCTCACTCACTCCAATTTTAAGTCAGGGCTTAAAAAAGTGTAATGCATTGTTTTAAGCTCAATTTTCTCTGGATTTATTAGCTGACAAATAAAAACTGCAGTTGGTGATGCAATTCAGGCTGCCAGATCATGCATAAGGGACTAGCAGCCCATATTTAGAAACTATATTCTTCCTAGTACGGAGCACGCTCGAAGGGGCCAAATGGCCTACTCCTGCTGCTAATTTGTATGTAATTCGTAGGTTTAGTACAGAATAATAGACACCTAAGAGTATCTATTATAATATTTCTGCATGCATAAAAATGATGAATAACATTCAGTGTCAAGGTTCCTTTTGATGGTTGTTTTTTGTCTTAGAATCGTAGAATGTTTACGGCACAGAAAGAGGCCACTTGGCCCATTGTGTCTGCGCCAGCCGAAAAGCGAGGCACCCAGCCTAATCCCACTTTCCAGCATTTAGTCCATAACCCTGCAGGTTACGACACTTGAGGTGCTTATCCAGACACCTTTTAAATGGATTGAAGGTTTCTGCCACTACTACCCTTACAGGCAGTGAGTTCCAGACGCCCACCACTCTCTGGGTCTCCCCTCTAATCTTTCTACCAATCACTTTAAATCTATGCTCCCTAGTCGCTGACCTTTCTGCTAGGGTAAATAGGCTCTTCCCATCCCTCTATCCAGGCCCCTCACAATTTTGTACATCTCGATCAAATCTCCCCCTCAGCCTCCTCTGTTCCAAGGAGAACAACCCCAGCCTATCCAATCTTTCCTCATAGCTGCATTTTTCCAGTTCTGTCAATATCCTTGTAAATCTCCTCTGTATCTCTCTAGTGCGGTTACATCCTTTCTGTAATGTGGTGACCAGAACTGCACACGATACTCAAGTTGTGGCCTCACTCTTGATTTATACAGTATCAGCATAACCTCCTTGCTCTTATATTCTGTACCTTGGCTAATAAAGGAAAGGATTCCATATGCCTTCTTCACTATCTTATCGACCTGTCCTGCTAACTTCAGGGAGCTATGGACATTCACTCCAAGGCCCCTCATTTCCTCGACACCTCTCAGTATTCTCCCATTAATCGTGTATTCTTTTGCCTTGTTTGACATCCCCAAATGCATCACCTCACACTTCTTCGAGTTGAATTCCATTTGCCACTTTTCTCCCCACCTGACCAGACCATCAATATCTTCCTGCAGCCTACAGCTATCCTTCTTGTTGTCAACCACACGGCCAATTTTTGTGTCACTTGCAAACTTCCTGATCATGCCCCTACATTTATGTCCAAATCGTTAATATGTATCACAAAAAGCAGGGGACCTAGTACTGAGCCCTGTGATACACCACTGGAAACAGCCTTCCGTCGCAAAAACACCCATCAACATTTAGCCTTTTGTTTCCTGCCACTGAGCCAATTTTCTATGCAGCTTGCTACATTTCCCCGGATCCTGTGGATTTTTTTTTTCTAAAACCAATCTGCCATGTGGGAGCTTGTTAAAAGCCTTGCTAAAATCCATGGAGACCACATCAACTACACTACCCTCATCAATCCTCCTTGTTACTTCTTCAAAAAAATTCAGTCAAGTTAGTCAGACACAATTTTCCCTTAACAAATCCATGCTGACTATCCTTGATTAATCCGTGCCCTTTGAAGTGACAGTTTATCCTGTCTTCAGAATTGATTCCAATAATTTGCCCACTACCGAGGTTAGACTGACAGGCCTACAATTATTCGGTCTATCCCTCGTTCCCTTTTTAAATAAAGGTACAACATTAACAGTCCTCCAATCCTCCAGCACCACACCTGTACACCTGTATCCAGTGAAGATTGGAAGATGATGGTCAGACCTTCCGCTGTCTCCTCCCTGGCTTCTTTTCACAGCCTGGGGTACATTTCATCTTGCCCTGGTGATTTATCAATTTTCAAGGATGCTAATCCCCTTAATATTTCCCCTCTCCCTATGTTTATCACATCCAATACTTCACACTCCTGCTCCTTAACTACAATATCTGCATCGTCCCCCTCTTTTGTGAAGACAGATGCAAAGTATTCATTAAGAACCATACCAACATCTTCTCCTACACATAGGTTACCTTTTTGGTCTTTATGGAACCTACTCTTTCCTTAGGTATCCGCTTACTCTTAATGTATTGATAAAACATCTTTGGTTCACCTTGATTTTGCTTGCCAACATTCTTTCATGCCCTCTCTTTGCTTTCCTAATTTCCTTTTTGATTTCACCCCACCACGCTTTATACTCCTCTCGGCTTTCTGTAGTATTGAGTTCTCTGTGTTGGACATAAGCTTTCCTTTTCTGCCTTATCTTACCCTTTAAACTCCTTGACATCCATGGGGCTCTAGATTTGGCCGTCCCACCCTTTCTCTTTGTGGGAACATGTTTACTCTGAACCCCTTGAATCTTTCCTTTGAATGCCTCCCACTTCTCTGACACCGATTTACCTTCAAGTTGCCGTTTCCAGTCCGCTTTCACTAAATCACTCCTCAGCTGAGTAAAATTGGCCTTGCCCCAATTGAGAAATCTAACTCCTGTTCGATCGCTGTCCTTTTCCATAACTATGTTTAACCTAACTGAATTATGATCACTACCACCAAAATGCTCTCCCACTGCCACTCTTTTCACCTGCCCAGCTTCATTTCCTAAAAGTAAGTCCAAAACTGCACCCTTTCTTGTTGCACTTGCTACATACTGGCCAAAAATGTTCTCCTGAATGCACCTCAAGAATTCTGCTGCCTCAATTCCTTTCACACTAAATCTATCCCAGTTAATATTGGGGTAGTTAAAATCACCTGCTATTACTGCTCTATTGTTTTTGCACTTTTCAGAAATTTACATACATTTTTGCTCTTCTATCTCCCTCTGACTGTTTGCAGGTCTATAGTCTATAATCACACTCCCAGCAGTGTGATTAAACCTTTTTTTGTTCCTTAGCTCAATCCATATGGCCTCATTTGATGATCCTTCTAACATATCATCCCTTCTCACAGCTGTAATTATTTCTTTGACCAAAATTCCCCCCCCCCCCCCCATTTTATCCCCCTCTCTATCGCGTCTAAAAACCCTGTAACCAGGAATGTTGAGCTGCCGTTGCTGTCCCTTCTTAAGCCATGTTTCTGTAATAGCTCTGATATCATGCTGCCATGTGTCTATCTGTGCCCTCAGCTTATCTGCTTTGTTTGCTATACTCCTTGCATTGAATACTCCTTGAGCACTGCCAAGCTCTTTTTTATTTTCTAACCTTTGTTTTGTCTGCCTTCCAGACTCATCCATTAATTTTCTGCCTTTCATTTTCATTTCTGATTTTGTCCCGACTGAATCTACCCTCAGGTCCCCACCCCACTGCCAAACTAGTTTAAACCCTCCCCAACAGCACTAGCAAAACATCCCTGCTCTGCTCAGGTGCAACCTGTCTGGCCTGTACAAGTCCCATCTCCCAGAGCCGGTCCCAATGTGCCAAGAATCGAAAGCCCTCCATCCTGCACCTGCTTGCTAATTTTTTACCGAGCTCCCTAAATTCTGACTGCAGGACCACATCCTTCTTTCTACTTATGTCGTTGGCTCCAGTTTAGACCGTGACCACTGGCTGTTCACCCTCCCACTTCAGGATATTCTGCAGGCTCAGTGATACTCAGTGACATCCTTGACCCTAGCACCAGGGAGGCAACACACCATCCTGGAGTCATGTTTGCTGCTACAGAAACGTCTGTCTGCTCCCCTAACTATTGAATCTCCTATCTCTATGGCTCTTCCAGTCTTCCTTGTGTTCCCCTCTGCAGCTGAGCCACCCTTGGTGCCTTGGCCTTGTCTCTGGCAGCACTCCCCAGATGAACCATCACTCTCATCCATATTCAGAACTGAATACCAGTTGGAGAGTGAGACACGTTTAGGGAACTCCTGTACTACCTGCCTGGGTGTTTCTGATTGCCTGGTACTTTCTGATTGCCTGGTGGTCTCCTATTCCCTCTCTCCCTGCATACCCTTAAGCTGCGGGGTGACTACGTTTATAAACATGTTATTCACGAAGCTCTCAACCTTGCGGATGCACTGCAGTGACGCTAACTGCTGCTCAAGTTTCGAAACCCAGAGCTCAAGCTGCTGCAACTGACCACACTTAGTTCAGTAATTGGGGAAGTGATGAGTATAGTTATGGCTCTTCCACAGAGTGAGGATGTAAGGATTAGTTAAATCATGGAGCAATCAGTGACAGTTCAACTAGTCATTTGCCAACCTCCCGATTGGGAACTTGAAAGAAAGAAAGGCTTTACATTGTGCCCTTTCATGTTTGACAGTCAGTGAAGTACTTTTGAAGCGTCGTCACTGTTGTAATGTAGAAAATGTGGCAGCCAATTTGTGCACAGCAAGCTCCCACAAACAGCAATGTGACAATTACCAGATAATCTGTTTTATTGAGGTTGATTGAGGGATAAAGGTGGGCCAGGACATCAGGGATAACTCCTCTCCGAAATAGTGCCTTGGGATCCTTTATATCCACCTGAGAGAGCAGATGGGGCCTTTGTTGAAAGTTTCATGCAAAAGACTCGTTCAGTGCTGCACTGGAATTTTGGACTTGATTTTTGTGCTCAAGTCTCTGAACAGGGACTTGTACCCACAACTTTTGACTCCAAGGCAAGAATGCTACCAACTGAGCCACAGCTGTACACTTGAGGGAAAGGTGGGGAAAAAGGAGACCTTCGAAGAGGGAATGAAAAGTGTTGTTGAAAAAATGAAGGCAAAGAATGGAAATAATTTTGGACATGTTTTTATCATTTTCCTCCAGCTTTGGGAAGGTTTACAGCTGTGTAGGTAGTTAACATTTATTAGCTAAAGCCATTATGATTGTCTATGGCTTAACCTATTCCAGTTCTGATGAATATCACTCCAAATCATAGTCTCATAAATAATCATTTGAATTGACAGTAAGCGTGTCTGTACTTGCAAGCTACATGAAAATTGAAATGCCTGCATACAAATCAGCATGAGTACATGGGAACAATTATTGATCCGGGCATTAAAACAGAAAAACTGCTGCAAACACTCAGCAAGTCAGGCAGCATCTGTGGAGACAGAAAGAGTATTAATGTTTCAGGTCGATGACCTTTTGTCAGAATTGGGAGAAGTTAGAGATTTAACAGTTTATAAGCAAGTCCAGAGCTAGGGAAAGAAGGGAAGGGAAGAACAGAAGGGTGAAAGGCAGGAGTGAGTGAATGACAAAAGGCATGATGGTGCAAGGCAAAAGGGGGTGATAATGGGACAAGTAAAACAAAAGATGGGTCTAGAAGAGTTGTAAACAGCAACAGCAGAAGCATGACCATCACCTGCTATTTAAAAAAAAAAGCAATGGTTATCTGAAGTTATTGAAATCAATGTTGAGATGTATAGATGAAGTACTGCCACTCTTCATTGGAAGAGTGCAGGAGGCCGAGGACAGAGAGGTCAGCGTGGGACAGTGAATTAAAATGACAGGCAACCAGAAACTCAGGGTCCTGCTTGCCGACTGAATGGAGGTGTTTGGTCTCCCCAGTGTAGTGGAGACTGCATCATGAGGAGCGAATACAGTATACTAAATTGAAATAAATACAAGTAAATTGCTGTATCACCTGGAAGGAGTGTTTGGGGCCTTGGACGTTGTGAAGGGAGGTGGTCAAAGGACAGGTGTTGTATCTTTTGTGCTTGCACGGGAAAGTGCTGTCGGAAGGGGAGGGGTTGTTGGTGATTGAAGAGTGTGCCAGGGAGTCTAGGAGCAAACAGTCCCTTTGGAATGCTGAAAGGGGGATATCACATTGGCAGTGGCATAAATGGCAGAGGATGATCTGTTGAATGTGAAGGATGGTGGGGTGGAAGATAAGGACAAGAATTATGGTTCTGGGAAGGAGGAAAAGGGGTGAGAGCAGCAGTGCAGGAAATGGGTTGGACATGGTTGAAGGCTCTGTCAACCACGATGGAGGGAATCCTCGGTTGAGGAGAAAGGAAGACATCGGAAGCTCTGATGTGGAAGATGGCATCGCTAGAACAGGTGCAACGGAGAGGAGAAATTGGGAGAAGGGAATAGAGACCTTACAGGAAACAGTTTAAGAGGAAGTGGAATCAAGGTAGCTACGAGAGTCGGTCAGTTTATAGTAGATATTGGTTGTCCGCTTATCCGTAGAACTAGAGACAGAGAAGTTGAAGAAGGGAAGGGTCGGAGATGGACTAGGTGAAAGCAAGAGAGGGGTGAAAGCAAAATTCATTAAATTTTCCAGTTTAGGACGAGAGCAGAAAGCAGTACTGATACAATGTCATCATATCAAAAAAAGAGATGAGAGGCAGGACCTGAGTAGGACTGAAACAAAGAATGTTCCACGTATGCCACCAGTGCAATGCCACCAACAAATACATCAGCACAGCAGATATTATCTGTTTAAGGGATAGAAAAAAATCTTAGTTTTGCTCCGTCCTTAAAATAACCTTTCAATCCATCTCCAACCTTCCTTTCCAAAGTCCTTGAAAGTGTTGTCACCTCCCAAGTTCATGCCCTTCTTTCCTAGAACTCCATGTTTGAATCCCTCCAATCAGGTTTCTGCTCCTACCACAGTACCAAAACAGCTCTTCTCCAGGTCACAAATGACATCCTATGTGACTATCACAAAGGTAAACTATCTCTCTTTGTCCTTCTTGACCTGTCTGCAGCCTTTGACATGGGTGATTACACCATCCTCCTCCAACGCCTCTCCACCATTAGCTCTGGTATCCTAAAGATCAATCTTTCGCCCCTCTTATTTCTCATCTCCATGCTGCCGCTCAGTGACATCATCTGAAAACATGTCAGTTTCCACATGTATGCTGATGCCATCCAGCTGTACCTCGCCACCACCTCTCTCGAACCCCTTCACTGTCTAATTTGTCAGGTTGCTTGTCTGACAGCCAGTACTGGCTGATCAGAATTTTTCTCCAATTAAACATTGGGAAGACCAAAGGCGCATTGTCTTTGGTCCCCAAATCAAACTCTGCTCCCTATCCACCGACTCGATCCCTTTCACTGGCAACTGTCTAAGGCTGAACCAGAGTGTTTGCAACTTTGGTCTCGTATTTGACCCTGAGATGAGCTTCCAACCACATATTTGCATCATCACTTAAGACCTAATATCTCCTTATGTGGCTTGGTGTCATATGTTGTTTTACAATGCCTCTGTGAAGTGCCTTGGAATGTGCTATAATGTTAAAGGCACTTTATAAATACAAATTGTTGTTTAAATCTGATATTTTGCTACCCTATCTGAGTAGTTAGAACAGCAGACATTGCAATTGTGGAATATCCCTTTCTTTTGTACAAGCATCCTAGACATAAGACAACCTCTTAGTGCACATAGGTTTAGATAGGGTAGGGCTGCTCACTGCAAAGTCTTTGGGCCATTCTGCTGCAGATCTGTGTATTGCCACTTTTCTGTTACAAAATTCTGACCTGCCTTTTGGGTTTTGGACTGCTCTTATTTTAGTGTTCTGCTTTATATTAATTGTATTAATGAGGTTGAAATAAATTTCCAGACCAAAATAAAATAGTGCCTGAAAATTATTTGCTTCTAATCTGCAGCTTAAAGCCAACGTGTGGTCAATTTACTTAATTGTTTTCTGTATTTTGGAACTCCTTATTGAAACATATGAGAACAAAAGGTGCTGTAATCAGTGACAAATGTAATTACACACGCTAATCTCCTATGACATTGCTCACTGCAAATGTTATACAAGGACAGTGGTTCTCTTTTGCCTTTAATGTTTGTAAACGGCTTGTTCTTTAAGGCTATGAAGTCCAGACATTACTGTAATGTACTGCCTAAAGGGAACCAGATTGAGTAGTAACTTTTAAAAAGGAATTGAATAAACAATAATAACAACAATAACATGCATATAGTGTCCTTAACATAGTAAAACGTCCCAAAGAGCTTCACAGGAGCACTATCAAACAAAGTTTGACACCGAGCCACATAAGGAGATATATGGACAGATGGACAAAGAGGCAAGTTTCAAGGGATATCTGAAAGGAGAGAGAGGTAGTGAGATAGTGAGGTTTCAGGACGGAATTCCAGAGCTTAGGGCCTTGGCAGCTGAAGGCACTGCTGCTAATGGTGGAGCAATTAAAATTGGGGAGGCGCGAAAGGGCAAAATTGGAAGAGTGCAGAGATCTTGGAGGGATGTGGGGCTGAAGGAGGCTACAGAGATGGGTAGGGGAGAGGCCATGGAGAGATTTGAAAGCAAGGATGAGAATTTTAAAAATGAGATGTTGCTAGAGCAGGAGACGATGTAGGTCATGAAGCACAGGGCGATGGGTAAACAGGACTGGTACGAATTCGAAAACGGGCAGCAGAGTTTTGGAGGAGCTTAACTTTGCGTCGGGTGGCTGGGCTGGCTTGGAGAGTGTTGGAATAGTAAAACTAAAGGTAACAAAGGCATGAATGAGGAATTCATCAGCAGATGAGCTGAGGCAGGATGGAGTCGGCATTGTTACAGAGGTGGAAGTAGGTGATCTTGATGATGGAGCAGATATGTGGTCGGAAGCTCATAGAATCAGGTACAACAGTGATTCTTCAACTTTTTTGGTTAAAGAATCCCTTTTCAAAAGGGTTAGTATTCACCTACACTCCTATCTAAATTATAATATTGTATCAAAACTATTTGATGCACTCAGTAACTGGAAAATTTAATAACCTAGCTGTACTACACTCACTGGCACATTAAACCAATTCCGTGAATTCTGTTCAAGTAGTCAACACAATCAGCGGAAATCAGGATGGGTATTTACATTACAAATCTTGCTGCCACTCTCTGTGCTCCTCCATGCGCGCTCCCCTCCTCACATGTGACAGCCACACTCAGTTCCAGCCTTG
The DNA here is from genome assembly GCF_036365525.1 of Heterodontus francisci. Lineage (NCBI taxonomy): Eukaryota > Metazoa > Chordata > Chondrichthyes > Heterodontiformes > Heterodontidae > Heterodontus > Heterodontus francisci. The sequence goes on along the minus strand of NC_090379.1, from coordinate 88,589,047 downwards.
CACCAAGCCAACCTCCGGCCGCCGCTCATTCGCTTACTCTGGACCATTTTCTGTGTTCGTTCGTTAGGTCTACAGATAAAAACAGGTAGACTGATCTCCTTGATGCATCCCTGTTATTTTGAAAAGTACTCTCTTAAAGTCTCTGAATCCTAATCTTCAGATTATTTTGCAGACCCCCGGGAATTTTCTACAGACCCCAGTTTGAGAACTACTGAAATACAACGCCAAAGTTGCGAATGGTCTGGTTCAGCCTCAGACATTTGCCAGGGAGAGGGATGGCATCCCTTGAAGGGGAAAAATGTGATGGGCTATAGGGAAAGAGCAGGGAAGTGGGACTAACTGGATAGCTCTTTTAAAGAGCTGGCACAGGCATGATGGATCAAATGGCCTTCTGTGTTGTGCGATTCTGTCAGAGGTTATTTCCACTATTGGGGTCAATTGGGCAATGATTTTCTCTATTTGAGTAGCCGTGCTAAATGACTGGCTTTATTTCTTTCAGGATTTTATGTAAAACATCATCTATATTTGTGCTTATTATGTTATGCAATGTATTTAGCCGTTGAAATAATTCCTAGATCTAACAATTGAAGGGGTTTGTTTTCCGTTTCCCTAAAAATGATGATGTGAGGAATAATAGAGTGACTGCTATAAAAGGGTAGAATCTTTTGATTGTGGTGAGTTGGTGATACACTCGAAGCGTTTTGAGGTGAATTTGCAAATAATCAATTTGTAATTGGTGAATAAATCTGGTCATGACCATTGTAGTCAGTGTATGCTTGTTAGAAGTGCAGATACAGTGATGTAGGTTACATAGATGCTGATGATACACTAACCATGCAGTAATTGTGTGTGTAATTATGTATTTAGCAATAACATGCATCACTGCCTGATAATTATAATTTATTTTAATTTGTATTTTTTTAATTTAAATGAACTTGGTTACTTCAATCTGTGCCTTGCAGCTTTTTTTTTAAATCAAAGCTTTATCAATTTGATCCATTTTTTTCTAGACCCTTTAGAAATGTTTATGTGAAAGTACAGGTTTCATTGCTGTTACACTAGAATAAGAGGCAAATTCATTTCAGCCCTGGATTCTGAAGTTATTAAAATCTATGAAAGTGTTTTGTTGAGAATCAGTGATGTTTTCGCATCAGCAAAATGGAATACTCTTTAATTAGTGAATATTTATGTATCTGGAATAGACCAAGAGAAATTATTGATCCAAATCACCTGTTTTTGGAAAAAATATGGGCTGGAATTTTACGCCACCCAACGAGCCGAATGGTGGCAGGGCGGTAACGTAAAATGGAGTGGGAGACTCCGGGATGCTTTCCCATCCCGCTCCCTCCTCCGTCCCACTTTACATAGGGTGGGGGGGGTGAAAAACGGGCTGCCGACCCCAGGCCAATCAAGGCCCTTAAGTTGCCACTTAATAGCCACTTAAGGGCCTTTGCCCGCCTCCACGCAGATTTTACACGTGGCAAGCGGGCATCCTAGAGCTGGGAAAAGCTGCCTGGGAAAAGCAGCAGGCTTCTCAGTGCCCCAGGAGTGGGCCCTGATAATTGGGCACCGGGTGCCCGATGGAGTGCCGCCCCAAATGACTACCCTTGCCTTGCCTGACCAATTTCCCCGGCGAGACAACCAAAACTCACCTCAAATCCTGGTGCCATGTCTTCCTCTGTGGTCAGCTGGGCTGCAGTCCCCGCAGTGGTCACTGCTCCCGGTGGCGCTGCTGGGATTAAGAGCTGCCGGCCAGCTGATTGGCCAGCAGCTCAATGAGGTGGAACTTCCTCCCTCAAGCGGTTGGAAGCCCCGCCTCAGAACACTTAAAGCCTGGGGACCCGTAAAATGTGGGACGGATCCCCAAGCGAGGTGGAAGCGGGTTTGCCACTGACTTCTACGTCAGTGGCCAGCTCCCGTCCGCCCAACGTAAAATCCAGCCCATGGTGATTAGAGTTTCTTTGCAGCAGGTTGACTTGCCACGATTGAGAATTTGAAACTTGGGAAGTAATTTAACCAACAATAAAAAAGAAAGATGGGAAAACAGCGCAGACCTGAACAGAGACACCAGCAGCGGCGGCAATGGAACATTGCAGACCTGATCAGAGACACCAGCTGTAGTGGCAGAGAATAAAAGAGAGAGAGAGTGCACAGGGGAACAGCGCAGACCTGATCAGAGACACCAGCAGCGGTGACGGAAAATAAAAAAGTGGGGGGGAGAAACAGTGTGGACCTGATCAGAGTCACCAGCAATGACAACGGGAATAAAAGAGCAGGACAGAGAGAGCGGGGGAACAGTGCAGATATGATCAGAGACACCAGCAGCATTGGCAGAGGATAAAAGGGAGAGATAGAGCGGGGAACAATGTGGACCTGATACCTGATCGGAGATGCCAACAGCAACAGTGGAGGATAAAAGAGAGCGCGCATGGGGACAACGTAGACCTGATCGGAGACATCAGCAGCAAAGGATAAAAGAGAGACGAGAGAGAGCAGGGAATAACATGGACCTGATAGCTGATCAGAGCCACCAGCTGCAGTAGGGGAGAATAAAAGATAGCGAGAGAGAGCGGGAGATGGCACGTACCTGATTGATGTATTTTCCAAAAGCAAAGAGTGACATCAGAGGGCAACAGATAGCTGAGTGGTTGGTAAGTATTCATTTTTTTTCAAAAATAGGACTGGGAAACTATGAAGTACTGTATCAAATTTATAGTTTAGTTAAACTAATTGTCAAGCAGTCCCCCCACCTGCCAAGACTGAGGCACACATAATTTCGCCACATGAACATTAAAGCTTAAAATTGTGGCTGGGAAGAAAAGAGGGCCTATCACAAGGAATTGCCAGGCCCCTGACTGACAAGACATTTGCATGCTAGCAGACAGTTTTGGAACAGAGGACCCAGTCCTTGCTTCCCCAATACATAGAAGAACATGGTTTTGTGAAAGGGAAATCATGTTTGACAAATTTGCTGGAGTTCTTTGAGGATATAACAAGCAGAGTTGATAAAGGGGAACTGGTAGATGCAATGTGTTTGGATTTCCAGAAGGAATTTGATAAGGTGCCACATAAAAGATTATTGCACAAGATAGGAGCTCACGGTATTGTGCGTAATGTATTAGCATGGTTTGAGGATTGGTTAACTCACAGAAGACAGAGAGTCGGGATTAATGGGTCTTTTTCTGGTTGGAAAGACTTAACTAGTGGAGTGCCACAAGGATCAATCCTAGGGCCTCAATTATATATCTATATTAATGACTTGGAGGAGGGGGTAGAGTGTAATATATCCAAATTTGCTGGCAATACAAAAATAGGTGGGAGGGCATTTTGTGATGAGGACATAAGGAATCTGCAAGGGGATATAGATAGGTTGAGTGAGTGGGCAAAAACCTGGCAGATGGAGTTTAATGTAGGAAAGTGTGAGGTCATCCACTTTGGTAGGAAGAATCAAAAGGCAGATTATTATTTAAATGGAGAAAGACTCCAAAGAAGTGCAGCACAGAGGAATCTGGGTGTTCTTGTGCATCAAACACAAAAAGTTAGCATGCAGGTGCAGCAAGTAATTAAGATGACAAATGGAATTTTGGCCTCATTTGTTAGGGGGATGGAGTTTAAAAATAAGGAAGTCTTGTTACAACTGTACAGGGTGTTGGTGAGGCCGCACCTGGAGTACTGTGTACAGTTGTGGTCCTCGTATTTAAGAAAGGATATACTGGCATTGGAGGCAGTTCAAAAGAGATTTACTAGGCTGATTCTTGGGATGAAGGGATTGACTTATCAAGAATGGCTAAACAGTTTAGGCCTTTATTGATTAGAGTTTAGAAGAATGAGGGGTGATCTTATTGAAACGTACAAGATTTTGAGGGGACTTGACGGGGTAGATGTTGAGAAGATGTTTCCACTAGTGGGGGAATCTCAAACTAGGGGACATAATTGCAGAATAAGGGGACACGCATTTAAAACTGAGATGCGAAGGAATTTCTTCTCTCAGAGGGTAGTGAATGTCTGGAATTCTCTACCTCAGAGAGTTGTGGAGGCTAGATCACTGAAAGTATTTAAAGAAGAGGTAGATAGGTTTTTGAAATATTGGGGAGTTGAGGGCTATGAGGAGCTGGCATGAAAGAGGAGTTGAGGTCTGGGGCAGATCAGCCATGATCTTATTGAATGGCGGGGCAGGCTTGAGGGGCCAAATGGCCTACTCCTCCTATTTCTTATGTTCTTATTAAGTGATCAGTACAGTTTAATCACATGATTGTGGCTGTTGGTTTTTTGAATTTGAACTGGCCACAGAATTTTGAACTCAGAAGGCTGTTTTCTCCTGGACTGAGAGCACCTCTCTCCTGTCTGCTCTCATCTCGCTCTCACCAGCTTCGGAAACCATTGAAGATACATGAACCCCAAGAGAGAAAAGTCTCCTACAGTAAACAAGGTTTAAGAAGAATACTGGGCCCCAAAGAAAAGCAAGACTACTTACAAAAAGACTACAGTGAGCTCGAAGTATATTAAACAAGAAACTCTTCTGATATTACCTCAAACCTCTCCATTTTTTTTCTCTTTTCTGTCTCTATTTGCATGTGTGTATCGTGTGTGCATGCTAGCGTGGGCGCGTCGTATATCTGTAGGCGTCAACCGTATTAGAGTTTAAGTTTAAGGTTTAATAAATTTCACTTTTCTTCTTTAAACCTAAGAAAGCCTGTTTATGCTAATTTCTTTGCCTTGTAATTGGAAAGTGGTGAACAAGGATTCACGAAAGGGGGAGCTCAAAACACAGTGTGTTTAAAATTAAACCCTGTTACAATAAGACCAGGTGAAGACAGTAAAAGACCCCGAGACACCTTTCTCACCTGGTTGTAACAGAATTAATAAAATTACAATCGGGATAAGTATAGCAGTAAGTGAATTCATAAGAGTATTAGCACAGAGGCGGTCTAGAGACATTCATTAAAAATAATAGTTTAAACAAGTTACTAACCAAATTCTAAAAGAGGAAATAAAGATGATTTTTAAGATCATGGATGAACAGCTGAGACCTGTTGCTTTCAATTCCTGCGTCATGTGGGAACTTCAGGACACTTCATGTGTCTTGGCAGACCATGTGTTTAGATGTGTCTCCAGCTGCTTGAGTTTGAGCTCAGGATTTCTGAGTTTGAGGGGCAGCTGGACTCACTGTGGAGCATCAGGGAGGATGAGAGTTTCCTGGGTCATACATTCCAAGTGGTGATCACCTCACGACCAGTGAGAGGTCAGGATAGTAGAAGAGTGACCATCCCGAAGAGTAGGAAGAGGCAGGAGGTGCAGGAGTCTTCATGGTGTGTACCACTCTCAAACTGATACTCAGCTTTGGCGACTGCTGGGAATGATGACACCTTGAAGGAGCACAATCCAGACCATAGCACCAATGGGCAAGGGACTGCACAGGAGGAGAAACATTTCTGTAACCATCATCGTGAGTCCAACATGGTGTGTTGCCTCGCTGGTGCCAGGATAAAGGACAACATGGAGAGGGTGCAGAATGTTCCGCCAGGGAAAGGGAATGAGCCAGAAGTTGTGTTACACATTGGTACCGACCACATAGAGAGAGCAGATATTGAGGTCCTACGGTCAGATTTTTAGGAGCTAGGAAGAAAGTTAAAAAGTAGGACCTCAAAGGTAGTAATCTTTGAATTACTACCAGTGTCACACGCTAGTGAGTGTAGAAATAGGAAGATAGGGAGGATCAATGTGTGGCTTCAGGTTTGGTGCAGAACGAAGGGTTTCAGATTCTTGGGTCATTGGAACCAGTCCTGGGGCAGGAAGCCCCTATTCAAAAGGGACGGGTTGCACCTCAATAGGCGGGGACCAATGTTGTCGTGGGGAGGTTCACTTGTGTGGTTGGGGAGGGGTTAAACTAAATTGACAGAGGGATGGGCACCAGCTAATAGAAGTATAAAAGAAGAATAAGGTGCATAAAGGAGTGAGCGTGTTGGATTGTACAGAAGAGGGAAATAGTACCATATTAGATAGGAGTAGACTAAGAAGGATTATGAGGAATGCAAAGACAGATTTACAATTCATGTATGTAAACGCACGAAGTGGTGAGTAAGGTTGGTAAGCTGCAAGCACAAATAACCATGTGGGAATATGATGTAGTGGCAATAACAGAAACATGGCTTAAAATCATGAGGACTGGGCGCTTAATATTCAAGGATATAAAATGTTCAGAAAAGATATGGAAGGAAAAAAGGAAGGTGGGGTGGCAGTACTGATTAGGGAAGACATTGTAATGTTGAAAAGGGAGGATGTCCTTGAAGGGGCAAAGACAGAATCCATTTGGTTAGCACTGAGAAGTAAAAAGGGGATGATCATGCTAATGGGGGTATTCTATCGGCCTCCAAAAAGTGAGAGAGATAGAGGAGCAAATCTGCAGGGAAATCCAGAAGGCGGGTTGGCTTATGAGGAAAGGTTGGACAGGCTAGGCTTGTATCCGCTGGAGTTTAGAAGGGTAAGAGGCGACTTGATTGAAACATATGAGTTCCTGAGGGGTCTTGACAGAGTGGATGTGGAATGGATGTTTCCTCTTGTGGGAGAATCTAGAACTAGCGGTCACTGTTTAAAAATAATTTAAGACTGAGATGAGGAGAAATATTTTCTCTCAGAGGTTCGTGAATCTTTGGAACTCCCTTCCTCAAAAGGTGGTGGAAGCAGAGTCTTTGAATGGTTTTAAGGCAGAGGTAGATAGATTCTTGATAAGCAAGGGGGTGAAAGATTATCAGGGCTAGGTAGGAATGTGGAGTTGAGGTTACAATCAGATCAGCCATGATCTTGTTGAATGGTGGAGCAGGCTTGAGGGGCTGAGGGGCCTACTCATGCTCCTAATTTGTATGCTCGTATGTAGATGCAAGAACTATAATGTGATGATATTGGGGGACTTGGATAATGTTAAGAGTAAAGGGAAAGGAGGGGGAGGAATTTCTGAAATGTGTTCAGGAGAACTTCCTTGACCAGTAGTTCTCAGTCCAACTAGAAAGAAGGTTTTGCTGGATCTGGTGCTGGGAAATGAGGTGGGCCAAGTGAACCAACTATCTGTGGGGGAGCACTTGGGTAAGAGTGATCATTGTATCATAAGGTTTGGATTAGTAATGGAGAAGAGTAAGGAACAATCTAAAGTGGAACTTCTAAATTGTAAGAGGACTAACTTCAAGGGATGAGATGGGATCTAGCCAGAGTAAAATGGAACCAAAGATTGACAGGAAAAACTGTAATGGAACAATGGGTGATCTTTAGGGAGGAGATGTTTCGGGTGCAGGCACACTCCAACAAGGGGGAAAGTCAAGGGAAACAAAGCCAGGGCTCCTTGGATGACAAGGGAAATAGAAAATATGATGAAACAAAAAAAAGAGGGTGTATGATGCATGTCAGGTGAATTCTTCAGGTGAGAACCATGCCAAATGCAATAAGTTGAGAGGGCAAGTGAAGAGAAAAATAAGACTGGCAAAGAGAGAATATGAACATAGAATGGTAGTTGGCATAAAAGGGAACCAGAAAAGCTTCCACCAGCATGTAAGTACTAAGTGGGTAGTAAGAGGTGGGATGGGACCTATTAGGTACAAATATGCTTAGAGGCACTAGGCAAGGCTAGAATACTTAATGGGTATTTTGTATCAGTGTTTACTAAGGAAGAGGATGATGACAAAATATCAATAGAAGCAGAGATTGTAGAGGTAATAGACAGGGTGACAATTGTTGGCAAGGATGTACTGGAAAGGCTGGTTGTGCTGAGAGTGGATAAATTACCTGGTCTGGATGGCTTGCATCCCACTTCCTTTAGCAAGCTGGAGTTGGACATTACAGTAGGGCTTGCCATAATCTTGCTCAAAAGGCAGTGGAAGCAGAGTCTTTGAATATTTTTAGGGCAGAAGTAGATAGATTTTTGATAAGGGGGTGAAAGGTTATTGGGGGTAGGTGGGAATGTGGAGTTGCGGTTACAATCAGATCAGCCATGAGCTTGTTGAATGGCAGAGCAGGCTCGATTCCAAACATAGGAGCATAAGACTTAGGAGCAGGAGTAGACCTTTTGGTCCTTTGAGCCTCCTCCACCATTCGATAAGATCATGGCTGATCTGGTTGTGGTCTCAGCTCCACTTTTCTGTCTGCCCCCCATAACCCTTGACTCTCTTGTCCATCAAAAATCTATCTAACTCAGCCTTAAATAAATTCAATGACCCAGCCTCCACTGCTTTCTGAGGACGAGAATTCAGAGACCAATGAGCCTTTGAGAAAAAAAAATTATTCTCTTCTTCTCCATCTTAAAAGAGAGACCTCTTATGTTTAAACTGCCCCCTAGTTCTAGTCTCCCTCACAAGAGGAAAATTCCTCCCGGTATCCACTCTATATCAAGTCCCCTCAGGATCTTATATGTTTCAATAAAATCACCTCTCATTCTTCTAAGCTCCAATGGTATAGGCCCAACCTGTTCAACCTTTCTTCATAAGATAAGCCCTTCATCCCTGGAATTAGTTGAGTGAACCTTCTCTGAACTGCTTCTATTGCAGATACAGGGGTCATATCAGAGCATTGGAGAGTTGCACATGTGACACCCTTATTCAAGAAAGTGTGTAAGGACATTCCTAGTAACTACAGGCTGGTCAGTTTAACTCTGTGGTGGGTAAGGTTTTAGAAACAATAATCAGGGGGAAAAAATCAACAGGCACTTGGAGAGATTGGAAAGTAATTAAGGAGAGCCAGCACAAATTTGTAAAAGGCAGATCGTGCTTGATGAATTGAAATTTTTGATGAAGTAGCAGAGAAAGTTGATGAAGAGAAAGCAATGGATGTTACCTAGAGGTGTGCAAAGGAAACCCGACGTGAGCCCGAATTCTGGACCTGGATGTCTGACCCCAAACGACCCGAACCGAGCACATGTCGGGACCTGTTGGGGTCGGGTCAGGTGGCAGGCCTTTACATCAGTACATGGGTAAAGGCCTGCTACCCGACCTGACCACGACGGGATCCGACGGCATGTGTCGGGTTTGGGTCGGTTCAGGCTTCCGGGTCCAGCATTTGGACTTGGGTCGGGTTTCCTTTGCATACCTCTAATGTTATCTATAAGGATTTTAAGAAAGCATTTGACAAGATACCACGTAAAAGGCTTGTTACCAAAATTGAGGCTCATGGCATAGGAGGGTCTATGTCAGCTTGGATAAAATATTAGCTTAAGGACAGAAAACAGCGAGTCGTAGTAAATGGTTCTGTTTCAGATTGGAGGATGGTAGACTGTGGTGTCCCCCAGGGGTCAGTGCTAGGACCACTGCTTTTTTTGATATATAGGAATGACTTTGGATCTTGGAATACAGAGTAAAATTTCAAAATGTGCCGATGGTGCCAAACTTGGAGGTGTGACAGACGGTGAGGATCATACCAATCGAGTGCAACAGGACATAGATAGGCTAGCAGAATGGGCAGACAAGTGGCAGATGGGATTTAATACAGAGAAGTGTATGGTAATACATTTTGGCAGAAGGGATAGGGAGAGGCAATATAGACATAACGGCATAGTTCTAAAGAGTGTAGAGGAACAGAGGGACCCAGAGGTGCATGTGCATAGATCTTTGAAGGTGGCCGGACATATTGAGAGAATGGTTAGCAAAGCATATGGAATCTTGGGCTTCATAAATAGAGGTATTGCGTACAAAGACAGGGAGGTTATGCTGAACTTCTATAAAGCTCTGGTTAGGCCCCAACTAGAGTATTGCATCTTGTTCTAGTCACCACACTTTAGGAAGGATGTGAGGATTCTTGAGAGGGTGCGGAGGAGATTTACCAGAAGGTTGCATTTGCTGACAACGCTACCACTAAGTGGTGCTGCAGTGGCACATGCGCAAATGCAGCATGTGCCACTAAAACATCACAGTCTGCGACTTCAGGCAGCTGCCAGGACTAAAGATGGCGCTGCTCAAATAATCACACGAAGGCAACCTTACCTAAACACATGGCAGCGCACAATGGAGGGAGGGAGAAAGCGAGCAAGTGGGCCGGGGATGGAGCGGGGGGGGAGACGGGGACGGGGGGGGGGGTAGTGGAGCAGAGCGGGGGGGTGGTGCGGGGGGGAGCGGAGTGGGACGGGGCCAGGGGGCGGGAGCGGAGTGGGCCGCTGAAAGTGGGCAAGGGGGGTGGGGGGGGGTGGGTGGAGTGGAGCGGCTGGAGAGAGAAGCGGAGGGGTGGCGGAGCAGCCGGAGAGAGCAGCGAGGGGAGGGAGCAGAGCAGCCAGAGAGAGCAGCGAGGGGGGAGTTAGCGGAGCAGCCGGAGAGAGCAGCGAGGGGGGAGTTAGCAGAGTAGCCGGAGAGAGCAGCGAGGGGGGAGTTAGCGGAGCAGCCGGAGAGAGCAGCGAGGGGGGAGTTAGCGGAGCAGCCGGAGAGAGCAGCGAGGGGGGAGTTAGCGGAGCAGCCGGAGAGAGCAGCGAGGGGGGGGATAGCGGAGCAGCGGAGGGGAGCCAAGCGGTCGAAGAGAGCAGCGAGGGGAGGGAGCAGAGCAGCCGGAGAGAGCAGCGAGGGGAGGGAGCAGAGCAGCCGGAGAGAGCAGCGGGGAGGAGTGGAGTGAGGGGAGGGAGCAGCGCAGCCGGAGAGAGCAGCGAGGGGGTGGTTAGCAGAGCAGTCGGAGTGAGCAGCGGGGAGGAATGGAGCGGCCGGAGAGAGCAGTAAGGGGAGGGAGCAGAGTGGCTGGAGACAGCAGTGTGGAGGAGGGTGGGATAGCGGTGCGGCTGGGGTGAGCAGTAACGGGGGGGAGCGGAGTGGCTGGAGAGAGCAGCGAGGGGGCGGGGAGCGGAGTGGCTGGAGACAGCAGTGGGGGGCGCGGTGTGGGGTAGAGTGGTGCGGCCGGGGTGAGCAGTAAGTGGGGGGGAGCAGAGTGGCTGGAGAGGGCAGTGAAGTGGGGGGGAGCGGAGTGGCTGGAGAGGGCAGTGAAGTGGGGGGGTGCGGAGTGGCTGGAGAGGGCAGTGAGGGGGGGTGGGAGCGGAGTTGCTGGAGAGGGCAGTGAGGGGGCGGGGAGCGGAGTGGCCGGAGATAGCAGTGAGGGGGGGTGGGAGCGGAGCGGCTGGAGTGAGCAGCGAGAAGGGGGAGCGGAGCGGCCGGAGAGAACAGCGGGAAGGGGGAGTGGAGTGGCTGGACAGAGCAGAGTGGCCAGAGACAGCAGCGAGGGGGGTGGGGGGAGCGGAGCGGAGCGGCTGGAGAGAGCAGCGAGGGGGGGAGTGGAGCTTGATGCATGGGTGAATACGTTAGCGTTGCATTGCTGTACGCATAAAGCGCATGCGCAGAGGCTGTCCAGGCGCATTGCCCGAAGATGCTCATGTCACGCAATGACATCATCGGCGCATGCGCTAACCAGTTCTGGCAACTTGGAACGCAGCGCACGCGCAGAGAGCAGGAGCCAGTCTGCGCAAGTGCACACTTTGGTGCAGCCTGATAACGTCAGTGGCCAGCTGCATTGTCAGGAATCACTTTGTTACCAGAATGGTGCCAGGGATGAGGAACTTTAGCTGCAAGGTTAGGTTGGAGAAACACGGGTTGTTTTCCTTGGAGCAAAGAAGATTGAGGAGAGATTTATTAGAGGTGTACAAGATTATGACTGGCGTAGATATGGTAGACAAAGAAAAGCTGTTCCCATTAGCTGATGGTGCAATTACTAGGGGATACAGATTTAAGGTTTTGGGCAAGAGATGCAGAAGGGATGTGAGGAAGAACTTTTTTTTACACAACGAGTGGTAAATACCTGAAACTTCTGACAGGGAGGTGGAAGCAGAGACAATGAATGATCTCAAAAGAAAATTGGATTGGCACTTGACAGAAATAAACTTGCAGGGTACTGGGGATAGAGTGGGGGAATGGGACTGATTATAATGCTCTCGAGAGAGCTGGCATAGGCTCAATGGACTGAATGGCCTCCTTCTGTGCTGTAATGACTGACTTTTTTCAACTGATGGCCAGAACTGAAATGATTGGTATTTTTGATGTTGCTAGCATATTTCCCGCTGCATTTTTCATGGCACTCGGAGGATGTTCCAAACGTTCGGAGAATTATGCCACGCTAGCCAGAATGTATTATAAAACCTTCCCCCTCCCCTCCCCCAAATGCAAACTGCTGCAACAGAAAGTTAGGCTCCAATGTGCAATTACCAGGGCGGGGGTGGTTCAGAGGTTGCACATGTGTGATTAGGCTCTGCTGCCGCTGGCGGGGGGACTGAAGGGGTGCAATAGCCCAAAAGTACATAGCCATAACTCATCTGGTTAAGAGCACAGTGGGGAGTGGTGGGGAAACCAAACCTAGGGTACAACATTAGATCACAATTTGAAGATAAAACATGGGCCAGAAAGCTCAGTATAAGGGGAATGCTGTCAATTCAGGTCTGTAATAATAAACCCACAACAATGGTCAAATTCAAGCCCTCAATTTCTAAGAGAGGAGCAGATTTCACCAGTAAAACAGGTTTTAAATACAGAAATACCAACTATATGGATAAGTTTTGAATTGTGTAATTTTGTTTATGTTTATCAGGTTATACCTTTTAATTTTCTGTATTATGCCATTAGCTGGCTAACAACACAAGCTGGCAGTTGAAAAGCATTTTGAATAAAATGTTTCAATCGTTGAGTTAGTTTTCTCTCTCTTGTGGAAGCCTGTCATCTGGCCCTTTAAGAGAAAGCGGCATTTCAAGTGCAAAGGAGTGTTCACGAGATGTGTCCATCGGTGTACCAGTTTGGGATCGCAGTATCACAGAGTTTCTCTGAATTAACTGCTCAAAGCACTGTGGTTATTTGTATCTGTTCTTTATTTCTGCAGTTTAAATTTACACATTCCTGTGTCTAATAGTTGTAGCTAATTATTACAACTGGAAATTTGCTGCATTGTGGGAACATGTCTTTTTTTTTCATGTTCAGAAATTCATGGCTTTTCAGATTGTGCATTCGAATACTCTCGGTAAAATCATGCTGCTCCCCTGGCATGTCAATGGTGATCCTCAGGATAGTTACACCTCATCTTTAGCTTCCCAAGATTAACTGAGAATAAATTAGGTTTGACAGTCCCTTTGTATGTATTAGGAAAGGTGGTTAATTTTATAGCTTCAGTCATCTAAACGCCTATAAATCCTTTCTGTTGCTGTTAGGTACAAGTTATTATTCAAGGATTACTCTGTTTAATCATTTTGTCCCTAAAGATAAAAATGCAGAGGGTAATTTAAATCTAAAGATAGATTCTAATTGCAGCTCCATCTCATTCTGTAATTGGATGAGAGACAATTAAATTCTGCAGTAATGGAGAAATTCAGTTTGTAATTTTTATGAAGGTGGCTTAAACTGTGGTGCAAGACCATTGTTGTGGGTTTATTATTATAGATCTGAATTGACAGCATTTGCCATATTGTCTTGACTGGAAAATGTCACCAAAATGAATCAGCTTCAGTGGCTCATTTTTTTTGCTTAAATTTTCTAAATGAGACTTGCAAACTGGGAGATGGCACGCAGCATACTAACAGGTTAAAAATATAAATCTCTCTGCTTAAAAGATTGAAATGCTGTCATTATACAGTATCCTCATCCACCAAGCACCTTCCTGCTTCTCTTCAGATTTCAAGCTTAGAGTGATTCTTGTATGACCTCCTGTCATGCCCAGGAGATGAGCATGCGTTAACTGGAAGTAGACGTGCTGTGTTCTTGTCAGCAGTGGGAATCTGTTGGAACACATCTCCATGCTGACATTGATGGTTGCATCAATTTTTAAAAAGAGAACGCAGATTAGTTGAGAGCCATTTTAGGCCTCTGAACACAGTCCCTGCTGTGTTTCGCTATGTCCATCAAAAGGAGCATCAATTTACTTTTTATTTTGGTGTGTGGCTATTTCCTCTCTCAGCTTGTTGTAGCATGCAAAGGCAGCAGAGGATGGATTGCCGTAAATATTTGTATTGCTTTACTTGATGTAAAATGTTCTTGGAGTGCACAGAACTAAATTAATTTGTGGCTTTGTAACTGTAAAGTAGGTCCTACTGCTTTAACATGCAGCCCAATCATTTGTTGAAGGTGACCTTTATTTTTAGATGTTCCTGTTTTCCATGTGTGATAATTTTGTGGTTTGATGCTGAAACTTTCTCTGATTCAGTGGCATTGATCGCTCCTGTGAGCAGTCTAAGTGTTTTAGTTTTATCAGGCTTGACTCACACTGCTTTACATTTACTTGTATAATAGCATGGCCCAGGGGTATAATAATAACATCCTCTTGCAATCCAAACTGGATATTTGTGTCTTGTATGTGTGTACTTCCTCAATCTCTCTGAAGACGGACCGAATTAATATTTGGTGAGGTGAGGCTTGATACAAACCTTAAGTGATTGAACTATCCAACCCACAATTTTCATCAGATTGACGTAATTCAAACACTACAACTTATCTTTGCATAATTATGCAAAATAATGAACACACCATATTTAGCCACAATGGTGGATCATGTTTCTTGATTTGAACATGATGGCATCTAACTATTCTCCATCATTCCTAACATCTTCACCTCAACTACAGCTATCACAGCTTTTCCTTCAACAAACGTGACTGTTCTCACAGCCTTTATGCTTCAAAAGCCTTTCTGCCTCATCAGCTTATCTCTTGCAGATGTTTCCCCCTTCTCTGTCTTTCTCTCCCTCCACAGACAGAAATCAGAGTTTGTCAGCATAATGGATCTGAGGTTTTTTTTTTAATTGCTCAGACAAACTAATGAATTGCTACTTGTTCACTCGCTGAAAAGAATTTCCTTTTACCATATTAACCACTTTTCAGCCAGACATTTTTTAACCTCATGGGAATACCTTCTGCTTAAAAAAAGCATTAAAAGCAATCCATATTTTCAAATCTTTGCAGAAAAAAGGGTCAAAAAATCCTGAGGTTAGGCAGCATGCCTGCAACATTTATCATTGCTCAAGCATAAATGTCCCTACAATGTAGACTCCATCTGTTGCTCTTGGTAACTGAAATCAACTGTTTTCTGCTTGTCGAATCATAGAATGATGCTGCACAGAAGGAGGCCATTCGGCCCATCGTGCCTGTGACAGGTCTTTGAAAGAGCTAACCAATTAGTCCCACTCCCTTACTATTTTCCCATAACCAATGTTACCTCTGACATCTGTTTGCTGTGTACAGCCAGCTTGTTGCAGTGCATGGTTCTTTTAAGATTGACGCATGGCTGCGCATGCACGCATCTTAAAGGGAATGTTGTTTATGCGTAGCCTGCTTGTTCCCTCATGGCACATTCCTGATTGCTGCATAGTCGAGCATCTGTGCAGCTTAGAGGGAACATTGCTCATAACCCTGCAAGTTTTTTCCCTTCAAGTATTTATCCAGTTCCTTTTTGAAAATTATTATTTAATCTATTTCCACCATCCTTTTAGGCAGTACGTTCATTATACTGGAACTCTCTGCGTAAAAAGAATTCTTCTCATCTCGCCTCTAGTTCTTGTGCCAATTAGCTTAAATCTGTGTCCTCTGGTTACTGACGCTTTCTGCTACTGGAAACAGTTTCTCCTTATTTAGTCTATCAAAACCCTTCATGATTTTGAATACCTTCATTAAATCTTCCCTTAACCTTCTCTACTCTAAGGAGAATAACTCCATCTTCCCCAGTCTGTCCACGTAACTGAAGTCCCTCATCCATGGTATCATTTTTGTAAATCTCCTCTGCATCCATTCTCAGGCCTTGACATCCTTGTTGAAGTTTGATGCCCAGAATTGAACACATTCTCTAGCTGAGGCCTGACCAGTGATGAAAGTTTTCTTAGCAGTGCCCTCCAGTATTGCAGCTTTAATGTCAGATTCATAGATGGTAACAACTTGCATTTATATAGTCTTTTAAGTGATAAAGTATCCCAACGTGCTTTACAAGCATTCGCTATTAAAATCTGACAATGAGCTGCATAAGAAGATATTAGACCAGATGACCAAAAGCTTGGTCAAAGAAGTAGGTTTTAAGAAGCGCCTTAAAGGAGGAACGCGAGGCAGAAAGATTTTAGGGAGCAAATTCCAGAGCTTAGGACCATGGCAGCTGAAGGCACGGACGCTTATGATGGAGCAATTCAAATCGGGAATGCTCAAGAGGCCAGAAATGGTGGAGCACATAGATCTCGGAGGGTTGTAAGATATAAAAGGAATGGAAATTATTTTGACGGGGGGTGAAATATTAATGGCAATGTAGGATATGTTGTCATAGCATTCCAGATAATTAGGCAGAGATCCAGTTTATGATGTAGATTACACTTCAGAAATGAAGGTGATTTCCCTCTTTCGAGCCAGTCACCAAAAATCCTGTCGCATAATCTTAGAAAAATATGGAATGCTTATACACATGTATCCCTTTCTTGACTCCAAGGCTCACCTTGTGTGCCTCTAACGGACAGGCCAAATCTAGGCAAATAATACAAACTTTTCTTAGCAGTGCCAAGCTTACCTTAACTTTATGATGTTTTTCCAAATGTTTCCCTTTGCCCTCTCTGAAGGCAGATATGACTCCATGGGTCCTGGGAGTCCTTCAGGACATCTCCCAATAACCTGAAAGCTTTTTTCTGTGCTTAAGAACTGTGATGTGCTTGTGATGTTTCAGAGAGGAAGACAGAAGTACTGTTTAAAGTTAATGTAAAATTTCCAGCTGAGCCCAATAAAAGAGCATTCATATCATTTTCTCCAATTTTTGGCTATTTTTGAAATTGCCTTCTGTTTTTTTTTAAGGTCTAAAGCTTCAATATTTTGATGAAGTAGAAACTGTTTGGGATTACATACACACTTCAGTTGAAAACACAAAATGAATATTAATTTATCTCTGTTAAATTTGTGGTTATTTCCTCAACCTTTTATTCAGCTTGATAACCTTTGATTTTAAAGAAGTGTTTCAAATCACTCTTGTTCAAATAGGTCATTGCTTAATTTAGACAAACGCACCAATTGCTTCATTTTTGAACAAGTTTTCTCCATTACATTCCAAGCTTGGTCCAGTGCTTAGTGTGCCAGTCAGCCTACTGAGCCAAATTTTGCTTTGAGGAGCTAACAAATGGCGCCAGCCGTTTGTTACACTTGCCCACAGACTTTCAATGGGCTTTTGCACTGGAAGTTCCTGTCAGCCAAATATCCTCTACGGGAGATCTGGACCCATGTGAACAAGCAAGCAACTGTGTATCACCTTAACCAATCAGATTGAAGTATCGTTAATGAGCAGCACAGTCTGAACCAAGAAGTGTAAGTTACAATATTGAATACAATGTTAAATCAGGTGCAGGAAGCAAAATAAAAAGAGAGTAAAAAGATTTGATTAAGAGAGCGAGCGATTAAAAAAAACATTAATCTCTACAATAATTAAATGATGAAGGAATGAGACCCGATACTTGTAAATGTTAATTTTCAGTGCCAGAGAGAGTGTTTGGCAGTGATTAAGAGACACCATGCCATTAAAAGGGTGTTTAGACTGGAATGGATAAGCCCTGGCTTTGGTCTACATCTGTGAGGTAAATACAGCAGCCTCACGCCATTCGATGCATTTGAATGGTGAGTCAAACAGTGAGATGCTGTTTTTCAGAAGCTTATGAAGGGACACCTCATCTTGGACAGCAACTTCCTGATTTTCCTATTTAATTCTTCGTGCAGTTGCCGGAAGTTGCTGTCCGATTTGCACATAAGTGATGGTGAGTGCTGTTAGCCTCACCATTAACTGCAAAATCCAGTCGACATGTTTGACACAGAGTCTTTCTTGAGAATGAACCTTTAAAATAGCAATTTTTTTGGTAATTTAAAATAAATGCCTATACAATTGAAATCATCTTTCCTGCTGTCTACCCACCACATTTCCTCCCCTTACAAGAAAGCCTTACTATTGCCCATCAGTTTATTTTGATTTGTATTTGTGAGCTGACAACTGGACCAGCTGAGGCATGGGAATTTAAATGAGATGCAGCTCTTGGAATGAATTCTTGGCCTACTGATTGGAAACAATGACATATTTAACTTAATCAAGTTGCTGATGTTGTGCACAGCTACTTTTAAAATGTATTTTGTATTGTGCATCAGACAAAACGTTAAGCATTAATTAAGGGTTTATCTCAAATAAAGTTCTAATTTTGATCAGATCAATTAAAAAACAGCATCTGTTGGGTAACATGAAGCTACCTGAGCAATCCCAGGTGCATTGTGTTTATTTCTGTAACTGTTGGATAGCAGCAGATGTTTACCATAATTTTATCTTCATGTGGTGATAGTTCACAGTACGTGCAGGATAACCCATGCTGTGGTACGTAATATGGGATTTGGTTAACTGGGAGGCCATTTGCATTGCTAATGGATTGATCCACATTGTTAATTAATGTGGAAATGAAAGATCACTATCAGAATTATTGTGGGACTCACTTAACAGTAGAAAGTGTCTGAATTCTTGTTTTCAGAAATGCATTTCAACGATAAATGTGGAGTGTACAACATAACATTGGCCTAGATTTTGCAGTGTAATGCTGGTGAAACTGTCAGCGTTCATCTTCATTACTCTGTGAAGCTGATGGCACATGCACAGTTAAACACAGGAATCTGTCAATGATTTATTGCTCCTTCACAGGGTGCGCTGTTGAAAGCTTTGAAAATTGAAATCAATTAGAAATCACTGATTTGACCCGAAGTCCCACTTTCTACACTACTAGTCTCATGGTAAAAATCCTTGAAAAAGTTACGCATGATTGAATGAGGTGTAACTGGGTTTTTAAAGGCGTTCTATGTCATAATTACTGACGATCCTGAAAAACTGATTTTATATTTGTGGAATGTCAAATTTCTCCATTAAGATAAAATTCCATATATTTTTAAAATAATTATTTTTTTTAAATTATTTTATATTTTGGCTCCTACCTTAATCTATGCATATGTCCTAATCTTTATTTCACTGTCTGTAAATTGATTTTAAAACATGAAGGATGATCCGTGCATTTTACTTCCTGTAAGAGGAAAATACTGCAGATGCTGGAAATCTGAAATAAAAATGAAAAATGTTGGAAATGCTCAGCAGCATCTGTGGAGAGAGAAAAACAGAGTTAACATTTTAGGTCGATGATTCTTCACCTGATGAAAGGTCACAGTCCTGAAACATTATGCTAGACCTGCTGAGTATTTCCAGAATTTTCTGTTTTTATTTCTTTGTTACTTTCTGGTTTGCTGTCTGTGAGAATTCTTCAGTAGGATTGACTGTCTACCCTGCTTGATGACATCACTGTTGCTGGAAGTCGGAGACTCCCTACAGCTGGCGCAGAATGAAATTAACATTGGGAAAGGTGAAATTTGCGCCATAGGGATCGCAGTATCTTTATGGGCAGCTTTCTCCAAGGTCAATAGCAAGTGCAGTTACTTTGCCACTGACTGCAAAATCCAGGCCAATACTTTAATTTCTGAAAGTGTTATGGCCAGGTGAGGAGGGTGGGGGTGCCTCAGGCTCCCCTTTCGCCCCTTCTGTTGTTTGACCGCAACAGGGTTTATCCTTTCTTAACACAGTGGTTGGGCTTACCACCTCAGTGAGCTTTAGTTCCTGTTCCTGTAACATGATTGCAAAAGAACCAATCTGACAGGTTTTCTTGAGTTTAAACAGGAAAAAGTTTATTACACTTAACTCTCGAACCCAATTTAAAATACTAAAAATATGCTACATATTTACACGAGAGTCACACACACAAATAGATTACAGAGGGAAACAGATTTAGTGGTTTGATTAAAGTCTGGAATAAATGGAATTTAAATACAGTATGTGAGTCCAATAGTCCTCAGCTGAAATTGTAGTCTTGAAGACTTCACTGGGCCATGTGCACGGTTGTTGGCTTGCTTTGTTCAGGGCTGCTGAAGGCAGAAGGGTGGTGGGTGATTCTTGCCCCCTGGTTGCTGATTGTAGCGGTCTGTAGGCTTGGAGGTGGGGTTCCCAGCTGCAGCCAGATCTTTTGTTGTTTTCTGTGGAGAGAGAGAGAGAAATTGTGCCTGCCTCTTTGATAGCTTTTCAGTTAATACCATCTGCTGTCTGTGTGACAAAACTTACAGTTTCTTCAGAGTTGCGCAGGCAGTCACATGACTCTATCATGCCCATGTGTTTTAATGAGATTCAAGGTGCTACATGCCTCAAGATGTCCAGTCACACTTGGAAGGGGTTGGCTCTTTCAAAGTCAATAGGTGTTGATAGCCTTGACAACCGTGTTGGTAAAGCCAATCTAGGTAATTCAATCACTGAGAGCAAGCCATTGTTCTGACTAGGCTTGATGAGACTATTTGTCTCCAGTTTAATCTTCTGGTGTTTCAAATGTAAATTGCAGTGGCCATCTTGGCCACCTGTTTTTTTTTAAAGTTACTTGTAGGATTTTTCCATTAAAAGTCTAATGTAAGGTTCCAACCGATGAAATTAATACTTCCCCTTTTGCATATAGGGTTTCATGGCAAAAGAAAGACAGAAAAAGAAAGAACTTGGATTTATATAGCGCCTCAGGATGCCCTAAAGTATTTCACAACCAGTGAAGTTCTTTGTCACCTACAGATGTTTGCAGGTTTCTCAGAATTTATTCAGAAATATTCTTTGTATGCTTCAATGCCGAATATTATAATTAATTCAAGAAACAAATGGCACAACATCATTTCTTGAAGTCACGGCCACAAACCTCGAAAGGACAATTTGTCACCAGGTGCTATGAATTGAATCCTCGTTACGTGTTTATGGCTTAGATTGAGATCTAACCTTGAGGTTCAAATAATTTAATCCTGACACAGTAATACAGACAATACTAGAAAGATGGCCAAATGTTGCATGCTTTATGGATGATTTTACCCCACCTGTCCAGCGGAAAACCGAGAAGGTGAACAGCTAAAATCACCCAGTTTGCTTCCTCTCTGGAAAGCTGCCAGGATCTCTTTGCTTGCCA
Organism: Heterodontus francisci; assembly: GCF_036365525.1. Lineage (NCBI taxonomy): Eukaryota > Metazoa > Chordata > Chondrichthyes > Heterodontiformes > Heterodontidae > Heterodontus > Heterodontus francisci. Next base: position 88,568,121 of record NC_090379.1, on the reverse strand, counting down.
TTTTAACCTGTTCTTCTGAGCAGATGGCAAGGCCAAGGACACCTGCTGAAAGCTGGCAGGGTCCTTCTTTACATATACATGTAAGGTCTTGATGAGGTCATTGTGATCCAACTGCAATTTTATTTCAGGACTGAGTGAAGAAGTGGCTGCAATGTTCTCATCAGAATGAACCGGGTTGGAAAAGGAGCAGCCCCAACTCTGGGCCCCACAATGAAAGTTCCCTGGTCTGGACACTTCACCACCACCCCCCCCCCGCCCCCACTTCCCCAGGAATGCATGTGAAATCCTCCAAGGTGCCTCTATAACGTGATCCCATCATCTACCTTTTATTGGTGGTGGGAGTGCAGGGTCTCTTCCAAGCTGTGCGCCTCTTTTGGCGGGATTTAAATGAGGCTCAGGAGTTAAAATAGTCAGAGCCTCATTTCTGGAACACCTCACCCACTAAAACCCCACTCCAAGTTCAAATCAGGGCCTACTTATTACAATAAATAATATTCTTTGATAAAACGTAATCGCTTGGGATGGTTTGGACCACTTGTCTGAGAGAAAGTAGAACTAACATGGATACATTTGGTTCACAAATACCATCAAAAGAGGATGACCTTTGCCCTTATTCCTCATTATTTATCCTCAATAAAATTTGAGGAGTGTTTGCATTATCATTCTGGTTTAAAAAAAAGATGACAACTCTCAGTCAGGGTGATTACACTATATTTCATAAAATGGTTATAACTTGTAATTTTTAACAGTTATCAGTTTATTTCATGAAATTGCTTAAATTAATCACCAGTAATACTGTTATGTGGGAGAAGTATCTGTGTGTGCATGTGTGAATTTGCAGAAGAAATGTAAATTTTCCAACTGCTAGAAAATTACATTTTATTGATAGAAGTATTTCCTTTGTTCCAGAAAACAATAATTTTTGGCATGTGCTCTATGAAATGTTTTTATTGCAACCAAATTGTTTGCAGCTGAATATGCTTGGGTTTTCTTGGCCTGTACACTGTTGTGTTTACTTTATGACAGACGGGAGGTTTATTGGTCAAAACATCTCCTAAGTCCTCAGCTGTCTAGATAGGAATGATTAGTATACAGATAACCACTGATTATAAAATTTCAGGAGTGCAAACATCTACAGTTAACATGCCCATATTAACATGCCAACTTGACATTCATACTGCAGCTGAAACGAATATACAGAGAGGATCTATTCAACATGATGGATAACAATAAAATATCACATGGAAATGCAAAGAATAAAAAATGTTTTGCTTTTGGGATTCTCTGACCCACCAGTATTACTTACCATCACTCAACTGAGAAGGCACAGTATCAGGAAAATCTCCATTAATGCCCAGCTCAAACCACCTGCATAATGACTGATTTCTAAGAAAATGATCCTTTGAGAGCTATTGTTTGTTTTAAAACTGACGCACTATTTGATATTCTGTCAGTGCAATGTTTGCTTGATCTGGGTTTGATTGTATTAGTCTGTCCATTGATCTGTGTTCACTGTGTTTGATTGCTTAAGCCTATGGGTGGAGCTTAAGAGTTAAAACTGAAACTAAAAGACAGAGCTAGAATTTTCTACAGAAAACACACTGACTGCTCTGAGAAGACATTGTACTGAGATCATGTAAGAACTGATATATTGTAAAGTGTTGTAAATAAACCAGTTGGTGATTTAATACAAGTCTGATATCTGCATTGCTCTGAGATAAATGAGATGTACATAATATATCCAGCACCCGACTTAAACCTTACAGTCAGGTATTCTAAAGATAGTGTGATAATGTTCTACATCTTTACCCAAGTTGTTCAAACTCCTCTGATAATTTGGCAGGTTTAACTGGTCATGCTTAAATCATAACAAGGAAGGTCCCAGGCACCTTTGCTGGTCTGTGCTGTGTTAGGTGATTTGGTGGGCTGACGTGGTGTTGGCTTATGGTGCAGCCACTGCAGTTGGCTACTGTGCTTGTAGGTTCGAGAAGGTTTGCACTCTCGAACATTACCAGCAATTCCTGTTGCAGTTACATTCGTGTTAGTGAATGGCATGATTCAATTCACTCCATAGTTGTATAGCCTGATAATGAATCATGAATAATGGCCACTGGGTGATGTACTGACACCATGCGAAATGCAGACTGACAAAGTTCTGTTTTGGATTTCTTCGAAGAGCAATTAGGGTAGGGGGGGGTGGTGTGGGCTTGCTGGTCCTGGTGTCCTGGCCAATATTTATTCCTCAACCAAAACCACCAAACTCCCTTTACTTGGTTATTCACCTTATGTTGATGGGATCTTGCTCAGTACAAATTGATTTCTACAATTGCCCACATAACAATGGTAACTGCATTTCATAAATAATTGGCTGTGTAGTCCTTTATGACCTCTTGAGGCTATGAAAGACACATGTAAATGCTTCCTTCCTTCTTTTGCATCTACTTTTCAAAAGACTGAAAGAAACAGGCTGTGGAGTAATGGTAGGGGTGTTTGTAGATGAGTATCTGTCTCATTTGGTAGAGGTGTCCATTAATCTGCAGTTGAATACACTGTAGCTTGTACTGAAGGCCTTACAGAAAATCCAACCACAGATGTTTTCCTGCCCTTGGCATCTGAGTTTGGACTGATCACTCAGCGGCCCATATTCAGTGGGTCATGAGCAGTTCCCCATTGTCCGAAGATGTGAGGTCATAGTAACAGGAATAGACCATTCAACCTCTTGAGCCTCCTCTGCCATTCCATTATGATTGATCTGTACCTCAACTCCTTTTCTCCATCTTTGCCCATGTCGCTATGTGTCTTTAGCTAGCAAAATCTATCGATCTAGGTCTCGAAAATTTCCATCAACCAAGCATCCACAGCCATTTGGGGGAGAGTGTTTAAGATTTTTCACTGCCCTATGTGTGAGAATGTGCTTCCTGATTTCACTTCTCACTAGCCTAACTCTGACTTTAAGATTTCACCCCCTTATTCCAGATTCTCCACAAGAAGAAATAGTTTCTGTGTCCTCTTGTACCTTGTGGTTGTCCTTTGCTAAGATAGCTTTAACATGGGTGGATGATTGTAATCCATCTGAGTGTACAAAAGTTCATGTTTTGTTCATGACTTTGGAGCAAAGTTCCAGTGGAAATGCAGAAGAACTGTTGCAAACACCAGAGAGGTATTGAATAGATATGTGGTGCAAATACAATTGCACAATTTTTTAATGTCTTTTCATAACATTACAAACTAAATTTATCAAATAGTGCATTTAAATTGCATAGGGTACCTCCCAAAAAATAAAAGTTGTGAGCAATATGATGAATTATTTTGTTTGTGAATGATTCATCCTAAACTTGTTTACCTGTGACTTATTAGATCAGTTCCATTAGTATAAATTCATATATTTCAGAACTGCTTCAGGAGGTGGTTCAGCAATGCTGGCTGCAGTTCATGCTGTAGAAATAAGCCTGTTTATGTTGTGGGGCAGATTCCACAACTCCAAAGCTGTGTTAGAACTACTGTTTATAAATGTACACTTATCAAGTCATACAAGTGCATGCGCACATGTGTGTCCATGCATATTTGCTGTTAAAGTTAGAAGCAGTGACTTCCCTGGTGGCTGCAGAGGGAGGCACAAGCCAGTGGGAATGAACATTACCGCTGTAGAGCAGGGAGCTTCACGTGCTCAACCATCCAAAACGAGAAATCATGACCTTGACACAAATGTTCGCTGTTTCTGAAGACAGCACTGCTGCAGGAGATTCAGGAAAACACTTTTTGGTTAGACCGTCGCTGAGGCGAACATCATCTCCTTTGCTATCAATCTTTCAGGCTGCCAATAACACTATTTACCTAACTGTGGTATAAATACGTAATTCCCTGTTTTTCTTTGTACATATGTCTCATCTTAAGAGATTTTGTGTCTTGTGTTTCTCATTTCTTGGTTTGCAGGCGACTGAGCACTTGGCCAATCATTTACATCCTATCCTATTGCTCATCGAAGGGTTGCCCATAACCATTGCGTGCTCTTACTTTTGTTTTACTTCATACTTTTTGGAACAGGTGAAGGTTTTCTCTCCTGTGCTGATTTGTTAATAATTATGGCATTGCTGTCGTGCAGTATATACGTGCTGGTGTACGAGAACAATACTGTTTGACAGGTTAGATTTTAGCTAATGGTAAGGGAAGAATAGTGCTGCGAATAATGCTTAGGGCAATCATTTACTCTGATCTTTCTTGCACATGTTTCCATTAATGAGGCTTTGAAACCTACGTGCTCTGAAGATAGAAATGCCAAGCCAAGCAGTGGTTGTCCTCGTGGGAATATTACAGAGGCACAGAACATGTTTTTTCTTCAGCTGCTCTGACATTTCTGTCTGCTTGATGTGATTTGATTTATGAAACTCGTACTTTACCTACCAATTGCAAGTAAGCAGTCTCCGAAGACTGTAATAAACAAGCACCTATTACATCAGAAATTGGTTAGTAAATATATTTAAAGCTATTATGTCCCTTGCATTGCCGCAAATAAGCTATTTGTAGAGAAGGTTCATCTTTCAAAAGAGGTGTTTTCCAAGCACATGTGCTGGAAAGAACTTCCTCTCCCTTCTCTATCCCCACCTTCCCTCAGAAATTGAATTCTTGAGATACCATCTGTAGTTTTGAGGCATGGCCATCTTTATTTCTGTATAGTTGCCAAACACCTTGGCTATAAGGCAGCTGTTGAGGTGCATCTCTGCATTGTGCAATTGATGTGCACCTCCGTGTCAACTATTGTCCTGTACAACATCTTCACAGTGGTAAACTCAGCCAGAGCTGGATAGATCCTAGCTTTCATACTGGTTAAGCAGATACTCTTCGGGCTGATGAGTATCTTCGCCAGAGCTGGCGGGCGGCCATAAAGACGGGGCTAAAGTGTGGCGAGTCGAAGAGAATTAGTAGTTGGCAGGAAAAAAGACAGAGGCGCAAGGGGACAGCCAACTGTGTAACAGCCCCGACAAACAAATTTCTCTGCAGCACCTGTGGAAGAGCCTGTCACTCTAGAATTGGCCTTTATAGCCACTCCAGGCACTGCTTAACAAACCACTGACCACCTCCAGGCGCTTATCCATTGTCTGTCGAGATAAGGAGGCCAAAGAAGAAGAAGAAGACATCGGGCTGATGGCTGTCTGAGATGAGTACACAGACAGAAGAAATGGCATGTTTCTTGCACAGACTTCTGTTGTCTTGTGCTCTCCAATTAGCACTTTTATCTGGGTTTTTTTTGGAGATAATTGTTTTTCCACTGATACTCTGCCCTACTAGCTTCTGTTACTTTCACATTGTATGTTTTTTCCAGTGCAATTACCTACAGCCGCTGAATAAAAAGCATACCAAAAGAATGTTGTGTATACACTGCATGTGATGATGCTTTACCAATGCACTGTTTTGTCCTCAAAATAACTGGTTTTTCAATAGCCCTGTCAGAATGTCATTAAATAGTCCAATTGCCTTCAGTATACAAGTACCAACAAATTTAGAACCTACTTTTCAAAAACAGTTACTTAACTGAATATTTTAATGCAGTTGTCAGGCAAACCCCGCACCTGCCAAGACTGAGGCACTCATTATTTTGCCACATGGACATTAAAACTTAAAATTGCAAGCCCCTGACTGGAAGGATATTTGCATAGTACCAGACAGTGTTGAAACAAAGGAACCAGACCCCGCCCCAATACACAGAAGAGACCTGGTCAAACCAGTCGGTCACATGACCACCTGCCGGCCTACTAGGGGAGTTTTAAATTGGAAAAACAGAATTTGAACTCAGAATGCTGTGTGCTCCTGGAACTGAAGCAAGAATTACCTCCTCTCCTGTCTGCCGGCCTCCATCGCTTTCCCACGGAACTGAATCTTGTGAAAACACGTGAACCTCGTAAGAGAACAAGGTTTAAAAGGAACATTGGGCCCCGACAAGCAACAAGACTATCTACAATCACGTGAGCTCGAAGCACAGTAAGCTAGAGACTCTTCTGATATTGCCTCAAACCCCTCTCTACTATATTTTCCTCTTCTCTTTTCTGTCCCTATCTGCATGTGTATATCGTGTGTGCATGCTAGCGTGGCCGTGTCGTATATCCATAGGCGTGAACTGTATTAGAGTTTAAGTTTAAGCTTAAGGTTTAATAAATTTCATCTTTCTCCTTTAAACCTGAGAAAACCTGATGTGTCAGTTTCTTTGCCTTATAATTGGAAAGTTGTGAACAAGGATTCACAAAAGGGGGGAGCTCAAAATACAGTGTGTTTATAAATAAAACGTTGTTACAATAAGACCAGGTAAAGACTGCATTTCTCACCTGGTCATAACACAGTTATAAATAGTATAAACAGATAGTCTATGACTAATAACTGTGAAGTTCCCATTTATAGTAATAGAATTCTTTGCACAAATCATCGAGCGACCCCTGCTACAAATGCATCTGCTGGTGGTACATTGAAGTATGTCCTGCAGTTGAATAATCCATTGAAATTACTGTCTAGGTTTATATACGATGATTGCATTTGGGTACGTTATTGGTGATTGCTGCTGCCTTAAGTAAAGGAGAAAATTATTGAGATAAAAAACAATAAGCTAAACTAAAAAGAGAAGTTTATTTAAATTGAACCATTTAAGATTTTATTTCTGAAAGATGTTAGTTCATTTGAACTGTTTACATTACAGCAGGAAACACTTCAGTTCAGATAATTTTTTGTTCATTCTTAAGATGTGGGCATCACTGGTAAGACCAGCATTTATTGCTATAGTTTGATACAACCGAGTAACTTGCTAGGTCACTTGAGAGGGCAGTTAAGAGTCAGTTATGTTGGTGTGGGACTGAAGTTAGATACGGATGGCAGGTTTCCTTCCCGAAAGCATAGCAGTGAACCAGGTGGGTTTTTACAACAATTCAACAGCTTCAGGCTCACTTTTACAGATGAGTTTTTTATTTCCAGATTTTTAAAAACTGAATTCAAATTTTCACACTACACTCATGTTCTCAGGATTATTAGTCCAGGTCTCCAGATTACTAGCTCTGTGACATAACCACTTCATTACCTTACCCTATTGACGTTGCAGTGCGTTGCTTCAGAACAGAAACTGTTTCAAAATAAAATGTTATATTTGCAAGTATTGCTTACGTTACAGAAAAAAATGCTGATAACTCTATGGTACAGAAACAAAAGCATTTTTTTACTTACAGAACAAAAAAGTCTTCCATTTAAAAATATATGTTCTTTAAAAGAAATTGTGAAGCAAAACAGTTGCAGATGAAACCAGTGTAAGGCACAAAATATAGATACAATCCAGTGCAGAAAGAAAAATCTTTACTTTTGAACAGGAATTGATAAAGATTCTGTAAGGATTGTACTGCAGCACATTCACAGATCTTTTTAATTCTGTATTACGAGACACCAAAAATGTGTACAGCAGAAACATTTTGATGCACAGGAATCAAACTATGGTACAGTATGTAAACTTTACTGCTAACAAAAGTGAAACATGAGAACTTAGGGTAAGGATCCAATACTGGCCAAAGACTATAGAACAGTTCTGGTTTCTAAAGAGCATGACGGATTTACTTTGTAGCATTATTCCCCATTCTTTTCAACAAAGGAGGTAGAGTTAGTTATAACAGGTTGTGTTTTAAATCAGTGTTAGAGATGAAGTTTGAGAATCCATTTATATTACATTCCATTTTATCTTAGCTCTGTGGTTAAAGGTGTAGAATTAAAAGTCTGTGAATGTAGCTGACAGTGCATCATGGGTGGCTCAGCCGTACATGAGGGGGGGAAGAGGAAGGTCAGAAAAGGAACAGTGATGGGTGATTCATTAGTTAAGGGAACAGACGGGCATTTCTGTGGCCACAGACCTGATTCCGAATGGTATGTTGCCTCCCTGGTGCCAGGGTCAAGGATGTCGCTGAGAGGCTGCAGAGCATTCTGAGGGTGAATAGCCAGCGGTCTTGGTCTGTATTGGTACCAGTGACATAGTTAGAAAGAGGGATGAGGTCCTGCAGGGAGATTTTAGGGAGCTTGGAAAGAAATTAGTAAGAAGGACCTCAAAGTCGTAATCTCCGGAATACTCTTGGTGCTACGCACTATTGAGTAAAGAAATAGGAGGATAGTGTGGATGAATGTATAGCTGCAGAGTTGGTGCAGGAAGGAGATTCCTGAGACATTAGGACCAGTTTTGGGGGAGATGGAACCTGTACAAGCTGGACGAGTTGCATCTCAACAGGGCAGGGAGCAATATCGTGGTGGGAGGTTTGCTGGTGTTGCTGAGGAGGGTTTAAGCTAGCTTGGCAGTGGGCTGGGAACCTGAGCGTAGATTCAGAAAGCAAAGGAGCAAAGCTGAAAATGGAAAGCAGAAAATTAGTAAGTATTTGTGGAAGGGCAAGGAAGCAAAGGTTATTAAATAGACAACAAAGGAGTTTTTCAGTGATTAAAGGCATACACTTCAATGCAAGGAGTCTAGTGAATAAAGCAGATGGACTGAGGGCACAGATAGACACTTTGAAGTATGATATCATAGCTTAAAGAAGGGCAGGAATGGCAGCTCAACATTTCTGTTGACAGTTTTCAGATGAGATGGAAAGGGGAAGAAAAAAAAGGTGGGGGGTTGCAATATTGGTTAAAGAGACAATTACAGCTGTGAGGAAGGATGAAATGCCAGAATAATCATCAAATTAGACTATATAGGTTGAACTGAAGAACAAAAAAGGGCAATCACACTATGGCTAATGTACTACAGTCAGAGGGACATAGAAGAGCAAATATGTAGGCACATTTTTGAGAAGTGCAAAAACAATAGAGCAGTAATAGTAAGAGATTTCAACTACCCTAATATTATTATTCTTCTTCTCCTTTGGCCTCCTTGTCTCGGGAGACAATGGGTAAGCGCCTGGAGGTGGTCGGTGGTTTGTGGAGCAGTGCCTGGAGTGGCTATAAAGGCCAATACTAGAGTGACAGGCTCTTCCACAGGTGCTGCAGAAAAAATTGGTTGTCGGGGCTGTTACACAGTTGGCTCTCCCCTTGCGCTTCTGTCTTTTTTCCTGCCAACTGCTAAGTCTCTTCGACTCACCACACTTTAGCCCCGCCTTTATGGCTGCCCGCCAGCTCTGGCGATCGCTGGCAACTGACTCCCACGACTTGTGATCAATGTTACAGGACTTCATGTCGCGTTTGCGGACATCTTTAAAGCAGAGACATGGACGCCGGTAGGTCTGATACCAGTGGCGAGCTCGCTGTTCAACGTGTCCTTGGGGATCCTGCCATCTTCCATGCGGCTCACATGGCCAAGCCATCTCAAGCGCTGCTGACTCAGTAGTGTGTACAAGCTGGGGATGTTGGCCGCCTTGAGGACTTCTGTGTTGGAGATGCGGTCCTGGCACCTGATGCTAAGTATTCTCCAGAGGCAGCCAAGATGGAATGAATTGAGACGTCGCTCTTGGCTGACATACTTTGTCCAGGCCTCGCTGCCGTAGAGCAAGGTACTGAGGACACAGGCTTGATACACTCGGACTTTTGTGTTCCGTGTCAGTGCGCCATTTTCCCACACTCTCTTGGCCAGTCTGGACATAGCAGTGGAAGCCTTTCCCATGCGCTTGTTGATTTCTGCATCGAGAGACAGGTTACTGGTGATATTTATTTAGTTTATTTATTTCGAGATACAGCACTGAAACAGGCCCTTCGGCCCACCGAATCTGTGCTGACCAACAACCACCCATTTATACTAACCCTACAGTAATCCCATATTCCCTACCACCTACCAACACTAGGGGCAATTTACAACGGCCAATTTACCTATTACCTGCAAGTCTTTGGCTGTGGGAGGAAGCCGGAGCACCCGGCGAAAACCCACGCGGTCACAGGGAGAACTTGCAAACTCCACACAGGCAGTACCCATAATCGAACCCAGGTCCCTGGAGCTGTGAGGCTGCGGTGCTAACCACTGTGCCACTGTGCCGCAGTTGAGCCTAGGTAGGTGAACTCTTGAACCACTTCCAGAGCGTGGTCGCCCATATTGATGGATGGAGCATTTTTGACGTCCTGTCCCATGATGTTCGTTTTCTTGAGGCTGATGGTTAGGCCAAATTCATTGCAGGCAGCTGCAAACCTGTCGATGAGACTCTGCAAGCACTCTTCAGTGTGAGATGTTAAAGCAGCATCGTCAGCAAAGAGGAGTTCCCTGATGAGGACTTTCCGTACTTTGGACTTCGCTCTTAGGCGGGCAAGGTTGAACAACCTGCCACCTGATCTTGTGTGGAGGAAAATTCCTTCTTCTGAAGACTTGAATGCGTGTGAGAGCAGCAGGGAGAAGAAACAGTGTAGGTGTGAGAACACAGCCCTGTTTCATGCCGCTCAGGATAGGAAAGGGGTCTGATGAGGCGCCGCTATGCTGAATTGTGCCTTTCATATTGTCATGGAATGAGGTGATGATACTTAGTAGCTTCGGTGGACACCTGATCTTTTCTAGTAGTCTGAAGAAACCACGTCTGCTGACGAGGTCAAAGGCTTTGGTGAGATCAATGAAAGCAACGTAGAGGGGCATCTGTTGTTCGCGGCATTTCTCCTGTAGCTGACGAAGGGAGAACAGCATGTCAATGGTCGATCTCGCTGCTCGAAAGCCACACTGTGCCTCAGGGTGGACACGCTCAGCCAGCTTCTGGAGCCTGTTTAAAGCGACTCGAGCGAAGACTTTCCCCACTATGCTGAGCAGGGAGATTCCACGGTTGCAGTCACCGCAGTCACCTTTGTTTTTATAGAGGGTGATGATATTGGCATCGCGCATGTCCTTTGGTACTGCTCCCTCGTCCCAGCACAGGCAAAGCAGCTCGTAGAGTGCTGAGAGTATGGCAGGCTTAGCACTCTTGATTATTTCAGGGGTAATGCCGTCCTTCCCTAGGGCTTTTCCGCTGGCTAGAGAATCAGTGGCATCACTGAGTTCCGATTTTGTTGGCTGTACGTCCAGCTCATCCATGACTGGCAGAGACTGGGCTGCATCGGTGACAACATTCTCCCTGGAGTACAGTTCTAGGTAGTGCTCAACCCAGCGGTCCATTTGCTTGCATTGGTCAGTGATTATGTCCCCTGATTTAGATTTGAGGGGGGCGATCTTCTTGATGGTTGGCCCAAAAGCTCTCTTAATGCCATCATACATTCCTCTGATGTTTCCGGTGTCTGAGGCCAGCTGAATATGACTGCATAGGTGTTGCCAGTAGTCATTTGTGCAGCGCTTCTGGCTGTTTTAAGTGCTACGGATGTTAACTCGCAGGGGGCTTTTTTGTAGTTCAGCAGTGCAATGCACTTAGCGGCTATGACAGGTTCCAGCTCTTCAAAATGAGATTGAAACCAGTCTGCATTCCGCTTCACACGTTTGCCATTGGTGGTCATGGCTGACTCATAGATGGCGTCTCTGATGTGGGTCCACTTGGTCTCTGCATCCCCTGTGGGAGTGTTTTGAAGGGCTTTTTCAAGTGAATTTAGAACTTTTTGTACAGCTGTGGATAAGAAATTCTGCTCGTGCTGATGCACGGGTGGCCCTTCTGCTTGGAATGATGCAGCTTCTTTGGTCTGAGTCTAACCTTGCTGCACACCAGGGAGTGGTTGGTGTCGCAGTCCGCAATGTGGAAGCTGCGTGTGATTTGAACACAGTTTAAGGAGGCTCGCTTTGTGACAATGAGGTCCAGCTGGTGCCAACGACGTGCCTCCATGAAACCTGGTGACAGGGTTTAGTGTGAAAGAACGAGTTGGTGATGCAGAGGTTGTGATAGGTACACAACTCAAGCAGTCTCTGTCCATTCTCATTCATCCTTCCAATGCCATAGCGCCCAAGGCAGGAGGGCCATGAGTCATGGTCGGCCCAAACCCTGGCATTAAAGTCCCCCAGCAGGAACAGATGTTCGGTCGTGGGAATGCTACTAATGATATTATGGAGTTCCTCTTAGAACTGGTATTTAACTTCAGGTGGAGAGCAAAGTTATGGAGCATAGATGCTGAGTAGGTGTACTGGACCAGAGGCAGTGAGCAGTCGGATGGACAGTATGCGTTCTGAGCCATTTGAAGGTTGCTCTATCATGCTGAGCAAAGAGTTTCTGATGGTGAAGCTCACTCCGTGCTGTCTTGGTTCTTCAGGATCCCTACCCTGCCAGAACAAGGTGTAGTCTTGCTCTGTTAGAGATCTGCTCGCAGGGAGGCGTGTCTTCTGAAGTGCTGCAATGTCCACATTGAGTCTACTGAGCTCGTTGTTAATGATGGCGGACTTCCGAGAATCATTGATTTGTGTAAGGTCTTCCGACAGGCCAGGACACACAGTTCTGACGTTCCAGCTTGCAAAACGAAGGGCTGGTACCTTCTTTCCTTTTTTTCGTGCTGTTTGGTGCGGTGTTGCAGTCCGCTTTTCGGGCAATGACCCTGAGCTTCAAGCACCCATTGAAGCAGGTGGACTGCGGCGGGACAGAACCTTATTGACCGGGGACTGCCCGGTTTGAGGCGGGCGGTAGCTGTCCAGTGAGATGCGATGACCTCTCCCACCGACAAAGGCAACCCATGGCGCCCAATCTCTAGGCCAATTGAGCTGGACTTATAAGTCTTAACTGCTGCCTTCTGTGTTGTTTTGGTCGCTGTGAGGCGACTATGGAGTGACCACGCCATGGCGCATGCCTGGGCGAATTTATGGAGGTTGTGAGTTGCCCAAGCGTCAAAACCCCCCTCTCGGCCTTTCTGGTGGGGTCCAAAGGAGTGCACTGCACGACGTTTGGCACCGGCATAGCTGCAGGAACTGCCGGAAACATGCCAAAGGTGACACATGACCGCCTATGGGGTTCCGCTCCGGATTTTCTGTTACTCCCTTAGCCTTGGACTCTCCCGAGACGCCCACAGGGCAGTGGGGTTGTTAGGGCCCCTGCTCAGGGATAGGTGGATGCCGGTGGGAGGAGGGGGAGGGGTGCAGGGAGGGGGAGCTGGGAAGGGGGCTGTAGAGGGGTGGGGGGTACAGGGGAAGGGGGTGCGAGGGGGGAGCTGGGAAGGGGTTGCGAGGGGGGAGGGGGTGGGGGAAGAGGGTGCGGGGGGAGTGAGCTGGGAGGGGGGTGCGGGGAAGGGGATGCAGGTAATAAAACATTTCATCAGTTCCCACCATCGACGCCGGGAAAGCTCATCCGCGTCCTCCGGGAGGTGGGCGACAGCCTCGGGCACCAGTACCAGCAGAAATTCGCCGACATTACGCTGCAGATGGGCTACGAGCTGCACATCTCCCGCAGGCGCTTTGAAGTTGTGGCCAAGGAGCCGTTCAGCGATGGAGTCAACTGGGGCCGGGTCGTGGCTTTTTACGTGTTTGGGGTTTTTCCTCAATGCTTCCCCTCCGTACTAGGTCTTATTACCCTAGGGTTCTGCTGCTCCTTCCTCTCTGCACTGGACTTACCGCATGCCGTGGCCGCGGACGCTCTGGACGCTGAAGACAACAGGATAGAAGATCAGAGTATCACCAACTGTACTTTGCAATTTTGTCCGGTAGAGAAGTGTAGCCTAGGCGTCCAGAAAACTGGATGTCAATTTGAGCACAATTCAGTGCTCAATGAAGAAAGCAAAGAGCAGGTATGGCTGGGAGAGGGCAGTGGGCCCAGGTAAACATTAAACTAGCTGTTAACTTGTAGTTCGGGCTAAAATGTACTGATTAAAGAGCCAGGGGAATTTAAACAGTTTAAGAGGGTAGATTGGGGGAGAACGCACTAAGAATGGAAGCAGATGGCCATGGATAGAGTTGCACAGCAAGAGAGCAAAGGATAAAATTAGCTTAAAATGTATTGGGGGTGCAGAATTCTTAAAAATGCATTCAGGAAAACTTTTTTTCCCAGTATGTAGCAAGCCCAACAGGAGAAGGGGCAGTTCTGGACCTAATTTTGGGGAATGAAGCTGAGCAGGTGGAAAGGGTATCAGTGGGAGAATGTGTTGATGGTAGTGATCGTAATTCAGTTAGATTTAGAGTAGCTCTGGAAAAGAACACAGTTAGACTGGGCTCAAATGGGGCATGGTCAATTTTACTAAGCTGGGATGTGATTTGGCAAAAGTAGACTGGAAATAGCTACTTGAAGGTTAAAGTGTCATTAATGGGAGGCATTTGAGGAAGATATAATGAGGGTTCAGAACAAATATTTTCCCACAAAGAAAAAGTGTAGGACTCCCAAATCTAGAGCCCAGGATGTCAAGAGCATACAGGGTAGGATAAGGCAAAAAAGGCAAAGTTATGTTAGATACCGAGAGCTCAGTATTGCAAGAAGCCTGGAGGAGTATAGAAAGTACAGGGATGAAATTAAAAAGGAAATTAGGTAAGCAAAGAGAGGGCATGAAAAATATCGCCAAGTAAAATCAAGGGAAACCCAAAGATTGATGCATAAAGAACAAGAGGATACTTAAGGAAAGAGTAGGGTATATTAGAGACCAAAAAGGTAACCTCTATATACAGGTGGAAAACGTGGACATGGATCTTTATGAAAACTATGCATCTGTCTTCACAATGCAGACATTGCTTTACACTCCTCTCCTGTAACAATAATATTCCCTATAACATTTTTGTTGATGTGTGTGGCCAGTGTTTTCAGTACATGGTACCTTTAAATTTGCCATGCAGGTGCAACATTCAATTTGGAACAAGGCCTGCACGTGGCCTTGCATTCATGCAGCTCAATGGGAACGTTGGTGTGACATATTGGATGGGGCAAACGTAGTGAGAGAGGAAATATTAGGTGGCTTAGCAGCTTTGAAATTAGATAAATTGCCATGCCTAGATGAAACGTATCCCAGGCTGTTAAGAGAAGCAAGCGAGGAAATAGCGGAGGCTCTGACCATCATTTACCAAACCTCCCCGACTACAGGAGTGGTGCCGGAGGACTGATAACATTGTACCGCTGTTGAAAAAGGGAGAAAGACATAGATTGAGTAATTGCCGACCAGTCGGTCTCGGTAGTGGGAAAATTAGTAGAAAAAGTTCTGAGAGACCGTATTAATCATCATTTAGAATATCACAAGTTAATCAAGGACATTCAGCATGAATTTGTTAAGGGAAGGTTGTGTCTGACTAACATGATTGAATTTTTTTGAGGAAGTAACAAGGAGGGTCGATGTGGGTAGCACATTTGATGTAGTCTACATGGATTTTAGCAAGGCTTTTGGCAAAGTCCCACTTGGCAGACTGGTCAGAAAAGTAAAAGCTCATGGGATCCAAGTGGAAGTGACAAGTTGGATGTAAAATCGGCTCAGTAACAGATAGTAAAGGTCATAGTTGACGGGTGTTTCTTGTGATTGGAAGGCTGTTTCCCGCAGGTCTCAGTGCTAGGTCCCCTGCTTTTCATGTTATTGTCAATAATTTAGACTTAAGTTTAGGGGGCATGATAAAGAAGTTTGCAGATGATACGAAAGTTGGCCATTTGGTTAATAGTGAGGAAGAAAGATACAGTCTGCAGCAAGATATCAATTGACTAGTCGGTGGGCAGAAAAGTGGCAAATGGAATTCAATCTGGAGAAGTGTGAGGTCCCATAACTTACAGAGCTAAGGACCAAGAGCTGGAAAGTGGGAGTAGGCTGGCTAGCTCTTTTTTGGCTGGCATGGACACATAAGAACATAAGAAATAGGAGCAGGAGTAGGCCATTCAGCCCCTCAAGCCTGCCCTGCCATTCAATAAGATCATGGCTGATCTGACCCAGGCCTCAACTCCTCTTTCGGGCCTGCTCCACATAACCCTCGACTCCCCGAGATTTCAAAAATCTATCTATCTCCTCCTTAAATACATTTAGTGACCTGTAACAAGACTTCCCTATTTTTAAACTCTGACCCCCTAGCAATAAAGGCCAAAATTCCATTTGCCTTCCTAATTAATTGCTGCACCTGCATGCTAACTTTTTGTGTTTCATGTACAAGAACACCCAGATCCCTCTGTACTGCAGTATTTTGTAGTCTTTCTCCATCTAAATAATAATCTGCCTTTTTATTCTTCCTACCAAAGTGGATTACCTCACATTTCCCACATTGAACACCATCTGCCAAATTTTTGCCCACTCACTTAATCTATCTATAGCCCTTTGCTGATTCTTTGTGTTCTCATCACAACATGCCCTCCCACCCATTTTTGTATTGTCAGCAAATTTGGATACACTACACTCTGTCCCTTCCTCCAAGTCATTAATATAGGTAGTAAATAGTTAAGGCCCTAGGACCAATCCTTGTGGCACCCCACTAGTTACGGCTTTCCAACCTGAAAAAGACCCATTGATGCTGACCCTCTGCCTTCTCTGTGTGTTAGCCAATCCTTAATCCACACCAACACATTACCCCAATACCCTGAGCTCCTATTTTGTGCAATAACCTTTTATGTGGCATCTTATCGAATGCCTTCTGAAAATCCAAATACACTACATCTACTGGTTCCCCTTTATCCACTCTGCTTGTTATATCCTCAAAGAACTCTAACAAATTTGTCAAACGTGATTTCCCTTTCATAAAACCATGTTGGCTTTATTTGATTGCATTACATTTTTCAAAATGTCCTGCTATTTCTTTCTTAATGATGGACTCGAGCATTTTCCCAATGACAGATGTTAAGCTAACTGGTCTATAGTTTCCTGCTTTCTGTCTTCCCTCCTTTCTTGAATAGGGGCATCACATTAGTGGTTTTCCAATCCGCTGGTACCTATCGGATTCCAACGAGGTTTAGTATATTATGACCGATGCCTCCACTATCTCTGCAGCCACTTATTTTAAAATCCTTGGATGCAGGCCATCAGGTCCTGGCGACTTGTCTGCCTTTAGTCCCATCAGTTTGTCCAGCACCTTTTCCTTCATGATAGAGATTGTTACAAGTTCCTCACTCCCATTTACACTTTGTTCATCTATTATTGTTGGGATGTTTATAGTGTCCTCCACCGTGAAGACTGATACAAAATATTGGTTTAAATTATCTGCTATTTCCCTGTTCCCTGTTATTAATTCCCCAGTCTCATCCTCTAAGGGTCCCACACTTACTTTAGCTACTCTCTTCCTTTTTATATACCCCTAGAAGCTCTTACTATTTGTTTTTTATATTTCTTGCCAATTTACTCATCAATTTTCTCCCTCTTTATTCGTTTTTTAGTCACCCGGTGTTGGTTTCTAAAAAATTCCCTCTGGCCTACCACTAGCCTTCATCACTTTGTACGCCTTTGTTTTTGATTTGATACTCGCCTTAACTTCCTTTGTTATCCACGGGTGGTTCATCGTTCTCTTCGAATCCTTCCTTCTTACCGAAATAAATGTTTGCTAAATGTTATGAAATATCTGCTTAAAAGTCTGCCACTGCTCATTTACTGACTTCCCCTGTAGTCTATTTTCCCAGCCCTCTTTAGACAGCTCTTTCTTCATATCTCTGTAATTGACCTTGTTTAAGTTGAAGACACTGGTTTGAGACCCGAGTTGCTCACCCTCAAACTGAATTTGAAATTCTGCCATGTTATGATCGCTTCCCCCTAGAGGATCCTGAACTATGAGATCTCTTATTAATCCTACATCATTACACATCACCAAATCTAAAATAGCCTGTTCCTGGGTAGGTTCTGCAATGTATTGCTCGAAGTAACAATCCCTGATGCACTCTACAAATTTATCTTCCATGTTACCCTTGCCAATTTGATTTGTCCAGTCAATATGCAGATTAAAATCACCTAAGATAATTGCAATGCCCTTCTTACACGATAGCCAATTAGCCTCCTTCTGTGCTATAAATTTCTGTGATTCTATACATGTCTGTACAGAGGTCAGAGCAGCCTGCTTCTAGACTGGGTTGCATATTGTTTACATTTAGAGATTAAGTTATCTGTGATTAACCATAATAATACCAACTATGCCTTGCTAACCTTAATTAAACACCAGTATGTTTGTCTTAAAACCATGGATATCAGAAAGAAATCCTTGAATTATAGATGCTTAGTAGGCGTGAAACAACTTGGTAAAGACTGGTACTGGTTGGTGCTGAGAGTGTGTGTAAAGGGATCTAGAATGCAGATCCCCATCGATTAGTGCAGCTAGAAACAGTAGAAATTGGATGAGATTATAACGATAAGTTAGACGAGATCAGAAGAGAGAAGGTTGAGCTCAACTGGCAAAGCAACTTTTGTAATCTTGGTATAAAAATAGAAAATGCTGGAAATACTCAGCAAGTCTGGCAGCATCTGTGGACAGAGAAACAGAGTTAACGTTTCAGGTCTGTGACCTTTCATCAGAACTGAGTCATCACTAAGCAGAAACCTAACTGGATTAGCCACATGAATACATGGCTACAAGAGCAGGTCAGAGGCTGGGTATTCATTGACAAATGACTCAACTATATATGGAATCCTAGAATGGTTACAACAGAGGAGACCATTCAGCCCATTGTGTCTTTGCCAGCCCTCTGTGCGAGCAACTGAGCTAGTCCTATTCCACAGCCTTTCCTCTGTAGCCCTGCAAATGTTTTCTCTTCAGTTAGTTATCCAATTTCCTTTTGAAAGCCATGATTGAATCTGCCTCCACCACACTCTCAGGCAGTGCACTCCAGGTCCTAACTACTCACTGCATAAAAAGGTTTTTGTGGCGTTGCATCGCCTCTGGTTCTTTTGCCAATCACTTTAAATCAGCGTTGTTTGGTTTTCAACCCTTCCACAATGGCAACAACTTATCCCTATCTACTCTGTTCAGACCCGTCATCATTTTGAACACCTCTATCAAATCTCCTCTCAACCTTCTCGAAGGAAAACAGCTCCAGCTTCTCTAACCTATCCACGTCATTGAAGTTCCCCATCCCTGGAACCATTCTTGTAAATATTTTCTGCGCCCTCACCAATGCCTTCATAGCCTTCCTAAAGTATGGTGCCCAGAACTGAATACAATACTCCAGTTGAGGCCAAACTGGTATCTTATAAAGGTTCATCATATCTTCCTTGTTTTGTACTTAATGCCTCTGTTTATAAAGCCCAGGATTCTGTATGCCTTATGTTATGACCAGGTGAGAAAGATGTCATGGGGTCCCTTTTAGTCTTCACTTGGTCTTATTGTAACAGGGTTTCTTTTAAACACACTGTGTTTTGAGCTCTCCCTCTAAGGAATTCTTGTTCACAAGTTTCTAATTATAAGGCAAGAAAATGAGCACACCAGGTTTTCTTAGGTTTAAAGAAGAAAAGTGAAATTTATTAAACTTAATTAAACTCTAATTCAGTTAACCCCTACGGATATACGACGAGCCCACGCTATCATGCACACGTGATACACACATGCAAATAGAGACAGAAAAGAGCTGAAGAAAAATAAAGTAGAGAGGTTTGAGGCAGTCTCTGAAGGGGGTTTCTTGTTACTGTTTCTGTGTTTCCAGCTCGCCATAGAGTCTTTGATTGTAGACAGCTCTTACTTTTCGTTGGGGCCCAGTATTCTTCTCAAACCTTCTTCATATAGGAGACATTTCTCTCTTTGAGTTCACGTGTCTTCAATGGGTCTTCCATTCCGTGAGAAAGAGATGGGAGCAGACAGGAGAGAGGTGTTCTCAGTCCGGGAGCAACAGAGTTTCTTTCTCTCAGCAAGTTCAAATTCAAACAGCCAGTTAGTCATGTGATTGAACTGGCCTGACCAGGTCTTCTGTGTACTGTAGAAGTAGGGACTGGGTCCTTTGTTCCAACACTGTCTGCTAGCATGCAAATGTCTTTCCAGTCAGGGGCTTGGCAATTGCTTGTGATAGGCCCTCTTTTCTTCCCAGCCACAATTTTAAGTTTTAATGTTCATGTGGCAAAATAATGTGTCCCTCAGTCTTGGCAGGTCGGGGCCTGCATGACGCTTATTAATGGCTTTCTCAGTCTGCCTTGCCACCTTCAATAATTTGTACACCCCCTTTAGAATTGTATCCTTTATTTCATATTGCCTTTTCTTGTTCTTCCTACCAATATGTAGCACCTTTTGACCCCCTCAAAATCTTTCCACCACTTACAAGGCACAAGGCAAGAGTGTGATGGAATGGTCTCCACTTGCCTGGAAGAGTGCATCTCCAATAACACTCAGGAATCTCAAGACCGTCTGGCCAAAGCAGCTCACTTGATTGGCACCTCATCCACCACCTTAAACATTCACTCCCTGTACCAGCATCTTGTAGACACTGCAGCCACTCACCAGGCTTCTCAACAGCACCTCCCAAACCTTGACCTCTACCACGTAGAAGTGAAAGGACGGCAGATGCATGGGAACACCACCACCGGCAAGCTCCCCTCCAAATCACACACAATCCTGACTTGGAAATGTAACGCTGTTCATTCATTGTCACTGGATGAAAGTCCTGGAACTCCCTACATAACAACACTGTGGTTGTACCATCACCACACAGACTGTAGCGGTTCAAGAAGGTGGCTCACCACCACCTTCTGAAGGGCAATTACGGATGGACAATAAATGCTGGTGATGCCAGTGACGGCCACATCCTGTGAAAGAATTTTTAAAAATTCATGTCCCTTGGCTTATATCCTCCACATCAGCTTCATTAACAGGAGAAAAGTATTGTGATTGTAGATTTTATTTCTTCACCTGTGAACTATGTTAAGCTAGGTGAGGAGAGGGACGGGTCTCAGGCTCCCCACTCGCCCATCCTCTTATTTGACCGCAACAGGGTTTATTCCTTTTTTAAACAGTAGTTGTACTTACCATCTCTGTGATTGTTTTGCCTTTTTCCTTTAATGTGATCTTGAAGGAACTAATTGGACAGGTTTTCTTGAGTTTCAACAAGAAAGAGGTAAGTTTATTACACATAACACTCTAACCCTGATTTTAAAAATACTAAAAAATATGCTAAACATTCATGCACACATTCACATGAGAATCACACACACACACACGAATAGATTACAGCGGGAAAATTAGATTTGGTAGTTGGATTGAAGTCCAGAATAAATGGAACTTAAATACACAGTCTGTGAAGTGGATGATCCGGTAGCCTCCAGCTGAAGCTGTATACTTGAAGTCCTCGCTGGTCAAAGTGCACCTTGTGGTTGGCCTGCTTTGCTCAGGGTTTTCTTGAAGACAGAATTGTAGTTTGCTCTCTTCCCCTGGTCTCTGGCTGTAGCAGTCTGTAGGCTTGGAGGGTCCAGAGTCACAGATACTTTACAAATTTGATGTTTCCTGGGGAGAGAGAAAGGGAAGCACGCAGCTTTCTCCGCTGCTGCAGTCTCAGATTCGGCTTGTCTCTTTGTCCAAAAGAAACAAAATCAGCTCCCCCCGAGATGGGCAGATGGTCACATGGCTGTTTCAGGTTTTCTGGAACCTTCTAATAAAATTCAAGATTAGGAATTGGCTCCACATGGCTCAGGATGCCAATTTACATCTGGAGTGGGTTGCTCTTTCAAAGTCAATATATCAGGATTGCCTTGACTGCCATGATAATTAAACCATTTTAGATAATTCAACCTCTAGAGCAAGCCATTGCCCTGGCTGGACTTCTTGTTAGACTTTTGTCTCCAGTTCAGTCTTCTGGTATTTGAGATGCAAATTGCAGTGACCATCTTGGCTGTTAGTTTTTTTTTCAAACGGAGTGACTTCTGACAACGCAGAGCATGCGCAGAGCGATCACGGACATCATCAGTGTGTGCGAACATTTGTCAACTTGCCAGTATGAATGCGCACATACGCAGTGAAATCCTCGCACCGCAGTCGCCATCTCCATTCCCCCTAATGGTATCCCACTCCCTCCCACCATTCCCGCCTAAATCACCGCTTTCAATTTCCCGCTCCCAATTACTTACCGCTCCCCCCACCCCCCCCCCCTTTTGGCTGCTGGGTCCCCATCTCACCACTTCCCCCCCCGGGCCACTCACTCCCCACCTCGCCGCTTTGGCTGCTCGTCTACTGCCCCCCTCCACTTCTCCAGGCTGCGAGGCGGGCAGCGAGCGGCCGAGGGGGGGAAGCAGCGGCCGGGGAGCCAGTGGCCAAGGGGTAACAGGGCAATGCGGGGAGCGAGAAGCCAAGTTGGGGAAGTGGTGAGTGAGCAGCTGTGCATGGGAGTGAATGGCAGACAGTGACGTTTCAGTCAATGAGGCTGTATTTGCGCAAGTTCCAGTACCGCACCACCCAGTGGTTGCGTTGTCAGCAAACACAGCCTATTTTAAAAGTCAACTGTAGGATTTTTTTTTCCATTAAAAGTCTAATGTATGCTTCCAACCGATTAAATTAATATTTCTCATTTGGCATATGGGGTTTTCTTGAAAACAACGCTGATCGCATTCATGAACTTAATCAGCAATGCCATGCAAATCATATTATATATCTAGAAGCAAATTGTGCATTAGTGTCAAATTTTCTTTTTTTTTCTTGTGGAGCAGCATTGGAACTTGAGGCTAATTTGCTTGTACAACAGATAAAGGTTTTCTTTGGCTTATTGTAAAGTTTCAGTGTTAACACCATCATAGGAATCAACTTTCACACAGGAGCATCTTTTATAGAGTCATTGAGAGATACAGCACTGAAACAGGCCCTTTGACCCACCGAGTCTGTGCCGACCATCAACCACCCATTTATACTAATCCTACATTAATCCCATACTCCCTACCATATCCCCACCTTTTCCCAATTCTCCTACCACCTACCTACACTAGGGGCAATTTACAATAGCCAATTTACCCATCAGCCTGCAAGTCTTTGGCCGTGGGAGGAAACCAGAGCACCCGGCAGAAACCCACGCGGTCATAGGGAGAACTTGCAAACTCCGCACAGGCAGTACCTAGAACCGAACCCGGGTCGCTGGAGCTGTGAGGCTGCAGTGCTAACCACTGTGCCGTGGTGCTAACCACTGCGCCACTATGTTCAGTTGTTTAATGTACTTCAATATTGTAGTGTCTTCAGTCAGAAGTAATTTTGTGACCATCTTGTTTCAGTAGCATCATTTCATGTATCCCAACTCATTTTCCATAAACGCAAGTGATATTTGGTGCAAAAACATATAGACAACATGAATGTCACAATAATTAATTAAGAGTAAACTTATTTCTGATGCACGAGTACCTTGTAAGAAGCAAAACTGCATTAACACTTGACTGAATGTGGAGAATGGGAGGCCGGCCAAGAGATAATTGGAAGAATCAAGTCTTGAGATGACCCTGCCGTAAATAGGTTTTTCAGCAACAATTGGGCTGGCATTGGCCGAGACAGATGTGGAGGGTTTAGTAGTTCAGTGGTTGTGTTGTTGGACTAGTAATCCAGAGGCCTGGACTAAAATCTGGAGACTTGAGTTCAAATCCCACTACAAATTTCAATTTGGTTAATTAAATAAATCTGGAATAAAAAGCTAGTACCAGTAATAATAATATCATGGTGACCCATAAGCATGAAGTTATCTGATTGTTGTAAAAATCCAACTGGTTCACTAATGTCCTTTAGTGAGGGAAGATGCATCTGAGACAGATAGATTGCTGAAGACAAAGTAAGATCTGCCGTCCTTACCCAGTCTAGCCTCTATGTGAATCCAGACCCAGAGCAATGTGGTTGACTTTGAACTGCCCTCTGATATAGCCTAGCAAGCCACTCAGTTGTGACAAACCACTACATAAAGATTTAAGAATAAAACTGGATGGATCACCCAGCATCAAACTAGGCATTGGATTCGGACATGACAAAGGCACGCCCGACCCAGTCAACCATGCAAAGTCCTCCTCACTAATTTGAGAGAACTGTCCCACAGACGTAGTCATACTCATAGACTCATACTTATCAGTTCTCACATCCCAGGCTTCTCTATCACCATCCCAGGGTATGTCTAGTCCCACTAGTAAGCCAGACCCACTAGTGATACAGAATCAGGTGGGAGTTGCCTTGGGAGTCCTCAATATTGACTCTGCACCCCATACAGTCTCATGGCATCAGGTGCATAGGCAAGGAAAACTCTTGCTGAATGCCACTCTCCCTCCCTCAGCTGATGAATCAGTACTGCTCCATGTTGAACGCTGCTTGGAAGAAGCACTGAGGATAGCAAGGGCACAGAATAAGTGGCTTGGTAGCACCACTAATGACTGAGCTGGCTGAGTCCTGAAGGACATATCTGCCAGACAAGGCTTACATCAGGTGGTGAGAGAACCAACATGAGGGGAAAAGCCTACTTGCCTTGTCCTCATCAATTTACCTATCACAGGTACTTCTGTCCATGGCAATATTGGTAGGAGTCAAAAGTCCCATCTTCATATTGAGGACACCCTCCATCATGTTGTGGGATTCCACCATTGTGCCAAATGGGATAGATTCAGAACAGATCTGACAGCTCAAAACTGGGTATCCATCAGCAGCAGCAGAACTATATTTCACTACAATCTGAAACTGATGGCATGGCATCTCTCACTCTATCATTACCATCAAGCTACATGACCAACCTTGGTTTAATGAGGAGTGTAGAAGAGCATGAGATGCCAACCTGGTGAAGTTGCAACATAGGACTACATGCATGCCAAACAGCAGAAGCAGCACCCCAAAGGCAAAGCTAAGCAATCACAGAACCAGTGAATCATATCAAAACTCTGCAGTCCTTTCACATTCATTCGGAAATGGTGGTGAACATTTAATGGGGAGCATTCCCATCCTCGACGATGACAGAGCCCAGCACATCAGTGCAAAAGACAAGGCTGAAGCATTTGCAACCAGAAGTGCTGAGTTGTTGATCCATGTCAATTTCCTCCTGTGGGCTCCACCATCACAGGTGCCAGTCTTCAGCCAATTCAATTTTCTCCATGTGCTATCATGTGATAGCCGCGCCTCTAACCAAGCTGTTTCAGTATAGCTACAATACTGACATCTTCCCGACAAAGTGAAAAATTGCCAGGCTCTCCATTGTAGCAATCTGTAAAAAGATTTGGTCCTGACTCTCCCATTTTTTTTTGGTGTTACTTGGACATTCATGTAGAATGGAATCCCAATCGAACTGCTCAAGTGCAGAAAGTCCTATCTATTGCCACACCTTTATGACCTCCTTCTCTGCTGGAAAGTAGGCTCTGTTCCACAGGCGATGCATGATGAGACTGCAACAACTACAGGGGCATCTCACTCCTTAGTATTACAGGGAAGGCCTTTGGCTAGGATCATACTTAAAGGACTCCATTTACTTGCAGACCGAGTGTCCCCGGAAGCACAGTGCCAGCAGATCTACTGTGGATATCATCATCTCCATATGCCAGCTATGAGAGAAATAGAGGGAACAGAGTATACCCCTTTGCCTTACTTTTGTAGATCTCACTAAGGCATTCAACACCGTCAGCAGAGCAGGGCTGTACAAGATTTTGGGAAAAACTGGCTGTCTACCGAAGCTCCTCAGCCTCATCTACTCCTTCCATGACAGCATGCACTGCACTGTACTGTTTGATGGCTCCACTTCTGACAGTTTTGGAGTGAAACAGCGCTGTGTCCTAGCCCCCACTCTGGCATCATCTTCGGCATGCTCCTGACCTTCGCCTTCCCTGCAGATTTGGAAGGAGCACACTAGGTCAGATGGCAAGCTCTGCAGTCTATCAAGGCTGAAAGCGAAGACAAAAATACACATCGTGTCCTGATCAGAGAACTCCTCTACACTGATGATACTGCGCTAGTCGCTCACATGGAAACTCAGCTACAAAGACTCACGGACTATCTCTCTCATGCCTGTAACTTTTTCTCCTTGATTATAAGCATCAAGAAAACCATGGTCATGGGACAAGGTGTTGAATCTTCGCCCCTAATCACACTAAATAACACTCCACTGGAAGTGGTTAGCAAATTCTGCTACCTTGTGTACACAGTGACAGATAATCTGTCCCTTGACGCAGAGCTCGATAGATGCATAAGGAAAGCAGCTACCACCTTTGGCTGGCTTGCAAAATGCACATGGGATAACACCAAGCTGACCCTTAGGACCAAGCTGATGGTTTATAAGGCCTGTGTTCTCAGCACCTTTCTGTATGACTGTGAAACATGGGTGACTTACAGCTACCAGGAAAAGAAGCTCGATAATTTCTATCTTCGCTGTCTGCAGCACATTATGGGTATATCCCGGCAGGATAAAATCACAAATACAACAGTCCTCTCAAAGGCAGAGCTCCCAGGTTTGTTGACACTAATCAAACTGAGGCAGCTTTGGTGGATCTGGCACGTCCTTAGGATGGGAGATGGTCACATACCCAAGGATCTTGGTGATGTAGCTGGGGTCAGAGGACCAGTGGAGGACCCAAAGCTCCGTTTCAAGGATGCTTACAAGTGTAACGTGAAGGCCCTAAATGTTGACTGTCACACCTGAGAATCACTAGCTGGCAAAAGAGGGAAATGGCGACACATCCTGTGGATTGGTGTGCACATCAAAAACAACAACTCACAGCGTCACTTGGCAGCTTCACGTGCAGCACTTGTGGCAGAACCAGCATCTCAAGGATTGGCCTTCACAGCCATCAGCAAAGGTGCACCAAGAGAAGACACCCCACCTAAATGGATTGTTTGCTGCGTATCCATCATCTATCATTGATGGAAGGATGCTAACCAACCAACTGGACAGTCACCATACTGTTCATCTTATAACCTACCAGTGCCTGCCTTCCAGGGTACTTGTTTTAATGATGATAGAATGGCTACGGTTAGATTCCTTTCAAAATATTATGAAATTTGGTTCATCACACATAGCTGTCAGAATTTTGTGTGCTGCAGTGTGTGAGGTCACACAAGGTATGCCCAGGAATAGTTTTGAACTGGTGCATTTTTGGCCAGTGATCTCAAAGAGTGAATAGCAGTAAATTCATTTTGACAGGAACAGTTGTAGACCAACTCATGTTTTGATATGTCGTAAACCTAAGAAGTAAAATGGTGCTTGTGAATGGTCTTTGGCCTTGACAGCACTTATTTTGTTCATATTACTTGGAATTAATTACAACAGAGTAATTAATTGAAAAGGAATTTGATGGGGCATAAAACACTAGAGCAATCCATGAGCAGTTTATAACTGTTGTATGAAGCTTTCACTTCGATGACAGCACTAGAACCACTCCCTGGTATATGTACTATTTCAGGGTAACGTGCTTTGTTCTGGTTTTGGTGTATTTTTGTGACCACAACTGCTGCTTTGTCCTTGACAAAGCATAATCTTAACAGAAGCAGAATAACTTCTTATATGTATATTAAAATTAAATTAAATTAAAATTAATTAAATACTGGGAAGAGTGAAGCCATTGTTTTTGGTCCCTGCCGCAAACTCCATTCCCTATCCACCATTTCCATCCCTGGTAACTGTCTTAAGCTCAGCAAGACCGTTCACAACCTTGGTGTTGTGTTTAACCTAACTTGAGTTTCTGACCACATATCTGCACCATCATCAAGACTTCCTACTTCCACCTCTAACATTGCTCAACCCTGACCCTGCCTCAGTCCAGATGCGAAAACCCTCATCCATGCCTTTGTTACCTCTATGCTTGACTAGTCCAATACTCTCCAAGCTGGCCTCCTATCCTTCACCCGACATAAACTTGTACTCATCCAAAACACTGCTGCCCGTATCTTAACTCACTTGAAATCTCATTCACCCATCAACAATGTTCCCTCTCAACCACGCAGTCACACAGCAACCTGAAAGCTCCCGCGCAAGCTGGGTACAAGTTGGCCCCTTTAAGTTAATGTGCGTGCACGGCTGCACAGAAAATTTTAAAGGGGCCGTGCAATTCAAAAATTAAACAGTATGTTGTCCATCGCCCCATGCTTACTGACCTTCATTGGTTCCCCGTCTGACAATGCTTCAACTTTAAAATCCTCTTACTTGTTTTTAAATCCCTCCATGGCCTGGCCCCTCCTTATCTCTGTAATCTCTTCCAGACCCTCAAACCTGTGAGATATCTGCGCTCCTCCAATTCTGGCCTCTTGTGCAACCCTGATGTTAATACTCCACCATTGGCGGCTGTGGCTTCAGCTGCCAAGGACCTAAGCACTGGAATTCCCACCTAAACCTCTCCTCATTTGTACCCTTTTTGCCTTAAAATCTACCTCTTTGATCAAGCTTTTGCTCCTCTTTCTTGGTTTCCCTTTCTATGGCCCATTGTCAACAATGAGAAAAATGATTTATTTCATATTGGTTTTGTTAAGTGCCTTAGGACATTTTACAACATAAAATGTGCTGTATTAATGTAAGTTGTTATATGCAGTTGATTATCATGTTCAGTAATTATTTATAAATGGATAAAGAAGAAAAATGTTTCTGTACTAATGCAGCAGATGAGTTAACAATCCTATCGGATAAACTGTTATAACACTTGGGAAAACATTGCCACCAGAACAATTTCACCCTTCTGCAATTTTTATCAGTCAGTTAGCATCGTATGGTAGCACAGTGGCAGTGAGACCTCTTACAATCCAAATTACAAGTGTTGCTCTTATTTCAAAAAGTGTATTTTTCTGTCTGCTTTAATCATTGTACAGGTCTTGTTACACCACAACAATGGGAAAAATCAGTCTCTAAAGTTTTGGTTTCTTTTGCTATGCTTATTTATTTAGAGATACAGCACTGAAACAGGCTCTTTGGCCTACCGAGTCTGTGCCGACCAACAACCACCCATTTATACTAACCCTACAGTAATCCCATATTCCCTACCACCTACCTACACTAGGGGCAATTTACAATGGCCAATTTACCTATCACCCGCAAGTCTTTGGCTGTGGGAGGAAACCGGAGCACCTGGCAAAAACCCATGCGGTCACAGGGAGAACTTGAAAACTCCACAAAGGCAGTACCCAGAATCGAACCTGGGTCCCTGGAGCTGTGAGGCTGCGGTGCTAACCACTGCGCCACTGTGCCGCTTTTAAAATGTTATCCTCTTGCTCTCTCATTATCACCCCTTTTCCCCCCCTCAGGTTTTTTCTCTTGTTTCCTCCCCCTTTCTCATTCACAACATCAGCTGAGTGTGAGCTGGTAAACTTACCTCAGTATCTATCAATATCACAATTGACCTCCGTGTTTAGGTATGCAAAATTGCACCTTTTGAGTTTTCATCCCACCTATTCAAGCTTCAGCATGTTTATACAGCATTGTGTTACGCAATTCATCCTGGCCTTGAGAAGCACTCAAATCCAGGCAGGTATGTCCAAAGAGAATTGGAGGAAAAGTAATTTGTATTAAAACTTGCATTTATTATGGTCCAGCACCGTGGAAGCACATTACTATACTCGGAGGTTTACCACATTCAGCAAAAGTACTTTAGTGGTTAATCTCTGCAGATGAACTAAAATCTCAATATTTTTCTTTTGTAGGTTGGGAGGAACAGTATCTGCATACAAGATAGTTCCCGATGAAGTTGATGAAATCAAGGTAATTGCCTACTTTTACTAGTTTGTGAAGGCCTGCACTTTACCTGACTTCGGTTGATTTCTGTGATTCTGTGACCTGGCAATCTTCAAAGGAGTATAAAAACTTGTCAAGTTCACATTGTTAGTCATATTAATGCAGATTCAACTGTACTTCACAAAAATGACTTACTTTAGTTATGAAGCCAGGTGAGAACTCTTTCATGCTCTTCTTTTCTTTGGTAATGAAGATCTTGATGTCTGTTTACATTCGATGTGTGGCTGTACAGACTTAAATCCATGCAGTTGTTGAGTTGGGTTGTTTTCTATACATGATAGCCATTGTCTATTACTTCATGAAATGTGGCAATGTTGAGGTGTATCTCTCAATTTCATAACGGCAATTCTACACGCACATGGACAGTTTGGCATTCGTCATTCTGTAGCTTGCACTTTAGTGTTTGACAGTATTGGCAGAGATAACATCTAACTGTAAAGGTAGATGGTGTGTATACTTTGCCCTGTTTGTCTTACTGTATTCTTTTCTGATTCTCCAGCATTCCAGTTGTGGTATGCTTCTGAGCCCATCACAGCAGTGGAGAGCACAGCTCCAATTCTTTGGTGATGTCATTGAGATTTTCCTTACCAATGCACTGGACTTGTTTGCACACAACTTGGATACAGAGCAAACCTGAATTTTGCATTATCTAAATTCCAAGTTCAAATTAACAAAACCACTCACCCCTCACCATGTGTATATGCAGCATTAAATGAAGTGTAAAATATTAAGTATTTTACAAAAGTTAACAAGAGCAATAGGAATTGTTTCATTAATTATCGATGCTTTCTGCCGAACAGAAGTTAAATATGTTACTTCAATTTTGTAAGAGACCATGAACCTGGTTGACTGCATGGTGCCAATTTGAAGAATACACAATTCACATTTGAACAGCCCAGAATTAGCTGCAACAGTGGATGTTGAAGATTGTAGGCTTCACAGAATCATACAGTACAGAAAAGAGGCCATTCGGCCCATCGTATCTGTGAGGCTCTTTGAAAGATTAATCCAGTTAGTTCCACTCCCATAGCCCTGCAGTTTTTCTCTTTCAAGTATTTATCCAATTCCCTTTTGTAAATTACTATGAAATCTGATTTCACAACCCTTTAGGGCAGCGCATTCCAGATCACAACAATTTGCTGCGTAAAAATTTTCCTCATGTCGCCTCTGGTTCTTTTGACAATTACCTTAAATCTGTGTCCTCTGGTTACTGACCCAACTGTGAAAACAGTAAGTCCTTATTTACTCTATCAAAATCCTTCATAATTTTAATCATCTATATTAAATTTCCCAGCAACCTTTTCTGCACCAAGTGGAACAACCCTAGCTTCTCGACTCTCTCTGCATAACTCAAGTTCCTTACTGCTGGTACCATTCTAGCAAATCTCCTCTCCACCTTCTCCAAAGTCTTGACATCCTTCTTAAAGTATGGTGCCCAAAATTGGACACACTACTCCAGCTGCAGGATATTGCAGTTTCTCTTTGTCTTTGGACTGGCCCTATTAGACAGGTATAAATCATTTAATTCTCAAGGGCAGGAGAAAGAGCATAGTTTAGATGGTCACAATTTTGATCTTCTGTTTTCAGAGTAAACATATGGCAGCCAACACATTATTATCATGGTTCACAATTTTTGATTGTGTTTATCAAAAAATCTGCACGTGTCATTGAACTTTTTGTTTGTATACTTGCATGGGAAGTAATGATGGACAAGTGGGCAGTACTGCATGTGAAGGAATACCTTAGAATATTGATCTCATTAACTTCAGTTACTCAGTTTAAAAACAAAAGGATTAGGTGTAGATTGACTATAGGGCATTGTAAATTCTCATTTCTTGGAACATTAAAAAGGACTGCAAAGACATTAAATATATTTTTCCACTGGTGATCCAAGAGGTAGGTGTGATCAGCATAAAAGAAATCCTTCTAGTTATGTAGTGCCTTATTATGTCACTGAAAAGTCTGCCCAAGTATTTTACACCATTAATTTCATTCAAGTTCATTACTCGGGCTGTTCTTCCCTGACTGCACAAAGCTTTTTTTTTCCTTCCTAAGTACAGAGAACCCCCACAGCACATGGAGGAAGATATCTTTTTCCCAAATTAACTTGCTTCTGATCTACTGTGGCACTGAAGACAACACACATTATTAGGGTTTTGAATTGATTGTTTGAGACTTGGCAACAGCTGACTGTCGTACTTCACTGTATTAATGGAGATCACTGCCAGGTACTTGTCTTGGATCTCGAATCATTTCAGGACCTGGCAGCTGCTTGACTGGGTGGTATCAGTCTTGGCTGAGAAAAGGAAGTCTTATTTTTGAACTAAAAACACAATTATCAGCTGAGATAGAAACTTACAAACATAGAAATAGGAGTAGGCCATTTAACCCCTTGAGCTTGTTCTGCCATTCAATGAGATCATGGTTGATCTGCAATCTAACTCAACCTTTGCCTCATATCCCTTGCTACCTTTGGTTAACAAAAATCTATCAAACTCAGACTTAAAATTAGCAATTAACCTAGCATCAGCTGCTGTTTGTGGAAGAGAGTTCCAAAGTTCTGCCACCCTTTCTATGTGGAAGTATTTCCTCACTTCACTCCTAGAAGGCCTGGCTCTAACTTTTAGGCTGTGTCCCCTAGTTCTGGATTCCCCAACCAACAAAAATAGTTTCTCTCTAACTACCTTATCAGTTCTCCTTCATATTTATAAAACTTGGATCAAATCACTCCTTAACCATCTTAATTCCAGGGAATACAACCCTAGTTTGTGTAATCTCTCCTCATTTTTTAACACTTGGAGATCTTTCGACATCAGACGCTGAGATAAGATGCAGTAATAAAGACAACCAAAGACGGGATACTGAAGATAATTATAATTGGCAAGAATCAGAATGGAAGTAGTCATGGCGGCATGTATATTGTCACATAACAGTTTGGCAGAAGTAACTTAGAGTCCTTCATCTGTATCAGATAAATTCTTAGCGAGTTTCTCTGAAGTGCTGATTTGTAGCAGTTTATTTTTCACTGTGGCTTCCCTGAAGCATTTGTAGATTTATAGCAATCATGGCTTGTTCCTTGATCTTTAGTTTCTTGCCAATGTCTTATTTTAGTTGTTGGAACAAATACTGTTTAGTGCTGTAGATCAATCCCTGTTAACGATGATCTGAGCAGTTGTCAGGGCTCGGTTATCAAAACAGGGAGTAGGTGATTTTGTTTTAAAGTTTAAAAAAAAAGTAAAAATGTGTTTGCAAAATGATTACGTCACCTTATAAGCAAAAAGTGCAGTCCTGTTCTGAATCACATCATCAAGTCTAAACATAACATGACTGATAAATTTAATCTACAAGCATTTGTCTGGAAGTACACAGCAGGTCTGGCAGCATCTGTGGAGAGAGAAGCAGAGTTCACGTTTCTGGTCTGTGACCTTTCATCAGAACTAGCAAAGGTTAGAAATGTAATGGGCTTTGAGCAAGTTAAAGGAGGGAGGGGGGAAGAAGAGCAAAAAGGAAGGTGTCTGAAAGGGTGGAGGGAAGGTGGGATTAAATGAGAAAGATTTCATGGAACAAAAGGCAAAGGGAGTAGTAATAGCTGTAGTAAATGACAAAGCATCTGTCCAGAGAGAGCATTACTGTTAACCTTCAACACCATTGTTGGTATATATATCATAGTATTTCATAATGGCATTTTTCACTTAGCAAGCTGCTCTTCCAGATTTACTTAAATTGCTGTATGTAAACTGCTTGTATGCAACATCAGTGCTAAAATACGTTACTGTTGAATTTTCAGCTGGCATGGCAACCCAAGGGATAAACAATAGCTGAGAGTTGGTTGAATTGAGTGAGTCGCAGGATGTTGAAGACCTAATAGTGGGAAAGCTCAAGCTGTACTGAGTTCAAAGAATGGGAGATTAGGAAACAGATTTAAGAGCAGAACCTCAAGTGAAAATTCATTTAAACTAAGAAGGCAGGGGGACGTGGAAAATTAAAATAACCTGGAAGAACGCCAGTGGTTAGAAATGGGCAGTGTTGTCCCAGTGAGTTCTGTTTTGGGATTGCTTCCACTCACTGCGTGCAATAATGACAAATATACGGCCAGAGGGAGTGCCGTCCAAATTTCCAGAGAATATTAAATTAGGAGATATTTCCTGGTATTTCCTGAATTTGTTTCGACGCAGGTTTGCAGAAATGCAAAGTTGTGCTATTTTTTCCCCACAGAAATTAGTGCGTAACTGATTTACGCAAAACCTGTTTTATGGTAGAACTCCGCCATACACGCACATTTCCTTGATTGTTTTTCCTGTCATGCCCTACATATGTTTCTGCTCATTAACATAGTTCCACCATCCATGCAAAAGACCAGAGAATGCAAGGTTCTTGCTTTTACATAAACAATACGATGGTGTTGATTTATGTCCAAAAAATGAGATACAGTAGGTCACCTGATATTGGCATAATTCAGCATTGTCAGCCTTAGAAGAGGCCCTAGGCGCTGTAGTTTTATTTCTGCAAACTTATAGCAATTTTTTTTGTGATTATTTTTGTCACTGGGGCTTGGACTTAAACTTAACAAAAGAGCTGTCAGTCTCTGAACCAGAGATCTTTCAGACAGCCTGACATTGCCTGTCTGCCACCCTCCCCCAGTAGACCCACCCACCCCGCCCCCCCCAACTCCCCCGCTGGCCACAAAGGGAGAGAATCATGCAGTTCACTTATTTTTTTCCTGGCTCCGCTTTGTGAAAAAGGAAATACTGTGAAACACTGAATCAAGGAATTTGTAAAAAGCAAGCAGTCTGTCACTTAAATTCTACTCCTCAGCCTCACTCTGAAGAATCGTAGAATGTTACAGCACAGAAGGAGGACAGTCGGCCCGCCATGTCTGTGCCAGATCTATGAAAGAGCTGTCCAATTAGTCCCACTCTCCTGCTGTTTCCCCATAGCCCTGCAATTTTCTCCCCTTCAAGTGTTTATTAAATTTTCTTTTGAAAGTTACTGTTGAACCTGCTTCCACTACCCTTTAAAGGCAATGCATTCTAAATCAGAATAACTCGCTGCGTAAAAGCATTGCCTTGAATCTGTGTCTTCTGCCAGTGGAAACAGTTTCTCCTTACTTCTTCTGTTGAAACCCTTCATGATTTTGAATGCCTTAGTTAAAGCTCCCCTAATCGTCTTTCCTCTAGGAAGAACAATCCCAGCTTCTCTAGTCTCTCTATGTGCCTGAAGTCCCTCATCACTGGTACCATTCTGGTAAACCTCCTCAGCGCCCTCTCCAAGACCTTGACATCCTTCCTAAAGTTTAATGCCCAGAACTAGACATAATATTCCAGTTGAAGTCCAACCAGAGATTCATCAAGGTTTAGCCTAACTGCCTTGTCTTTGTGCTCTATGCATCTATTTATAAAACTTATATGCTTTTTTTAACAGCCTTATCAAATTGTCCTGCCTCCTTCAAAGATTTCTGTATGCAAACCCCCTCCAGTTCTTTTGGTTTCTCCTTTAAAATTGTACCATGTTTATTTTGCCTCTCCTCGTTTTTCCTACCAAAATGCGTCACTTTACACTTCTCTAACTTAAATTTCATCTGTCATGTAGCTGCCCATTTCACCAGTCTCTATCTCTTCCTGACATCTGCTACTTTTCCGAGTTTCATGTCATCTGCAAACTTTGAAATTGTGTGCTGTATACCCAAGTCCAAGTCATTGATATATATGTTAAAAAGAACAGTGGTCCAAATACCAATCCTTGGGAGACACCATTGTACACTGTACTCTTTCACTGAGAATCAACTGCAACTAATATAGTGGGTACGTTAAGTTTAATCAGAGTTTAAGAAGGATATAACATGCTACTTACACAGCAAAAACAACCGTGACAAATACCAAGTACCGATTCAGGTCGGGCAGGACGGCTGACATGTACCAAGAGCTTTCTTTCTTTCTTCCTCTTTTCTTCTTGGTGCCTCATGTCTTCACAATTTCTCAAACTACCTAAGAGTGTTACCATGGATCTAACCTTAAAAGTTTCTGTCCACTGCCTACTGAACTGACACCTCCCAAAGTCTCTTACGTTATACCCTTTTTCAGGGGTGGATCAGGATGGATTATTGACAGACCTGGTCCTATAAAGGTTTGGAGTGGAGTTTCCCAAGGATCAGTGTTGGGACTCTTGCTTTTCCTGTCTACCCTGAGGCACAGTGTGGCTTTCGTGCAGAGAGATCGACCGTTGACATGCTGTTCTCCCTTCGTCAGATACAGGAGAAATGCCGTGAACAACAGATGCCCCTCTACATTGCTTTCATTGATCTCACCAAAGCCTTTGACCTCGTCAGTAGACGTGGTCTTTTCAGACTACTAGAAAAGATTGGATGTCCACCAAAGCTACTAAGTATCATCACCTCATTCCATGACAATATGAAAGGCACAATTCAACATGGTGGCTCCTCATCAGAGCCCTTTCCTATCCTGAGTGGTGTGAAACAGGGCTGTGTTCTCACACCCACACTTTTTGGGATTTTCTTCTCCCTGCTGCTTTCACATGCGTTCAAGTCCTCTGAAGAAGGAATTTTCCTCCACACAAGATCAGGGGGCAGGTTGTTCAACCTTGCCCGTCTAAGAGCGAAGTCCAAAGTACGGAAAGTCCTCATCAGGGAACTCCTCTTTGCTGACGATGCTGCTTTAACATCTCACACTGAAGAGTGCTTGCAGAGTCTCATCGACAGGTTTGCGGCTGCCTGCAATGAATTTGGCCTATCCATCAGCCTCAAGAAAACGAACATCATGGGGCAGGATGTCAGAAATGCTCCATCCATCAATATGGGCGACCACGCTCTGGAAGTGGTTCAAGAGTTCACCTACCTAGGCTCAACTATCACCAGTAACCTGTCTCTAGATGCAGAAATCAACAAGCGCATGGGTAAGGCTTCCACTGCTATGTCCAGACTGGCCAAGAGAGTGTGGGAAAATGGCGCACTGACACGGAACACAAAAGTCTGAGTGTATCAGGCCTGTGTCCTCAGTACCTTGCTCTATGGCAGCGAGGCCTGGACAACGTATGCCAGCCAAGAGCGACGTCTCAATTCATTCCATCTTCGCTGCCTCTGGAGAATACTTGGCATCAGGTGGCAGGACCGTATCTCCAACACAGAAGTCCTCGAAGCGGCCAACGTCCCCAGCTTGTACACACTACTGAGTCAGCGGCACTTGAGATGGCTTGGCCATGTGAGCTGCATGGAAGATGGCAGGATCCCCAAAGACACATTATACAGCGAGCTCGCCACTGGTATCAGACCCACCGGCCATCCATGTCTCCGCTATAAAGACGTCTGCAAACGCGACATGAAATCCTGTGACATTGATCACAAGTCGTGGGAGTCAGTTGCCAGCGTTCGCCAGAGCTGGCGGGCAGCCATAAAGACAGGGCTAAAATGTGGCGAGTCGAAGAGACTTAGTAGTTGGCAGGAAAAAAGACAGAGGCGCAAGGGGAGAGTCAACTGTGCAACAGCCCCGACAAACAAATTTCTCTGCAGCACCTGTGGAAGAGCCTGTCACTCTAGAATTGGCCTTTATAGCCACTCCAGGCGCTGCTTCACAAACCACTGACCACCTCCAGGCGCGTATCCATTATCTCTCGAGATAAGGAGGCCCAAAAGAAAGAAGTGTTGTGACTCTTGCTTTTCCTGATATATATTAATGACCTAGACCTTTGTGTACAGGGCACAGTTTCAAAGTTTGCAGATGATACGAAACTTGGAAGCATTGTGAACTGTGAGGAGGATGGTGTAGAACATGAAAAGGACATAGACAAGTTGGTGGAATGGGCAGACAGGTGGCAGATGAAGTTCAATACAGAGAAATGTGAAGTGATTCATTTTGGTAGGAAGAACATGGAGGGACAATATAGAATAAAGGTTGCAATTCTAAACGGGGTGCAGGAGCAGAGGGACCTGGGTGTATATGTGCATAAGTCATTGAAGGTGGCAGGACAGGTTGAGAGAGCAGTAAGTAAAGCATACAGTGTCCTGGGCTTTATTAATCGGGGCATAGAGTACAAGAGCAAGGAAGTTATGTTGAACTTGTATAAGACACTAGTTTGGCCTCAGCTGGAGTACTGTGTCCAGTTCTGGGCGCCGCACTTCAGGAAAGATGTGAGGACATTGGAGACAGTACAGAAAAGATTCACGAGAATAGTTTCAGGGATGAGGAATTTCAATGATGAAGATTAGGAGAAATTAGGACTGTTTTCCTTGGAGAAGAGAAGGCTGAGAGGTGATTTGATAGAGGTATTCAAAATCTGGGATCTGGACAGAGTAGATGGAGAGAAACTGTTCGCACTCGTGAAAGGATCGAGAACGCGAGGGCACAGATTCTAAGTATTTGGTAAGAGAAGCAGAAGTAACATGAGGAAAAACTTTTTCACGCAGTGAGTGGCTAAGGTCTGGAATGCGCTGAATGTGGTGGAGGCAGGTTCAATTGAAGCATTCAAAAGGGAATTGGACAGTTATATGAAAAGGAAGAATGTGCAGGGTCACGGGGAGAAGGCAGGGGAATGGAACTGAGGGAGTTGCTCTTTCAGAGAGCCGGTGCAGACATGATTTCACAGACATCTTGCAAGATTGAGAGTGAGGCTGAATTTGACTAAGAAACCGTGGCTATTGTTATCATTTCATGAAAGTTGACATGTCTGTATGTTATTTGGTCCTTGATGATACTGAGACACTCACCTAAGGCAAATGTAGTAACATTTTCAAACAGCCTGCAACTGGCATGTGATCAAATGCTGTGTGATCAAACATCACATGATTGACTGTCACATGATCCTCCCTCCAGGAATATGGCCAACCAGAGTTGGCAACCCGAAAGCTAAATCGCACTGGATTCTTGCAAATTAGCTCAAATATATACTGTCTTAATTTATACAATTACCCAAGTGCCACAGCAAAGTATAGCCAATCAAATAACAACTATTCACACCTTTTTTGTAACCAATCAATTTCCTATTACTGCCTCAAACACCTCACAGTTAAGGCACCAAATAAACAACTTGGAACAGCATCTGTTGATGAAAGAAAATGGATTTAAACTTAATTTATAGTAAAATATATAAAAATTGATTTCAGTACATCTATCTTAATCACTCCATTAAGGTAATTTCACACTTTTGTTTCTTCTCACAGTTCAAGATATATGGCATCTATGTTTAAAAGGTATGTGCGCACATGATAACAACCTGGATGGAGGTTAGGGACTTTACTACAAAGAAGAAGGCAGGGAAAACCAAGAGGGCCATTCCTCGGCTGTGAAGTGCTTTGGGACCACCTGAGGACCATGGAAGGCACTATTGAGTTCATTCTTACATAAAATTCTGATTCATATGTCGATCCTTCTTTTATGAAGAACTAATCAAACCTAAATTTTAAATTTTACTAGTCTGAGTCTGTGCGCCTCGCCTACTATCACTAGTTCCAAGTACATTCCCAATATACTCTTTCTATACTAAAAATCATGTATATTTTTATAAGATTGCCTCCTAATTGCCCACTTTCAAGTTTCTCCAGTCCTGCCTCATAACTCAGACCTTTGATGCCTGAGGTAAATCTCAAGATTGTCCTCTGAACTGCCCCTAGGGCAGGTGTCAGCCACCTTTTATATCTGAAGAACTTTTCAAAAAAAATATTTTAAAATAAAAACTATTGGGAGGTGCAAGATGAAAATTTGGCATTTCTAACCCAAATACTCGTCAAGTAGCTAAGTGTCTCTGGTAGATTGCATAATTTGCATATATAATTAAAATGCATGAATTTACGTATCAATAGGAAAAAAAATCTAAATTAACGTAGACCCTAACTCTGAATTATTGTTTTTTGACTTTTTAAGCTATAAATTTGTCAGTAAAGTCATCTTTAAAGCAAGCTTTAACTTAAGATGTGTAGAATTAAGACAATTTTTCAGCTATTGATTCTTGTGATTAAAATTAGCTTCTAATAGCACATTCAGAACAATATATCATCTCAGCTATATTAGAAACAATGATGGTTGCAACCATAAAACCTGTTCCTCGAACCAATGGTATAATCTATAAACATGGTGTAGCTATTCCGCTCGAACAGGTTTATTTACAGCACAATAGCAATGTTTTTCGTTAAAATAATAATTTGAAACCGTAAAATACAGCATAATGATTAGCCTTTTATTCCCACAATAAAAACATGGCTCTTATTTTTCTTGACAATATTTTAATGTTTTTCTCATGTTAATGCAATCTAACGGGAAAAGGATTGGAGCCGCAAAAGAGATGTTAAAGAGCCACATGTAGCTCCGGAGCCACAGATTGCAGACTCCCGTGTCTGTGACTAGAACCGGACACTGCACTCGGTGTGGTTTGACCAGAGCACTAAATAGTGTTAATATGACTTCCTCTGGCTTGTACACTGTTGTAGATCAATAATCTGATTTGTTGATTGCTGCTCTGCATTGGTTGGACACATTGACAAGAACCTCTTGGCTTCTTTTATCTTTATCCTGAGCTATTTTAGTGGCATTTATGGAGTACTTGTGCTGCCCATTGCTGAAATTCAAATATGTAACCTATTTTGTTGTGATTTTATCAACTATTTTTACTTTTATTGTTCATTGCTCAAGAACATAATGGTCTGAGCTGTTTTTAAACAAAGGTTATCATGTCTGCATAATTCACCGAGGATATATAATTGTGCAAGTAAGTTATAGAGTCATAGAGTCATTTACGGTACAGAAGGAGGTCAATCAGCCTATCAGGCCAATGCCAACCGTCCGTGGAACAATCCAGTCAGTCCCATTCACCCGCTCTATCCCTAGCTCTGCAGGTTTATTTCCTTCAAGTGTCCATCCAATTTCCTTTTGAAATCATTGATTGCCTCTGCTTCCACCACCCTTCAGGCAGCGAGTTCCAGATCATTAGCATCCACTACATAAAAAAGTTTTTCCTCACATTGCCTCTGCATCTCTTGCCCAAAACCTTAAATCTGTGTCCCCTAATCCTTGTGCTATCAGCTAATGGGAACAGCTTTTCTTGGTCTATGCTATCCAAACCCGGAATAATCTTGTACACCTCTATCAAATCTCCCCATAATCTTCTTTGCTGCAAGGAGAACAACCCCAGTTTCTCCAACCTAACCTTGTAGCTAAATCCCTCAACCCTGGAACTATTCTGGTAAATGTCCTCTGCAACTTCTCAAGGAACTTGCTGCCGGGGGAGGTGGTGCAAGCAGGTACGATAGCAACGTTTAAGATGCATCTTGACAAATGCATGAATAGGATGGGAATAGAGGGATACGGTCCCCGGGAGTGCAGAAGGTTTTAGTTTAGACAGACATCAAGATCGGCGCAGGCTTGGAGGGCCAAATGGCCTGTTCCTGTTCTGTACTGTTCTTTGTTCTTTGAACCTCACATCCTTCCTAAAGTGTGGTGAACAGAACTGGACACAATACTCGAGTTGTAAAAGTATTACCTGCTTTTATACTCAATGCCTCTATTTATGAAACCCATGATCCCATAAGTTTTGCTGACTGCTCAATATTTTTATTTATTCCTTCATGGGATGTGGGCATCGCTGGCGAGCACAACATTTATTGCCCATCCCTAATTGCCCTTGAGAAGGTGGTGGTGAGCTGCCTTCTTGAACCGCTGCAGTCCTTGGGGTATAGGTACACCCACAGTGCTATTAGGAAGGGAGTTCCAGGATTTTGACCCAGCGACAGTGAAGGAACGGCGATATAGTTCCAAGTCAGGATGGTGTGTTGCTTGGAGGGGAACTTGCAGGTGGTGGTGTTCCCACACATCTGCCACCCTTGTCCTTCTAAATGGTAGAAGTCGCGGGTTTGGAAGGTGCTGTCGAAAAGCCTTGGTGAGTTGTTGCAGTGCATCTTGTAGATGGTACACACTGCTGCCACTGTGCATTGGTGGTGGAGGGGAGTGAATGTTGAAGGAGGTGGATGGGGTGCCAATCAAGTGGGCTGCTTTGTCTTGGATGTTGTCGAGCTTCTTGAGTGTTGTTGGAGCTGCACCCATCCAAGTAAGTGAGGAGTATTCCTTTACACTTGTGGACAGGCATTGAGAAAACAGGAGATGAGTTACTCGCCGCAAAATACCCAGTGTCTGTCCTGCTCTTGTAGCCACAGTTTTTATGTGGCTGGTCTTGTTCAGTTTCTGGTCAATGGTGAGGGAGTCAGCAATGGTAATGTCATTGAACGCCAAGGGGAGATGGTTAGTTTCTCTCTTGTTTGCGATGATCAATGCCTGGCACTTGTGTGGTGTGAATGTTGCTTGCCGCTTATCAGCCCAAGCCTGGATGTTGTCCAGGTCTTGCTGCATATGGACACGGGCTGCTTCAGTATCTGAGGAGTCGTGAATGGTGATAAACATTGCAGTATCATGAACGAACATTCCCACTTCCGACCTTATGAAGGAGGGAAGGTCATTGATGAAGCAGCTGAAGATGGTTGGGCCTGGGACACTTCCCTGAGGAACTCCTGCAGTGATGTCCTGGGACTGCGATGATTGACCTCCAATAGTCACAACCATTTTCCTTTGTGCTAGGTGTGACTCCAACCAGCAGAGAGTTTTCCCCCCAGATTCCCATTGACTCCAGTTTTGTTAGGGCTCCTTGATGCAATACTCAGTCAAATGCTGCCTTGATATTAAGGGCAGTCACTATTACCTCACCTCAACATGTGCTGCCACCTTCAAAGATCTATGCACATGCACCCCAGGTCCCTCTGTCCCTGTATACTCTTTAGAACTTTATACTATATGACCTTTCCTCATCCTGCTGTGATATTGCTTTAATTCTGAATATGTAAATAGTTTAGCATACATCATCACAGGAAGTGGTGCAGGTTAACGTGATACAGTAGTTGGAGCAGTGTTAGTCAGCAGTTAGCATGTGTATTGAAGAGCTCTCCTGGAATCCTATTATTTTTCAATTTAAAAAATCCTTCATTTAGTTCACCAATCCTTGTTATAGTGTTTGGTACGTTTGTGTTAAGAGTCAATAACACAATATGGTGGCAGCGATGTAGAATAACACAACCCCTCGGCCAAAACGCATCATCTCACATTTCTCTGTATTAATTTCGATTTGTCCCTTCTCTACCCATTCTGCTAGCCTATCTACATCCTGTAGCAGTCAGTGGTATCATCCTCACTGTTTGCCATTTCTCTAAGTTTGGTATCACTGGCAAATTTTGAAATTATACCCTCTAAGCAGTGGTCCTAGCACTGATCCTCGGGGAACACCACTGTCTACCATTCTCCAGTCTGGAAAATAACCATTTACCACAACTCACTGTTTTCTGTTCTTAAGCCAATTTTTTTTTATCCAAGCTGACACTGACCCTCCTATTTCATGAGCTTCAGTTTTGTTAATCAGCCTTTTAAGGTGATACAGGCTGTCTAATGGGCATGAAATATTAAATCTTAAAGCATAAAAGCTGCAACAGAAAATCAGTGTTCTGTAGTACAGATGTTACAAAACCATTCTTGTAAATGAAGAAAATTACTTCTTCAAAATACTCATTGTTTTTTTTTTACAGGAGAGAAAGAATGTTAGCCGCAGAAGAATTTTATTTTTTTTAAGGCAACATTTTTACAAGCATGGTGCCCCTAAGGTTGGGTCTCTCCCATTGCCAAAGACTCCAGTAAAGTCACCAGCAGAGAAAGTTTCTTTACAAGAATACTCCCATAATATGTAGCAGGGCCATGACTCAAAGCCACCCTATCCTACGGAACCCTGTTCCAGACTAGAGGGATGCAATTTCCCAGCCTGTTGCATGATTCTCCCAGTCAGACAGTTTTAGAGCAGCACTCAGGCTGGTTCAAATTTGGGGATAGCACTGTTTTTCCTTTTTTCGAAATGGCCCATTTCAAAATACTTAACACACTTGTGATAAATCCCTCTGTGTGCTTTTTTTAATGCAGGTATTAACCAATTCAATAACTGGGCTAATACCTGCACTGAAGTGCATCGAGACAGTGAGAGCAACTGCATATAGGAGCAGTGTCTGTCTGAAAATGTATCCTGTGATGCTTTTAATCCAATTACTTTCTGCAGTGAAAATAAGATTGGGGGATTACTTTATGCCAAGAAGGTACAACAGTACCTAACACTTGAGAAGTGTATGAAATTACATTTTTCTGAAGTGTTAATAGTTTATTATGGTGTACTGAGCATGTCATG
Organism: Heterodontus francisci; assembly: GCF_036365525.1. NCBI lineage: Eukaryota > Metazoa > Chordata > Chondrichthyes > Heterodontiformes > Heterodontidae > Heterodontus > Heterodontus francisci. Next base: position 88,524,562 of record NC_090379.1, on the reverse strand, counting down.
CAGGCCCCACCTGCCAAGAATGAGGCACATTATTTCACCACATGAACATTAAAACTTAAAGTTGCTGCTGGGAAGAAAAGAGGGCCTATCACAAGGAATTGCCAGGCCCCTCGCTGGAAAGACCTTTTTACCTGCTTGCAGGTAAATAAAGGACCTAGTCCCTGCTTCTCCAGTAGACAGAAGACCTGGTCAGACCAGTTTAGTCATATGACTAACTGGCTGTTTGAATTTGAACTTGCCACAGAGTGTTTGAAACTCAGAAATCTCTTTGCTCATGGACTGACAAGTCCTCTCTCCTGTCTGCTCTCATCTCACTCTCACCAGCTTCAGAATCCATTGAAAACATTTGAACCCCAAGAGAGAAAAGTCTCCAACAGTGAGCAAGGTTTAAGAAGAATACTGGGCCCCAACAAAAAGCACCTACAATTAAGGACTACATCGAGTTCGAAGCGCAGTAAAAACCCCTCTTCAGAGATTGCCTCAAACCGCTCCATTTTATTTTTCTTCTGCTCTTTTCTGTCCCTATTTGCATGTGCATATCGCGTATGCGTGCTAGCGCGGGGTGCGGTGTGTATCCGTAGGCCTTAACCGAATTAGAGTTTGAGTTTAAGTTTTAATAACATTTCACTTTTCTTCTTTAAACCTAAGAAAGCCTGTTTATGTTCATTTCTTTGCCTTATAACTGGAAAGTGATGAACAAGGTTTAACCAAGGGGGAGCTCAAAACACAGTGTATTTAAAATTAAACCCTGTTACAATAAGACCAGGTGAAGACACCTTTCTCACCCGATCATAACAAGCATAAATATAAATTACATTTTTCTCCGCAGTACTGTATGTGTGAAATCAAAAGTTGCTGCACAGTAACCATTTTAATAGAATAATATGGAATATATTGAACAAATTGTTCAAATTTCCCACAGCTTAGGCGATGATCCTCATCAATAAACCATGGCGCTTTGATTTAGAAATAACATCAAACTGCGCGACATTGAAACACACACTTGTTGGTTCATGTCCATGATTTTGGTGAACTACAGATTACAAGTTGCTACAGTACATCGCTACACCTGATATCTAACCTGTGCTAACAGCTGCAAATTAAATATCTCAAAGAAAAGCCTTGTTCATGTTCCAACACCTGGATTTATGTATTTAAGAATCTGAAGAGAATGCTAAAGATCTGGACAGCTAAGAACCTCAACATATTCATATACTCAAAATATTAGGCCACATTTTGGAAAGTCACTTGAGCCATTCTACCAACTATAATTGCAGAATGTAGGACAGAGCTGACCAAGTGGCACACAGGGTGGTTCTTTATCTTCAGTTGAAGCTTGGACAGAACGGGGTTCAAATATTTAAAATAGCAAAGAGTATTGCTTAGAGAAGTGAACATAGAGAAGATCATTCCATGGAACAGCGAGAAAATAATTGGAGACATTACTGTAAGCTTATAACACTGTCAAGTTTAAGGATTTTTTTGAACAACTTTGCACAGAAGGATTTGGGGATATTTACAGGGGTGTATTTAAAGCAAAATCTAGTTTCAATTTTTTTTTGGAAAAAGGGCACCGAGACAAAAGATGGTTGAAATGCTGATGAGTTCAGTTTTTGAGCTGTTTTTTCATATATTATAAGTAATAATTCATTGGCCTCTCTCCATATTCAATGAACACCTCATAGCCTGGTCCCAAGCACACGGCACAGTTTGCCTGGCATAGACCCTCCTCACCGTTTCTGAACATATGGCCCTGAAAGCTTTGGACAGAGATTTGTGTGTGCAGTCAGATCCAGCCCTGATCTCGGTCAGCAATTTTAAAAGCAAAAGTGGCAAGGGAAAACTTTTATCAGACTCTGAAGGAGAATGCAGAAGTACAGTTAGGAACTATTTTGGTTTTTTAAAATCGTTCCATAAGATGTGCGCATCGCTGGCCAACCCAGCATTTATTGCCCATCCCTAATTGCCCCTGAGAAGGTGGTGGTGAGCTGCCTTCTTGAGCCGCTGCAGTCCATGTGGGATAGGTACACCCACAGTGCTGTTAGGAAGGGAGTTCCAGGATTTTGACCCAGTGTCAGTGAAGGAACGGCGATATAGTTCCAAGTCAAGATGGTGTGTGGCTTGTAGGGGAACTTGCAGGTGGTGGTGTTCCCATTCATCTGCTGCCCTTGTCCTTCTAGGTGGTAAAGGTCGCAGGTTTGGAAGTGGCTCCCTGAGTAGCCTTGGTGCATTGCTGCAGTGTAGATGGTACACACTGCTGCCACTGTGCGTCGGTGGTGGAGGGAGTGAATGTTTGTAGACGGAGTGCCAATCAAGTGGGCTGCTTTGTTCTGGATGGTGTCGAGCATCCTGAGTGTTGTTGGAGCTGCACCCATCCAGGCAAGTGGAGAGTATTCCATCACACTCCTGACTTGTGCCTTGTAGATGGTGGACGGGCTTTGGGGAGTCAGGAAGTGAGTTACTCGCCACAGGATTCCTAGCCGCTAACCTCCTCATGTCGCCATGGTATTTATATGGCTACTCTGGTTCAGTTTCTGGTCAATGGTAACCCCCAGAATGTTGATAATGGGGGTTTCCGCAATCGTAATGCCATTGGATGTCAAGGGGAGATGGTTAGATTCCCTCTTGTTGGCAATGGTCATTGCCTGGACTTGTGTGGCGCAAATGCTACTTACCACTTATCAACCCAAGCCTGGATATTGTCCACGTCTTGCTGCATTTCTACACGGACTGCTTCAGTATCTGAGGTGTCGCCAATGGTGCTGAACATTGTGCTATCATCTGCGACATCCCCAATTCTGACCTTGCGATTGAAGGAAGGTCATTGATGAAGCAGCTGAAGATGGTTAGGCCTAGGACACTACCCTGAGGAACTCCTGCAGTGATGTCCTGGAACTGAGATGATTGATCTCCAACAGCCACAACCATCTCCCTTTGCACTAGGTACAATTCCAGCCAGCGGAGGGTTTTCCCCCTGATTTCCATTGATTCCAGTTTTGCTCGGGCTCCTTGATGCCATACTCGGTCAAATGTTGCCTTGATGTCAAGGGCAGTCACTTTCACCTCACCTCTTGAGTTGAGCTCTTTTGTCCATGTTTGAACCAAGGCTCTAATGAGGTCAGGAGCTGAGTGGCCCTGGCGGAACCCAAACTGAGCGTCACTGAGCAGGATATTATGTAACTAGTGCCGCTTGATAGCACTGTTGATGACACCTTCCATCACTTTACTGATGGTTGAGAGTAGACTGATGGGGGCGGTAATTGGCTGGGTTGGACTTGTCCTGCTTTTTGTGTAGAGGACATACCTAGGCATGGGCAATTTTCCACATTGCAGGGTAGATGCCAGTGTTGTAGCTGTACTGGAACAGCTTGGCTAGGGGCACGGCAAGTTCTGGAGCACAGGTCTTCAGTACTATTGCCGGAATGTTGTCGGGGCCCGTAGCCTTTGTAGTATCCAGTGCCTTCAGTCGTTTCTTGACATCACGCGGAGTGAATGGAATTGGCTGAAGTCTGGCATCTGTGATGCTGGGGACTTTAGGAGGAGACCGAGATGGATCATCCACTCGGTACTTCTGGCTGAAGATTGTTGCAAATGCTCCAGCCTTGTCTTTTGCACTGATATGCTGGGCTCCCCCATCTTTGAGGATGGGGATATTTGTAGAGCCACTTCCTCCTGTTAGTTGTTTAATTGTCCACCACTGTTCACGGCTGGAGGTGGCTGGACTGCAGAGCTTAGATCTGATCTGTTGGTTATGGGATCGCTTAGCTCAATCGCATGCTGCTTCCACTGTTTGGCATGCAAGTAATCCTGTGTTGTAGCTTCACCAGGTTGACACCTCATTTTGAGGTATGCCTTGTGCTGATCCTGGCATGCCCTCCTACACTCTTCATTGAACCAGGGTTGATCCCCCAGCTTGACGGTAATGGTAGAGTGAGGGATATGCCGGGCCATGAGGTTACAGATTGTGGTTGAAAACAATTCTGTTGCTGCTGATGATTCACAGCGCCTCATGGATGCCCAGTTTTGCATTGCTAGATCTGTTCAAAATCTATCCTATTTAGCACGGTGGTAGTGCCACACAACACGATGGAGGGTATCCTCAATGTGAAGACAGGACTTCGTCAAATGCGATAACCACTGATGTGGGCAAGTGTAGTGTATTATTATTGTATTATTCCACAAAGATAACTTATACTGCATGAATTGAGTGAGTCTGATGCTGTTGCTCTCTATGTTCATTTGCTGTTAAATAACAAAGTGATTACTGACAACGCAGCCGGCAGCTGATGTCATCAGACTGCGCCAATCAGCGCACATGAGCAGATTGGCTCATACTCTCTGCGCATGCGCTGCGTTCCACATTGCCAGGACTGGTTGGTGCATGCACAGATGATGTCATCGCCTGAAGCAGGGTGGGTGGGGGAAGCGGGGGGTGGGGGAAGCAGGTTAAATAAAGCAGATTAGTGATTCATATCTGGCCTCATCTGATTGGGTGTTTTTTTGATCAACCTTTGAAAAGGAAAATGACAAGTGATGCTTCCCAGAGATCAGTACTACGGTCTCAGACTTTATATATGTTAATTGCATGGATGAAGAAATTGCAATGTTTGCAGTTAGGAGGCACATTAAGTTGTCTGGATGGGAGCAGGAAGTGATAAAGGGGCACAGACATACTGTGAGTGGCAAAACTGTGGCAGATGGTGTTCTATATGGAAAATGTGAGATCATCCACTTTGGATCTGTGAAAAACAAATCAGAATATTTTCTTAATGGTGAGAGACTAGGAGTTGTAGAGGAGCAATAGGTTATAGGTCCATGGGTACACATCATTGAAGGATGGTGCACAAGTGTAAAATGTGAAGAAGTGATGCTTCAGATGTACAGGGCGTTGGTCAGACACCATCTGGATATTCCAGCGCTTACAGAAGAGATTCTCAGAGGAGAGAGAAACTAGATGACACTTAATGGTCTTGGGGTCCACTTAGGGGAGTGACTGATTCACAAAACCCGAGAAGGTACCATACATCCATTAGGAACAGAAGTAGGCCATTCAGCCAGTCAAGCCTACTTCACCATTTAATAAGATCTTGGCTGATCTGTTTCTGTCTCAAATTCCACATTCCCATCTACCCTCGATAATCTTTGATTCCCTTGCCTAACAAGAATCTATCTACCTCTTCCTTAAAAATATACAATGACCCCGCCTCCACCACCTTCTGAGGCAGAGAATTCCAAAGGCGCACACCCCTCAACTTAAAGCTATGTCCCCTCGTGTTTGCCATCACCATCCGAGGAAAAAGACTCTCACTATCCACCCTATCTAACCCTCTGATTATCTTATATGTCTCTATTAAGTCACCTCTCCTCCTCCTTCTCTCCAACGAAAACAACCTCAAGTCCCTCAGCCTTTCCTCGTAAGACCTTCCCTCCATACCAGGCAACATCCTAGTAAATCTCCTCTGCACCCTTTCCAAAGCTTCCACATCCTTCCTATAATGCGGTGACCAGAACTGCACGCAATACTCCAGGTGCGGCCTCACCAGAGTTTTGTACAGCTGCAGCATGACCTCGTGGCTCCGAAACTCGATCCCCCTACTAATAAAAGCTAACACACCATATGCCTTCTTAACAGCCCTATTAACCTGGGTAGCAACTTTCAGGGATTTATGTAGCTGGACACCAAGATCTCTCTGTTCATCTACACTACCAAGAATCTTCCCATTAGCCCAGTACTCTGCATTCCTGTTACTCCTTCCAAAGTGAATCACCTCACACTTTTCCGCATTAAACTCCATTTGCCATCTCTCAGCCCAGCTCTGCAGCCTATCTATGTCCCTCTGTACCCTACAACATCCTTCGGCACTATCCACAACTCCACCGACCTTCGTGTCATCCGCAAATTTACTAACCCACCATTCCACACACTCTTCCCGGTCATTTATAAAAATGACAAACAGCAGTGGCCCCAAAACAGATCCTTGCGGTACACCACTAGTAACTAAACTCCAGGATGAGCATTTGCCATCAACCACCACCCTCTGTCTTCTTTCAGCTAGCCAATTTCTGATCCAAAGCTCTAAATCACCTTCAACCCCATACTTCCGTATTTTCTGCAATAGCCTACCGTGGGGAACCTTATCAAACGCCTTACTGAAATCCATATACACCACATCCACTGCTTTACCCTCGTCCACCTGTTTGGTCACCTTCTCGAAAAACTCAATAAGGTTTGTGAGGCACGACCTACCCTTCACAAAACTGTGCTGACTATCGCTAATGAACTTATTCTTTTCAAGATGTTTATAAATCCTGTCTCTTATAACCTTTTCCAACATTTTACCCACAACCGAAGTAAGGCTCACAGGTCTATAATTACCAGGGCTGTCTCTACTCCCCTTCTTGAACAAGGGGACAACATTTGCTATCCTCCAGTCTTCCGGCACTATTCCTGTCGACAATGACGACATAAAGATCAAGGACAAAGGCTCTGCAATCTCCTCCCTGGCTTCCCAGAGAATCCTAGGATAAATCCCATCTGGCCCAGGGGACTTATCTATTTTCACACTTTCCAAAATTGCTAATACCTCCTCCTTGTGAACCTCAATCCCATCTAGCCTAGTATTCTGAATCTCAGTATTCTCCTGGACAACATTTTCTTTCTCTACTGTAAATACTGACGAAAAATATTCATTTAACGCTTCCCCTATCTCCTCTGATTCCACACACAACTTCCCACTACTATCCTTGATTGGCCCTAATCTAACTCTAGTCATTCTTTTATTCCTGATATACTTATAGAAAGCCTTAGGGTTTTCCTTGATCCTATCCGCCAATGACTTCTCGTGTCCTCTCCTTGCTCTTCTTATCTCTCCCTTTAGATCCTACCCGGCTAGCTTGTAACTCTCAAGCGCCCTAACTGAGCCTTCACGTCTCATCCTAACATAAGCCTTCTTCTTCCTCTTGACAAGCGCTTCAACTTCTTTAGTAAACCACGCTCCCTCGCTCGACAACTTCCTCCCTGCCTGACAGGTACATACTTATCAAGGACACGCAGTAGCTGCTCCTTGAATAAGCTCCACATTTCGATTGTGCCCATCCCCTGCAGTTTCCTTCCCCATCCTACGCATCCTAAATCTTGCCTAATCGCATCATAATTTCCTTTCCCCCAGCTATAATTCTTGCCCTGCGGTATATACCTGTCCCTGCCCATCGCTAAGGTAAACCTAACCGAATTGTGATCACTATCACCAAAGTGCTCACCTACATCTAAATCTAACACCTGGCCGGGTTCATTACCCAGTACCAAATCCAATGTGGCATCGCCCCTGGTTGTCCTGTCTACATACTGTGTCAGAAAACCCTCCTGCACACACTGGACAAAAACTGACCCATCTAAAGTACTCGAACTATAGTATTTCCAATCAATATTTGGAAAGTTAAAGTCCCCCATAACAACTACCCTGTTACTCTCGCCTTTGAACCGCCTCCAACGCATTCACATCCTTCCTTAAATAAGGAGACCAAAACTGCACATAGTATTCGAGATGTGGTCTCACCAATGCCCTGTATAACTGAAGCATAACATCCTTACTTTTATTTTCAATTCCTCTCGTAAAAGGATAGCATTCCATTAGCCTTCTTTATTACTTGCTGTACCTTTTGAGACTCATGCACTAAAACCCCTAGATCCCTCTGTACCTCAGAATTCTGCAATCGTTCCCCATTTAAGAAATTCTCTGCTTTTTTATTTTTCCTGCAAAAGTGAACAAATTCACATTATACTCCATTTGCCATATTTTTGCCCACTTGCTCAACCTATCTGTATCGGTCTGCAAGCTCCTTATGTCCTCTTCACAACATATTTTCCGACCTATCTTTGTGTCATCTGAAAATTTAGCTACCATGCCATCGCTCCCCTCATCTAAGTCATTGATATAAATTGTAAAAAGTTGAGGCCCCAGCACAGACCCCTGTGGGACTCCACTCGTCACATCCTGCCAATCAGAAAAGGACCCATTTATGCATACTCTCTGTTTTCTGCCAGCCAGCCAATCTTCTATCCACGCTAATATGTTACCCCCCTACACCATGAGCTCCTACTTTGCACAATAACCTTTTATGTGGCACTTTGTCAAATGCCTTCTGGAAGTCCAAGTACGGTATGTCAACAGGTTCCCCTGTTTCAACAGTGCATGTTACTCCTTCAAAGAACTTCAATAAATTGGTGAAACATGATTTTCCTTTCACAAAACCATGCTGACTATTCCCGATTACCTGGAGTTTTTCCAAATGCCCAGCTATAGCCTCCTTAATGATCGATTTTAACACCTTCCCCACGACAGACGTCAAACTAACTGCCCTATAGTTACCTGTATTCTGCCTCCCCCACTTCTTGAATCACAGAATAATACAGTGCAGAAGAGGCCCTTTGGCCCATCGAGTCTGCACCGATGCATTAAAGACTCCTGACCTGTCTACCTAATCCCATTTGCCAGCACTTGGCCCATAGCCTTGAATGTTATGACGTGCCAAGTGCTCATCCAGGTACTTTTTAAAGGATGTGAGGCAACCCGCCTCTACCACCCTCCCAGGCAGGTCATTCCAGACCATCACCATCTTCTGGGTAAAAAGGTTCTTCCTCAAATCCCCCTTAAACCTCCTGCCCCTCACCTTAAACTTGTGTCCCCTCGTAACTGACCCTTCAACTAATGGGAACAGCTACTCCCTATCCACCCTGTCCATGCCCCTCATAATCTTATACACCTCGATCAGGTCACCCCTCAGTCTTCTCTGCTCCAGCGAAAACAACCCAAGCCTAGAGAGGAATAGAGAGGTTATATTTGCTCCTTTCTAGTCTGATAGAACCTTTCCAGAATTTAGCGAATTTTGAAAAGTTAACACCAACGCATCTACTACCTCATCAGCCACCTCTTTTAAGACCCTAGGATGAAGCCTATCAGGACCCGGGGACTTGTCAGCCCGCAGCTCCATCAGTTTGGTCAGTACTGCTTCCCTGGTGATTGTAATTTCACCAAGTTCCTCTCTTCCTTCCACCTCTTGATTTCCAGATTTATTGCCAGAATGTTTTTTATATCCTCCATATTGAAGACGGAAGCAAAATATTTGTTCATTTCATCCACCATTTCCTTATTATCCACTATTAACTCCCCATTCTCACTCTCTAGAGGATCAACACTTACTTTACTTTTTTCCTTTTTAAATGCCTGTAGAAACTCTTGCTATCCATTTTTACATTTCTAGCTATCTTCCTTTCACACTAATTTCTTTCTCCTAATTAACCATTTAGTCATTCTCTGCCGTTCTTGATATTCTGACCAATTATCTGACTTGCCACTCATCTTTGCACAATTATATGCTTTTCTCTTAAGATTGATGCTTTCCTTAACTTATTTAGTTATCAACAGATGGTGGGTCCTCCCCTTAGAATTTTTCTTTATAGTAGAAATATACTTTTTCTGAGTATTCTGAAATATCCCCTTAAATGTCTGTCACTGCTTCTCTATTGATCTATCTCCTAGCCTAGTAACCCAGTTCACTTCAGCTAGCTGAACTTTCATGCCCATATAGTTGCCCTTATTTAAGTTTAAAATACTTGTTGTAGAGCCACGCCTCTCTCTTTCAAACTGGATGTAAAATTCAAACATATTGTGGTCACTGCTACCTAAAGGTGCCTTTACTCTGAGGTCATTAATTAATCCTGTCACGTTACACAATACCAAGTCTAATATAACCTGCTCTCTGGTTGGTTCCAGAATGTGCTGCTCTCAGAAACTACCTCAAAAGCATTCTATGAACTCCTCATCCAGGCTACTATTGCCAATCTGATTTTTCCGGTTTATATGTAGATTAAAATCACCTATAATTATTGCTGTCCCTTTAACACAAGCACCCAATGTTTCTTCTTGTATACTTCATCCTACATTATGGTTACTGTTAGGGGGCCTGTAGACCACTGCCACTCATGACTTCTTTCCCCTACTATTCCTCATCTCCACCCAAATAAATTTACATCCTGATCTCCTGAACCAAGGTCATCTCTAACTATTGAACCAATGTCATCCTTGATTAACAGTGCTACCCCTCCACCTTTACCTAGCTTACTATTCTGCCTAAATGTCATATACCCCTCAATATTGAAGACCCAATCCTTGTCATCCTGCAGCCATGTCTCCATAATGGCTATCAGATCGTATTTATTTACTTCACTGTGCGCTATCAGTTCATCTGCTTTGTTATGAATGCTACGTGCATTCAGATCCAGAGCCTTTAGTTTTGTCTTTTTTTCATCTTTGTAACTTCTAGTTGTAACACTGATGGCAGCCCCAAATTTGTAACATGGTGCAAATTTAACAATCTAAGATTGGTAACCATAGGGAAGCAACTATAGCAAAGTACATTAAATAGAAATTATTTTAATCATTGGAGAAAATTGAAAAACTCCGTATTTCAGCAGAGTGATAAAGTAGTATCGAAATAAAATAATTGTGGCCTGCTCTATTACTTTAAAACATGCAACAGACATCACTGCAGGAGTTCTTCAAGGTAGTGACCAACCATCTTCAGCTGCTTCATCAATGACCTTCCCTCCTTCTTAAGTTCGGAAGTTGGGGATGTTCGCTGATGTTTGTACAATGTTTAGTACCATTCGCAACCATTGACCAGAAACTGAACTGGAGCAGCCACATAAATATTGTGGCTACAAGAGCAGGTCAGGGGCTAGGAATTCTGTGGCAAGTAACCCATCTCCTAACTCCCCAAAGCCTGTCCACCATCTACATGACACAAGTCCGGAGTGTGATGGAATACTCTCCACTTGCCTGGATGAGTGCGGCTCCTGTAGTACTCAGGAAGCTCGGCACCATCCAGGACAAATCAGCCTGCTTGAGTGGCACCCCATCCACCACCTTAAACATTCACTCCCTCCACCACTGACGTATACTGGCAACAATGTGTACAATATACAAGATGCACTGCAGCAACTCACCACGCCTCCTTCAACAGCACCTTCCAAACCCGAGACCACTTCCTCATAGAAGGATAAGGACAGTAGATGCATGGAAATACCACCACCTGCAGTTTCCCCTCCAAGCCACACACCATCCTGACTTGGAAATATATCCTTCACTGTCGCTGGGTCAAAATCCTGGAACTCCCTCCCTCTGAGCACTGTGGGTGTACCCACACCAGATCGACTGCAGCAGTTCAAGAACGCAGCTCACCAGCACCTTCTCGAGGGCACTTAGGGATGGGCAACAAATGCTGGCCTTGCCAGTGGTGCCCACATCCCATGAAGTGAATTAAAAAAGGTTATTTTTCACCTTACCCTAAATACTTCATGCAAAACACATTCTTCTGTTTTTCTTCCTTTGGAAGCTACTTGCCTTTACACATCATCATTCTGACAGGAGAGCAGAGGAAAATGAGCCATGGACTCTTTCAGAACATTCATTAATGTTCTGTGATCTCATCACAGTTGGTAGAATTTAAGCAGTGCTAGCCTAATATTAAGTCTTTTGCTTATTCTGTCCTGCACACAGCCCTTCCCCAAAGACAGAAAAAGGTTGCAACCTTTTAATACATAAGGTGTCACGTTGAGACTCGCAAACAAACCCGAATGAGTGTTGAGTTTCTGTGATCAGCAGCTATGTTATACAAGCTTACAGCTACAGGGTTTTAAAAAAACGTTCTACTGGGTCTTTCCTGAAGCTTGCATGTTTTAAACGGATTTTTAGAAATGCCTTGTATCAGCATGCTTACATCACCAAAAAAAATGTATTTATGCTTATAAATATCATTGTGCTTGCAATGTCATCTGGTTTATCTCTCCTCTGTGAGAAGCCAATCTGTTAAAATATTAATCCTGACAGTATTTTTTGAATGTTTTGCTGTCTTGTAATCTTTTTTTCAATATTTTGTAACAGTGGAGTAGTTATTGATTTTTTGTGAAGAGAGCAGCATTACAGTAATTTCTGCCTCTGTAGCTGCAGATGATGTTTGGATCGGGTATTGAATGCGTTTTACTGGTAGCAAAGTAAAATATACAAGATAGTTGACCTTTAAAATACCATGTTAGTGCTGTTCAAAAGAAGTGAGACTGACAGTTTAGAAGTCATGTGATGTTTGTGTAGTCATAATTGATTTTGTTTACTCAGCATTAACCTTTTCAGTAAACTTTAATAGTTTCTGAATAATTTTGTGTATGTTTTTATCATTCCAAATACCTGTACAAAATGTCCTGTGGGGTTCACTTTGTGCAAAATGTATTTGGAGCGATATGTAAAAAAACATCTTCATGCTGCTTTGAAAGCAAAGGTAAGTATAATCTGATGCTTTAACCTCAAACTAGCCCATTTGTGTTGGTCCACAGCAGAGATGGAAATATCTTCAAATTTGTGAGGTTCTGATGAATATCAGACAAAGAAATTCAGTTGCACCTTGGAGGATTTGGCAGAGAGAGGAATAATTCATGTAAACTATTTGTCCAGAGTAAAGGCCTGCTTGGGTCTGGAAAAAAAAATGACCCAAACCCAACAGAACCACATTGGACCCGAGCCCGACCTGGCCATAGTACACTTGCTGTACTTACCACTTTTTGTTGGATGGAATGGAAGGAAGCTGCACTTCTGCAGAATGAGCGCGATGACATCATAGAGATGCTCACTCGCTCACTGCGCAGACTCAGAGTCTGTAGAGTACTATGTGTGACCAACCCAGACCCGCCCGACCTGAACCCAAAAGCCGGACCCAAAAGTGCGACCCGACCCGACCCGAACCCGACGCGTGTCGTCGGGTCCCATCGGGTTCGGGTCGGGTAGCAGGCCTTTAGTCCAGAGTTTCAGAAGAGAAGAAACAATGGGCTGAATTTTAGACCCCCCCCCCACCCCCCGAAGAGCGTAAAATGGAGTGGGAGGCCCGGGGGGCCCTTCCCCGATCCGCTGCTGCCTCTGCTGTCACTTTGTGCAGGGTGGCGGTGGCATGAAACAGCCCGCCCGCCCCAGCCCAATCAAGGCCCTTAAATGGCCAGTTAACGGCCATTTAAGGGCCCTCGCCTGCCTCCACATGGCTTTTACGCGTGGCAAGCGGGCATCCTAGTCCTGAGAGAGGGCTCCTGACAAAAGCAGGCAGCTCTCTGACGGCCTGGGGGGGGGCCCCTCATGATCCAGTTCCCGATGGAGGGCCACCCCCAACACACCCCCCGTCCCCCCAATCAACCACCCTAGCCTTGCCGGGGCCTGACCAGTTAGCCCCAGCGGGGCAAACAAAACTTACCTTTGTTCCCAGCTCCCTGACATCTTTTTGGAGCTGGACTATAGTCCCAGTGGCGCTGCTGGGACAGTTAGCTGCTGGCCCGCTGATTGGCCGGCAGCTCTATTCGGCAGGGCTTCCTACCTCAGGCGGATGGAAGTCCCGCCTCACACCAATTGAAGCCCGGCAACCCGCAAAATACGGGTCGGATCCTCAGGCGAGGCGGAAGTGGCTTCGCCACCGACTTTTCAGTCGGTGGCCGCCTCCCGTCCACCCAGGGTTAAATCCCGGCCAGTATTTAAGTTTCAGCTTTCAGTATGAAACCTTAATTGGACACCCATAAACATCTAGAATAATGATTGTGTAGATGATTGCCAGAATTTACATTAGATCAATGAATAACTAAAATATATTAACTGGTTACTCACTTTATAGCTGTTTGTGGGAAGTGTAATAGATTGGAGATGTGCCTAGTTTCAAATCATGAACGCCTCTTGCTTGAAACTTCCACTAGGGTTCTCCCAATCCACTGTTATATTTTCAGCATAAAATTGGTGAAACTCTGCAAAAATGGATACTTATTAAATTTCTGTTGGGTTTCTGCTGCTCGTTCCCTGAAGTTAAAGCAGGAAATCAGGCAAATCCCACAGAAGTCCTTTGCCTCTGTGTTTTAATGTTCCCAAATTTGCAACCTATTTCATGCATTATTGTACAAAGTCTTTGAAAGGCCATCAGCTGCACTTGTTGTCTCAACAGGCGTGGGGGCTTAATTATCAGCTGTACAGCTCAGAATGGTCCTGGAAATGAATGAAGGGCTGGAAACAGGTTTTAAAGGACACCGCTCTGATACCGTTCATAGTCTAATTATAGTTGACATCTCTGTAACTGTGATCTACAAGCTTTTTTAAAGTTGACTTGTTTGCTTTTTTGTTTTATTGCCACTCAAGTTGAGGCAAATGGAGGACCCTTTCTGCTTTCTCATGTAACAACATTTCCGTGAGGAAGCAGTTTGTTTAAATTGCTGCAGAGAGCAGCTCAGTCTTAGTGACCTACTTTGGAAGAGGCACCAGAAGATTTGTTAAGATTATAATCTAGTGAAATCTGCTGTGTCTTGCTTTGGTCAAATTTCCTTTATAAACCTGATCCATTGCTTTCGGCCTGAGATACACAGTCTTTTAGAGAGGTTAGAACATAGAACATAGAACATAGAAAATACAGCACAGAACAGGCCCTTCGGCCCACGATGTTGTGCCGATCCTTTGTCCTCTGTCAAGGACAATTTAATCTATACCCCATCATTTATAATGAGCTTATCAGCAGTCATTGTGATGCTTATATTGCACTTAAATAAAAACAAGAAATTGGTGGTGTAGAATATTACTCAAAGCAACAATCATTTCAAAATAAAATTAATTTTCTGAAGCATTTTGAGATATTTCTATGATGCATTTTGTAAATTAATGTCTTTTGGTTCTTTTCAAGACTTAAGGAGATCAAGGTAGAGCACACATGACTACCACACTTCAGCCTCAACATTTAAGCAGGCTGATGATATTGAGGGCATGTATTAACTGACTCCTATAAATATTTTCTGACATACCAATTAAGACCTTTGGAGATTGATTTCTTCTTCCAATTTTAAAGCTATACCTCATTAGCTCCTAATTGAAAATCAGTTTGCATGGTACTGATCCAAAATATGCATTTATATACTCTAGCCAGTAATAACTTAAGCCTGTCTAGATGCGCAGAGGAAAGAAACTAGGGGGCGAATTTTACAGACCCCGTCCCTCTCTCCCCCCACCCCCGACATCGAGGGTCATGGTGGGGGTGCGGGTGAAGCCAGAGAATGCCTCCAGCAGAGGCCCGTCACGGGAAGACCTGGCCTGATTTTGCCAGCGGCAGCGAGGCCTCGTGGCAGTTCCCACGCCGCTTGGCAACAGGAACCAAATTTAAATATGTTAATGAATTAAAATGAACAAATAAATTACCTTCTTGCTCCCGCCAGCTGTCCCAGTGCGATAGTGGTGTCGGTGGCTGGCCCCTTCAGAAATCCGTCCAGGGATCTGAGGCAGAACACTGGTGGGAAGTGGGGAGCAGGTAAGTTTTTCAATGCGGGGGTGGGTAGCAGGGTCAAACTCATCTCATTGGTGTAGGGGATGGTGGGAAGGGTTACAGTGCAAAGTTTATGAACTTTGCAGGGTGGGGGGGGGAAGGTCAGGTGGGCAGGGAAGTGTTTTGCTGGGGGAGAAGGCAAGTAATGAATGTTATGATGGGAGAGGGGCAATTTAAATGGATTAAAACTTTTTCATTCAAATTACTTTTAAATATTTAAATTGAAAGTTAGGGCTCAAAGCCCTTTAAAAATGGCGTCAACGCCTGCACAAAGGCAGCTGACGCATTGTGGGGAACAGTCCGCCCATCCCTTCCACGTCTTCGGGGGTGTGGGGCGGGTGGGGAGTGGTCCGTTCCAGTCATTTAAATGAGCCGCCACACTTAATATTGCAGTGGCTGCACAATGTGCGGCCCACGCAGGCAGACCGCCATTATTTACGTCCGTCGCCGATTACGGAAGCAGAAGTAGAAATTTCGGCCCTATTAGTAGGGGTTGGGGGTTTAGTGGTAGTCAATCAACTACTTATTTAAAATTGCATCGCATTCCCCAAGGTTTGAAAAAATTTCAAAATTTAGAGAAAACTGTTCTGACACTTTTGATGAGCTAGGAGCGGGTCTGGGATGGTTGCAGATAAGGTCAACATACATGAGGAATAGAAAGACGGATAATGGCAGCTCACAGAAGTTCAAGATGAGTTGATGAGAAGTACAAAATGATATTGGGCCAGAATTTGCTGTCAAATTAACAACATGACTAATGGCATTCACCATTATTTGTAGATAAATGGTACAACAACTTCAGGCAAGGTGCAAATGCGAGTGTGAATGTGAATATCCAAATGTTGCTGTCCGAGTTGCTCCACTATTCGTTACATTTGCTAAAATGGCATCTTGCCCTGAGCCTTCCTTTTTTTTAGAAACATGCTACATTTGTCCATTATTACCTATTTGCCTATTAAATGCCTATTAAAGTCACCACAGAAAGTTAGATCTTGCCATTACGGGCATAAGCACCCTTTTAATGACATAATAATTGTTAATGCCAGTCAATCTCTCTGACACTGAAAGTTAACTATTTTGAGTGTGGAGTATCATTCCTTCAGGTTTCAAATTTTTCTAAAAGATTTTGAAAATATCTTTCCTTTTTGTTTCTCTCTCAATCCAATCTTTCTTTCCCTCTCTTTGTTTCTCTTTCTGTACCTGATTTGACATTGAATTTGCCCACCCTAATTCATCCTCCTCCTCAGGCTTTCTTGTGTTTATTTCCCAATCCTTCAATCTGATTGGATAAGGGGATACCATGGTTGCCGTTTCCCTCACTGCACTGGTCTCAGCTCGCACTTTTAGCAACTTTGTGGGCAAAACTTTTTTGATCTGCAGGGTGTGGAGGCAAGTCTAATTAATGACATTGGATGCCCTGTCACATGAAATTCTGATCCATTATTTATTTCCTGGGGTCTACAAACTAAAGGGTAGCATTCTGGGTCCTCTCAAGTAGCAAGGTTTGTTTGGTCTAGAAACTTGAACATAAACTTTGCATCAAGTAGATGGCAGCACCATTTGCAAAAATGCCATTTTGTCCTTCAGCATCAGAGTAAACCTGATCCAAGAGTAAATTCTGATGAATCTAAACCTACAGTGCTATTCCTGTTTCACATATTGTGCAAAAAAAACTGTTTCATTAATATTTTTTAAAATAAAATTGATCAGTTTCCCGCAACTACTCCAGCAATGCTCATAAACTGCACAGTTGAAATTCCTGTCTTTGCTACTTTTTTCCAGAAAAGCAGAGTTGTGTATAAAGCTGTGAACCTGCTTGAAATTTGAGTTCATATTTTTGCTAAAATTAGCAAGACAGAAATTTCACCTTTCATTATGGTATGTTCTGCACTGCAGAAAGCCTGCGTCATAATGCTGCGGTTCCAAAGTTCAGAGTTATTTTTGCTCTTTATGAAATTGATTGGAACAAATCAAACTTTTTTGCCATGAAAGGAAATGGAAATTCTGTTTTGAAAAGCTTCATAATTTAAATGTGTTCTTGCAAAATATCAAAATCTATTCCCAAGAATAAGTCACATTACTTGATGGCGGTCTTTTTCATAGAATCATAGAAAGTTTACAGCACAGAAAGAGGCCTCTTGGCCTATCATGTCTGCACCGGCCGAGAAAAAAAGTCACCGAGCCTAATCCCACTCTCTGTAGCCCTGCAGGTGACGGCACTTCAGGTGCACATCCAGGAACCTTTTAAATGAGATGAGATTTTCTGCCTCTACCATCCCCCCAGGCAGTGAGTTCCAGACACCCACCACCTTTTGGGTGAAAAACACTTTCCTCATCTCCCCTCTAATTTTTCTCCCAATCAATTTAAATCTAGGCCCGCTTGTCACTGACTCCTCTGCTAAGGGAAATAGGCCATCGCCATCCACTCTATCTAGGCCCCTCACAATTTTGTACATCTCAATCAAATCTCCCCTCAGCCTCCTCTGTTCCAAGGAGAACAACCCCAGCCTATCCAATCTTTCCACATAGCTGCAATTTTCCAGTCCTGGCAATATCCTTGTAAATCTCCTCTGTACCCTCACTCGTGCAATTACATCCTTTCTGTAATGAGGTGACCAGAACTGTACACAGTACTCAAGTTATGGCCTAACTAATGTTTTATACAGTTCTCGCACAACCTCCCTACTCTTATATTCTATGCCTCAGCTAATAAAGGAAAGGATTCCATATGCTGTCTTAACTACCTTATCAACCTGTCCTGCTACTTCAGGGAACTGTGGACGTACACTCCAAGGTCCCTCACTTCCCCTGCACCTCTCAGTATCCTCTCATTTATTGTGTATTTCTTTGCCTTGTTTGACCTCCCCAAATCCTCACACTTCTCTGGGTTAAATTCTCTTTGCCACTTTTCTGCCCACCTGACCAGTCCATTGATATCTTCCTGTAGTCTACAGCTCTCCTCCTCACTATCAAACACGCGGCCAATTTTTGTCCAAATCATTAATATATATCACAAAAAAAGGGGACTAGTACTGAGCCTTGTGGAACCCCACTATAAACAGCCTTCCAGTCGCAAAAACACCTGCCAACAATTACTCTGTTTCCTGCCACTGAACCAATTTTGTTTCCAGCTTGTGACATTTGCCTGGATCCCAATGGCTTTTTTTTTTGTAATCAGTCTGCCATGTGGGACCTTGTCAAAAGCCTTGCTAAAATCTATGTAGACCACATCAACTGCACTACCCTCATCAATCCTCCTTGTTAATTCCTCAAAAAATTCCATCAAGTTGGTCAGACACGACCTTCCCTTAACAAATCCATGCTGACTATCCTTGATATTTTTTTTTCTATTCATTCGTGGAATGTGGATGTCACTGGCTAGGCCAGCATTTATTGCCCATCCCTAATTGCCCTTGAACTGAGTTGCTTGCTAGGCCATTTCAGAGGGCATTTAAGAGTCAACCACATTGCTGTGGATCTGGAGTCACATGTAGGCCAGACCAGATAAGGATGGCAGATTTCCTTCCCTAAAGGACATTAGTGAACCAGATGGTTTTTTACAACAATCGACAATGGTTTCATGTTGATCATTAGACTAGCTTTTTTAATTCCCAGATTAATTGAATTCACATTTCACCATTCCGTGATGGGATTCAAACCCATGTCCCCAGAAGCAGTAGCCTGAGTCTCTGGGTTACTAGTCCAGTGACATTATCACTACACTACCACCTCTTCTGTGCCTTTCTAAGTGACAGTTTATCCAGTGTCTCAGAATTGATTCCAATAATTTGCCCACTACCAAGGTTATACTGATTGGCCTGTAATTATTTGGTCTATCCTTCGCTCCCTTTTTGAACAAAGGTACAACGTTAGCAGTCCTCCAATCCTCTGGCACCACACCTGTATCCAGTGAGGATTGGAAGATGACGGTCAGTCCTTCCCCTATTTCCTCCGTGGCTTCTTTTAACAGCCTGGGGTACATTTCATCCGGCCTTGATGATTTATCCACTTTCAAAGATGCTAATCCACTTAATACTTCCTCTCTCCCTATGTTTATCACATCCAATATTTCACACTCCTCCTCCTTAACTAAAATGTCTGCGTTGTTCCCCTCTTTTGTTAAGACAGACGCAAGTATTCATTAAGAAGCATACCCACATCTTCCGCCTCCACACGTAGGTTACCATTTTAGTGTTTTATGGGCCCTACTCTTTTTGGAGGACAGTTTTTGAATCTGCCTGCTTAATAGGTTCCAAGCCTTCTGTAATTGCTGTTCTTGTCAACCTGCAGGAAGATGCATGAAAGCAGAGTGGTGTGGTGCCACTCTGAAGATTTCCCCTCAGTCCCTAATTGCACATCATTTTTTATTTATTTATTTAGAGATCCAGCACTGAAACAAGCCCTTCGGCCCACCGAGTCTGTGCCAACCATCAACCACCCATTTATAATAATCCTACACTAATCCCATATTCCTACCACATCCCCACCTTCCCTATATTCCCCTACCACCTACCTATACTAGGGGCAATTTATAATGGCCAATTTACCTATCAACCTGCAAGTCTTTGGCGTTGGGAGGAAACCGGAGCACCCGGCGAAAACCCACACAGACACAGGGAGAACTTGCAAACTCCGCACAGGCAGTACCCAGAATTGAACCCGGGTCGCTGGAGCTGTGCGGCTGCGGTGCTAACCACTGTGCCACCCATAATGTTACAATGTTGGAAATTATAGATTTCAGTCTGCAGTTGATCATCTGAAATTGCACAGAAAAGATGACTGAGGAGATTTGCGAGTCCTCTGCAAGTGTTCTGCCCCAATCTTCTGGACTTATAGAAATCAAAGTTGGAAGGAATGACCTCTTACCCCAGGTGGGACGAAATGTTTGCTATTGCATATAAAATGGCGCATTTCCCCACTCAATTTATTTATGTTCCATAATACAATATTTAGAGATTTCCAATGAAATGTACTTGCCTCATCATCAATCTTCGCAAGATCTGAATACAGCTGTATCTCAATTCCAGTTTTTAGCGGTTTAATAGAAAATGTCCTCGTTACTTTCCCCTTCTCCCTGTCTCTACTCTCTCCCTGGGTTCAAAGTCCTATTCTCATAAGCTTTAGAAAGTTAAATGTAAAGTGGCATTTGTTTAAGCAAAGACAAAATTTCAGCCTTTCCTCCCATGTTTCAGCTATCTCTTTGCCCTTTTCTCTGTGCATGTCTCTATTACTGTTCTACCTGCTATATTGACTCTCTCTCTCACTCTCAGCATGTGTTTTCCGTCCTCTCCCTCTTTCTGTCTTACTGTCTATTACTCTTTCCCTGCATCGCTGTGTTTCTCTTTGTTTCTGATTGCTCCCGATATTTTCTGTATTGCTGTATACTCTCTGAACTATATATTGTTTTGCAGCAATCTCCAATTGCTGCCTTTTCCTCAGGGACCTTTCCCAATTCCATGCCTCCTGAGCAGCTGATCTATCTGTATGTCACATAAGCTGCCAAGCTCTGGCGCTTCTAAATCCCCACTGATCAGTGTGCTGTATAATCTCTTTCTCTGTTCGCTGAGGCCCCAAACAGTTGATTACCATGCATTTAGGAACTTGTCAAGATGGAAAAGATAAATTGGAGCCATGTAAGACTTGTGTCACTCTGAAGCATCCTCCAAACATAAAATTTGCGGGTGCTTTAAGCCGTCTCTGCTGCATGGTGCTTTTTTTGGCACCAAATTGTGGCACCAATGGAAACCTTGACATAAATGTTATTGAAATGCAGTTCAAAATGCAAAGGTGCTCATTATCTGCGATCTCATACATTGTGTTCTTGGATTAATTTGCCTGATAGCATATGATTTGTTTTATTTTATTTGAATTACTAAATGACTATAAGAGAAAATAGATTTGATTTTTTTAAATATGTTTCTAAAACTCTCATCCAATGACAATTTGTGATCTCCAAAATTGAAAGGCTCGTTATTTTATGTTTCATTGAACCCAGAATTGCAAAACATCGGGATCTTACAATGGTTACAGAATAAATGGATTACAAGCTGAACGGTTCAGTAATTTATGGAAACACATTTTATTTACAGCAGTGCTTTCTAAAGTTCATGTAAAGGCCACAGCTTCTTTATTTGTATTCAGATTCCTTGTGGTAAGCAAGACAACTGAGCTCAGTGGAAGCCAATAATTAAATGCCTGTCCTCCTACAAATTACAGCTTTCTTTATTGATGCACCATTTGGAAATGTTCAGTATTATCACTCACTGCTTTTACCCTTACTCGCAATTTTGAGCATCGATAAATAAAAATGCCAAAATCTTTGTAGAATTTTTGTCAAAGACCTTTTAATATTGTGATGACAAGACAAAAATGGTTTTCCTACTTTTGCTGTTAATGAGATATTGATCTTGTATGTGCAACTTGCTGTGATTTTCAGAATTAAATTGTTATAGCAGTTTGCACTGTAAAATAAAACAAGATGATTAAAGTTATTTCAGTCACAGCACTCTGCACTTAACCTGGAAAGTCTCCTTTGTGGAAGGACATTACAAGTTTTGTTCTGTTTCATTAACAAATATCAAAATCATCTTTTGGCATAGAAAAATAAAATGATACATTTGAAGATTAGCAATCTTCCTTGGTCATTTGTGAATAGCCAAAGAAATGTTCTTTCTCAACAAATATAGTTACAGAAAAACAATGTGATTCAGTACAAACTCAAAATATATTATGCATTTATTTCATTTTTTGTTTTGGTTGTTGATAAAAATCTCCCTTGCAAGTGGATATTTTTTGTTTGTTTCTCTCTCCTTCGACTTACATCAACCTCAACTTTGTACCACATATCAATGATGGGGTGAGCTCTTCTTCCCATTTTTGAAGATGGTTGCAAGTGCCTTGAGCAGTAACAACCTATTTCTTATTTATTAATAATACATCTAGTCACCTGGTAGTACAAAATTTGAGTATTGCTGAAAAAAGAGACATGCTGTCGAAGCTATTCGTCTTGCACTGTTCGGGACAGATGCAAGAATGCCAAATTTCAAAGGGAGCAACAATTGATGCTGCATGAGAAAAGGGTGCTGATTGGTTGATAAGTCAGCTCTGGTCGAGGGATTGCAATGGAGAATGCACCAGATAACTATCGTCCCTTACACTTTAGATGAATTCAAAAAAGGCGCAATGCCTGGACATGTTCCTTTTGCTTGCAGAAGACAGGTCCATACGTATAAATATATGTCGCTTCTAGCAAGCGTACATAGGCTGTACGCCCCAATGACTGGCGGATGTGTAAAACAGCTGTTCACAATAGGCAGAGTACTTAGCGTACTCAAGCAGCCCATGCTTGCAAAAGTCAGAACACAATGTTTAACGTTAGATGTGATTCCGCAATTGGACAGCACTTACTGGACAATCCCAAGTGTGCTACGAATTACACTAACAACCAATTTAAGATTATCAGTAGGGCTTGCAATGTGGCTCACTTACAGTTGCTAGAAGATACATATATTCTTACGCAGGGACCTGTCTTCTGCAGGCAAAAGGAACATGTCCAGGCATTTCACCTTTTTGAATTTAAAAAAAAGCATATGAGGCAATATTTCCCTGGTGCATTCTGCATGACAATGCCTCAACCAATCAGAGTCGACTTTGCAACCAATCAGCACCCATTTCTCATGCAGTATAAATTGTTGCTCCCTTTGAAATTTGGCACTCTTGCGTCTGTCCTGACGAATGCAAGATGAACAGCTTTGACAGAGTATCTCGGTTTTCAGCAGTAATACATGTGTCACAGTAGGCCTTGGCCCACTTCCTAGACCTCATTTGAGCCAATATAAAAACAGAAAATGCTGGAAATACTCAGTAAGTCTGGCAGCATCTGTGGAAAGAGAAACAGAGTCAATGTTTCAGGTCAGTGACCTTTCATCATTTGAGCCACTTATGTTCCCAAGAAGTAATTCTGAGAGCATTATTTTGTTTAACCGCCCATCTCTGTCAACTCCTGAATATGATTTCAGGGCTTTACAATTTTAGTTAGTAAACTGCACTTGATGTGGGGTATTTAGTTCTGCCCCTAATGGCCACAGAGAAGGTCATTTTTACCCAGCACACTAATATCCCACAGAGATATGTCTCAGTGGTATTATTATCCATCATTGAATCACAAGGTAAAGGGTCAGAGCTGCACTCCGACAGTCCTGGCGAGAGCAGAAATAAGAGTCTCTGAATACTGGGTTGACATCCAACAGGGTACTTGCATCCAATGGAAGGGGAGTACTCCACCCCATTTTAACCCTGGTGAGCAGATAAACAGAGTTCCAGCCTCTGAATACTGGGTTGACTTACAGTGGGATGTTCCTGTCCATTGGGAGTGAGTACCGACCCACTATCAGATCCAGTTGGTTCTCCTGATAGGGACTTGCCAATCAGGTAATGACTTGGCAGAAGGAAAACAGTTTTCTCTTTTGAAAGCCTTCCTTGGACCAACATATTTTATGGCAAAACCTAGCTCAAATGCCTACATCAATTGAAATGGACTGTTGTGTAGGAGCTATGAAGCCTCATCAGAACTTTTGTACATTATACTAATAGCCAGCTCAAGTTGTCATGTCCAATATAACAAAGCAAACAAATCAAATCTCTTCCAAAGCTTTCCATCCCCATATTTCCTAGAGTGAGCCCAAACAGCTGAATTTGTGGGTCTGGACGTTGCTACAGTGGGATATTCCGTAAATCATGTTAGACAGTTACCTCCTTCACTGGACAAGATTCTCATGAAAAAGTTGCTTTAGATTGTGTAGAACTATGTGATGTATTAATTGATGTCATCATAATCTACTAAGAAAACACAAAATAGCAGTCTCGTCAGTTCAGGCAGTGTTTCAAAAGCTTCATTTTTTACCTTCGCATGCACTCTCAATTGGAGGATATGTAGATTTTTCCTTAATGTAGACACCCTAGTTTAGACAAGTCTAGCAATAGTCTGAAAGCTGACAGGCATGTTCTTGTCTCTTGTTTTTGTCTGATTATAGCCACAAAAAGACCTTCCGATATTGACAAAGGCTGACAAGATCAGTATGAATGAGAACGGTGTCAGGAAAAACTCTATATGCCATCTGGGAAATATTAATTTCATCGGTTGGAAACTTACTTTAGACTTTTAATGGGGAAAAAAATCCACAAGTAACTTTTTAAAAACTAGCAGCCAAGATGGCCACTGCAATTTGCATCTGAAATGCCAGGAGATTGGACAGGAAACAAAAAGTCTAACAACAAGGCCAGCAAGTACAATGGCTTGCTCTAAGTGATTGAATTACCTAGAATGGCTTCATTAGCACAGCCGTCAAGGCCGTCCCCACCCATTGACTTTGAAAGAGTCAACCCCCTCCAAGTGTGAATGGATATCCTAGGACATGTAGAACCTTGAATTTCATTAAAATATTCCAGAAAAACCTCATTAGAAACAAAAGGGATTGAGAAGAACCATGTGACCACCTGTTCATCTCTGAAGAAACAAGTTTTGTTATGCAGACAGGCAGTAGCTGAGTGTACAGCAGCAAAGAAGGCTGCTGCTCCCCTGTTTCTCTCTCTCTCTCTCCTTTCTCTCTCCCCAGAAAACATCAAGAGAAAAAAACATCTGCGACTGGGAGATCCTGCAAGCCAGAGACCAGGGGAAGAGAAGCAACTACAAATACTGCCTTCAGGACAACCCTGAGCACAGCAATCCAACCAAAATACACTTTGACCAACCAAGAGCTTCAAAAGCGCAGCTTTAGCTGAGGACTACTGGATTATCCATTTTATAGCCAATATTTGAGTTCCATTTATTCTGGACTTTAATCCAACCACCAAATCTGTTTCCCTCTGTAATCTATTTGTGTGTGTGTGATTCTCATGTGAATCTGTGCATGAATGTGTAGCGTATTTTTAAATTGGGTTCGAATGTTAAGTATAATAAACTTACCTCTTGTATAAACTCAAGAAAACCTGTCTGATTCTTTCACAAACACAGTAAAGGAAAAAGGTAAAATACTCACAGAGGTGGTAAGCACAGCACTGTTTAAAAGGAATAAATCCTGTTGCGGTCAAATAAGAGAGGAAGGGGCAAAAGGGGAGCTGAGACCCCTCCTCACCTGGCCGTAACATCGGCCATTTGGTCCATCTTAGTCCATCCTCCCAATGAGATCCTGAAGACTCTCAATTCTAGCATCCAGTTGTTTTTTAAATGATCCCAAGGCGTTTGCCTCCACTACTCTTCCGAGAAGTTAATTCCACGCATTGGCCACTCTTAATTTCACACCTGAAATTCGTGCATGATAAAATGCTGCATTATTGGTCCCCAACATTCCAGAACAACTGGCTTTTAAAATCTTTCCCAAACCTTGTCAGTTGAGATTTTTGAAATGGCAAGTAGAAACTCAACATGGATGTGTGGTGATATGTGATGTACTTAACCTTTATATTAAAAAAAAAAGCCTTGTTGTATGAGTTGTGTCTGGGAAATTCATGTTGGTTGTATAATATTTTTGGTAATTGTTCAACTATGGAGTTTCTTGGTTGCATGAGCCAGGACTTCATTATAGTTGCTGCAAGCATCATTTTAATAGTAGTCACACACCGTATTTCAATTTGAAAGGGAGAATGGAAATTGCTTCAGATGAAAGAAAAATAGGTTCATTAAAGTAAAAAACATAAAATAAAATTGGACGAACCAAATTTTACTTTTTAGATGGATTGACACAGCAGTATAACAACTATCCTTCTGATTAATTATGTGGAAAACATCATCCTGTTCTGGTTTTCATATGTGCCTGTTGATAGACTGTCCACAAAGATGTCTGTGCCTTTACTGCATATTCCTGTATGAACAGATGTACTGAAATTATTTTGTTGCTTCTGTTAACTGTTCCCAGTGTTTTAGAGATAGGATCATGTAAGGCATTGCATTGTGATGTTAATACCTTCATTTTCAAAAGAACATATCCTGCTCACCCAAACATGTTGATATGTCTGAGTCCAGATGTTTATAATATGTGCATGTACGGTGAAAATGTTTATCAATGCAGTGAGGAATTTGTCTATGACTGTGATAAAATTTAGTATTTGTGGAAATTCTTTCAGCATGTTTACTCATTTCCAGGTTTTTTCAGCCTCTGACTGATCGAATAGAGCTGCCATGTTCAGTTAGTTGTTCAATAATTTCTTGCCATGCATTTCTGATTGTGAGGTGTTCATTTTGTTACAGATTTAGGGCATTTATAATCGTATTTAAGGGTAAATTCATCAATCCCATGTCCCCAGTGGGGAACTACTTTTGAAAGGAGCAGTGTTTGGAGAATCAGTGCTTATAGTGTTGTGGCCCTATCTGACTCTTGTTAAGGCCCGTGCATGAAGCTTCTATGTTGTACCACTTGGACCAAAACATCTAGACTGGGAGCAAATGAGCTAACAGAAAATGTTAGAATTGACCTATATCACAAAGAATGCCACAATTGTTGACTCATTTTAACATGAGTAGCTGTCTTTCTAAGAATAATACAAGTCAAAATGGGGCACATTGTTAAACCAAAATGATTGATCGATTGTTACTCCTAAAAGGCACTTGGCAAATGTAGGGTTCGAAATTTTCTAGCATTTTACTTCTCATGTCCATGAACGTTTATGTGCTTCAGGTATATGGCAATGAGATTATTTTTTGTTCGTGTGAAATGTATTTTTAGGCCCGGACTTTGCAGTTCTAGTGATGGAGAAAATGTTTGCATTTGCCTTCATTACCCTGTGAAATTGAAAGCAACTTCTGGTGTTCGCACATGTGCAGTTAGATGTGGAAATCCAGAAGTTGCTCTCAGTGGTTAATTAGGAACGCACATAGGAACATAGGAAGATAGGAACAGGAGTAGGCCATTCAGCCCATCGAGCCTGCTCTGCCATTCAATACGATCATGGCTGATCATCCACTTCAATGCCTTTTCCCCACACTATCCCTATATCCCTTTATGTCATTAGTATTTAGAAATCTGTCAATCTCTACTTTAAACATACTCAGTGACTGAGCTTCCACAGCCCTCTGGGGTAGAGAATTTCAAAGAATCACAACCCTCTGATTAAAGAAATTCATCTCTGTCCTCAGTGGCTTCCCCCTTATTTTGATATTGTGTCCCCTGGTTCTAGACTCCCCAACCAGGAGAAACATCTTAGTTGCATCTACCCTGTCTATCCCTTTAAGTATTTTGTAGGTTTCAATGAGATCATCTCTCATTCTTCAAAACTCTAGAGAATACAATACCAGTTTCGCCAATCTCTCTTCATAGTACAAGCCCTAAACCTCGGGAACAAGTCTGGTGAACCTTTGTTGCACTCCCTCTATAGCAATAATATCCTTCCTAAGGTAAGGGGACCAAAACCGTGCACACTGCTCCAGATGCGGTCTAACCAAGGTTCTATACAATTGAAGCAAGACTTCACTACTCCTGTACTCAAATCCTCTTGTGATAAAGGCTAACATATCATTAACCTTCCTAATTGCTCGCTACACCTTCATGCTAGCTTTCAGTAACTTATTGACGAGGTCACCCTTTGTACATCTACATTATCTAATCTCTTACCATTTAAGAAATACTCTGCACGTCTGTTCCTCCTACCAAAATGGATAACCTCACATTTGTCCACATTATATTCCATCTGCCACGTTCTTGCCCACTCACTACGTCTTTCCAAATCCCCTTGAAGCCGCTTTGCATCTTCCTCACAGCACACATTCTCACCTAGTTTTGTGTCATTTGTGAACTTGGAAATATTACATTTGGTCCCCACATCCAAATCATTGATATATATTGTGAACAGCTGGGACCCAAACACTGATCCCTGTGGTACCCCACTAGTCACAGCCTGCCAACGCAAGAATGACCCGTTTATTTCTATTCTGTTTTCTGCCTGTTAACCAATCCCTAATCCATGCCAGTATATTACTTTCTATCCAATGTGCTTTAATTTTGCTAACCAACCTCCTGTGGAGGACTTTATCAAAAGCCTTCTGAAAATCCAAGTAGACTATGTCCACCAACTCTCCTTCATCAATTCTGTTCGTAACATCCTCAAAAACTCCAACAGGTTCATCAAACATGATTTCCTATTCATAAATCCATGTTGACTTTGCCCAATTAGATCGTTATTATCCAAGTGTCCTTTTATCACATCTTTTATAATAGATTCTAACGTTTTCCTACTACTGATGTAAGGCCAGCAGGTCTGTAGTTCCCTGTTTTCTCTCTCCCTCCCATCTTAGATAGTGGAGTGACATTTGCTACCTTCCAAACTGCAGGAACCATTCCAGAATCTATAGAATTTTGGAAGATGATCACTAATGCATCCACTATCTCCCTAGCTACCTCTTTCAACACTCTGGGATGTAAAATATCAGGTTTTGGGGACGTATCAACCTTCAGCTCCATCAATTTCTCCAATACAATCATCTTACTAATACTAATTTCCTTCAATTCCTCATTCTCTCGAGTCCCTTGGATCTCTATGACATGGTATTTTGGCCTTTATTGCAAGTGGTTTGGAGCACAAGAATAAAGAGGTCCTGCTACAATTGTACAGAGGCTTTGGTGAGACCACACCTGGAGTTTTGGTCTCCATATTTAAGGAAGGGAATACTTGTATTGGAGAGGTACAGCAAAGGTTCACTGGAGTAGTCCCTGGGATGAGAGGGCTGTCCTCTGATGAGAGGCTGAATAAATTGGGTCTATATTCTCTGGAATTTAGAAGAATGAGAGGTGATCTGATTGAAACATACAAGATTCTAAAGGGGCTTGACAGGGTTGACACTGCGAGGTTGTTTCCCCTGGCTGGGGAATCTAGAACGTGGGGCACAGTCTCTGGATAAGGGACTGATCATTTAGGACTGAGATGCGGGGAAATTTCTTCACTTATAAGAGTTGTGAATCTTTGGAATTCTTTACCCCAGAGGGTTGTGGATGCTCCATCGTTGAATGGATTTAAGGCTGAGATACAGATTTTTGGTTTCTCTGGGAATCCAGGTTTATAGGGAGCGAGCGAGGAACTGGAATTGAAACTGAAGATCAGCCACAATCGTACTGAATGGTGGAGCAGGCTTCAGGTGTTGTATGGTCTATTCCTGCTCCTAATTCTTATGTTTTCCTTCACAGGGTGCACTGTTGAAGTCCCTCACTTTTTTGGACATCACTAAACTGATGAGGACTTGCTATTTTATGCTCTAATATGGGTGTTTAAAAACTGCCCAAAATGTTACACCTTGTAAATGAAGTGTAACTGGGTTTTTAATGGCTCACTAAGCCATAACTACTGAATAAGTTCTTTGCCCCAAAAACTAATCTTATATTTGAGTAATGTTATATTTTTCCATTATGATAAAACTTCCATAGTTTTTAATATAACAAATATATTTTTAAAGTTTTTTGATATTTCAGCTTCTAATGTGTATGTCCCAATCTTTATTTCACTCTCTATAGAGTGATTAAAAAGTGAAAGATAATCTGCATTTTGCTTCCTCGTTTGCCGTCTGTGAAAATTCTTCAATGTGATTGGCTACTTAGCCTGCTTGATGACATCACTGCTGCTGGATGCCTGGAGATCTACTTGACTTGGTGCCACATTCAAATTAACATTAGGAAAGTTGAAATCCATACAACAGAGATTGTTAGATCTTTGTGGGCAGATTTCTTCGAGGTCAGCAATGAGCGCCACCACTTTGCCACTGACTGCAAAATCTGGGCCATTGTGTATTTTCTTCAAAACTAACCAACCTAAAAGTTGTGAACCAAAAAACAATTCTTTAAATTTCTACTGTGCCATTCTTGCTGGAGCTAGTTTTGAACGGGAAGCTTCTGCATAGAAATGGTGCTTTCCAAAGCACATTGTATGGACAGTAAATTTCTCACTGCAATAGTGAACAATGCCAAAGAAAGCAAATGCACATTTATAATTGAACAATTTCAGTGCTGTGAAATAACTAAGGTGAAAGGTAAGCTGTCATAATTATTCTTTTCAGCTTCATTTACCAATTATAAACAAGTTCCTGTGTTTGCAAAAACAATATATTTTTGCCAGATTTCAATCTGAAGTACTTTGACATTTTGGCACCAAAAACATTATAAATGTCTTCTGGCCAAATCACTGAATTATAAACTTACAGTGAATTCAAAATTAGAATTTCGAGTGTTTTGAATTTTATAACATTTTGTTCGGTAATATATAATTGCCTCATAATTCTATATTTCAGATGGTGCTTCAGTACTTCTTATCACTTTATATATTGAATGACCAAGAGAAAATAGTCCATATTTCCAAACGTTTTGCCTTGCTAAAGATGGGATTTTCTTTTTGGTTAAAAATTAGTGAATGTTAATAATTGTTAACAATTTATTATGGATAAAAATTTGTGAAACATGCAAAAAATTGAAACAAAAACAGTGCTATTTCAGATTTCCAGCATCCGCAGTATTTTGCTTTGTTTATTATTATGCAAGAGTTAAACTTGTTTTTTTTAGACTTTTTCCTTTATTTTATTTATGTTCTTAGATTCTACATGAATTCATGTAGGGAGAGGTAGAGGATGTATGTAGAACTTTCTTTCCCCATAAGTGGACAAGCTGATAATCTAGGAGTAATTAGTGGGTGGGGGGGGGTGGGGGTGGGGGGTGGAGGGGAGGAATTCACAGGGATCCACAGGGATCAGTGCTGGGGCCTCAACTATTTACAATCTAGATTAATGACTTGGATGAAGGGACAGAGTGTATTGTAGCCAAATTTGCCAACGAAACAAAGATAGGTAGGAAGGCAAGTTGTGAGGAGGCCACAGAGGGCTGAATTTTATCGGCAGTAAGCTTCAAAAAGTGCACGGCGCACGCGAGAGACATGCGCCATGGAGCTGCCGCAATATTTCGTGCGGTGGCTCATTAACATGGAGGGGACTGCGCCATTTTTAAAGGGCGTTAAGCTCTGACAATTTACATTTTTAAAGAGTACTGGACGTTCAAATTAAATTTAAACAGTCAATGAAAGATTGAAGCCCCTCCCCCGCCCCCATGACCATACAAGATATTTATTTCCCTCTCCCCACCCCTTCCCCCCCCCCCCCCCCCACAAAAAGCTTTTTTGCTGGTCCCAACCTTTCACCCCCAAACTTTATTATCTTTGCCCTTCAACCCCTTCCCACCATCCTCTCAGCCAATCGTAACAGTTTTCTCTGCCTGAAAACTTTACTCCTCTCCCCTCCCCAATTGTTCTGCCTCAGATCTCCGAACGGAGATCCGGCAACCAGCCGGAATATCGGCATGGGATGGCTGTTAAGTCATTATTCATTCATTTTAATGTAATTAGCATATTTAAATAAAGTTGCCGTGCAGCGGGGAGGACGCCATGAGGCTTTGCTGCCGGTAAAATGGGGCATGGCCTTCCCGGAGTCGAGGCTCATGGTGGGCCTCTCCTGGAAGGATATTCCAGGCCCCCCCCCCCCCCCCCGCCATGACCCCGGACGTTGGGGGGCTTATAAAATTCAGTTCAGAAAGTCTGCAAAGGGATATCGTTTTTTTTACTCTTCCATGGGATTTGGGCATCATTCGCAAGGCCAACATTTGTTGCCCATCCCTAATTGCTCTTGACAACTGAATGGTTTGCTATGCCATTTCAGAGAGCAGTTAAGAGTCAACCACATTGCTGTGGGTCTGGAGTCACATGGAGGCCAGAGCAGGTAAGGACGGCAGATTTCCTTCCCTAAAGGACATCAGTGAACCAGGTGGGTTTTTACAATATTTGATAGTTTCATGACACCATTACTGAGACTAGCTTTCAATTCTAGATTTTTATTAATTAATTGAATTCATTGATTAAATTTAAATTCAACCAGCTGCCATGGTGGGATTTCAACAAGTGTCCCCAGAGTACTAGCTTGGGCCTCTGGATTACTAGTTCAGTCACATTACCACTGCGCCACCATCTCTCAGGTTAAGTGAGTGGGAAAAAGTTTGGCAGATGGAGTATAATGTGGGAAAATGTGAGGTTGTCCACTTTGGTGGGAACATGGAAAAGCAGTTTAAATGGAGAGACTGCAGAATGCTGTGGTACAGAGAGAGCTGGATGTCCTTGTACATGAATCACAAAAAGTTAACACGCAGGTAGAGCAAGTAATTAGGAAAGAAAATGGAGTGTTGGCCTTCATTGAAAGGGGATGGAGTATAAAAGTAGGGAAGTCTTACAACAACTGTACAAGGCGTTGAGACCATATCTCGAGTATTGTGAACAGTCTTGGTCGTCTCATTTAAGGAGGGATATACTTGCATTGGAGGCACCTTCAGGATAAGGGGTCTCCCAAATAAGATGGAGATGAGGAGGAATTTCTTCTCTCAGAGGGTCATTAATCTTTGGAATTCTCTACCTCAGACAGCAGCAGAGGCTGTGTCATTGAATATATTCAAGGCTGAACTAGACATATTTTTAATCTACAAAGGAGTAACGGGTTATGGGGGACAGGCAGGAAAGTAGAGTTAAGGCCACAATCAGATCAGCCATGATCTTACTGAATGGCAAAGCAGGCTCGAGGGGACAAATGCCCTACTCCTGCTCCTATTTCTTATGTTCTAATGACATCATGAGTAATTAATAGTTACAGCTAGATTGTATCTTCATGTGTTATGTCAATAGCATCCATTTGCTAAGTGCATCTAACATACATCATTTTCAGTTGGAACTTAAATTGATCTGCAGATTTCAGTGTTCTGCTAATAACAAATACTGGAGTAGATTATTGGTACATCTCATCTGCACATCTAATTTACAACGCCCCACTATAGTTTCTTTCTTCATCACCCTTACTGATCATGTCTTCCATACTTTTTCACATGAATCCTTAATTTGATTTTTCTTTTGCCATCCTTAACTTGAAACTCTTGTTTTTCAACTTTGTACACAGCAGAAACGTTCATCTGGGTCCAAACTTTTCAAACCCACAATGAAATTTTTTTCTTCATGGTATCTATTCTTCTATTCTGACTCAAGTCATCATCTTTACATAATATGAAAAACATTTCGATGAGATAATGTCACCGCATGTAATTACCTTCAACCAACATTTGACCTAAATCCACTATTGCCCAGTTATGCAACAGTTTGCAAACATGAATAAAGAACAACTTTTGAAAAGAGATGCACTTGAGCTGAAGTGGACTGCTTTGATTTATATCTGAGATAGAATCATACCAGGGTTCACCTGGAGAAGTCTGTAATGAAGGAAGATGTCTTGAGTTCACATAATGAAATAACTTCGAGGTTTCAATTGACATCAAAGACTTATCACTGCCTACTAGATAAGCCGCTATTCAGGAAGTGCTGATGAACCCTGGATTTAGTTTTTAACACACATGGGAACAAGTCTTAGGCACCAACAGGAAGGGAAAGTTATACTGATTCTCTGATCAATGTTGAGGTTCAGCAGCAGCAGCTGTCTGTTCCTGACAATGCTATCGGGGTCATGATTAAATGCAAGTGATGGCTGTGGTGCTGCTGAATTAATGATCTTCCTGGCCACCTGTCCACAACACCAAAGAAAATGAATCAATCATGGGAGAAGGCCATTGTCATTCATTCCGTTTTTCTTGATGGCTGTAAATGGTATAAAGTCCATGAGCAAGAAATATTACCTTTTTTTCCTTCATCTTGATGAGCACGGCAACAATATAATACTTGTCTTATGGTATTCCTTTTCATATGCCGTTTTCCAGAACTCTCTTTTTTCTGTATTTTTTAGGGCGGAAAGCAGTCATTGTGCTTGGATGTATGTATATCAGGTGTGGTTAGGATCTTGGATCTGAAAAATAATTACATGTTAATTTTTTCACCACATCGACATTTCAGTCATTCATGCAGTTGAGTCTTTTACCCTATCTTTATGACATCCTCACAGGAGACCAGGTTCAATTTGAATCAGAATGATTTAAATTGAATGTTATCTTCACAAGATTTATGTTTTGAGTTATCTAGAAATAATGCGCTACCTGCCACATCTGGGCAGTAATTCTTTTATCCCAAAGTGTCTATTAACCTGGGAATCAGGAACTTGGGAGACTTAATTTTTAACTTGGAATTGCGGTATTATAATGAGGATTACTCGAGAGCCTACAGAAATTGAGTAGTGTGATGTACAATACAACTTCAAGTTTTTAAAAAACTGATCCTACTTACTGTCAGTACAGTTTTAGCCACCAGAAGCAGGATTTCTTGCAGAAACAGTTCACTATTTGTATCTGCTACTTTTCTCAGACTGATTCACTTCTCTATTCACAATAGCTCTGCATCAAAGAGCTACTACAGTTAGAATAAAGACAAACAAGTCCACAATACCTATACTTAATCAATCACTACAACCTCAGCTCCAAATTTCCAACCAATGGGAATTTGAAGTCCTAGAATAAGTTAGTATTACACTATGGGTAATGTTTCATGGAGCTACATCTGGGAGTTACAACCGATGTGGCAAACCTGTGCAAATCTCAATTGTACTTTATTTCTCATCAGTTGATGAGAAGAGACTGTTGTTGGACTACCTTCCTTGGACTATGTTTAAACTGGGATTTGCAGATGTAACAGATCATGTTTGAGTTTCTAAGTAAACTTATTTGTGTGTTTAAGTACATGGTCTTAACATTTTCTTGCTTTTGTGTTTATATTTTATTCCTGATGCATTAACCCGCATTACTGTGTTCTGTTCCAGGAGACTCTCATAGAGTGGTGCGATGACAAGGAATTGAATCTTATTTTAACTACTGGGGGAACTGGGTTTGCCCCAAGAGATGTAACTCCAGAGGTGAGTATCTCAGAATAAATATGCCAAATAACACTTACCAAAGAAGTTGATTGTTATGAGTCTCTTTCATAATGTAGCACTTTAAAACAGCACCCTTCCTGTATTTTGTTGGTCTTGCTAATCTTTGGACATTATCACATCAGGAACACTAGACAAACATAAGCTCTCCAAGGCCAGTCAGCATGGATTTCTTATAGACTTGTTGTGCTTGACCAACTTTGTAAAATTCTTTATAGAAGTAGCCAAGTGTCAAGAAAGGAAAGATTGTATATTATAGTTGAAACCCATTTTCAAAAAAGCATTTAATAAGGTACCCATATAAGAGACCAAGGTAACGATACATGAAATTAAAAGGTGGATAAAGAGATGACTGGAGGGGAAAAACTAAGAATGGAAAGGTGCGATGCAGCCCACTTTGGGCAGATTCTTATTTAGTATCTGCAGATTATTAAAAGTTGCGCATATTATGCACAGTATTTGTTCAAAATCTGTAGTTTCTGTTGTCAAAGTTTTTCAATAATGCTGTCATGTCATACAATGTAAGTTTGCCATGTGAACATTTATAATCAGAAAACCCTATCTGTTTGTCATATTGTAATTGCAGGATTAACACCACTGGTGGTGCTGTGGCCTGGTTTGCGCCACTTTTTTTAAGGCTAAAATTTCTATTTTTTTTATCTGGCCTTCAATTTTTACTTTCCCTTCAGGTGATTTAAAAAAAAATAAAAACACGTTTTCCACACTGCCTTATTCCTAACTCACAGAGTGTCATTTTCCAGGCTTTCCACTTTGAATCAGACCATGGCCCCACCATGGTCTTCCACCGTCTTTTCTGTTATCTGCTGACCCTGACCTGCCTGTCCTCATTCCCCTGCCACTGTAGTCAAATATCAGGCTAGGGTCTGCAGCCCACTGTTTGTCACTCTTGCCTCCAAGTCACACCTTCCCTGATGCCTTCCATGATCCTCTGCCATGCTCCCTTCAGCTGTCTCTTTGAACTTCATCGGTAAACCTCTAAATTCCACAACCTCTTTCTTAGATGCCTCATTTACTTATCTCCCACGCCCCCACCTGTCTAATTTTTGATCATTCCTGATCATCTGTTCTTCCATGCTTTCTCTCAAATTCTTGTTAAATGTATTTCCTCCATTCTTTTGAGTAAACCTAATCAAACTATTTTCTTTCCCATCTCTTTTCCTAAACAGAATGGTTCTTTAAAATAACCATTCTGATAAAACTTGCATTTCTTTAAAACACCCTTCCCTCAACTCACCAAGGCCAGTCAAAACAAAGAACAAACAGCAGTACAGCACACGAATAGGCCATTCGGCCCTCCAAGCCTGCGCCGATCTTGATGCCTGCCTAAACTAAAACCTTCTGCACTTCCGGGGACCATATCCCTCTATTCCCATCCTATTCATGTATTTGTCAAGATGCCTCTTAAACGTCGCTATCGTACCTACTTCCACCACCTCCCCCGGCAGCAAGTTCCGGGCACTCACCACCCTCTGTGTAAAGAACTTGCCTCGCACATCCCCTCTAAACTTTGCCCCTCTCACCTTAAACCTATGTTCCCTAATAACTGACTCTTCCACCCTGGGAAAAAGCTTCTGACTATCCACTCTGTCCATGCCGCTCATAACTTTGTAAACCTCTATCATGTCGCCCCTCCACCTCCGTCATTCCAATGAAAACAATCCGAGTTTATCCAACCTCTCCTCATAGCTAATGCCCTCCAGACCAGGCAACATCCTGGTAAACCTCTTCTGTACCCTCTCCAAAGCCTCCACGTCCTTCTGGTAGTGTGGCGACCAGAATTGCACGTAATATTCTAAGTGTGGCCTAACTAAAGTTCTGTACAGCTGCAGCATGACTTGCCAATTTTTATACTCTATGCCCCGACCGATGAAGGCAAGCATGCCGTATGCCTTCTTGACTACCTTATCCACCTGCGTTGCCACTTTCAGTGACCTGTGGACCTGTACGCCCAGATCTCTCTGCCTGTCAATACTCCTAAGGGTTCTGCCATTTACTGTAGACTTCCCACCCGCATTAGACCTTCCTTCCAAAATGCATTACCTCACATTTGTCCAGATTAAACTCCATCTGCTATTTCTCCGCCCAACTCTCCAACCGATCTATATCCTGCTGTATCCTCTGACAATCCTCATCACTATCCGCAACTCCACCAACTTTTGTGTCGTCCGCAAACTTACTAATCAGACCAGCTACATTTTCCTCCAAATCATTTATATATACTACAAAGAGCAAAGGTCCCAGCACAGATCCCTGCGGAACACCACTAGTCACATCCCTCCATTCAGAAAAGCACCCTTCCACTGCTACCCTCTGTCTTCTATGACTGAGCCAGTTCTGTATCCATCTTGCCAGCTCACCTCTGATCCTGTGTGACTTCACCTTTTGTACCAGTCTGCCATGAGGGACCTTGTCAAAGGCTTTACTGAAGTCCATATAGATATCATCCACTGCCCTTCCTTCATCAATCATCTTTGTCACTTCCTCAAAAAACTCAATCAAATTAGTGAGACACGGCCTCCCCTTCACAAAACCATGCTGCCTCTCGCTAATAAGTTTGTTTGTTTCCAAATGGGAGTAAATCCTGTCCCGAAGAATCCTCTCTAATAATTTCCCTACCACTGACGTAAGGCTCACCGGCATATAATTTCCTGGATTATCCTTGCTACCCTTCTTAAACAAGGGAACAACATTGGCTATTCTCCAGTCCTCTGGGATCTCACCTGTAGCCAATGAGGATGCAAAGATTTCTGTCAAGGCCCCAGCAATTTCTTCCCTTGCCTCCCTCAGTATTCTGGGGTAGATCCCATCAGGCCCTGGGGACTTATCTACCTTAATGCTTTGCAAGACACACAACACCTCCTCCTTTTTGATAATGAGATAACTGAGACTATCTACACTCCCTTCCCTATGCTCATCATCCACCAAGTCCTTCTCCTTGGTGAATACTGATGCAAAGTACACATTTAGTACCCCGCCCATTTCCTCTGGCTCCACACATAGATTCCTTTCTCTGTCCTTGAGCTGGCCAACCCTTTCCCTAGTTACCCTCTTGCTCTTTATATACGTATAAAAAGCCTTGGGATTTTCCTTAATCCTGTTTGCCAATGACTTTTCATGACCCCTTTTAGCCTTCCTGACTCCTTGCTTAATTAAGTTCCTTCCTACTGTCTTTATATTCCTCAAGGGATTCGTCTGTTCCTAGCCTTCCAGCCCTTACGTCCTTAACTGAGTGCCAAGGTTTATGTGCAAGTTGAACATTACTCCAAAAGCAAAATACTGAGGATTTTGGAAATTTGAAATATAAACAGAAAATGCTGGAAATACTCAGCAAGTCTGACAGCATCTGTGGCGAGAGAAACAGAGTTGACATTTCAGATCAATGACCTTTCATCAGTTCTGATGAGTGTTTTCAGCATTTTTTGTTTTTCTTTATCATTACCTGCTCTATGCATTTCGATACAAAACTAAGGATTCGATTGTCCTTTTTATGACATTTGCTTGCACTGTCACCTTTAATGACCTGTGTAACTGCACACTCGGGGCCCTTCTGTTCCTCTGCACCATCTAAAATCTTATTGTAAAAGGTCCTGGTATTGGAATTGAGAGAATAGCAAAATTTCTCTTGACAACAATTTGAGGTTATAGCAAATGAATTGTGATTAACTTAATGCAAGACTGCAGGAGGACATGGGGTGGTCAAAAGGGTGGGAAGATGCAGTTCAATATAAAAAATGTTAAGAAATACATGTTGGGAGGCAGAACAGGGAAAGATGGTTCACTTTAAATGATGGAATATGCAAATCAGCAGTTCAGCAGTAACGTGCTTCATTAAATTATCCAATTTTAAGTTTTAACTTTTAACCATCAATTAGATATTTGCATTATACAATTTGAGTTTTTATGTTATGGGTCTATATTACAATTCACTGGAGGGCTACAAAATACTAGTTTGAAAGTACAAGATCCTCCAGAGCTCGTGATTGAAGTTCGTACCTGTACTTTTAAAAAAAAAATCTGTCCTGAAGATGGCACAAAATATACTGGTACACTGCATGTGGCTGTGCTGCCACAATGCAGTGTCACTGTTTCAAAGGATCTTTTTCCGTGTTCGACAGACAGTTAAAACCCAATTCCCAGCCTGAACGCTATTTTAAAAAAACACTTTTAAACACATAATATCTTGATTTGAAGTATAAAAATTTCATCCTATTAAGTTAGATGATTAAATTTGCTGCAGTTTTGTTCTTTTAAAAATATTGTTCATTTATGGAGAAGTATGTTATACTGGACTACTAATGCACAGCGAGAGCAGCAGTGGCACATAGGTTTGATCCCCTTGCTTGAGAGTTCCCCATCTTGGATTCATTGCTGTCATGAGACATGGAGTCAAAGACAAGACACTTAATCACTTGACGGGAGGTAAAATAGAAGACATAGTAGTTTGGTGGCTCTTGGTGACTGGTTCAGAGTGGAATTGTCAAAGACTTGACAGCTAGTGTGCAAGGAAGTCTGGGGTGAATTCCTCTTAGATGTCTTTTAAAACTGTACTTTGATTTCACAATTGCTGAGAGAATTAACCCTTGTGCTCCCCGTAAATGAAGTTCCAACCGGTCTTTTTAAGTCTTGATTAAGTTGGTGACCGACTGATGGCATAATGATAGTCATCAACCCAAATGAAACCATAAATTGGATAGCGTTCTGTTGGTAATGGGATGAGTGATGCAAGAAAAGTGGAGATGTCTGACTAAATCTCTGATATCTGAAACAGACTTTTGATTAGCATTGATTAGGAGCTCTTCTGCCACAGGGGAGTTTTTATTCTTTATATCAATCATTTCATTGTATTCTTAATAGATCTTCCCAGTGACTGGCCTCAAGTTCGTAAGGATTTTAATATGACACTGAATGAGATGACTTACTATTAAAAAACAGAAAATCAAGTAACCTGAACTTTCCCATCACTGCTCAGAAAAGATAGTACTGCATAATGCCACAACAAATTAGCACCTTCAGCTGATCACCACCTTTGATTGTGTACCTACTTGTGAGTAGGTAATCATTTTAATCTCTGAGACATTTTACATTCTTACAATTGATTAATGCATTAAACAAAAATAACTAAAGCATTTCACAGTTTGCTAATACTAGTTGCAACCTCTAGATATTTTTCAGTACTGTGCTGTGATTTATATTTTAATATATTTACACCTGTATCTTATGCATTTTAAGAACAATAATCCACCTCAGCTGTTCTTACAGTTCAAAAATCGTTCCTTAACTATGTTTAACAATCAACTAAAACATTTAATAACACTGTTTGTAGTTCTGTTGCAAAAAACATTTGCAATATTAATTTGCTGGAGAATTATGTTTGATACCAGATAATTATTGCAACCTGCTTATTCATATAAATTACCTGACATTGCTAGAAAGCTGAGTTATGCTTCAGGAGACTTAAATGCATGGACTTGAGGTGGCCTCAGATTCTCCACTCATCCATTGGGAAGCTTCTGGTATCTGCTCAATTAGCACATAGCCATGCCTAAAATCAGGAACTCTGTGTAGAATCAAGGTCCTGAACCTATGTACTACAGCTCTCTTGCACAGCATGATCAGGATATGGGGATAATGGAGTTGAAGTAAAAGATCAGCCATGATTTGATTGAATAGCTGAGGCGACTTGAGGGTCTGAATGGTCTACTCTTGCTCCTAGTTCTTATATTTTTATCATACTTTAGGAAGGATGTCAAGTCAAGTCCTTAGAGCGCAGAGGAGATTTACTAGAATGGTAATGGAGTTACCAGGGATGTGGACGTTCAGTCATATGGAGGGATTAGTGAAGCTGGAGATTGTTCTTCTCAGAACAGAGAAGATTGAGGGGAGGTTTAATAGAAAATGAAGGGCTTTGGT
Organism: Heterodontus francisci; assembly: GCF_036365525.1. Classification (NCBI taxonomy): domain Eukaryota; kingdom Metazoa; phylum Chordata; class Chondrichthyes; order Heterodontiformes; family Heterodontidae; genus Heterodontus; species Heterodontus francisci. The sequence goes on along the minus strand of NC_090379.1, from coordinate 88,483,389 downwards.
AGAGTAAATAAGGAGAATCCAGTGGCAGAAACATCGATAACCAGAGGACACAGATTTATGGCAAAAGTACTGGAGGTGAGATGAGAATTTTTTTGATGCAGCGTATTGTTCAGATCTTGAATCCACTGCGTAAAAGGGTGGTAGAACCAGATTCAACAGTAATTTTCAACAGGCAATTGGATAAATATTTGAATGGGCAATATTTGCAGGGGCAATGGGGCACAAGCAGGAGACTGGGAGTAATTGGATAGCTCTTTAAGAGAGTCAAAACCGGCACAATGGGCTGAATGGCCTCCTTCTGTGCTGTATCATGCTAGGATTTTGATGTGCTATGCTGACATTCTGCCTTTTTTAAATAAACATTATTGTAGGTTTATGCCAGAAATGTTACTTGCTTAGTAGAAGACTAAATTGATGGCATTGCTTGTTTTTGAAACAAGAAAAGTTGAATTGGCAACATTCAAAAGAAATTTATATTGACTCAGATTGAATTCCTAAATAATTCTACAAAATGAAAGAAAGGATTGTGGCTTTAAATCAGATTTTAAAAATGTAATTTCAACAGACCAAGTTATGAAATCTTTCTTGATCTTGAAAGATCTTCAACTCTGTCAACAGTGAGGCCTTGCAGATGCTGATGGACAACTTTGCTGTAACAGCAAAAGGTCTATAAATGTTTGAATTATTGTTCAGGGATGCTACTAATTGTATTTTTGTTGGGAACCAATTGATGGCTGCATGTTGCACTGAGTCAAGTGTTCATCAAGTGTGCATTATATGCCTAGAACTCCTGAATGCATTTAGGGCCAGAATTATTATTAATAATGGCTGGTTATTGATTAATTGTCACATTAGTGACACACATAGCATATATCTATGCAATGCTGATAGTTTCTTTAGCTGCAAATTGACCATTTCTGTCAGCGGCTATCCATAGATACTACCAGGTTTGGAATGAGAATCAGTGACCTCAGACACAAAAAGTGCAGTACCAAGAGCAGCCTCTGTCAGTTGCTTGTCTGCAAGTTGGAAATTAATTCTCGCAGTTTGCCTCCATTGGTAGTAATATCCATTTTGACAGTGGTATTACTGTAGGAATGACCTGAATTGGTCACATCCAAAAGGGATGTGTTGTACTCCAGTGGTTCACGTCCAGACTAAATTTTGAATCTGTCTTGCTGCAGTTCTGCTGATTACATAGTGTGGCCCTGAAACATAGACTCTAGTTAGGGCCAAGACTGTGTATTATCAACCTTGGATGTGTCAACCCCCACCCTCCTCCGTTTAGCTGATGGAAGCATCACGCATTGCATGCATTTCATTATGTGCCTCCGGACCACTGCTGGTTCATTGCCAATATTGCTGGGCAACTGATCATTTCGTGACATGCCACTCAATTGTTCCTCTAGTTGGTGGTTAACCAGATCCATTTTGTCAGCCCACAACCATCAGAATGGAAGAAAAAATTATGACTGAAGTTGATTAAATACTCGAGATCCATTCCACAGGCCACCTGATCGACAGCACACAAAACAGAAGCACATGATGTCATTCCATTTCCAAGTCCGTTGCACCCATATCTGCCATATAAACGGATTGGCATGCATCAATTGTTCAAGCAAGTTTAAATGAAACCATAAAGAAAGATTCCATTTTTGGAGCCTTTGTAGTGGAAAAGGAGCTGCAGTACCAACTTTCTAACAGCCAACTATTCCAGAAATAGTCCTTATAACATTATTTTCCTGTGCACTGTGTCAAACTAGAATCAATTGTGATAATCAAGAAAAGAACTCCCTATAAAAATATAGCTTGAGATAAAAAGGTAAAGGTGATTCATCTGTGACTTTAGTGCATTAAAAACCACATGTGGGAGATTGGAAGACATTTTTTCAACAGAGTTCTTGAAATATGAAATGCTTTGACATAGGTGGTGACTGATCCTAAATTGATTATAGCATTTAAAAAGGTGCAGAATAATTACTTGGAATAAATATGAAAGAATATGGTGAGAGGGCATGGAATTGGATTGAACTGCATAAAATCAGCCTGAGGTGGTCTAAATTCATTACAGCCAAGAATCGCTGAATGGCCTTGCCGTTTCTATGTATAGCAGATTTCTATAAAACAAGTCAGTTTCCCACAGAAACAGCGGGGATTTCAATAAAATGTATAATATGAAAGAAATGGATTTATCCATTTTATCTGCAGAAAACGATTGTATTCATACAGACTTGTTGCATTTCAATGCACAGAATTAATAAGGTCATCTGACATCAAAACAGAAAATGCTGGAAACACTCTAGTTCAGGCAGCATCAGTGGAGAGAGAAACAGTTTACATTTCAGGTTATCAGCACTGGGGAATGTTAAAGATAACCAGGTTTTAAGCAAGAACAGAGTCAAGGAAAAGGAGGCAGGAATAAACAGAAGGGAGAGGTCTATAATTGGGTGGAGGGGAGGAGTGATTAAATTACAAAGTGCTAGGTAAAAGGAGGTGATAGTGAGATAAAAGCCAAATGCTGGAAATCTGAAATAAAAACAGAAAGTGCTGGAAATACTCGGCCAGTTCAGATGAAAGATCACAGACCTGAAACGTTAACTCTTTCCACAGTTGCTGCCTGACCTGCTGAGTTTTTCCAACACTTTCTGTTTTTATTTGAGGCAATAGTGAGACAAGATTAGAAACAAATCATGGGTCTCCCGCAGGTGTAAATAGTTACAGCAGAATACCAGAAGGAAAGGGAAGCATGGAAACCCATCTATTAGCTTTGAATGTTCTTTGGTCACAGTTATCAGCATCATAGTGCTAATAATGATTAGTCTGATGACTTTGAGTTTGATAAAACCTTACTACATCCAGAAGAGGCCTGTTCAGTGATATTTGACAATGTTACCAAGCAATCTAACCAGGTTACCTTTTGTAACCAGATTTAGTCTTCCACATTCTGGTACCCTATCACCGTTAACTTTGGTGACTGAGTATCAGAACATGCACAATTGAATCCACATAAGGAAACAGGACTGAAGGTCTAGCCACGATCCCCTTTCTAGATAGCTCATTAACACTAGATTATCTTTGTTAAGACTAATCTCAGAATGCTGGTTTTAATGTTAAGTCAAAAAAAAACTGCATTTGATCATTTGTCATCATATGAAGTTTATTTTGAGCAGTGGCATGCTGGAGCTGCTACATCATGGTTGTAGTTCCAACTAAATTAGAAAATTGAATTAAGAGTCATTCCCTGATCACTTATGTATATCTGTTAGCCTTTCTGAGTGACCTTTACGATGACCTTGCAATGGTTATTGTGTTCATCTCTCTACTAGTCATCATGTAAGCTAAGGTTGCACTCACTCTGGGCCCACTTGATATGCTTATTGGCTACTGTCATGGGCACAGCCCTCCTTAATCCATTATTGACCATCTGCTGGTCCTATTCTCACTTCCTCTTCTATCTCCCTCAGCCTTTGCTTCTGTGCCTCCCATGGGTCCTCTCCTGCAGTTACTCCTCTACACCACTTCATACTACTCCAAACCGATCTTATCACCCACATTTTTGAGTCCTGTCTGAACAAGTTCATGGCTTCCCACATTCCGCATTTGCTTTCTATGCAATGTTCCCTGCGCTACCCGTCCTTAGTGCCCTGTTAGCGGTAATCCACATCTGTGGAAAGAGAAGCAGAGTTAATGTTTCAGGTCTGTGACCTTTCATCAGAACTGGTAATCCTACTCAGTAGGTCTGGCAGCATCTGTGGAGAGAGAAACAGAATTAATGTTTTATGTCTGTGACCTTTCATCAGAACTGGGAAAAGTTTGAAATGTGATAAGTTTTGAACAAGTGAAAGTGGGTGAGGTGGGGAAGAAGAATAAAAGGAAAGATCTGTGATAGGGTGGAGGGCAGGAGAGATTAAATGACAAAAGATTTTTGTAAGGCCAAAGATCGTGGCAATGGGACAAGTAAAGGAACAAAAGATGTGTCTAGAGGACGTGTAAATAGCTGGATCCTGAAAAGCTGCGTCCAAAATAAAAGTAAAGGAAGTAAGAGAGAAACAAGAGAAGAAAACAAAAACAGCAGAGAAAAACAAAACAAAATGGGGGCAGAGGTTACAATCTAAAAATTGTTGAACTCTATGTTGAGTCCAGAAGGCTATAAATTGCATAATTGAAAAATGAGGTCCTGTTCCTCAAGCTTGCATTGAGCTTCATTGGAACACTGCAGCAGGCCAGGGATAGACAGATTCAGAGTGGGAATGAAGTGGAGAATTAAAATGAGTCTCAACTGGAAGCTCAGGGTCACGCATGCAGACTGTACAGAGATGTTCTGCAAAGTGGTCACCTAGTATGTACTTGGTCTCCCCAATGTAGAGGAGACTGCATTGTGAGCATCGAATATAGTATACTAAATTGAAAGAAGTACGCATGAGTGTTTGGGGCCTTGGACAATGAGAAGGGAGGAGGTAAAACGGCAGGTGCTGCATCTCCTGTGCTTTCATTGTAGAACATGGTCGGGTACAAAAAATAATCAAAAAGGCTAATAGAATGTTAATCTTTACACCTAGAGGGCCACAATATAAAGGGATATAAGTTTTGCTACAGCTGTACAAAGCCCTGGTTAGACCATATCTGGAGCCCTGTGTGCAGCTTTGGGCACAGCACCTTAAAAAGGATATATTGGCCTTGGAAGGAATGTAATGCATTCACCAGAATGTTACAGGGCTCCAAGGGTTAAGTTATGAGGAGAGATTGCATAAACTCGGCTTGTTTACCCTGGAATATAGAAGGTTAAGGGGTGATCTGATTGAAGGTTTAATGATTTTGAAAGGAATTGATGGGGTAGATAGCAAAAACTTTTTCCACTGGTGGGGAAATCTAGGACAAGGAGAGATGAGAAATCAGAACCAGGTAGAAGTGTGGATTGTAGCTCAATCAATAATTTAAAATTTGAGATGGATAGATTTTTGCTAGCCAAGTGCATAAAAGGATATAGAGCCAAAGTAGGTGGATGGAGTTAGGATACAGATTGAATGCCAGAACAAGCTCAAGGGGCTGAATGGCCTATTCTAGTTGCTATGTTCCCTGACCAAACAGGAAGTATTACACGGTACTCCCATTGACAAGTCCTACCTCCATTATTACTCTGCCACCATTTCTTCCTTTTGTGCACTGCATCCTTTTTTGCATTCCTCCCATCTGTAACTGCATTTCCACTTACCTGCTATTCCGGTATACCTGCTTCACCAAAACCTGACATTGGACAACTGCTCCCTTCCCCAGATCTTCTGATCTCCTCTATGAAGCCTTGACTTCTCCACCACCCCAACCGTTCTGATCTCCCCTGGCTCCGGCCTCCCGATGTTGCCTGGCTCCCTACCCCAATAACCCCCTGCTCTGACATGCCCGATCTTCCCCGGCTCCATACTCCGATCTTCCTCTCCACTTCCCACTGACTGATCCTCTCTTCCCCCCTAACCCCAGCCTCCCTGACCTTCTCCAGTTCCAGACTACGATCTTCTCCTCTGCTCCCCCCAGACTGATCTTCCTCTCCGCCCCCACCCCGCCCTCTCCCCCAGCCTCCGCAATTTACCCTGGCTGCAGATTCTGATCTTCCTCTCCAATCTTCACTGGCTCCTCTCCGCTCCCTGGCTGTGGCCTGGTGCCAAAGGCCTACCCAACCGGCAGCCAACCAGCCTCTTAAACTGGCTGCCTGCAGCTGGGAAATGGGGACAAAAAGAGGTAATCTGGTCTGGCCAATAAATTTTGGTAGGTCCTGCAGAAAATTGTTCTTTCTGCGTTTTTCACCCTGAAACCAGCCCCCAGGATAGTGCTCCCCAGTCATGAGCATAGAGATGAAAGATAGTTGAATGGTCAGAAGTTTGGTCGGCATCAAAAAAGTATAGTGTGGGAAATGTAGCAGCATGGATAGTGAGTTAGTTGATAGACAGGAAACAAGGATTGTAGGAGGCACTAAATAAACCTGATATATTTAATTGTGCAACTGACAAAAAAGTTAAATTCCAAGATCTTTGCATTGCATTTCAAATTTTCTTTTCAAAAGTATTGAGTAAAATTGAGTGATTTATTTATGGTGAAGACTGCATCTTTGTAACTTTGCTGAACCTGAAGTGCAGTTTGAGTGTTTCTCAGAACTCACTGTAAACTCAGTCTTTTCACTTCCTGTGGTCTACTTTGCTTTTTTTTTCATTCTTGTTTGATCATGCACAATTCACTGCCAACACCCTTCCTGAACCAGCACAAAATGTGCATAGAGCAACGTAGCATAAATCAACTCTCCATTATTTTTAATTTTTACCTCCTTTATCTTTCTGATACCTCGACTGGGTGGCATGTCTAAGAGATTTAGAATTTGCCAGGTACAAAGTAACTGGGGAAGACAGACACATTACCACACCATGGGTCAAACATTAGCACATTGCTACATATGGTTTGTAATTTTTGTAGACGTTGTATGATAGGAAGCTGCTTGTGTGATACAAATCATGAATAGGATTTATAAAAACAAAGGGGAAATCTGATTTCTTTGTTTTAGTCCCCTGAACACCAGAACATATTTACTCCTTTTTATTAATGAACACCTTTAAATAACTTGTCAAATTCACACTGTGTACCTGCAAGCACAGCCAAACTTACTAATTTCATTCCTCTCAAATGAACTAGACAACCAGCACAATTACAAAACAAGGAAGAGAACATCTTGCCCTGTATTTGCAAACAAAGGTTCAGCTTTTACAGGTACAATTTACACATACTTGAAAAAAGTGCAGTTTTTTACAAAGCCATATAGATAGCAAAATTCCTTTTGACGCATCAGCTCACTCCAGTTTTCACACTCCATTTTGCAAAAGGCTTTTTTCTTTCATCTGTTTAAGAACATTGCATTTGTTTCCTTCAGAGTATGAAAAATATGCTTGAAATTATTAACAAAAGCACAATATTCTACATAGTGATGTGTTTGACTTTTGAGTGTTATTTCTTTTCTTTAAATCTGATTTCTTTTTCTTTGAAGCTGCCTTTGAATGGCATTCAGCTTGAGGGCTAAAATGGGCTTTCACATTATAGTTAATTTTAATTTTTAATCTTTTGAAGAATTACACCCTTGCCTGTAACCTATTTCTGGATCCCTTCTTGTGATGGTGGACATGTGCATGTTGTAAAATGAGCACGCTATTATAAAGTTTACAGATCCAAATTTAAGTTATAACCATGTCATGGCAAAGAAATTGAACCTTAAAATATATTGGACGTCAATAGCTTCAAACTATAATAAACATTAATTTTATAATCTGACTATATTTTTGATTCTGCTTTTGTTCCATATCATTATATAGAATTTGACAGCATAGAAACAGGCCATTCGGCCCAACAAGTCAATGCCAGTGTTTATTCTCCACATGAGCCTCCACTCACCTTACTTTATCACAACCTATCAACATATCTTCCTATTCCTTTCTCCCTCCTGTAATATCTACCTTAACCTTAAAGGCATCTATGGTATTTGTCTCAACCTCTCCATGTGGTAGCTAGTTCCACATTCTCACCAATTTCTGAGCAAAGAATCGCTCCTTAATTCCTTATTGGATTTATTAGTGCCTATCTCATATTTATGGCCTCTGATTTTGGACTCCCTCACAAGTGGAAATGTCTTCTCTACATCCATGTCTCTTACATTTCAGTGTAAAAATGTACTGCCATTGCAGACCAATTCCTCTGCAAGGAAATATTTCTACTCCAGAGTTTAGTCTTGAGGGTTCCATTTGAAGCTGTATATCTGCTTTTGAATTTCTGTGTTCGTTAAAAGCATATTTTCTGTAAATAATTAATTGTCATTTCCAGCTACTGATGCAGCATCCCTGTTCCTACAAATATATGTTGTTAGTATCTAGATGCTGAAAACATTTTTTCCTCCATTATTATAAACATTATTTACCTCCTGTTTGCATGTATGAATTTTTGGGGCTCACCAAGGTGATGGATGTAGGTAATTTCCATTTTAGGCACTTGGTGATAGCATCCCTGGTCATGTATAGCATGATTAGATACAGAATAAAGATCACCATATTCTGCTTCCACCTAGGCGTCAGACCTTGCTGCACTCACGTGACATATTTCTCTTTCATGCACCAAACATGAGTTCCAGAGCAGGGCTGTTAATACACCTAATTGTGCACCCGCTGTTTGAGATTCACCAAACTGGTAGGACAGGATTCCATTAGTCTGACCTGGATTTGAACCTAGGGTTGAACTAGAGATAGAAGGTTGATATCTAAGTCACTACACAAGCCAGTCCCCGATGAAATACTCCTTTGATGTTTTTAGTGCAGTACAAAGGGAGAGAAACAAATTCAAGAAATGCTGGAAATACTCAGCCCCAAGTTTGTGTGGGCTCTTTGGCTCTGCATGATTTTTTGTTTGTATATATTTTTGGCACTAGACATCTGCCATTACTTAACATAGAAAATAGGAGCAGGTGTAGGCCATTCGGCCCTTTGAGCCTGCTCCACCATTCATTATGATCATGGCTGATCATCCAACTCAGAAGCCTGTTCCGGCTTTCGCCCCGTACCCTTTGATCCCTTTAGACCCAAGAGCTATATCTAACTCGTTTTTGAAAACATGCAATGTTTTGGCCTCAGCTGCTTTCTGTGGTAGCAAATTCCACAGGTTCACCACTCTCTGGGTGAAGACATTTCTCCTCATCTCAATCCTGAATGGTTTACCCTATATCCTTAGACTATGACCCCTGGTTCTGAAACCCCCCACCATCGGGAACATCCTTCCTGCATCTACCCTGTCAAGTCCTGTTAGAATTTTATAGGTTTCTATGAGATCCCCCCTCATTCTTCTGAACTCCAGTGAATATAATCCTAACCGACTCAATCTCTCCTCATATGTCAGTCCCGCCATCCCAGGAATCAGTCTGGTAAACTTTTGCTGCACTCCCTCTATAGCAAGAACATCCTTCCTCAGATAAAGAGACCAAAACTGCACATCTTCAGAGAGAACAGACAAGTTGATGTTTCAAATGTGCACCCTTTGTTAGAACTGGAAGATATTATCAATGAACAGAATTTAACAAGGAGAAGAACAGGAGGTTGAGAATTCTAGAAAAATAAAATCTCAACCTGATACCAAATTTAGATGTTTCATTTTTTAATTTTAATTGTAATTCTAGACCACAAAAGAGAAAGGGAGGCTCATGGATGGCCCCGGCTATGCTGATGGATTTGTTGATTGGCATTCTTTTGGGCATGTTGTCTTCCCCTTGTTCTGTTACTTTTTCAATTTTTATCATCAACAAAGTCTTTCTGCTTTGACTTGTCTGTTCTATCCACAGATGCTCCTTGACTTGCTGAGTGTTTCCATTTGTTTCTGTTTCATATTCCCCGCATCTGCAGCATTTTGCCTTTTTTGGATGAGCAAATTTTTCATGTTGCATAATAGATAAGATTTTACTCTAAACAGTGTCCATATTGTATCATACTTGCCAGATTGTTTCATGCTCTTTGTTTTTTTCCATTAAATACAATATCCTAATACTGCAGCCTTCCAGTCTGAACTTAATTAGCTGTTTCTGAGGTTTGCTATGCACAAACTCTAGTTACAGAATATCAACGGGGATTCTTTACAAAGATAATCTTAATTTGGTACCAATTTTAGATGTTTACATTTTTTAAATTTTTGTTTATTGTAATCCTAGGCCACAAAAGAGGTGATAGAAAGGGAGGCGCCTGGGATGGCACTCGCTATGCTGATGGGTTCGTTGAATGTCACTCCTCTAGGGATGCTGTCTCGGTAAGCAATGATTACCTCAAAAGTATGACCATCAATAATGGCATTCAAGAGGGTAAGCAAATGTAAATAACAGCAGTATGTCCCACAGCATCTTTGGAAATGTGAACTTGACATTTTAGACTTTTTTGTGACTTTGTGTACCCACTGTAACAACATAGTAAAAATGTTCCTAGAAAAGACTGAGGCAAAGATAGAGAATCCTTTCCTTAAAACTTGAGATGTTACGGACTCAGGTTTGTATGGAGTCTTTCTGACCTTTCCGAACAAAACAAATTAAGAAGCATGGACCGTTTCCTCTAGTAAATTTAATTGAGCAGCCAAACTGTGACAATGGCCAGAATTTTACTTTCATCAGACGAAAGCCATCCACCGATTGAAAAGTCGGGGCAATTCCACCTCCACCTGGCCTGGGGATCCGGACCGCATTTTACGGTCCCCAGGCCTTTAATTGGTCTGAGGAGGAACTTCCACCTCATTGAGGCAGGAAGTCCTGCCTAATGGAGCTGCCAGCCAATCAGCGGACCGGCAGCTCTTCGTCCCAGCAGCGCCACTGGGAGAGGTGGCTACTGCTGGGACTGCAAACCAGCATCAACAAGAAGTGGAAGGATGCCCTGGGTAAAAGCAAGTTTTTGGGGCCTCGCCAAGGGTGATTGGTCAGGCCCCAACGAGGCAAGAGTGGTCGATTGGGGGGATTGGGGGGCATGTTGGGTTTTGAGGGTGGTTGGGTCATTGGTGGTGGCTCTCCGTCAGGCACAGGGTGCCTGATCATGAGGGCCCCCCCAGGCCATCAGAAAGCCGCTTGTTTTTGTCTGACGGCTTTTCACAGGCCTGGGCGCCTAACTGGCCATGGGTAAAATCCCCGTGGCAGCGGGTGGAGGCCCTTAAGTGGCTGTTAACTGGCCAATTAAGGGCCTTGATTGGTCTGGGGCGGGCCAGCTGGTTTTCGCCACCCCGCGGGAAGGGCCCCCCGAGCCTCCCACTCTATTTTATGACCCCCGGCCACCAACCCACGCTTTGGGGGGGGCATAAAACTCCAGCCAAAGTATGCTTTGCACTATATAAGTTGAAGCTTCACAGTGGCGCAGTGGTTAGCACCGCAACCTCACAGCTCCAGCGACCCGGGTTTGGTTCTGGATACTGCCTGTGCGGAGTTTGCAAGTTCTCCCTGTGACTGCATCGGTTTCCACCGGGTGCTCCAGTTTCCTCCCACAGCCAAAGACTTGCAGGTTGATAGGTAAATTGGCCATTGTAAAAAAAAAATTGCCCGTAGTGTAGGTAGGTGGTCGGAGAATTGAGGGAAGGTGGGGATGTGAGAGGGAAAATGGGATTAACATAGGATTAGTATAAATGGGTGGTTGATGGTCGGCGTGGACTTGGTGGGCCAATGGGCCTGTTTTGGTGCTGTATCACTCTGTGACTCCCAGCTTTTTGGTTGGGAGTTTTACATATTAACCATATAATCACAAACTTAGAAACAAATTAACTTCGTTATGTGTTTCTGTAATAATAGTTTTACTTCTTCTTTTGCTTGATGTCCTTTCACCGCATACATCACTTGCTTAAATGGGCAGTCAGAGAACCATGCCCCCACCCCAGGCTTCTATCTATTCTTCCCTGAAAGTGGATGCTTGGAGGTGTGTGAGAGAACAGCTAGTTTGATAGCCCTTCTGGTCCACCCCTTGTTTCCTATGTTTAAGCACTTGTTGTCCATCATGACACCTTCCAACCACAGAACAGTTGAGGCTGCATTCCATGTGAAGAATTACAAATTAACCTATGTCCCCTTATTCAGTGATGTAGTGCATTGGGACTTCAACACTTCATGCTACCCTTCACATTCAGAGAACGTCAAATAATTTCTGTAGAAAAATGTTTCATGTTTTTGCACTTCCTTTGCCTAACCAACACCACTGAAAAAGATTATCTGGTCATTACCACATTGCCGTTTGTGGGAGGTTGCTGTGTGCAAATTGGCTGTTGCTTTTCCTACATTACAACAGTAACTACACTTCAAAAGCACTTCATTAGCTGTGAAGTGCTTCGGGAAGTCCTGGGATTGTGAAAGGTGCTATATAAATGCAAGATTTTCTTTCTTCAATTTCTTTATTAGGTGTATCAACAGTGTAGATTTATATAACTCCTTTAACATGAAGAACATCCAATGCCACTTCATCAATGGGTGATAAAGGAGAGATCAAGTTTATTTTTAGGGTGGGTTGATGAAGCAGAACACCTGTTTTCAGGTTTTTTCCAAGATGATGTCATTGTATGTTGTATATAAAATGTGCACCTGCTTATTATTATTTTATTTTTATTGTCAGACCTGTATGTGGAATAAGGGGCAAAACTCTGATTATTAATCTGCCTGGTAGCAAGAAAGGTTCACAGGTAGGACTTCATATTACTTCCATTGTTTCTGTGCTGGAGATTGTGGCCCTGTTTATATAGTGCACACAAGTGTTGTGAGCATGGTTAATTGACTGCTGTGGTCTCTATTATTCCCTCTCCAGGTAAAATGTAATGTATGTTTGTATATCCCAGTTGTATCTACACATAATGTTAGCTGCTTCATTACGTATCTGTGTTGCTAGATCAAGATGCACCCCAAAACTCTACTTTTAATGCACCACATTGTTCAGACCAGAAGATGAGACTTGACATCAGTTTTTTCCAATGGAACTACTTCTATTGTTTTTGTGGGCTCAGCAAAATCCATTGAGTATTTAAACAGTAAAAACAATTTCCCTATTATCCATAGTGCTGTAGAATATCCTTTAGCAAACAGAAACCGTTAACTCAGCAATACTATGCTATCAATAAACAGAAAACCCATGAAATAGTGCCTATGGTTACGACGTTATAAATATGACAGAAACATGTATTTGTATTCCTTAAAGCCGTTGTTTGTTGCATGATTTATGAAATCATTATGTACACAGAGGATGGTAATGTCACTTATTTTGAGTGGTTTCTCAACTGATAACTTTATAATTCTTAGGAGATTATAATCTGACTTTTATATTATATTCAGGAATGCTTCCAGTTTATATTACCTGCCCTACCTCATGCTATCGACTTGTTGCGAGATGCAATTGTGAAAGTAAAAGAAGTTCATGATGAGCTGGAGGACCTTCCATCACCTCCACCACCATTGTCTCCTCCCCCTACCACCAGCCCACACAAACAGACAGAAGACAAAGGTGTTCAATGTGAAGATGAGGAGGAAGAGAAGAAAGACAGTGGAGTGGCTTCAACTGAAGAGAGTTCGTCCTCGCACATCACTGCAGCAGCCATAGCAGCAAAGGTAAGAAACTGCCCACTGAATAGGGATATTCATACATGTAGAATCAAACCTACCTATTTCATTGTTACCCATCAAATCATTTTTGCTTGTTTTTCTCCAGTTTCCTGTATTTTCCTGTCATAGTGCTGATAGTTGTGTTGTACATCAGAGCTTCCAACTTGTACACAGCCCCGCTCCTGTCATGGCTAAAGGTGGTAAACCTGTCCCTGGTCTCATTGGTCATCACTCTCATACTGCCATCAGTGCAGGAGAGCCGGTAAGAGACAGCAAAGAGGCATTAAAAGTAAACACCTGGCACTACATTGTGCTACTGTGAGGAAATGAACCACTTGCACTGATTTTATTGTTTCAATTAGATTTTAGCCATTTAGGTTATCCTTTTCAACACGTTCATCCTGTTAAATTGTCACCAAATTATGTACCTTCATAATTGTGATTGTTTTTTCATTGTTCTCATTGATTTCATGTGACTCATTCACTAATTTATTTTTCATTTTTCACTGAGCATTAGACGTAAAAATGTCCTTGTACATAAAAGGTGTACTTTTTTCACTGTTGGACTAAATGACTAAATGCCTTCCCTTTAGGACAGCCTGTGGGATTAAATATTGAGTGCTAGTAATGTTAAACTAGATTGAGATAGATAGTAGGAACATAGAAATAGCCTTATGAGGAAATCCAGTGACTACAAGCAACTTATAAGTGCTACAGTAGTTATTACAGACAGACACCATTAATATAAAGGTTGCTTGCAAAGCTGAGACACAATATTGAATTATAATAGTTATAAATGTATCTGGATACAAATTGAAAATGGTTGTAGAATTTTTAAAAAGTTTTGTTGATAGAAAAATTGCAGGATGCACAAAAGTTTCCCCTGTTTCAGTGTGTACTTTGCACAGTGGTTGCTGTAGATCTTGAGTTGCCTTTCATTTCATTTTCCTTTTAAAATTGCCTTTAGAGAATTTGGTTCATAGTTATGAAGGACATAAAAAATCAAACTGATTCTCAAAAACCTGTAGATTTTGTAGATGTGCTTCAAATTTGCTTTGAAAACTGCAATATTACTTCTGAAGACAGTAAACAAGGTGGCAGCACCCTCTTCAAAAATGGGCTCGCTTAATCAACTTAGCTTAAATAAATTTAAACAAAAAATGCTAAGAAAATCTGGAAGAGATCAGAGGATATTTTGTATCGCTGATTCTCGCTAGTGTTAAATCTAACCTACCTAGACCAACTGAAGTGAGCCCCACCAATCGCAGTTTTCTTTTAATATCTACATCATTACTGTCATAGACATTTGTAAATTTTTCAAACAAACTTCTAATGGATACCTAATTTTTTTAAAAATCCAGTTTGCACTGCATGTTTATTTTGCCTTTTTAATTTGTATGAAAAGTATTTAATCAGTGGATCCCAATTCAAAAATGGTGCACGCCACTCTACAAAACTATGACGTTTGGGAAACCATACTTTGCAGAAGTGATCGCTGCTGCCATATTAGTGCAAGTGATCAATTTCCAGAAGTATAATGATATAAATGAAATGTTTGGTACAATTTATCAAGTTTAATTAATACGTTTCATGATTGCTGTTATGTATGAAATGATTGAGCTTGTTGTTTGTTATATCACAATGTTGCAGCAATGGAAAAATAACATAGTTATTTAGTGAGACTAAGAAATAATCCAGTCTGTATGTAAAATAGTACTAGAATTTAGCAGAATGATGGTTATGCAAGTAGATGAGTTGTGGGATTGTAACATAAAGCATTGCTTAGAAATAAATGTATTTTAATGGCCTTTTAATGGCTTTTATTGCTTTCCTTCTTGTCAACTTGACAGTTTAAGAATTGGGCAACTCTCACTATGAGCTTAACAAAAAGTATTGTTTTAAAAATAGAAAATGATAAGTTACATTATTACAGTTATTACAATTTTAGTTTAAAATTTGCCACTTGTAGCTTTGTATATGAAAGTAAAATGAAGTACCATCCAATTTGAGATGCGTACTAAAAATAGGTGAAAGTCCACTTTCTATTTTCTAATGTACAAATATGAAGCTGAATTGAGCAATAAGTGAATGTTTGTTGTAATTTATTATCTTCAGCATTTGTTATACTTTCAGATCCCAGACTCGATCATTTCTCGTGGTGTTCAAGTGCTTCCACGAGACAATGCATCACTGAGCACAACTCCGTCTGAATCACCACGAGCTCAAGCTACATCACGTCTGTCCACAGCTTCCTGTCCCACGCCAAAAGTAAGTCATTCCAAGAGCACCCTAAGGGACCTTGCATTTAATTCTGTATTGGCGATTGATCATTTGTTCCTTAAACAAAACAATGGTTGAGGATTGCCTCGAAAGCAGGAATACAATGCTTTGTAACTAAATTGAAATGTAATAATAACACAAAATCCAATTTATCTGCATTCAGTACCCCCCTCAAGGGAACAAAAAATCATCTGTATTTGTTTTAATAAAGGGAAGTCACTCAGTACTTAAAAATGCTTATTTCTTTTATGATAAATGTTGTTTGAAGGTTTTCATGGTGAGAGTGGTAACATTGAGTACGGCGATTTTACGTTTTTTACACCCTGTGAATTTGCTCTGAGAAGAGCAGTTGTTTCCTTGAAAAAGGGGTTCTTAAAGGCTTCAATGTTTCAGGCAGCATAAGTCACGGGGAAGCTGTTCTGGTGGGCAGCAGTGACGATCTTTTTTTTTAACTGATGTAACATGCACTTAGCTGTATTTTTAATATTACACCATTTGATATCCAGTTGATGATAAAGTGCTGGTAAATCAATGCATCTGCATTCTACTAGAGCAGATTTTGAACTAATATATTGAGATTATACAGAGTTTATTCCCATCTAATTTCACAGATGCTGTGTGTACTGCTGTTTAAGCCAGTTTATCTTATAACTTGATAAAATTTTAGTATGCAAGGAAATAATTTACAAAAATAACTCTAAAACCTTAGATGCTAGAGCTGAAAAAAATTGACAAAAGTATGATGCAGAACCCCATGGAAGAATTAATAATGAGGAGATGTGAGAAATCTGTACCTTGCCAGAACAGTGCTGATGGGAAAATTAGCGTCAAGTGATTTGACCTGATGTAGCTCAACTCAGATCTTGAGGGCAGGGGAAATGCTGGGTTTGCCGATTGAACTCTGTTTTCACGTCCTGTTTTCTTGCTTTAGTTTAAAATCATATTCACTTCTTTAGTCAAGTATTCTGACCATCAAAGACCTATTCTAATGGCAGAGATATTCCATGTATTTCTACTCTTAATTTGGCTATCATGCTATTGTCGCAAAGGTCTTTTGCTCAATTATGCATTTAGGTGCTTTTGCTTTTGGACAATATATACAGATGTTGGAATCAAATTCATATTCAGAAAGAAAGTTGTGGCTTTATAATGCACAGCCCCCTGCTTTCTATTATGTGTTTCACTTTCGTGAGAGGAGGATATGTGGAAGAAAAAAATCTTTAAAATCGTCCAACAATAGTTTCTTCCCTTACACTGCTTTGAAAATGTTGGTTCTCAACTCACTATTTTGAATGTAGATGAGATAATCTTAATGGGTCACCTTTTGGATTACAAGTTTGTTTTCTAGTTGTTAAACCACTCTCACAAATGTGTCCTTTCTCCCCTTCCCCAAATTCTACCATTGTAGATCCATAATCAGATACTGATTAGCTGACGGAAGCTTGTATACCTTTGTGAACTTCTCCAAAATCTTCGCGGATCATCATAATTAGCTATCTTTGTTCTATTGTGTAAATGTGTGTCACTGGAAAAGGTTGAGAGGCCAGACTCCATGCCATTAACTGCCTTCCTTTTTAAAAAAAATTATGTTGATCATCTTAATTGCAATGTCCTGGTTGACTAAGAATGTCATTAGCAGTTGATTCAATTGGCTGGATTAGTGCCACCCAAATATCTAACTGCAAATTAAATCTGTTGACTGTATAGATTCAAATCTTGTGACAGAGTTATGCAGAGTGAGACTCACCGTTGGCTCATTGATTCATTTTCTAATTATTCACCCTGGGCAATAAAAATATCTCAATATTCTTTTAGTTTTACAGAATAACAATTTCATTGGTTTTATTTAAATGTTTTGAGTTTCAATTTGCAATGGTGTCAGTAATGAGCTCCCCTGTTCCCAAATTTTACTTGAAGCATCACCTGATTCAACAGCCTGGTTCATTGCTGTACTTTGTTTTTTTGTTTTGCACTTGTATTTTTAGTTACAGTGAAGAAGGATTAATTCAGGTAGCACATTTCTGCAGGCAGAATTCACTAACATTAATCTGAACTCACAGGAGCTCTCAGTAACATTTTATTAAATGTGCCACCCTTCATCTAGTTACAAATAGATGCTGCAGTGTGGCTGATCATGATGTGAACATGAAATGTGGTTCCTTGAACACTGTTCCAAGTGGAGTTTAAGCACTCATAGGTGAATCGATGTGGCAAAAGAGATTATGAAAATACTTTTTTTCCCAGATAGCTCTTAAATAAGAGACAATATTTGCTGATTGCTCTTATTCAAAAGTGTAGTAAATCCAGACCTAGATCATACTAGTAGATAGGTCACTCTTAATTATGGTTACCATTTCAATAAATTCCCATCATTGCGCAAATGTTCCAGCCATGTTTTGAAAATACAAAAGACTGCATCAGGATGTGGATTGTATATTGGATTTTATTGTAACTCTTGTTCACAAAAAATGACATTGTTGCCTCTCGTAGGTAATGTTGCTGGTATGAAACCTTAATGATGTAAAGCTGCCAGTATAAAGCCTTCCACGCAGGTCAGGAAGAACCGAATAAAATATTGAAGCAGCTTGCAACTGGCTTTGCCAATGCCTCAAGCTTATGCTGTTCCTTTTTTGCATCATGATCTCTTTACTTGCACAGAGTCCGATCTAATGAGATAGGCTGTCCTTGTGTGAGTGAAGCATAAACTGGAGCAAATAAAAACAAGGAATGCAGGAACTGCTCAGGAGGTCTGGCAGCATCTGTAGAGAGAGAAATAGAGTTAATGTTTCAGGTCGATGACCCTTCATCGGAATTGCCAGTTCTGACAAAGGGTCATTGTTGTATGATTGTCTTTTGCTAGTGTTGTCCCTTGAAGATCTTAGTATGCTAATGTTAGAGTTCCAACTGCTCAAACAAAGAATGCAGTTATTCTTCACAGACCAAATAATTGTAGAACCAGAAAGAAAGGCTGTAAAAATACTAATAGCAACTTGAAATGAGGGATTACACAGAATCAACACCTTTGGACTATCTGACGAGGACAAGAAGGATCCCGCAAAGATACAGAAAGTGCTAGAAGTCAGCTCCGATTACGAGTGAATTTTAGAATTCATCGCTTGGAATTGATCTCCTACAGGCAACAGCCACAGGAATCAATAGACCAGTTCATCAGTAGATGCCGTAGTAAGGGCAACGAATGCGACTTCTCAGAACCTGAGCTGTCGGACCGAATAATGGAGCTAGTGTTTGCATCAACACCCATCGAAGCGTTTCAGAAAGACCTCTTGGGGAAAAAGAAAGGTCACAGCATTGATGCACTGCTGAAAGATAGCAGGAAATATGAAACCATTGTGGCTGGACAACAGTACCTGCAAGCACTAGATGTAGTTAACAACATGGGTAAAATAACCAGGCCGAAAAGAGCAAGCAGGCTGTGTGGTAAGAGTGGTTTGTCCCACTCACTGCGAAGTTGTCCTGCATTCCAAGACCTGTGCAAGGTGTGTGGTGCTAAAGGACACTGTGCAAGAGAGCTGGCTCCCAAGAAGCAGCTAGAGGCCACAGCAGGATACAGACAAACAGAAGACAGGTGTAGCAATAGGGGCAACAGAAGCAAGGAGAGAGCCAGAGACCTGCGTAAACGCAAGCCGATGCACCAGGTCCACAGCGAAACAGACCTGAGACAAGACTTAATGAGAATTCATTCTCAGCCAGAATACGAACAGGTGTTCCACATCATGAACCTAACACACCACATTGATGCAGTAGAACAACTGGAAGCTTTTGCCACTATTAATATCACGTGCCTAAAGAAAGCTGGCAAACATACACTCAGGATCAGGATTGGCACCAACACTAGTGCAAATATCCTACCAGTCCGTATCCTCAAAGATATGTACCGGAATTGTTGGAAATAAATGATACAACTGACATCTGCCAAGTTATCTGCATTGGTACACTAGCAATGCAATGCAGCTATGGCAAGTCGGCATGGAAACCACAAGCATTCTACCTTGTAGACACGAGTAGACCAGCAGTGGAAGGGCTACTAGCAGGTAAGGACCTCAACATCGTGACCATCCATGAGGTCACCAAGGTACCCATTACAGCAGAAGAGACCAAGGGTACCCGCATTGAGTCAGTCCACGATGTACAGCAAATGTACCCGGTCTGGTTCAATGCCATAGAAAAAAAAAGAGATTTCAAAGGTGATGCCATAATGCATCTCAGAGAGGATGCAATTCCGTCAATCGACCCACCTACCCCCCCCCCCCCAGAAAGTGCAGCGTGTACATATAAGAAAAGCTTAAGCACAAGTTAGATGATATGGAACGCAACGGCATCATCCATCATGTGCATCATCATCGCAGCTCAATCACATGCGTACCAAAGAAGGATGGAGCAATCAGGGTGTGTGTAGATCCGAGGTGTCTAAACTGTTCCCTAAAGAGATGCCCCCACAAAATTCTGGCATTAGAAGAATTCAATCCCAAGTTCACAGGAGCCAAATTCTTCTCCAAGTTGGATGCTAAACATGGATATTGATCAGTACACCTAGCTAAGGAATTTCAAGAAGTCACCACATTCAGGACACCATTTGGAAGATACTGCTTCCAGAGACTACCCTTCGGCTTGTCTGTCAGTCAAGATCTGTTTCAGCATCATATGGACAGAATTATAGAAAATTTGCCTGGCTGCATATGCATTGCCAATGACCATGCTGTAATGGGCAAAACCAAAGAAGAACATAATTGAAATTTCCATTCATTGATGGCAGTAGCTCATTGCAAAGGGCTCATTTTAGCAGCTAGAAATGCCAGGTGAATGTGAGTCAGATCAGTTTCTTTGGATCCATCTATTCAGGTCGCAGAATCCGTCCTGATCCTGGCAAAGACGAAGTTGTAAGGCATATGCCTACCCCACAAGACCAGGAAGACCTCCAGAGGTGTCTTGAATTTTTCAACTTTTTGGCACCATACATTCCAAATTTTTCTGACAGAACATCATCACTGAGAGAGCTCCTAAAGAAAGACGTACCATTTGTATGGCAGGAGGGTCATCAGCATACGTTTTTGACTCTCAAACAAGCATTGTCAACAGAAAGCCGTACCCTGTAGTCCTACAATCCAAGGAAGAAGGCAATCCTGGAAGTTGACACCTCACAGGAAGGGCTAGGAGCGTGGATCCTACAGGACGGCAGACCAATTGCATTCGGGTCCAAATGTTTATCCTCAGCACAGTCCAATTACTCAAACATAGAGCGTGAAACACTTGCTCTGGTGTTTCTGATCACAAGGTTCCACACCTACCTGTTTAACAAGCAGTTCACGGTGGAAACTGACCACAAACCACTGGAGATGATCTGGCGCAAACCATTGACAAGCTCACCACCTCGACTACAGTGACTTTTAGTGAAAGTACAGGGATACGACTTCGACATCTGCTACATACTGGGTACTAAAATGGTCACCTCAGTTACGCTGAGCAGATTGCCAGTTTTCTTGATCACTGGGCCTGTTTCTGGCGAAGGTGGGATCTGTATAAGATGGACGGGTTGCACCTAAACCGGAACGGGACCAGCATCCTTGCTGGGAGATTTGCTAGTGCTGTTGCGGAGGGTTTAAACTAAGTTGGCAGGGGGATGGGATACCGAGTGGAAGCACAGTAGGGGATGATGTACAATCAAATATAAATTAGAAGCGAAGTCAGTCTGGAGGGCAGAGTAAATGTAGACCTGTTAAGGCTCAAGCAAATAATGCAAGGCTGGATTGTATCTATTTTAATGCAAAGAGTCTTACTAGTAAGTCAGATGAATTGAGGGTGTTGATGAACACATGGGAATATGATATTATTGCGATCACTGAGACATGGTTGAGGGAAGGGCAGGACTGACAGCTTAATATCCCAGGGTGTAGAATCTTCAGATGTGATAGGGGAGGGGGTAAAAGAGGAGGTGGCATTGCACAATTCATTAAAGAGACAATTACTGCAGTCAGGAGGGATGATATCTTCGAAGGGTCCTCTAATGAGGCCATATGGGTAGAACTTAAAAACAAAAAGGGGGCTATCACTTGGTTGGGAGTGTACGGCAGGCCTCCAAACAGTCAGGGAGTGATAAAGGAGCAGATATGTAGGCAAATCTCAGAGAGGTGCAAAAATAATAGGGTAATAATAGTAAGGGATTTCAAAAGGAGGAAGTATTAGCTGTATTAGCGGGCTTAAAGGTGGATAAATCCCCAGGCCCAGATGAGATGTATCCCAGGCTGTTATGTGAGGCAACAGAGGAGATAGCGGGGGCTCTGACACAAATTTTCAAATCCTCTCTGGCCACAGGAGAGGTGCCAGAGGACTGGAGGACAGCGAATATGGTACCATTATTCAAGAAGGGTGGCAGGGATTATCCATGTAATTATAGGCCTGAGAGTCTAATGTCAGTGGTAAGGAAATTATTGGAAAAGATTCTGAGGGACAGGATTAATCTCCACTTGGAGAGGCAGGGATTAATCAGCGATAGTCAGCATGGCTTTGTCAGGGGAAGAACATGTCTAACAAATTTGATTGAATTTTTCGAGGAGGTGACTAGATGTGTAGATGAGGGTAAAGCAGTTGATGTAGTCTACATGGACTTCAGTAAGGCTTTTGATAAGGTCCCACATGGGATATTGGTTAAGAAAGTAAGAGCCCATGGGATCCAGGGTAATTTGGCAAATTGGATTCAAAATTGGCTTAGTGGCAAGAGGCAGTGGGTGATGGTCGAGGGTTGTTTTCGCGAATGGAGGCCTGTAACCAGTGGGGTACCGCAGGGATCGGTGTGGGACCCTTACTGTTTGTAGTGTACATTAATGATTTAGATGTGAATTCAGGAGGTATGATCAATAAGTTCGCAGAACACATGAAAATTGGTGGTGTCATAAATAGTGAGGAGGAAAGCCTTAGATTACAGGTCGATATGGATGGGCTGGTAAGATGGGCAGTGCTGTGGCAGATGGAGTTTAATCCTGAGAAGTGTGAGGTGATGCACTTTGGGAGGACTAACAAGGCAATGGAATATACAATGGATGGTAGGACCCTAGGAAGTACAGAGGGTCAGAGGGACCTGGGGTGCTTGCGCATAAATCACTGAAGGCAGCAGCACAGGTAGATAAGGTGGCTAGGAAGGCATATGGGATACTTGCCTTTATTAGCCGAGGCATAGAATATAAGAGCAGTGAGGTTATGATGGAGATGTATAAAACACTAGTTAGGCCACAGCTGGATTACTGTGTACAGTTCTGGTCATCACACTATAGGAAGGATGTGATTGTACTGGAGAGGGTGCAGAGGAGATTCACCAGGCTGTTTCCTGGGCTGGAGCATTTCAGCTATGAAGAGAGACTAGATAGGCTGGGGTTGTTTTCCTTGGAGCGGAGAAGGCTGAGGAGGGACCTGATTGAGGTACACAAAATTATGAGGGGCATTGATAGGATAGATAGGAAGAAACCTTTTCCCTTAGCAGTGGGGTCAATAACTAGGGGGCATAGATTTAAGGTAAGGGGCAGGAAGTTTAGAGGGGAGTTGAGGAAAAATCTTTTCACCCAGAGAGTGGTTAGAATCTGGCACACACTGTCTGAAGGGGTGGTTGAGGCAGGAACCCTCACAACATTTAAGAAATATCGAAATGAGCATTTGAAACATCATAGCATACAAGGCTATGGGCCAAGTGTGGGAAAATGGGATTAGTTTGGATGGGTGCTTGAAGGTCGGCGCAGGCGCGTTGGGCCGAAGGGCCTGTTTCTGTGCTGTAAAACTCTATGACTGAGCAAGGATGAAGAAATTCCACTGGATCTACAAGTAGACAGCATGGACATCGAGGTGGAAGGTGTGCTGAAAATCAATTTGTTGCATTTTAGTCAGCACAGATGTGACCAACTACAATCAGAAACAGCCAATGGCCCACAACTGAATGCACTGTGAAGAATCATCATAGAAGGTTGGCCTGACACAGTAAAAGAGGTGCCAGAAACCCTCAGATGCTTCTGGCCTTACAGAGATGAACTCAGTATCTCGAGAGACATCACCTTCAAGGGAAAAGAAGTGATTATGCCCAAAAGCTCTCCGAGAGGACATCCTCTCAGAACTTCACCAAGGCCACATGGGCATAGAGCGAACAAGACGACTGGCACGAGACACTGTTTATTGGCCAGGAATAAACACTGACATTGAAAGGGTACTGAGGATGTGCGAGGCATGCCAGAGCCAACAGCCACAACAACGCAAAGAATACACCCTCACGAGATTCCATCAATCCCTTGGTCCAAAATCGCCACTGACTTGATTTCCGTTAATGGAGATGACTTTATCTTAGTCACTGATTATTTCTCCAAATTTCCAATTATCAGACGGGTAAAAGACACTTCAAGTGTGGTCATCGCAGACACATTGAGTGCCATATTCAGTCCATTCAGTACACCTGAAGAAATCATTTCTGACAATGGGCCACGGTACACAGGAAGGCCTTTCAGGGATATGTGCGCCAAATGGGGCTTAAACCATGTGACATCCTCACCACATTACCCTGGAGCTAATGATCTTGCCGAGCGAATGGTTCGCACAGTCGTCAATTATCCTGAAGTGCAGGACAGCGAAACATGATTTTCATGTTGCCGTGTTCCACCTCAGAGCTACAACTATGGATTTGGGTTTACCGTCACCAGCAGAGATCATGTTTGGCAGACAAATGCGAACAACTCTGCCAAGCCACCATCTGTCCAAATTCTCCAAGATGCAGGAGACGCTGCTCGACAAACAGGGGAGAATGAAGATGGTGCATGACTGGCACGCAGGATGGAACTACCTCAGCTACAGGTAGGGCAAAAGGTCAGGGACATACACCCCACAATGAGAACATGACTATCCGCAGAGATATCCAAAATTTGCAGTGAGCGTAGGACCTACAGGATTACAACACCTAGCAATGCGGTGTTGAGAAGGAACCGTAGCCAACTAAAAGTGTGCAATACCCCAGTTGTGCACAGCAGACTCGAAAGAACACACTCTGACAATGAGGGTGTGACAGAACAACAGGACAACAACCTACACAGTGACAACATGCCGGCACATCCAAAACAGCCAAGGATGATATCCCCAGAAGATTATACCATAACCAGATCTGGAAGAGTTGTCAAACTACTGAAATGATCTATGAACTCTTAAGCTTTTGCAGGTGTAAAGTTCATAATCTCTATACCTGTGTAAATAATTTTGATATCTAATTTTATGTATTTTTACTTTTAGCATACGAGACTTATTTTTGGAAAGAAGCGGAATGCTGTATGATTGCCTTTAAGAGTGGTGTCCCTTTAAGATATTAGTATGCTAATGAGCTAAGTACCAGGATGCAGTCATGTGACTCAAAGCCAGAGTCAATCTACAACTGTAACACCCAGAGTAAGGTTCTGTAAATAATTAGCTCTGTACTGTATATAATAGTCTAGTTGTAAATAAACCTGTTTGTGATCTTCAACCAACTGAAGTCCACGCATCTCATTTATGTTGCATCAGACAACATAAGAGAACTCATTATAATCATTGCTTGAAGTGTTCACTCTTTTTCTGTCTCCACAGATGCTGCCAGACCTGCTGAGTAGTTCCAGCATTTTGTTTTTATTTCAGATCCCCAGCATCCACAGTACTTAGCTGTCATAAACTGGAGAAGATGATAATTGCAAATCCCAAAGAGGGCAGCATCACTTATCACCCATGTTAACAGGGCACGAATTTGGTTGTTTTCAAGAGTTTTTCAAAGACAAATACATGTATTACAGCAGGTTATTCCAGTATGTCAGCAACATTTTACTGGGAAGGCAACAGTTAGTTATTGATTGGTTATATTACTGTGATCGCTTTTTCTTTTGACTGTAATGGAAATCAAAAAGCAGCTGAATGAAAGATATAAAGCAGAGGTTCAATGTAACCTGTATATCCGACATGCTAATTATTGTAAATTTTATTGAAAAGTTTTATCTCAAAGTCAATTTTAAGTCTAGGAAGTCACAGTATTATTTTAATACTGTGACTTGCAGGGGCCTCAAACTCTCTGCCATAATTTTGTCTCTAAATTGGCCAAAACGCACATGTTTTACAGTGCAGAACAAATTTCACATTCTATACAAGGGAGCTGATTGGTTCAGAGCACTGATGTCTAAGACGTAATCTGTTAGCCAAATACGACTTATGACCATCTTCAATCCAGCTCCTAAGCTTCTGTCAGTTCCCTTCTTTGTGATTGTATACAAAGTCAATTTCAACACCTTCAAGCTGTTTGAAATTTTAGACCTGAGATACTGGAAAAGGCTATTCTCTGATTGGTGGATTTTGAAAAGTTAGGAAACCGCCTTTATCAGTTGTCCAGACCTGGCCGTTTTAAAGCTTTTTCTACCCCTATCTACATTGCAGCCAGATGCTCTCTCTGGCCTTGTCTTCAGTCATGTGGATTATGTTGATGAAGATAATGGAATCTTTCTAAAGCTGTACTTTGTCCAAAAAGTGGGGGTGGTTTGGTGGGAGGATGCAAGTGAAACAGGAGAGGAAGAGAGAGCAAGAAAGGGAAATAGAGGAGACAACAGAAGGTAGAAGACGAGGACAGAGGGAGAGAGAGAGCAGAGGGAAGAGTGGACCAGTGCAGAGAGGGACAGAACAAAGCGAGCGGATATTCTAACTCCTGCGTACATATTTTAACAGAACTTTCAGCTGTGTTGGCATTGTGTACCACAGAATTGAAGTATACAAGTCCACATATCTAGAATTGCGCCTTCAGTTTTATGTAATGTGAATCATGTGATTTGTAGAGGTGCCAAGAGGATGTTAGGCACTTCTGCACAGTGCAGGAGAGAAATATTTCTTCTACAATGACATGCAGTTGGTGGTAGGTTGTCAAACCCCCAGGATTGACCTGGAGTTTCCAGGTTTTGAGGATTAATCTCTAGGAGAAAGTCAATGGAGCTTAAAAAATGGTTTTCATTTTCTTTTTATTAAAATAAATTGGAGATTGGAAAATATTCTGTTTGATTAACAGTCAAGCATCAGCCAATTGGGCAATGAAGAATCATTTTGCTTTCTAATTGGCAGTACACTATGCAGTTGGATGTGTTGACGACCAATCATGGTTCATAATGGTGGGTCATGTGATGAAACCTCCAGGAATACATTCAACCTGAGTTGGCAACCCTAAGTGAGTGGCCTTGGCAAAGACACAGAAGGCCCAACCATCTTTTCAGTCCGGGAATGTGCATGCCACTGAGAGAGAAAAATAACTTTTAATTTTTTTTTTAGGTCCAAATAAAATGTTCTTTTCTCTGAGTGTAGTTTTCCAACATATAAATGAGGTTTAAATCATGCCAAGTAGTTAGTCGTTTTGCTTTCATTTGAAGTGAATTGTAGATTTTTTTTATTCCATTGATCCGAATAAAAAAGTCTTGTAATTGTGAGTGAAATTGTTATGCTATTTCTGACAAGTTGTAATGAATCATGAAGTATTCTGGAAATTACTGACAAAGTGAAAAAAACCCTAAAAGAATTACTATGTTTTGACACCATTGCCAGGGTTTTTGACTCTGATATGAAAATTGAACATCGAGCCAGTATTGACAGGTGAGTGCTGTGTGGATAACTGGCAACCTAAAAGCAAGCAGTAACAACGTACCAACTCAGAGAAATGTGCAATTGAATAGTTATCCAAGTTTACAGCGATGATCACCTTATCATAGAAAGGATATCATCGCCTTTAAGATGGTACAAACCAAAACAATTCCAGATATCAGGAATCAGGAATTAAAGTTATGAGGGAAGGTTAAGGAATTTGTGCTTGCTTTCTTTAGAAGAGACTTTGATGTATCGTTCATGAAGTTTCTAATGTTATGAAAGATGTTGAAAAATTTGATTCAGGCAAATTGTTTGTTATTGCCAAGGGTTCAAATTTGTTTTTTTTTAATTCATTCATGGGATGTGGGCATCGTTGGCTCGGCCAGTATTTATTGCCCATCCCAGGGAACAGAAGTTAAAAAGATTAAGGAGTGAAGTTGGACATCATTTTATCCCTGATATCTTGGGAGGATCATTGAAATTATGAAT
Source organism: Heterodontus francisci (assembly GCF_036365525.1). Taxonomy (NCBI): domain Eukaryota; kingdom Metazoa; phylum Chordata; class Chondrichthyes; order Heterodontiformes; family Heterodontidae; genus Heterodontus; species Heterodontus francisci. The sequence continues at coordinate 88,455,896 of NC_090379.1, read as the reverse complement.
GGATTCAAGAGAGAGTTGAGCTTCTAGAGAAAGAAAGACTGCGAGTTTTGAGAAGGTAGGTTTGGGTGAGGCTGATCCATCAGAAAGAAACAGACTTGTTGGACCTGAATGCCTTTTCTTGTAATTAAAGTTATAAATATGTTCTTATCGTGGGAAGAATTATTCTATCTTTATATCAAATTATCAAAGATAACCAATCAATTCCCAGTTCATTTTGTATGTAGACAAAGAACAGCACTTGGACCATTTTCCTCAGCTTAAAATGTAAACAGGTAAAACATGTTCAGTATATATTCTTAGTATTTGTTCAGTTATCACAGTGACTTCATTAGAACAGGATAACATTTATATTCTAGATAAACAGTTCGATAATGGCTTTATACTAAAGCTCCATTTCCATTTTTTAAAGCATTATCAACTTCCAAGGGAAACTGGATCAGAATATAGGGCGGCACCGTGGCGCAGCGGTTAGCACCGCAGTCTCACAGCTCTAGTGACCCGGGTTCGGTTCTGGGCACTGCCTGTGTGGAGTTTGCAAGTTCTCCCTGTGACCGCGTGGGTTTCCTTCGGGTGCTCCGGTTTCCTCCCACATGCCAAAGATTTGCGGGTTGATAGGTAAATTGGCCATTGTAAATTGCCCCGAGTGTAGGTAGGTGGTATGATAATTGAGGGAAGGTGGGGATGTGAGAGGGAAATGGGATTAATGGAAGATTAGTATAAATGGGTGGTTGATGGTCAGCATGAACTTGTTGGGCCCAAGGGCCTGTTTCGGTGCTGTATCGCTCTATGACTCTCTAGGAGAGTAAAAAAATTGAAGTTTTCCAGTTCATAAAACTCACCCCATGATTACATTTGTACCACTGAATTCCCAGATTTTTAATGATGTTGATTGCGGGATAAATGTTGGCCAGGGCACTGGGGATAACTCCCTGCTGTTCTTCAAAATAGTACCATGGGATCTTTTACATCCACCTGAGAAAGCAGATATGGGGCCTTGGTTTAACATCTCATCTGAAAGACAGCACCTCCTACAGTGCATCACTTCCTCAGTCCTGCTCTGGAATGTCCACCTTGATTTTTGTGCTCAAGTCCTGAATTGGGACTTGAATGCACAACCATTGGCTCAGAGGTGTTACCAACTGAGCCATGGTATGCAGCACTCCCTCAGTGTTGCACTGGAGTGTCAATCTAGGTTTTGCCTTCAAGTCTTTGAAGCGGGAGTTGAAACCACAACCTTTTGATTCAGAGTTGTGAGTGCAACCATTCAAGCCAAAACTGACACCATATGTAGCTACCAGCTGGTCATTTTCTGATCCAAAGGTATAAGGAGAAGTTGTAACCTGGAGGAGCATGTGAGTTTGAGTACAAGTTGGGGTTAAAATTGGCAAAAATCTGAACCCATAAGGAAGCCATTTCCAACCCATTGACTTCTGGGTTTTATTTGAGTACATTAGGCTGGTGCACACAACCACCTTGGGAGAGGCAGGTTGCTCGGTTAGAGTGATACTTCAACATAGCTTTAAATGTGATGTCACATCCAAGGGATTTCCAGCTTCCTGAAACTCACCATCGAAAGCAGGATAAGAACACAATGGCAATTGAGAGGGCTCACGAAAACTCATGGAACTACCGCAATAAATACTCAGTACTCACAGCTGCTTTCTTGCTTGCAAGTGGGAAAGAGTACATTTGCTGAGAAATTACTTTGTACATTTCGGAGGTTTTTTGAATCAGATCCGAATGTATGGTGCCTTGGCTGCCTTAGATTGAGCAAGGAGCAATATGACGAGTAGCAGCAGCCTGCTGTTCAGAAACATGCAGCTGGATATCAGAAGGGAGAGCAGCAGAGAGATGCACCTTGCAGGAGGCACTACCCGCAACACAAGGTGTACAGGCAGAGGCTGGGTTTCCTTCATACGTCGGAACAGTACTACATCATGAAGCTCAGATGGTCATGCTAAATAGTGGCAGACATCTGCAGCCCCCTGGAAGAAGACCTGGTGATCACGTGTTACCATTGGCTGTCAAAGGGACTACCGCCCTCAACTTTTTTGTCACTGGATTCTTCCAGGCCTTTTATGGAGAGATATCCAGGATCTCATAGGCCACAAATGCATAAGACAGATGACTGATGGAGATATTTGCCAGCAATTATGTAAAGCGGATCCTCGGTGAAATCAGACAGATTGAGCAGGAGCTTGAGTTTGCATCTCTGGCTGGCTTCCCATGGACGCAGGGTGCTATTGATTACACACGCATGGTAATCTGGGCATCCCCAGATCACACTTAAGGGATGGCAGCTAGGAGATAACGGATACCCACTACAATCTTGATTGATGGTATCGGGGTGAAGCACAACCAATGAAGCCCAGCAGCGCTACAGTGAATGCCATAGGACCAGCAGATATGTGCTCAAACAAGCTATCAGTAGATGTGTTTCAGGCACCAAGACAGATCAGGAGCTAAACTCACCAGAATGGTCATGGAGTGCTATGCACTCCACAGCATTGTGCAGCAGCGAGGTTTGGACCTGAGGGGGAACAAGGCACATCATCTGCGGACAATTCTGAGGAGGAAGAAGACTAAGAGAGGAGGCAGGTGATGAAGGCAATGCAGCAGCAATTACTGAAATTGCTGCCTGGGATGCCAGGGATGCATTATTGATGCAAGGTTCACTTGGGTTGGTTGCACTGGTGAACCAATATCAGAAGCGCATGCAATGGTCACTCTTCCCGTATCTGCCCCCCACTCCCTCCCACGCCAGTGCCATTGTCACAAAGCAGTCCTGCAAACAACCAATTGCCCCTTTCACACGCCCACATTGGCCCCATCAATTCATGTCTTCACATTCATCATCAAATAGTTAAAAGACTACTTGCCACCCAGCAACCAAGAATGGACAAGATGGAAAAATGGTGCAAAATAATAACATTTATATAGTTCCATAAAGAACAAGAACTTCACAGCATAAGATTTTCTCAGACACCCATGTGCAAGGCCTTGTATAACTACAAAGCTTTACTCTTTTCCTAATGCTTCTATATGGTGCAACTCTTGTGGCTTCAGCTGAGGTAGAGACAGACTGCTCACATCCCTGCTCTGATTGCTGACATCCCTGCTCTGACTGCTGACATCCCTGCTCTGACTGCTGAGATTCTCTTGGCTGATGACCTCTGGGTTTTGGAGCCCATGAGGGCCCCACCAAAGTCTGCTCCCGGGGCGCACACAGCCATCAGGTCACGAGGTAGCATGTCGGGTACTGACTAGGGTAGGGGGGGAAGGGGAAGCATTTTGAGTGCAGTTCTCATTTCAATGTCCCCCTTTCACCACAAGGTCCTTGAACTTGCTACATGCTTGAAGGCCATGAAGTGGGAAAAAGATATGAAATAGTACTGGCAAGTTAATAATGTTACACTTATAATTGTGAGGATGATCATATTTCTCTTGCTACTGAAATCAATTTCACAATGATAGTGTTGTATGACGTGGATCACTGTTAATTAATTGTACCACCAAACAGCTGGGAGGTTCCCATGTTCAACAGCCAAAATGTTGAAACAGCATTGACCTCCTTTGCTTCGTCCTCTGCAGTTATTAGCTGGGAAATCTGTGGGGACCACCTCCAGTACTCTCCCTCTCCCTTTCCCTAGTGTTCTGCACTCTCTTCTGCAAGGGAGGAAAAAATAGATCTATTCGTGACTGTAATGGCAGGTGTTCACCCGATGCATGGAATGCATTTGATAAAGGTAACTATCAGGGAGAGGCATGAAATTCCTTAAGGATGAGGGTGAGTGACAGTGGATAGATGGGGATGTGAGGAAGTACAGAGAAAGAGAAGGATGGGGTGCTTGCAAGGTAAGTGGGTGTGAGGAGTGATGTGATGGAATAGGCTTGACAAGGCAGATTGAAGGGAGGATGATGCGGACAGCAAGATATAGGTGAATGTGCAATGATACTCACATTTTCTGACCTGGTTAGGTTAATAAAGTGCTTCCTGGACTGAATCCCAGAGAGTGACGCTACACTCCTGCTGCTGAACTGGACCACTTCCAGTCCTGCCTTCTTTGTGGCAGCAGCAGGTTTTTTTCCTTCCATTGCTGGGAAAGAATATCTTTTTCTGAGTAATATTCAGCAATACGTCAAGGGAGATGTCAGTGAAACGGGATGCATCCAATGTCCTGAATCCATTGTTAAAATTCTTCTCTTGCTTCCAACTCCAAACTCCTCCAAGTTTCATCTTTGGCTTGGTCCTTTCAAAACTGGAGTTAAGATTATATCATGTGGGTCATCATCATGCCCATTACCACATAATCAACACCAGACCTGTAAGTAAAATGATAATGAGGTGGCTGTGTTAAAATGGCACAGACAGACACACTGAAATTCCTTCTGGCTCTCCCACGCATTGTACGGGGCCCCCCCCCCCCCTCCCCCCAACTTGCAACTCACATCTGAATTAATATTAGTCTCCACTTTTAGGACTGAAATAGAATGGCAGGAAGGGTTCACAAAAAACTTACAAGGGTCAGATTGGAAAGAGATCAGAGGAAGTTCCTTCTGGAGGGGCTGGAGGGTAGCGGTTGACATTTCTTTTCAATGAGTTTCTGTTTGGTGGCTGCGATTGTGAATTTACATCAGTTGTAAGTAAGTAAAGTTGACTGAAGGTGCTTCAGATACCAGGTGTAATGAGTAGAATGTTTTACGCAAGTTTGCAGAATAGCAGCTGTGATTGAACAAAGCAATAATCGATCTGACAGATGGGGATGAATGAGGTATGAAACATTTCCATGCCAGCAAGAATAACCTCACATATTTCAGTTGCACAGGTGGAAAGGTCAGAAAAGTAAAATCAACATTTGGATGGAGTAAAAGCTGAAAGTATGTTGGCTGACCTATAAGACCACAAGACACACTGCTTTACAGAGTCCATTTTGTTGCTGCATTCTCTGCACAAAACAGATATGAGACAATGGTCAGAGATGATGATGATTCCCATTCAGTCATGAATGAACAATGCAAATAACTTGGGCGTTTGACCTCATGAGACAACTTTACAAACAGCAACTAATGGATTCCAGAGCCCCGAAAAAATCGAGTGACTGCACTGCAAAGTGGTATTTAAAACAGGCAGGTTTTATGGAGTGTCTTAAAGGAGGAAAGCAGGGTAGACAGGCGGAGAGATGTAGGAGGGTTTCCAGAGGTTAGGATCTAGGCAACTGAAGGCAAGGCCACCAAGGATGGAGCGATTAAAATTGGGGATGCACAATAGGCCAGAATTAGAAGAGCACAGATGTCTCAGAGGGTTGTGGGGCTGTAGGAGATTACAGAGATGGGGAGAGGCAAGACCATGGAGGGATTTGGAAACAAGGGTAAGAATTTTAAAATAAAGACGTTGCTTGACTGGGAGCCACTGTAGTTCAGCCAGCACAGGAATGATGGGTGAACAGGACTTGGTGCGAGTTCGGACATGGGGAAGCAGAGGTTTGGATGACCTCAAGTTTACAGAGAGTGGAATGTGGGAGACTAGCCAGGACTGCATTGGAATAGTCAAGTCTAGAGGTCACAAAGGCATGAATGAGGGTTTCAGCAGCAGATGAGCTGAGGCAGGGCAAAGCCGGGTGATGTTACCGAGGTGAAATAGGCAATCTAGTTTCTGTGTTGGCAGAGTGCAAGGGTTTTTTGCCATTTCAAGGTATTTTCACTTTTTAAAAAAATCTTACACACAAATACTAATTTCTTGACTGAAAATGAAACATCAAGCTTCAGGCAGTGTTGCTGCAAGACCAGTTCTAAGATTTGTACAGAAGCAACCCTCCCTGCAGTGATTTTTTTCCTTCCTTCCTGAAAAGAAACAGTGTGGATCACTTTGGAAAATTGGCTCACAATTATATGTATCTATCATGTCCATCTGGGGTACATCTATGTTGTCAGAAAGCAGCAAGCCTTCCAGAGAATGAGGGAGTGTGAAACGTTGTATGAATATGTTGCTGCCGTGTAAAGTTTTAACAATTTCAGTATCAAATTGGTTTAAACAATCTTGCCAAATTCTGCCATTGTGAGCCACTTGGTCTAATCCACTGTTCAAGAAATTTTCATCTAATTTGTATTCGAACCTTGAGCATTATGTGAACCTCCCAATGCAACAGAAGTAACACTTAGTAGTGTGCACAGCACATAACATTTAACAAAGCTCTAACACCCTCAACTATTAAAAATTAAATTGTTTAATCATGCTGTGCTAATAATTAAATGTGTTTACATAATTTCCGAGTCTTACAATGATTTTCTAAACAACTAGTTCATTGATGTTTTGATTATGCTGCAGGTTAAAGTGGATTGTTATTGCAGTCAGTGGTATTGTTGAAAGTTTTTCCCACTCCTCAAACGTGTACAATTCTCATTTATAGAATGATTGCAGCCCCCTGTTTGGTCATATTCTTATGATGGCTTTTGATTATTAGACGTTTCAGGCTGCTATACTCATCCTTTGGAGGATTTCAACTTTTATAGCAGGAAACAAAGGAAGGAAAAAATTTCACAACAAAATACAACCGGCACAAAGCAAATGGACTTGGTTAAAAACTTGGAAGCGTACACCAAAAATACACAACTATATATAACAATATATTCAACAACTTTGTTGCTCACTTGTTGTATAACACCAGGAACTGTGTAGTATCCTCTGATTTCATTAGTACTTTGAGCCTGGGAAAAATGTAGTTGTTTGGTTTTGTGTACAATTCTTTACTTAAGGTGAATTGTACAGGAGCAGGCATTTTAACTATTTTCCTACTCCACTTAGTTAGTGCTCTTAAAGCAATATCTGTGGTGCAAATATAGATCTCTGTATCTGCTTTTATTGGCACAGCAGATATATAAAATTATTTTTGAAAAATAGAACTGAAATAGTTGGGAAAACTGAAGCAGCAATCATCTTTTACTGATCAGCATTGCTACTGACGTTGGTAACATTTTATAACATTTAGAGTGTCTCAAACTCCTGAGCTAGAAATGAATCTGCTTCTATTAAAATAAATTGAAAATATATAATTGCTGGGGCAGTCTCTGCCAATAAATTTTTTATTTGATTTTTGCCATAGAATTTGCGAGCTTGAAAAGCGAAGTGCTGTGGGAAGGGGGTTTAGCCAGTTGCCTAAATGATCACTATAATCAACTGGTCATTACAGGCAATCCCCAATGTGAGCAGCACCTCAGTCACCAGCTCTTCAAAACAAATCATTAAGTAGCTTCTCCTCTCAGCCTTTGCTCTTAATGTCTGCATTTTTAGTGTTTTTTTTTAATATTGCATTCATTCACCCCTAACTTGACATTTAAAATGTTGCTCAGTGCTTACAGTACTTCAAACAGCTGGGAAGTGAATGAATCAAAAATATCATCCTCAAGAGTGGCTGATATTAAGAGGAGAACCTGAGCAGCTGATGAATTATTGGTGAATTTTGTGCAGCATTGCTCTGCTGTTTCAACGCTGCTCACTATCAGAACTTCACAAAACATCAGACGGCAGCAGTGGAGATTCCAGCTCAAACTGACCAATGCAATGTGTGGAAAATTCATAAGACTAATTACAGTTGAGTTTAGGAAATTATAATTTGCACACCATGCCTGCATGATGGTGGCAAGCAATGATCACTAAACATTAGATTCTACTTTACTTCTCAAGAAATGTAAAAAATATCTGTTGGTTTAAGAATTTAGGAAACTAAATAAATCATGTTTTTCGCAAAGTGGTACGAGCAACATAATCAACACTTGACATCAACACCAAATCCTCTGTTGCACATTTTCAGTTTAAAACTCACTGTGGCCTCGACTCCTGAATATTACCCCCTTTTTAATGTGCACATGCATGCAATTGGTACTCAAAAATCAGACTCAATTGGCATGATTGCGAGGGCCAAATAACCCTCATAAATTTGAGGAAAATTTTTTTCACCCAGCAGGTGGTTGGAATCTGGAACGCACTGCCTGAAGAGGTGGTGGAGGCAGGAACCCTTACAACATTTAAGAAATATTTAGATGAGCACTTGAAACGCCAAACATACAAGGCTACAGGCCAAGTGCAGGAATATTGGATTAGAATAGTGCTGGATGGCCGGCACAGACACGATGGGCCGAAGGGCTGTTTCTGTGCTGTATGACGAAATAAAGAATGGTCACTTGGATAAGTTAAGGGGGTGCGGCTCTTGTGACTGAAATGATACTCTAATAGGAATCAACATCTTCAGAAGAGGAGGAGTAAAGAGTGAAAATGGAAGGAGAGAAGAAAAAACTCATTACTGTAACCTTATTCAGTAATTGTCAGAAAATAGCCTTATCTGTTTGAAAGAAGTACAAAACCTCTAAATTTAAAAAAAACTTGTGTCACCAATTGATGCAGGTATATGAGAAGATGGACACTTACAATGCATAACAGAGGGAGTGCTTCACTGTCAGAGATTTTTGGGGAGAAATTCATTTGCGTAGGCTACGCAAACTTATGCCAATTCCCCAAGGTCAGGCAACTCCACGGGCCGCTACCTGGATGACTTGCGCAGTTTTGCTCATTGATATGTCTTCCCCTAAGGAATCGAAGTCAGTCAGCATACGCAAATGAGTTTCTCCCCCATTGTCTTTAGGATGAAACTTTAATGCAAGATCCTGCTTGCCCTCTCAGATGGATGTCCAAAATCCCATTTCTGTACTCAAAGAGCACAGGACTTCACCTGGTCATCCTGGCCAACATCTATCCCTCAACCAACACCACCAGAAAGCAGAATATCTGGTCATTATCATATTGCCTTCATGGAAGCTTGCTTTGCATAAATTGACTGCAGCATTTCCCTACAGTACAACAGTGACTGCACTTCTGAAGTACTTAATTGGCTGTAATTGCTTTCGGAGATTCTGAGGTTGTGGAAGGGGCTATATAAATGCTGTGTTTTTCTTACTCCTAATAGATAAACTAAACACAGAGTAAAAACAAATTCTTGGGAAGAAATTCGGTTTTGTTTTGCCTGTTTTGTGGGTGTAAAATGAAGGCTAGGGGATAAATTTGAAGTGTCAATCTCCTATGCCCAATCTACCCTAGAAGTTTACCACTCCCCATATTGGAATAGGCATCATTTTAGAGTGTCCACTTGAAAGAGGGGTCAGACACCTGTATATCCAAATTGTGGTCCTGAGAAAAGAATTTGCATTTATGCAGCACCTTTCACAACCTCAGGCCAAACGCTTTACAGCTAGTGAAGTGCTTTTTGAAGTGTAGTCGCTGTTATAATAATACTAATGACTTAGATGAGGGGACTGCATGTAATGTATCCAAGTTTGCTGTTGATGCAAAGTTGAGTGGGAAAGTAAGTGGTGAGGAAGATGCAAAGAGGCTGCAGAGGGATATAGATGGGTTGGTGAGTGGGCAAGAACATGGGAGGAAAAGTACAATGTGGCAAAGTGTGGTTATCCACTTTGGTAGGGAAAATAAAAATGCAGAACGGGCCTACTCCTGCTCCTAATTCATATGTTCGTATGTATTTATGTATATTCTTAAATGGTGAGAGACTGGGAAATGTTTGCATTTAGAGAGATCTAGCTGTCCTTGTACATGAATCAACGAAAGTTAACATGCGGGTCCAGCAAATGGTATGTTATCTTTTGTTACAAGGACATTAGAGTATAAGAGTAAAGACGTCTTACTACAATTAAACAGGAAATTGGTGAGGTCACACCTGGAGTACTGTGTATACTGTTGGTGTACTTACCTGAGGAAGGACATACTTCCCCTTGAGGGAGTACAACAAAAGTTCACCAGACTGGTTCCTGGGATGAGGTGAGTGTCCTGTGAGAAGAGATTGAGTAGACAAAGCCTGTATTCCCTGAAGTTTAGAAGAATGAGAGGTGATCTAATTGAAATGCACAAAATTCTTAAGGGGCTTGACAGGGTAGAAGCTGAGAAAATGTTTCCCCTGGCTGATGAATCTAGAACAGGGTTCCAGTCTCAGAAAAGGGGGTCAACCATTTAGGACTGAGATGAGGAGAAATTCCTTCACTCAAAGAATTGTGAATTTTTGGAATTCTCTACCCCAGAAAGCCATGAATGCTCAGTTGTTGAGTATATTTAAGACCAAAGACGATAGAGTTTTGGGTACTAAGGGAATTAAGGGATATGGGGATAGGGCTGGAAGATGGATTTGTGGTAGAAAATCAGCCATGATCTTATTGAATGGCGGAGCAGGCTTGAAGAGCCAGATGGGCTGCTCCAGCGCCTATTTCTTATGTTCTTAAAACACAGCAGCTAATTTTGTGCACAGGAAGGTCCCACAAACAGCAATGTCATAATGAGCAGATAAGCTATTTTAGTTGGGGAAGTATTGGCCAGGATATCGGGGACAGCTACTCTGTTCTTCTTTGAAATAATGCTGTGAAATCTTTTGCGTGTACCTGAGAGGGGCAGACAGGACCTCAGTTTAATGTCTCATCAAAAAAGCGGCATCTCCAACAGTGCACCACTCCTTCATTACTGCACTAGAGTGTCAACGTAGATTTTGTGCTCGAGTCTCTGGAGTGGGAATTGAACCTGTAATCTTCTGACTCAGACTAAAGCCACTGTAGGGCCCCAATGCAAAATTCAGGAAGGTGGCATGCAAGCTCTGCCTAGATGCAACAGATTTTAAGCAGCCTAAGCACAAATGTTAAAGGGGCTGCCGCCATTCAAGAAATGGCCACAAAACTTTGTCAAAGATGCATTTCTGTGGAGCCAAAAGAAGCAGGACTGCTCCTTCTGCCTTCATAAATTTACTGTCGGAGCTCACCCCCCCCCCCCCCTACACTCATTTCCCATCCTCTTTCCCACCATTGGCCTACCTGCTGTCTGACTTGGTGCCAAAGCTAGCCAGAGACCCAAATGTCAAGCTACATCAGGATGCCAATTGGTGCTCACAACTCTCTGGTTTCATTCAACTGATGCCCAGTGCCATATTTGGCACGGGCAGGAAGCTGGCAGCTTTAGGCGCAAATCCAATTTCTTCTCCGTTTTTAAAATGCAGTATTCTACAAAGTTATTAAAAATTTAAACCAGGAAATTACTTGTTTCTGAAATTTGTCATTTGTTAAAAGTGGATATTTTTCAGTTTCCCTCAGTTTTTAACAGCAATTAATGCTTACTAAATATAAAATATTTGCTGTATATATCCACAGATGAATTTTCATTCATATACTGCAAAACAGAACATTATTGTCTTGAAACACTTTTATTTTCTTATTCCCTTCTTGCATGAATGGCCCGCCATGGTAAATCACCATGGGGCTGGTTTTGTTCAACGTTCCTTCATCATTAAAATTCAATTACACAAGAATGATGGAATGTAAATTGTTTGTCTCTACTGGCAATAATGTTTTACTTAAAATTACTATTTGGCTTCTTCCATCCAACTCTCTGTGGCTGCAAGTCTATCGCACAAAATTTCAATAATCTGGCAGAGAATTGGCATTTTCACTCAAAGTGGCTGTGAAGATGGCTGCTGAAAGAAGCAGAAAGTCTCAAACTAGAACAGCAAAGGTGCTTTTCTTGGTTTAAGCCACATTCTTGGTAGAGAGAAGCGGGAGTTTTACTTTGCTACTGGCCCCTGCTTTATATGAACAGGGACTGCCTGATGCTAACATTAGCTGCAAAAAATGGGAACATGTTGCATTGCCAAACAATTAGGTTTTTTTTCAAGGTCCATTAACAAATCAAAATTGTCAACTTCATGCTGGTATTTTTTTGAAGTTTGCTTTACAAATTGTGCACCAGTGGTTTTACCTCAAAGTATCAAGCAGTATTTTCTGAATCATACGACTTATATGTGTATTTTTCCCTAAAATCACCTTTTGCCTGCCATACCAAAGAACAGATGAATTGTATCAGCTGTAGTATTTTAGTATTCAGATGGAAATCTCGGGATAGTGACCCCAAGAAAAGCTTTATAAACTGATGATTCATTTGAACGTAAAGCAGTTTTCTATGTTTTACTTCTTTAAAATTGACTCGAAGCATCGGAAAGTGTTATTTCTGACCAGAATAAGGGCAGAATAATTTGTTTGTCGGATGAATAAATTAAGAACTTCAGCTGTTTTGGGTGATTGTAAACTGGCGTATATTCAGAATGCATATGCAACGTTTAACTCCTAGGATATTTCTGTTATTTGCGTAGTCTCCTGCACTGGTATTTTACTTTGGTTCAGGAGGTGGAGCGGCTGCCATTTTAAATGAGAAGTGCACACAGCACTTCAGTAACTGCAATAGAATGAAATGGCGCCAATTAAAGTACTCTTCCTTAAAACTTCAGCATCTGTGTAAGCTGTAGGTTCAATTCCCCATCTCCTTAAGAAAAAAGTATCCACACATCTTCATTTTATTCTCTTCTCCCTCCCCCTTTGGTGACCCTTATAAAGAATAAAGAACAGTACAGCACAGGAACAGGCCATTCGGCCCTCTAAGCCTGCGCCGATCTTGATGCCTGCCTAAACTAACACCTTCTGCACTTCTGGGGTCCATATCCCTCTATTCCCTTCCTATTCATGTATTTGTCAAGATGTCTCTTAAATGTCGCTATCGTATCTGCTTCCACCACCTCCCCTGGCAGCAAGTTCCAGGCACTCACCACCCTTTGTGTAAAAAACTTGCCTCGCACATCCCCTCTAAACTTTGCCCCTCGCAGCTTAAACCTATGTCCCCTAGTAACTGACTCTTCCACCCTGGGAAAAAGCTTCTGACTATCCACACTGTCCATGCCGCTCATAACTTTGTAAACCTCTATCATGTCGCCCCTCCACCTCCGTCGTTCCAGTGAAAACAATCCGAGTTTTTCCAACCTCTCCTCATAGCTAATGCCCTCCAGACCAGGCAACATCCTGGTAAACCTCCTCTGTACCCTCTCCAAAGCCTCCACATCCTTCTGGTAGTGTGGCGACCAGAATTGCACGCAATATTTTAAGTGTGGCCTAACTAAAGTTCTGTACAGCTGCAGCATGACTTGCCAATTTTTATACTCTATGCCCTGACCGATGCAGGCAAGCATGCCATATGCCTTCTTGACTACCTTATCCACCTGCGTTGCTACTTTCAGTGACCTGTGGACCTGTATGCCCAGATCTCTCTGCCTGTCATACTCCTAAGGGTTCTGCCATTTACTGTATACCTCCCATCTGCATTAGACCTTCCAAAATGCATTACCTCACATTTGTCCGGATTAAACTCCATCTGCCATTTCTCCGCCCAAGTCTCCAACCGATCTATATCCTGCTGTATCCTCTGACCATCCTCATCATTATCCGCAACTCCACCAACCTTTGTGTCGTCCGCAAACTTACTAATCAGACCAGCTACATTTTCCTCCAAATCATTTATATATACTACAAACAACAAAGGTCCCAGCACTGATCCCTGCGGAACACCACTAGTCACATCCCTCCATTCAGAAAAACACCCATCCACTGATACCCTCTGTCTTCTATGACCGAGCCAGTTCTGTATCCATCTTGCCAGCTCACCCCTGATCCGGTGTGGCTTCACCTTTTGCACCAGTCTGCCATGAGGGACCTTGTCAAAGGCTTTACTAAAGTCTCCTGCAGTCTGACAGGCAGGCGATCTGGAGTCAGACACCCCCTGCCCCCCATGATCTTTTTCGTTGTTGACTTACCCTCCCATTTTTCGATCCAATCCAAATGTACAGTTTTTTTTAAAATGCTGCAGTGCATCTTTACAAGACGAAAGTGCGTATAGATGTCGTGCTGACTTTTCTGGCAAATTATTCAAAATAAAGTATGGATTATCCTTGTTTCAAGATTTAAAACCTTAAATGGATGCATTTCTGTGTTTGTTCAGATGACTTTGGTCTTTCAGGGCCGTGCACTTTCTGCATTTCTGCAGCTGTGGAATCAAGTAAGTCACCTGCTGTTATCGGGTCTGTTGTTAGCATGTGTGAAACCGCAGAACACTGCTGCTTCCTGTGTGGCTCCCTCTCTTCTCCCTGGTGCAGAAATGCCACCCCACTTTCCAGTAAGACACTAAGATTGGTGGAGTAGCAGATAGTGAAGGGGACTGTCAGAGAATACAGCAGAATATAGATAGATTGGAGAGTTGGGCAGAGAAATGGCAGATGGAGTTCAATCAGGGCAAATGCGAGGTGATGCATTTTGGAAGATCCAATTCAAGAGTGAACTATACAGTAAATGGAAAAGTCCTGGGGAAAATTGATGTACAGAGAGATTTGGGTGTTCAGGTCCATTGTTCCCTGAAGGTGGCAACGCAGGTCAATAGAGTGGTCAAGAAGGCATACGGCATGCTTTCCTTCATCGGACGGGGTATTGAGTACAAGAGTTGGCAGGTCATGTTACATTTGTATAGGACTTTGGTTCGGCCACATTTGGAATACTGCGTGCAGTTCTGGTCGCCGCATTACCAAAAGGATGTGGATGCTTTGGAGAGGGTGCAGAGGAGGTTCACCAGGATGTTGCCTGGTATGGAGGGCGCTAGCTATGAAGAGAGGTTGAGTAGATTAGGATTATTTTCATTAGAAAGACGGAGGTTGAGGGGGGACCTGATTGAGGTGTACAAAATCATGAGAGGTATAGACAGGTTGGGTAGCAAGAAGCTTTTTCCCAGAGTGGGGGATTCAATTACTAGGGGACACGAGTTCAAAGTGAAAGGGGAAAAGTTTAGGGGGGATATGTGTGGAAAGTTCTTTGCGCAGAGGGTGGTGGGTGCCTGGAACGCGTTGCCAGCGGAGGTGGTAGACGCGGGCACGATAGCGTCTTTTAAGATGTATCTAGACAGATACATGAATGGGCAGGAAGTAAAGAGATACAGACCCTTAGAAGATAGGCGACAGGTTTAGATAGAGGATCTGGATCGGCGTAGGCTTGGAGGGCCGAAGGGCCTGTTCCTGTGCTGTAATTTTCTTTGTTCTTTGTTTTTTGTAAAATAGCTGAGCTTTGATGGATTGACATCCTTCCCCTTCCTGAAACCTCCCCGCCTGTATATACCAAGTCCTGATCTCAATCTCTCCCTCTACTCCACTGGCACCTTCTCTTCCTTTGAACACCTCACCTTGTTCCATCCTTTTGCTTCCTTTAAAATCCTCATTCTCTACTTTCCCTCATGAATCCCCATTCTGAGTTTCTTACTAAATTATCCTCTCTTTCCTCCTTCATCCTCTGCACTGAGCGACTCCTCATCCTTGGTGACTTCAATTTCTATCTCAACTCACCTTGACTTCTCTCCTCTGATTTCATTGCCTTTCTGTTCTCTTTTAACCTCATTCTGCATATAAACTCTGTCACCCTTGTATGTGACCATCCCTACACCTTGCCATTTCATGTGGTCTCTCTACTCCCATTGGCTCAATCATAGATAAGACCATCTCTGATCACTTCCTTTTATCTCTCGCCATTGACATCCCCTTTCCTGTCCACCTTTTGCAAAAACTTTCCGCAAGTCACTTGCAACGGCACTTTCAAACTTGCACCAATTTAGCCTTCAACCCTCTGTTCACCACAGTTCTTTGGAAGTTGTCAATCTGCTCAATCACGCATTCACCTCCATCTATGATGCCCTTGTCCCACCCTGGTCATTTACGCTGGTATGGCTCCCACATTAGCTCCCTCAAATTGACAAGAGTGCGCTTTTGAACGTTTCAGGTGCACAATCAGTTTACGTATCCGTTATGATCTGGCTAGACCACATCAAACATTATCAAACCCTAATCTCCTCTGCCAACACTGTTTGTTACTCCAGGATCATTCTGGCATGCAAAGATGCCCCCCGGCTTCTTTTCTCCACTACCAACTGTCTCTTTAAACTCCTCTGCCGACTCTCTCCACCTTCACCTCCAACAAGAAGTGTGTGGAACTCATAGACGTCTTTGTCACTAAGATTGAAACTGTCCATTTAGCTGCCCTGTGCCGCATATCTCCTCCTTGTTCATCAAACCAAACTTCCTCCAAGCTTCTTCTTTGCCCTAACCCTGAACCAGCATCATTCTTTTGTTTTTCTCCTATCTCTCCTCCTTCCTTTGCTGAGCTCATCATCTTCATCAGGTCCACCTCCTGTTCGATTCTGACTCCATTCCCTCTAAACTCCCTTTTGTGGCTCCCATGTTGGTTGGCATTGTAAATGGTTCTCTCTCCTCAGGTACTCTTTCCCTTTCAAAATTACCATTATCATCCACTTCTCAGAAAACACAATGTAGATTCCTCTTTCCTTGCAAACTATGCCCCATCTCCGACCTCCCTTTCCTCTCCAAAGTCCCTAAACATGCTGCCTCCTCCTAAATCCATGTCTACCCTTCCTGCAACTACTTGTTAGAATCTCGTCAATCAGGTTTCTGCCTTTGTCACAGCACTATCTCTCTCAATCTTTTCATTGCCTCTATGTTGTCAGCATACTTGTCTCTGACATCCAGTCCTGGATAAGCCACAATTTCCTGTTTAACATTAGGAAGATCAGAACCATCATGTTTGGTTCCCATCTCAAAGTATGTACCCACTCCACCAATTCCACCTCACTCCCGAGCTCCCATCTTAGATTGGAGTCGACTGTTTCAAACCTCAATGTCCAATTTGACTCCAACCTGAGTTTCTGACCACATAATCTCTCCATTACAGAACTGCTTACATCCACCTCTGTAACTTTTTAAGTGGTGGTGGTATCAAGTCGGAGCAATATTTCTGAGAGCAAGATGGTGTGATGAATGAATTTCCTAATCCTGACTAAATGGCAAAACTGAAAGTAGTATTGTACTTCTAGCAAGTTATGGTTACCAATATGCTCAACAGCTAAACCACGATGCAAACTCAGATTTGGATGCACATTACATGTTAACGATTGTGACTCAAGGCTGTATTTCCCATGTGTTACGGGAGTATTTGTTACCATTGCAAATCAGTGTATCTTTCTTTAAATTCTTTTTGATAATTTTGCCAAATGGAACTACAGACTATGCGGTAGCAAGTATACTTTGAAACCATATGGTGTAAGCACAGGGAACTATATTTTCCTTTTGGTGCCAAAATTTGCTGTGATTTTGCACATAGCTGGCAATGTCTCTTCATTTACGTACACAAATCTTAAAAGATGGCAGGGCAGATTGATAAGACTGTTAAAAACATCTTCAGCTTTATAAATAAAGGTATCAAGTACAGAAGCAAGAAAGTTACGCTAAATCTTTATAAATCACTGTTTAGGCCTCAGCTGGAGTACTGTATCCAAGTCTGGGCACCACGCTTTAGAAACAATGTCAAGGCCAAGAAGAGGGTACAGAGGAGATTTATTAGAATGGTTCAGTTATACCGCAAGGCTAGAGAAGCTGGGATTGTTCTTCTTAGAGCAGAGAAGATTAAGGGGAGATTTAGTAGAGGCGTTCAAAATCATAAAGGGACTTTGATAGAGTAAATAAGGAGAAATTGTTTCTAGTGGTAGAAGGGTCAGTAACCAGATAACACAGATAAGGTAACTGGCAAAAGAACTAAAGATGATATGCAGAAACATTTTTTTAGCAGCAATTTGTTATGATCTGGACTGCACTGCTGAAAAGAGTAGTGGAAGCAAATTCAGGGATAACTTTCAAAAGGGAAATGGATAAGTAGTTGAAAAGGAAAAATTTGCTGGATCCTGAGTAAAGAGCAGGGGAGTGGGACTGATTAGATGGCTCTTTCAAAGAGCTGGCACAGACACAATGGGCTGAGTGGCCTCCTTCTGTGCTGTTTCATTCTATGATTTTGTGATTACAACTAATGACAAAGTGGAGCTTGCTGCAAGTGCTTTATGTTGAAGAAAGGTCAAGAAAATCTTTATTTTCAGCCGTAGCTTGTGGAAAAACACTTGCCAGACTTGGCTAATCTACCTGGAGTGATGCTTATTGGAGGTCTAATATTTCTATAGTCTTTGTTTGTTCAATTTCTGCCAACAGTCCTGAAAGGAGCAGATGAACAGCAGGTGAAAATGCTGGCAAATGCCCTCTGCAGATAAGTGAGCACTCCTGAGTACTGTAATCTTGCATAAGATAAACTGTTTTTATCAACTGACTTGCTTGTCGAACATGGAAAAATGCACACATTCTCTGAATTTACAAAGATGTGCAAATCTCACCCCCAATCCACATGACAGCTACAAATCAAGCTCTGTACCACATTAACTGTTTTTCATAATTAATTTGGCAAATAAGTGGTTTGAAGTTTTGGAATTTCCTGATGTACTTTTCGAGTGGGGTGAGTGGGATTCTATCTTAATGTGATATTTTAATTTAGTTCCAAACCAAAGCAATTATGTTCCTATCCACATAAACCATTCATGCCACCAATCAGTATTTGAAAATGTTAGTTAGGTTTTGATGTTTTTATGAGTAATTTGGTCTCAGAAGGTTGGCCCTAAAGGAGGTATATTCTGCAGTGAGTCAGAAGTTAGCTCCATCACAGAAAGCAAAGGTTAGCTGCACATAAACCTGCAACAAATGGAAGCAGTTGTTTAGTGGGGTGCCTCAGAGGCCATTGCCAGTCTGCTATTATTTGCATTATGCATTGGGAGGTAGTAGCAAAACAGGGATAAGCTGCTGATATAAACCAGCAGAGAGCAAGTGGGCTACATAATCCTTTGATTGAGGATTGGACTGATAAGTGGCAGAAGTTGTTTAATGTGGACAATTGTAAGGTGACCTGACTGGCAAAAAGGCATAATCAGTGGGAATAAAAATGAAAGGCAGTCAATTTCAGGAGAGGGAACTGGAAGGGCTGGTGGATAGTTTGTCAAAATAATCACCACTGCATGTGGCAACAGTAAAGAGGTAACCATGGTGTTAGGGCGCATAGCCAGAGGATTTAAATGTAATACCCTGGGGTCTTACTGACCATGTGTAAATGACTATTGATCACCATGTAACAGTGGGAACATCCTGACTTTGAAGAGGGTATCCCTTCCCCCTCTTCTGTGCCTTGCTGCACTCTTTGCACTTGCCCCAAACTTGCTTCGATCACCTCTCCTACCCTTTTATCCTCTTCTACTTCTTAGCCCTTTCCCCTCTCCTACCTCTTCACATCTTCTTTATCCCTTCTCTCTTCCTTCTCCTTGTTCCCCTCTACAGTTTCTTTTCCTATCTCCATCTCACTCTTGCCCTCCATCATGGTCTCCCTCTTTCATCTTCCCCTTCTATCTGTTTGTCCCCTACCCTTTAACGCTAATATTCCCAGTGTACAATGCCAGAGGATGATCAACTAATATTTCTTAAAAAGTCAACCTGAAGGAATAGCCTTTTGCTTTAAAACAGTGATTTTGAATGCTTTGCATATATCAACCTTGGCCTTGTTTTATTGCTGTGTGAATTTACTGATGTGCCTTGTTGAAAGTCATTGTGAATTGCAGAAGAGATAATGTTTGCCCAAAAGAATGCCAACAGTCATGCAAATAGGGTGTTAAACTCTTTACATAATATTTTTGTCATCTTATCCACAATCCTTCACATTCTTTGATTTATGAACCTTTCAGTGCATTTTCTGGATTGTCTCTAATTCTTGCAAGTGCGGACAGTAACTAATACAATAATATCCTTTTAATGTTCTGTTAATTCAGATTCTGGGAGACCACTGTCTGAAAATGGGCTGCCAGTGTTTCTGCTGTTAATTCTGTTTTCCATACTCTGGCAACAGTCTCATACTAAGGTAAAATTGGATATATGAGTCTGCTACCCACTAGGAGTCATCTTCCAGACACTAGGTTCCTGGAATCCAAATCAGAAAAGCAGTATGATGTAACTATTGTTACAAATTTTAGGCATGAGAAGACCATTAGCTCACCTGGCTTACCCATCTACTTACCCCTTTATTCCTATGATACATACCCTAGCATTTGTAAAAAATGAAGAACCGTGATCCATTTCAGATGCCAGGAACCAGTCTCCTTTTTCAAACGCATCCTTTCACCTGCAAAGGTAAATTGTTCCATTTGTTGATCACCCTTTTGCTAAAGACATTTTTCTTCCTAAACTTTTTTTAGAGACAATTAATTAGAGCCGAGCTTTCAAATATTTAGAGTATTCTAGATGTGCTATTGTATATTCCATGTTCTATATTGTATCAATTTAGAAATTCTCAGTTGAGGAGGTGAGGGAAGTCAGCAGAAATAGCTCATTCAGATTATTGAGCAATTGTGTAACATTTAGTCGACTGTTGGAGAAATTTGATAGATTGGAAATGTAAGCAGTGCATCATGTTATGATCGTGTCAAGGAAATTGATTTTTCTTAATAAAGTAAACAAATTATTAAAAATATCCTAAGTAATTGCTCATTTCAGAATTTCAAAATACATTAAGACAGTGACAACTTACATTTATAAAGCGCCTTTAACATAGTAATATGTCCCAAGGTGCATCACAGCAGCTTTATCAAACAAAAGTTGACACCAAGCCAATATAGTGAAATTAGGACAGGTGACCAAAAGCTTGGTCCAAGAGGTAAGTTTTAAGGAGCACCTTAAAGGAGGAGAGGGAGGTAGAGAGGTTTAGGGAGGAAATTCAGAGCTTAGGACAGAGGCAGCTGATGGAACTGCCATCAACAGTAGAGTGATGAAAATCAAGGATGTGCCAGAATCAGCGGAGTGCAGAGATCCCAGAGGACTGTAGGGCTGGAGATGGTTATAGAGAGGGAGAGGGGTGAGGCCATGGAGGGATTTGAAAACAAAGATGAGAATTTAACATTCACTTCCTTCACCACCGATGCACAGTGGCAGCAGTGTGTACCATCTCCAAGATGCACTGCAGCAACTCACTAAGACAACTTCGACAGCACCTTTCAAACCCGCAATCTCTACCACCTAGAAGGACAAGGGCAGCAGATGCGTGAGAACTTCACCTGCAAATTCCCCACCAAGCCAAACACCATCCTGACTTGGAACTATATCACCGTTCCTTCACTGTCGCTGGGTCAAAATCCTGGAACTCCCTTCTGAACAGCACTGTGGGTGTACCTACACCCCAAGGACTGCAGCAGTTCAAGAAGGCAGCTCACCACCACTTTCTCAAGGGCAGTTAGGGATGGGCAGTAAATGCTGACCTGGCCAGCAATACCCACATCCCATGAACGAATAAAAAAATTTTTTAATTGAGGTGTTGACGGACCGAGTGCTAATGTAGGTCAGCAAGCACAGGGGTTGATTGGTCAATGAGACTTGGTGTGAGCTAGTATATGGGCAGCAAAGTTTTGGATGAGCTCAAGTTTACAAAGAGTGCAAGGTGGGAGGCCAGCCAGCAGATCATTGAAGCAGTCGAATCTCGGGATGCCAAAGGTATGGATGAAGGTTTCAGCAGCAGGTGATCTGAGGCAGAGACAGAGAAAGTCAATATTGCAGAGGACCAAGTAAGCAGTCTTGGACATGGAGAGGATACAGGTTGGAAATTCAGCTCAGGGTCAAAAAGGATACCAAAGTCTCAAACAGTCTGTTTCAGGCTCAGTTGCCAAGGAGATTGATGGAGTGTATGACTAGGGAATAGAGTTTGTGGTGGGGACCGAAGGCAATGGCTTCAGTCTTCCCAATATCTAATTGGAGGAAATTTCTGCTTTGTAGATACTGGATGTCGGACAAGCAGCATGACAAATTTGAGGCAGTGAAGGGGTCGAGAGAGGTAGGGCTGGGTGGCATGCGGAAACTGACCTGTTATCGAATAATGTCACCAAGGGCAGCATGTAGATAAGAAATGGGGGTAGAGGGCCAGGCATAGATCCTTGGGGCACTCCAGAGGTATTTATGCGGGAGCAGTAAGAGAATAATTTCAGGTGATTCTCTGGCTACACTGGATAGATAGGAGTGGAATCAGATGAGGGCAGTCTCACCCAACTGGACAACGGAGGAGAGGTGTTAAGGAGGGTGATGTAGTCACCATGTCAAAGGCTGGAGACATGTCGAGAAACTAGAGGAGGGACAGTTTACCACAGTCACATAGCCCATCACTGTTTTCCCTGGTTCAATGATGGGTACATTAGCATATTGGTTATGTTACTGGACTAGTAATGCAGAGGCCAGGACTAATAATCCAAAGTCATGAGTTCAATCCCACTATGACAGTTTGGGAATTTGAATTAGATTGATTAAATAAATCTGAAATAAAGAGCCAGTATCAGTAATGGTGACCATGAAGCTGTTGGACTGTCATAAAAATCCAACTGGGACAGAGGGGACTTGTGCCAAAGTTGGGAGAGCTGTCCACAATCTGGTCAAGCTCACAGAATCATACCTATCAGCCAACATCCCAGACTCCTCAGTCACCATCTCTAGTATGTGATATCCCACTGGCAGAACAGACCCACCAGCGGTGGTGGCACAGTGGTATACAGTCAGTAGGGAGTGACCCTGGGTGTCTCAACAATGTCTCTGGACCCCATGACATCTAATAGCACCAGGTCAAAAATGGACAAGGAAACCTCCTGCTGATTGCCACCAATCACCCTCCCTCAACTGATCAATCAATATTGTTGGATACCACTTAGAGGAAGCACTGAAGATTGCCAGAAGCACTGAGGCACCGAATATATGCTGATTGGGGAACTTCAGTGTCCCTCACCAAGAGTGGCCTGGTAGCACCACTACTGACTGGACTGGCCAAGTCCTGAAGGACAAAGCTGCCAGACTGGGCTTGCAGCAGGTGGTCAGTCTATCACAGTATTGGTGTGAGTGACCACTGTGCAGTCATGGAAATAGAAATCATAGAAAATGCATGACTCAGGAGGAGGTCATCTGGCCCATTGTGTCCATGCCAGTCAAAGAAGAGCTACCCAGCCTAATCCCACCTTCCTGCACTAGGTCTGTAGCCCGGCAGGTCATGGTTCTTCAAGTAGACATCCAAGTACTTTTCAAATGTGGTGAGAGCTTTTGCCTCTACCATTCTTTCAGGCAGTGAATTCCAGATCCCTACCACTCTCTGGGTGAAAAAATGTTTCCTCATCTCCCCCTCAATCCTGCTACCAATTACCAATCTATGCCCTCTGGTTTTTGATCCTTGTGGCAATGAAGTCCTGTTTTCACACTGATGACACCCTCCATCGTGCTGTGTGGCACTACCACTGTTTCACATGGAATTGATACAGAACAGATCTAACATCTCAAAACTGGGGCATCCATGAGGCATGGTGGTCCATCAGCAGCTACAGAATTGAATTCCACTGCAATCAGCAACCTCATGACCTAGCATATCCCTCACTGTACCATCATGCCAGGGCACCAACCCTGGTTCAATAAGGAGTGCAGGAGAGCATGCCATGAGCACCACCAGGCATACTTAAAAATGAGATGCCAATCTGGTGAAGCTTACAACAATATGCATACTAAACAGCGGAAGCGGCATGCAATTCTGCAACCAACGGATCAGATAAAAGTTCTGCAGTCCTGCCACATCCACTCGTGAATGACAGTGGACAATTAGAACAGTTAACAGGAGGTGGAGGCTCCAAAAGCATCTCCATTCTTAATGATATCAGAACCCAGCAAATCAGTGCAAAAGACAAGGCTGGAAATTTCTCAACTATATTCAGCCAGATGTGCTAAGTAAATGATTCTTCTCAGCCTCCTCGTGAACTCCGCACCATCACAGATGTCAGTTTTCAGTCTATTTGCTTCACTCACATGATATCAAGAAAAGGCAATGGGTCTTGACAACATCCCAGCTGTGGTACTGAAGACCTGTGCTCCAGAACTAGCCGCACCTCTAGCCAAGCTGTTCTAATACAGCTACAATACTGCCCAGGTATGTCCTGTCTACAAAATGCAGGACAGATCCAATCCAGCCAATTATAGCTCCACCAGCCTAATCTCAATCATCTGCAAAGTGACAGAAGGTGTCATCAACAGTGACTCATCAATAAACTGCTCACGAATGCTTGGTTTGGATTCTGCCAGGACCACTCAGCTCGGATGTGAGAGTAACTGCCTTTAACATCAAGACAGCATTTGACTGAGTGTGGCATCAAGGAGTCCAAGTGCAATTTAAGTTAATCGGAATTGGAGGAAAATTCTCTACTGGCTGGAAACATACCTAGCATAAAGGAAGATGGTTGTGATTGTTGGAGGTCAATCATCTCAGCTGCAGGATATCACTGTAAGAATTCCTCAGGGTAGCGCCCAAGGCCCAACAATCTTCAGATGCTTCATCAATACCTTCCGTCATAAGGTCAGAAGTAGGGATTGATTGTATGCTGTTCAGTTTCATTCACAACTCCTCAGATAATGAAACACTCCATGCCCACATGCAGCAAGACGTGGCATCATTCACTGTTGGACTGATAAAGTGGCAAGCAACATTTGACCCAGGCAATGACCATCTCTGACAAGAGGAAGTCTAACCACCTCCTGTTGACATTCTGTTGCATTACTATCACTAAATCCCCCACCATCAATATCCTGGGGGATTGTTATTGACAAGAAATTTAACTGGATGAGCCATGTAAATACTGTGACTACAAGAGCACGTCAGAGGCTGTGAGGGAGTGACTCATGACTGCACTCCCCCCCCCCCCCCCCCCCCCCCCCCACCACCCCAAAATTTCTATCTCCTACAAGGCACAAGTCAGGAGTGTAATGGAATACTCTCCACTTGCTTGGATGAGTGCAGCCCCAACAACACACAAGAAGCTTGACGACATCCAGAACAAAGCAATCCAATTGATCGGTACTCCAGCAATCATTTACTCCCTCCACCACTGGTGCAATGTGACTGCAATTTGTAACTTCTACAAGATGTGCTGCAGCAACCCGTCAAGACTTCTTTGGCAGCACCTTCCAAACTCTCAACCTCTTCCATCTAGAAAGGCAAGGGCAGAAGATGGAAGGGAACACCACCACCTGCAAATTCACCACCAAGTCACAAACCCTCCTGGCTTGGAAATACATCACCATTCCTCCATCGCTGCTGGATCTAAATCCTGGAACTCTCTCCCTAGCAACATTGTGGGAGTAGCTTCACCACACGGACTACAGCAGTTCAAGATGGTGGCTCACTATCACCTCCTCAAGGGCAATTACTGATGGGCAATAACTGCTCATCTTGCCAGAGATGTCCACATCCCATGAATGAATAAAAAAATTTATAAATCACACATTTTTGCTTTGCTGCTGGTATGGCCAACATTTGCAAGTAGGCACAATGTCACACTGCAGACATTTGATAGTCATCGTCTTAAAAGGAAATGCTTATCAAGGAACATTTGTCAACTTTTTCTGTTTTCTTTGGCAAGCACATGATTGAGCGTCGATCAAAGTCTACCTCATATATTGTTGTAACTAAATAACAAACAGCTGTTCTGTCCAGGATGAGCACTTAAAGTCTGTTTTGGCTCTCTGAAGTATGGCGCATTGTCATTTCCTAAGATGATGGAAGGGAGGAAGGAATGATCCAAGATAAAATTAGATTGGCTAAATTCAGATTATGAATTCTACTCGGACTGCCTTCCAGTTTCTTGCAGCATCTTGGTCCTATGTTCATTTTAGAACCATAGAATCATAGAATAATAGAATGATTATAGCACAGAAGGGGGCAATTCCACCCATCATACCTGTGCCAGCTCTCTGCAAGAACAGCTCAGCTAGTCCCACTCCCCAACCTTTGTAACTTTACGCTGGAGATTTGATTTCTTATAAGGATTTGATCTTCTTCCTTGTTGTGCATAAAACTTCAATTTTGTTTCAAATACAGTATGAGATGGATTATTTTCTTGATGGCTACTGTGCAAAAAACACCAGTTTTACTATTGTTTGTATTTACTAAGAATTTCCTTGAAACTGCTCCCACTCCATCACCGTAACTTTGCTGGAAATGTAGTAGAAAATCACTATTGCATAGGTTAATAGAGTTATGCCAATGGAGTATAAGCATGTCAGAGAAAATTTCAGCCACAGTGATGAAATTCAGGCCATCAAAAACTTCCAATAATGTGAGATTTGGAAAACAACATGAAAAACGTCATTCTGGTTCTGTTACTGAAAATACACATCAAATCCTGTAATGTTTTGGAGAACGTCAGAAGTCGCTGCCATCATTCATCCTGATATTATTCTTGTCTTCAGATTCATTCAAAAACCCAGCAGTGTTTCTAATCCTTGTGATGATCGCACCCTGTATACATGAGCACATAAATTTCAGTTCTAGAATTGAAATTCCTTGCAAAATTCTAAGAATTCAGTCTAAGCTGTTAGCCACAGACCCATATTGATGGACTGTTCATTATTAGAAAAATGGGAATTTGATTCTGGGATACCTTTTTCAGTGCTGTTAGAATTCTGTACCATGTACTACCAAAAACTGGCTTTATTTAAATTGTGTTTGGGAGCATGAATTAGCATATTTAAAAACAAATTCAGACCCCTCCCCCCACTACTTCCCATGAAACACTGCACGGAAATATAAAAGATTTCATTTAGTTTTCTAAGTTTGTATTCTTGTTTTCAAATATGAAGATTTTAAAGAATTTTTTAAAAATCCTTTTTAGCCATGGTTTTCTTCAGGATTAAACTCTTTCTGACTAAACAAAGGCTGTTTTCATAGTCAATCAGTTCTTCTTTGTATCCTTCAATTTCTGTTAATTTGACATCACATGAAACCCTTTGAAATGTAGTCTAAAAGAAAATGTTATTCTTAGCTGTTTAGTCTAGAAATGCGAACTGCTTATACATTACTGTTAGCTATCAATTACACTAAGTGGTGTTTTGGGCTACTTTTGCTAAAAAGGATTTAGAATATTAACTTCCAGGTCAAATTGGGACACATGTAATGTTAACTAAAACTAATATAATAAGAATGATTTAATACATTTGGTACATTTAATGAGTTGCACAGTCAGTGTTGCCAACTTTATGTAAGGTTTTTTTATCTTTTTAATAACATTTATGGTAGAATTGTTCTACTTGGACAATTCTACTAGATAAATGAAATGTACTATTTTGCAAACAAAATGTACCAATGGGCACTTACATTAAAAATCCTTGTCTTTTTGGTTGTGATACTGGGTTTAAAAAAATTAACACCAAATTGGTTTGTCATTTAAAATTGCCTTGTTTGTCATAAAGAAGTGTTTAAGTGGTTGGCAACCCTGTATGGTAATCATTTGGAATAACAGCTGGAATTTTGAAATATTGCATGAGATGTCTTGCGTATTTTGAACAGTCACCTAATTTGTTTTTTAAGTTCACATTTCTTCGTTCTTCTGTCTTTAACACTCCTCCTCCCCACCCCCCAAACCCCCATTGTAGCAACTTCGAAGGGCGGATGAAGCGAAAGGAGTTGCTAGTAGAGGCGGATCTCTCAAAGTAAATATGTTCACAAACTTTCTGCAAGTTTGTTTACACAGTTCTCTCTCAAATTATGCTTTAGCATTTCGTACTTGCTTTCTCTACTGCCTTCCATTTTCCCCAAACTTGCAGTTTTTGGCTTCATTGCTTTTTATACTTTGCAGTTGTCCCCTGTATAAAATTATTTTTACATCGAGTTCAATGTTACTTAATTGTGTTTGAAAATTGAAGAAAATGTGGTGTTCCTACTTCTATTTTATGTCTTCTCTACCTTTACAGCTTATCTGCTGTTTGATAGTTTGTATTGCAAGCCTTTCCCTTTGTTTTTTTTCTGATGTTTTCATGCAGCCTGTTTACTAAATGAATGTGAAGGAAGTTATTTTAAGGTGCACCTGTTTCAGGTAATAAAGTCAGTAGAGACAAAAAATTGCAAAACTACTTACTGGTTATTTCTCAACACTAGGTTTAGCAGATTGACATAATGTTCCTCACTCCCAAAACTTGAAGCTTAGAACAATAACTTAAAGCTGCAATTTATTATAGATAATGTTCTTATGATCTTTCTTCAGACAGTTTCATTCATTGTTGTCTATTTTTTGCCTTAACATTAACATTTTGGGAACCAAAATAAAATAACAGTTTGACATGTTTAAATAACTACCCCTCTTGCCTGATGAGCTGTTTTATGATATTCGAATGAAAATGCTCAAATTTTATCATTTTTTTAAATTGCAGAAATCTGTTTCCTGATCAAGGTGTTAAATGAATATTTGGGGAAATAACCAGACCTGCTGAGTGATTCCAGCATTTCTTGTTTTTGTTTCAGATTTCCAGCATCCGCAGTATTTTGCTTTTATTTGGGGAAATAACATTGGTTGCAGGTGGCAGTGCAGATTGGCAGCTGCCTTGATTATTTTGGTAGGCCCAGGAGGAACATTCCTGCTTCTTCTGCCCCCGCCCCCCCCCCCCCCCCCCCCCCCCCCGCCGCCTCAAAACACATTTCTTTCTAAGGGCTGCTTCAGTTGTATCGCCAGTAAAACTAATTGGAGAGTGCACAGCACGTGCTCCAACCAATGGCAGTCAAGGTGCTATGCATATCATAGGGCCCCAATTTACACATTGAAATAGGCGGGTGCTTCAGGTCGATCTGTGGTAGGCCCCTATTAAAGTGGCAGCTGCAGCATTGACAGGGTAGTAAGTCTACTGACCCTATTTATGATGCTATTCATGCCGATTTTGACAAGTTAAAATCGGCTCGCAAGCAATCTAATTTATCCATTGTGTATAATATTAGGATGCCATTTTGGGCTTTTTCTGTCCTCCCTAAAATATCATCTTAAAATTAAATTGATTTGACCTCCTGGTGGTTCAATGAATCATTGCACAGCTTGGTGTGGTATGGTATTATTCAGACACAGAAGTTTCTCGCCTTCAGTCCTGTCCTCTGAGAACAGTTAGGACTGTGGTGTAGTTGTTCAATTTGTCCTCAGTGTACCCAAGCACGGGGAAGGGGGAAACCTATCAGCTAGGGTTCCTGCTTCTGGTTACTGTATGCCCATGTATGGAGAAAAAGTTATCCTGTAAAATGAAATTTTATGCACTATGCAGAACTATACAGAATGAATAAAAGGGATACTTCAGGGATGCATTGACTACAGTTTTTATCCATGGATGTTTGCTGAAATAATATGCAATTATAGACTCTGATGGGTATAAACAAGCAAATTTTGAAATGTTAGAAATTGGTTGTTTCAAAAAAGACTCGGAGAACCCCAAGGATTAAGATTTTGCAGTGCATAGTGACACCATGACATCATAGGAGATATCTTTCCAAAATATCAGAAGAGATTGTGAGGTTGGTATCATGAGAGAGAATACAGGCATACATTTAATTGGTTAGTTTAGGTTGTTAATTGGTGGCATTCCAGTTGCTTTAAGAATTTTCTATGGAACCTAATTAAAGAGATCATAGTTGTTTGTATTTAAAAATCTTTTTTGTCCATTTACAGAATTAAAATAGTGCTGTGGAAGTTGTACACACTGAATGCTACCTCATAGGCTGAACAGTGTAACATGCAATGCAAAGAAAGTGGAATATCAATAATAAATTATTTTATGCACTCAAAATCAACAAATGCATTTATAATCATAACTGTTATCGATTATGAGGAAAAAAGACACAGTTGGGAATAGCTAACATAAAAGGAAACTAGATGAAGCTACTCATTATGGCAGAATTAAGAGGAGATTTGATAGATGTGTTCAAGATCGTGAATAGTTTTGATAGAATAAATAAGGAGAAACTTTTTTCCAGTGGCAAAAGAGTTGGTAGCCAGAGGACACAGATTTAAGGTTATTGGTGAAAAAACCAGAGGTGGCATGAGGAAACATTTTTTTACACATCGAGTTATTGTGATTGCAATTGTCCAACAGGTCTGAGATTCTTTCAGCTTGTATGGCTGAGAGCAAAGGCTGCAGGGTGGATGAGCAAACTGACCATGGCACCGTGGTGCAGGAAGCCATTCAAGCGGGTGGAGTTAATAGGAATGTAGTGGTAGTAGGGGACAGTATAGTCAGGGGGATAGACACGGTTCTCTGCAGCCAAGAGCAAGAGTCCAGAAGGCTGTGTTATCTGCCAGGGTTCAGGACATCTGGTCAGGGCTGGAGAGGAACTTACAGTGGGGGGAAGGATCCAGTTGTCATGATCCATGTAGGTACCAATGACATAGGCAGGACAAGGGAAGAGGTTCTACATAGTCAGTATGTGAAGCTAGGCACCAAAATAAGAAGCAGAACCTCAAAGATAATAATCTCCAGATTATTACCTGAGCCATGTGCAAATTGGAATAGACCAAATAAGATTAGAGAAATTAATGCATGGTTCAAAGACTGTTATGGTAGAAGTGGGTTCCGGTTCGTGGGGCATTGGCACCAGTACTGGGAAAATTGGGGGCTTCACCTTTGGAATGGTCTGCACCGTTGGGACGGTCTACACCTGAACCGTGCTCAGACCAGTGTTCTAGCGACCGCATAACTAGGGAAGCAGAAAGGGCTTTATACTAAATAGTGGGAGCAAAGGATCAAATTTGGGAAGATGTTGTAAATCAAAGAGTAGAGACAAGGCAAGACAGAAAGGTATAAACATGGGAAATGATAGACTGTGACAGGAAGGGACAGAGGGTACAAATCTATGAGTAAATCAGCAGATAAGGCTAGAGGTACAAAAATAATAGAAGAACAAAACTAAAGGCTCTATATCTGAATGCATGTAGCATTTGAAACAAAACAGATGAATTGATAGCACAAAAAGCAGTAAGTAAGTACGGTCTGATAGCCATTACAGATACCTGGCTGCAGGATGACATAGATTAGGAGCTGAATATTGAAGGGTACTTTAGGAAGGACAGGAAGCTAGGAAAAGGTGGAGGGGTGGCTCTGTTAATTAATGAATTAATGGTATTAGCACAATAGAGCGGGATGACCTAGGTTCAGGAAACCAGGATGCAGAAGCAGTTTGGGTCGCGTTGAGAAATGATAAAGGCAAGAAATCACTTGTGGGAGTGGTGTACAGGCCCCTTAACAATAACCACATGGTAGGACAGGGTATAAAGGAAAAAATAATGGGAGTTTATCAGAAAGGTACTGCGATAATCATGGGGGATTTTAATCTACATATAGACTGGAAAAATCAGATGGCCAAAGGTACTCTAGATGAGTTTATAGAATGTTTTTGGGATAGTTTCTTAGAACAGCACGTTCTGGAGCCAACCAGAGAGCAGGCTATACTAGACCTGGTATTGTGCAATGAGATAGGATTAATTTATGACCTCAGTGAAGGCGTCCCTAGGCAGCAGTGATCATAATATGATTGAATTTTGCATTCAGTTTGAGAGAGAGAAGAGTGGGTCTAAAACTGGCATTTTAAACTTACATAAGGGCAATTATGAAGGCATGAGAGCAGACCTAGCTAAAGTGAACTGGCAAAGAAGGTTAAGGGATAGGTCAGTAGAGATGCAGTGGCAGACATTTAAGGGGATATTTCAGAATACACAGAATAGATATATTCCAACGATAAAGAAAAATTCCAAGGGGAGGATTCACCACCTGTGGTTAACTAAAAAAGTTGAAGATAGTATCAAACTTAAAGAAAAAGCATATAATTGCTCAAAGATGGGTGGCAGGTCAGAAGATTGGACAGAATATAAAAAACAGTAAAGAATGACTAAAAGATTAATGAGGGAAAATTAGTGTGCAAGAGAAAGCTAGTTAGAAATATAAAAACATATAGTAAGAGTTTCTATAAATATTTAATAAAGAAAAGAGTTATCAAAGTGCGCATCAGTCCTATATAAAGTGAGTCTGGGGAATTAATAATGGAAAATAAGGAGATGGCAGAATTGAACAGTTATTTTGCATCAGTCTTCACTATAGAGGATACAAGTAACATCCCAGAACTAGCTGTAAAACAGGAAATGGAAGGGAGGGAGGAACTCAAGAAAATTACAATCACCAGGGAAGTGGTACAAAGCAAATTGTTGGAGCTGCAGACTGACAAGTCCCCGGGTCCTGATGGACTTCATCCTATGGTCTTAAAAGAAGCGGCGAGTGAGATAGTTGATGCATTAGTTTTAATTTTCCAAAATTCCCTAGATTCTGGGAAGATTCCATCAGATTGGAAAATAGCAAATGTAACTCCTTTATTCAAAAAGGGAGGGAGACAGGAAGCAGGAAACTACAGGCCAGTTAACTTAACATCTGTCATAGGGAAAATATTAGAAGCTATTATTAAAGAGGTTATAGCATTGCACTTAGCAAAGTTCAAGGTAATCAGGCAGAGTCAACGTGGTTTTGTGAAAGGGAAATCATGATTAACCAATTTATTGGAGTTCTTTGAAGAAGTAACTTAATAAAGGGGAACCAATGGATGTACTGTACTTAGATTTCCAGAAGGCATTTGATTAGGTGCCACAGCAAAGGTTATTGTGGAAAATAAAAGCTCATGGTGTACGGGGTAACATATTGGCAGGATAGAAGATTGACAGGAAACAGACAGTAGGCATAAATGGGTTATTTTCTGATTGGCAAGATGTAACGAGTGGTGTGCCACAGAGGCCTCAACTTTTTACAATTTATATAAAAGACTTGGATGAAGGGACTGAAGGTATGGTTGCTAAATTTGCTAATGACACAAAGATAGATAGGAAAGTAACTTGTGAAGAGGGCATAAGGGGGCTACAAAGGGATATAGATAGGTTAAGTGAGTGGGCGAAGATCTGGCAAATGGAGTATAATGTGGGAAAATGTGAAATTATCAATTTTGGCAGGAAGAATAAAAAAGAAGCATATTATCTAAATGGTGAGAGATTGCAGAGCTCTGAGATGCAGAGGGATCCTAGTGCACGTTTTGCAAAAGGTTTGTATGCAGGTACAGCAAGTAGTTTAGTTTAGTTTAGAGATACAGCACTGAAACAGGCCCTTCGGCCCACCGAGTCTGTGCCGACCATCAACCACCCATTTATACTAATCCTACCCTAATTCTGTATTCCTACCACATCCCCACCTGTCCCTATATTTCCCTACCACCTACCTATACTAGGGGCAATTTATAATGGCCAATTAACCTATCACCCTGCAAGTCTTTGGCATGTGGGAGGAAACCGGAGCACCCGGAAGAAACCCACTCAGACACAGGGAGAACTTGCAAACTCCACACAGGCAGTACCCAGAATTGAACCTGGGTCGCTGGAGCTGTGAGGCTGCAGTGCTAACCACTGCGCCACTGTGCTGCCCTAATTAGTAATTAGGAAAATTAGGAAAGCTAATAGAATGTAATCATTTATTGCGTTTATTGAATACAAAAGTAGGGAGGTTATGCTTCAGCTCACCAGGGCATTGCTGAGACCACATCTGGAGTATTGTTTACAGTATTAGTCTCCTTATTTAAGGAAGGATGTAACTGCGTTGGAAGCAGGTCAGAAAAGGTTTACTAAACTCATACCTGGAATGGGCAGGTTGTCTTATGAAGAAAGGTTGGACAGGCTAGGCTTTTATCCGCTGAAGGTTAGAAGAGTAAGGAGATGAATTAATTGAAACATATATGATTTTGAGGGGTCTTGACAGGGTGGACGTGGGAGAATCTGGAACTAGGGGTCACTGTTTAAAATTAAGGGGTCGCCCATTTAAGACAGAGATGAGGAGAAAATATTTCTCTCAGAGGGTCGTGAATCTTTGGAACTCTCTTCCTCGAAAGGCCTTGGAAACAGAGTCTTTGAATATTTTAAGGCATTTAATATTTTAAGATAGATTTTTGATAAGCAATGGGTTGAAAGGTTATCGGGGGTAGGCGGGAATGTGGAGTTGAGGTTACAGTCAGATCAGCCATGATCTTGAATGATGGAACAGGCTCAAGGGGCCGAGTGGCCTACTCCTCCTAATTCATAAGTTCGTATGTGTTCTGGAATGGACTGCCTGAAATGGCCGTTGAAGCACATTCAATTATAGATTTCTGCCGAGAATTGATTAAATGCTTGAAGGGAAAAAATTTGCAGGGCTGTGGGGAAAGAGCAGGGGAGTGGGACAAATTGGACAGCTCGACCAAAAACCTGGTACAGGCATGATGGACCAAATGACCTTTTCTGTGCTGTATCATTCCATGATTCTCAATTTCAGATGAGTTAAAAAAGAAAACTAGTGCAAAAATGTTCAGAGTTATAGTTACTGTAATTTTTTTGACAGAAATCTAGAACAGAAGTTCTGGTCATCCCATGTTAATGTGATTTGGAACTTTCAACATTGTTGGTATGATATTCATCAGAAAAGGTCTGTTGCCAGTCAATTTTTGAGGTTATTTCTAAAATTGAGTCCAGTATAGAAAGTAAGGTATATAGAAAAATTATCCATGATATTGATTTAATTCCAGAATCTGTATGCAGTTTACTGACTCTGTCTGTTTCCATTAATCTGTCCTGAGATATCCCTGTAGAAACTTTGGTATGATTATTCACCACAGTCTTCTCTCTCTTCAATTGCACAGGCCACTGGTACATGACATCACTATAGTGCTTGCCAAAATAAAGCTTGAAAAATTAAAAGAGTTGCCACAAGTTATCCCACATATATTTTTGAAAGCTTTCATAAATGGGAGTGGCTTGAATGCACTAATTTGATCAAAAGATCAGATGATAATTGATCTGCACAAGTTTGCACTTTGTATTATCAATCGGAAATCTTAAAATATAATGCTGCCTTGTAATCTATCCTAGATTCCTGCTCTCTAATATCCATATAGTTACCAGCATTTTTAATACAAAATTACTTAGAAAGCTTAACATTCTAGCATTCTTAACACCCATCAATTTGGGTGCTTATAAATTTGCAATGAAATTAAGCTTTACTTGGGCTCTTTCTCCAGTATATGTTTTAACATAAGTGCTATGAAGTTTTATTCCCCAACTGTTAATGTCCTTTTTGTCACCCAACATCACAGCAGCTACTTTGGCCAGAGAGTGTGATCGTTCTCACTCTTATGTTTGGTTCAAATGTGAACACCACTGTTTTTCCTTCTTACCAAAATTTCTCATTTCAGATGACCAGCATAGTTTAATTTCCATCAATAGAATTGCTGACTGTATGATCTATCACAAACAATCTGCCAAATAGTTGATAAAGGAAAAGGTCTGAAGGAGCAATGTATGCCCTTTTAAAAAAAAATTGCAGAGTGTCATTGCTGCTGTCATCTCACCAGTGGTGCCATTTGAACTGTAATTATCCTCAACAGACTATTACAACACATGACTGTCTGAATCTTAACTTCAGGTAGCGCATTGGGCAATCATTAGTAATGGGTTCGTCGCTGTAATTGTCACTGCCTGTGACTTGGATGTAAGATTAGGACATAGTTTGGCCTACCTCATTGGAGTATCCCATAGTATACAAATGGTGAGTTAGTAATCTCAGCTGTGCTGTCTAGGAAGCAAGTGATCATGACCAGCCTCAGTACAAGAAGAGCAAGTTATGGAGGGAAAAGTAAGTCCTATAGGGAAAGGAAACACTTTTGATCATTTGCAAAATTAAGAAATAAACCAGGTGCAAATTGAAGATTGTCACGCTGTCGAGTTAAGTAGCTGAAACACAACTTGATTCATAGGCTCCTGAAATTTATTTTATACTCAATAGGGAATACACAGGAGAATTAATTGTGCAAATGTCCTTCCCAGAAAAAACTTTGAAATTGTTCTCCTGGCATGCTATATATCCACTGAGGTTGAAGTTGTCTGCTAGTGAACCTTGAACACCCTTCCAGTTGATTAGCAATGGCTTAATGATTGATAAAGTGCATTAGAATAAAGAGCAGAATCTATATAAACAGTCTGCTGTGAAGTAAAGATTTCATCTTTATTATATTTTTTGAAAAGAGTCAAAAATACCTTCTTATAAATGGCTGCGTAAAATGACAAAACTGTACCAAGTGTACACTGTAATTCATTGCAGCTTTAAGCATTGGTCCAGAAAATTACTTTGTGAACAACACTTTGAAATGTAAGTGATACAGGTTTTCAAGTTTAATTTCTTCCAAAGGTGGTGAGGAATGTAGTATTAAATAAAAGGACAGGCTGTTTAAATAATTTTCTGATGTTTACATGTAGCTCCATCGAAAACTGGAGGAGCTCAGAGATCAGCTAGAAGGAAATGTGAAAGGAGGCTCTCTCAAAGTAAATATATGATTTTACCTGATGATGTTACTCTTTGCTGGCCGATAACACCAGCTCAAATTTTTTGCTTTCATTCTTTTTCTCCTCCTCCCCTCCTCTTCCTCCTCCACCACAACAGGGGTTTCATTAGGATTGAGGCTGGAGACTAGTGATTAGCTCTGACAATGTATTATAAATTTCAGTTCTCCTGTCTTGAAAGAAATGGTATCCATTTTGTTGCTCCATATTGGTAAAATTGGAAACTATCTCAACATCAAATCTACATTACAGATGTCTTAAAACAAATCCCAATTTCCATAAGACCATTTTTTATTCCACTTTTCCATCTTTAGTGATCAGTATTCAAGCATTTGCATCAGTCATCCTTTTCAGGTTTGTAATGAATACTCGAGATCTCTTCACAACAAAGTGAGGTGACTATGATGCAGATTTGATTATTGATTCTCCTTGCAGTATTGAGTTTCTCTTGGCTTTTGTTGAAGGTAACGTCTTTTCAGCACCTTGAGCTGAGCAGAATTCAAGTCAATAAATTTTTATTTGATTTTCAAAGTTTTATGAAATAAGATCGTAACTTCTGTGAAAATAATCTGAGCCACATGCTGTAAGTGTTGTAAAAATGCTGCAGGAAGATTAGAAAGACTCTGGAATATAGTGAACAAAAAGGATATAGGCTCTTCTGGCTTCAGCTCATGCTATTTAAAACTCAAATCTCATATAGTTTACGTTAGCCGCCAACTTCAAGAGAGAAAATATTAATGAAACCCCTGCCTTCTGCCTCAGAACTGGAACCACCTATGCAGAGAACCTCCTCAGACCCTTACTCAGCACCCCTTCCTCATTAACAGTGTTTTCTTTTCCCTTGCTGCACAACCAGGCTGAGCTCTCTTCATGCACACCTTCTTATTGTGCTACAGAGGTACACTGCACGTGTTCTTGCATCATATGCACTACTCTGTTGCTTTGCACCCTGCTCCTGTAAACACAGTATTTACAATTCTGCATGTTACCTTTGATATTTTTCTGATTTGGAATAAAATGAGCGGTGTGATAAGAGTGCAAGAAGGGTGGGGAGGAAGAGAGTGGAGAGATTTTTCACCCCCAAGCCTTTAATATCTTTTGGTAAAGCTAAATCATTCTTAAAATGACAGCATTAATCTTGAAAAGCCACTAGGGAACAAATGAACAACAAGACGGTATTATTTTAAATACAAGTCTGGTAAGTACCCAAAATACAAGGAGGAATTTTATTTACTGCTGACATTGCACTGGCTTCATAATTCTTGACTTTGTTTTCTGTGTTTTTGGATGGGGGGAAGAATATGTGTGAAATCACTATCAAATTTCATAATTTCATTATCTTTTCTAGTCAGGTAGAAAGAGCATGGGTAGAAGAGTTCCCTCTCACTTTCTTCTCTTTGTTTTAGTTTTGTTTTCAAAATTGACATCCCACTTGTAAAGGCATAAGATTCAAAGAATGATGTTTAGAAACAAAATTCACTTTGCTGAATTCTGTTATAAGAGCACTGGAAAGACTTTACCAGCTTTAAAATAAAAATATGTATACATATATCTTCCATGTTCCATCCTCCAAGGTTATTTTCTGCACTGTTCTCATGATTTTTGCTAACATAGAACTGGAAATCTCTGGAGAACTAAAGAGTTGAACACTTTTTTTATCCCAGTCTTTCAAATTGCAGTGTTTAAAGAGTTTTCAACAGCTGTTGGGAATTTCATTTGTTTCTGGTGCAGAACTCAGTAAGCTTTCATACCATACTAAAATCTTTATATGTGCTCACTGTAATCACTCAGTGGTTCTTGTCTGGGGATGGGGGTGGGGCGGGGGGGGGGGGGGGTGCGGTTATTCTAAAGTATTCTGAGATTAAATTCCTATTCTTCTTCTGATTTTAAATTCATATCTCAGCCCTCAGTAAGTTAACTAGTAATTAACTAAGATGGTACATGCTGGGCAGTGCACCCAGCCAACTTTTATATTTGAGGCATTGCCAGGCTATAGCCTTACTTTTTGCCATTACCATTGCAGTAACTTCAGAGTACAAATAAGATTGGTTTGTTGCACTGCCTTAACCTAGTTAACAGAAGGAATTGTGTACCGCACAGAATGTTTTAAGGAATGTACACGAGTTAAAGCTACTTGGAGGTTGACAGTGGGTGATCATCATTTTCTACAAGTAATGTCTTCTCAGGAAAGGATTCTATTTGAAACTGATGAAGCAAATTATAAGGATATCCAAAATCTAGCTACTGATAAAAACATCAGTTAGGCACCTAGCTGTCTCATAATGATGCTCTTCCCTTTGTTGGGTTTTACTTAAGTTCAGATGGAAAATAATGAAACCATGTAGGTTGTATCAAACTGAAATGTTGGCCAACACTTCAGGTAACACTGCAACCAGACCCTCATTCACCATATTCCACGTGCTATAAGGAAGATAACTGCAAGAATATAAGTAGGATACTCAACACTTTCTGAAGGTTTAGGCTAGAATTCATTGACATCTCGTCTTGCCAATGAACGGCCATCTTCAGTTCTCTATTTTACTCCTCATTGTTGATACCAGTCATGTTGCGAAGAGCTCCACTTTATGAGAACCCTTTTCTGGACCATAGTATATTGTTGTAGTTTGTCTAAAACTTGTTTTATTAAGTCTGTACATGTTCCATTAGTGACAGTTCACCATAAATAGATACGTTCACTTTTGGCAAGAATGCTCATCACCCAAAACCTCAACACACTGGCATAAAAGACTTTCCTTGGGATTTGAAGGTACTTTTTGTTGTTCTCCTGTAACCCCATTTCCTCATCTGTATTTCCATACACCTTAAAGGTAATCATGAAGACCTGGCAGGTTTGTTCTTTTTGTCACCTGGGACCACCCAATTTATGATTATCGAATGAAGCTGGCTGAAGTTTAACCTTCTCCCACTCAGAACTTATAGAAAATATAGATGGAAAGCAACTGTCCTCTGGTGCTGGCCAAAAGCGTTGGCCTGCCTGTTCT
Organism: Heterodontus francisci; assembly: GCF_036365525.1. Classification (NCBI taxonomy): domain Eukaryota; kingdom Metazoa; phylum Chordata; class Chondrichthyes; order Heterodontiformes; family Heterodontidae; genus Heterodontus; species Heterodontus francisci. Next base: position 88,416,872 of record NC_090379.1, on the reverse strand, counting down.
TTCCATGTACGTTTCTGCATTTTCTGTTTTTGTTTCAGTTGCCCTTTTTTTGCTCTTATTTGTCCTATGGTGCTCGATTGTGAGCATGCCCTGTGTCTCTGTAAATAACATAAATTTATATAAACTGGGTATTGCTTGAAATTTATTTAAATCTACAGAAATATATAGTTTGCACAGAAGAAGAAAATAATTCTTCACACAGAACACACTGTATGTACTTTTTAGTAATTCTTTAAAGAGATTTTCCTTTTCCTCTTTTGTCAAAGTGGAACTTTAGTAGCCTTATGGCTGAATCCTCAGCGGAATGTTTATTATTATAAGAACTAAATACGGTGCTTTCAGGGCACTGAATGAAAAAGTTGTGTGGGTCCTAACCCAAAACTTATAAAAAAACATTAACCTTCCTGCATTTCTTGATTGGTTAGTCTGCCATGTGGAATATAACTGCATTCAGAAAATAATTGCTGCATCTTCAGGTGAAGGGCTTACCTTTTTGTCAACGCTGATGCATATCTCAGATTTTTGAATGATCAAAAATGACAGTGCTGCATAACTGAAATGTTTTGGTGTAGTTTTGTCTCAGAAATGCTTGAAACAAGGAAGTAATATAGCTTTGTCACATAAGAAAACATGAAATAAGTGACAAATTAAAATTTTTAAATGTATTATTACATCATTGTACAATTGTTTAACTTGCATGCTTGTCACATAAGTTTAAATTGTTTTGTTTAATACACCACAATGGGGAATCCCTTGGGGGCGCAGCTGAGGCTGGCAAACTTTATTGTCTACAGGAGGTCCAGCATAGAGGCTGCAGTTGATTCCTGAATTCAAATCTATCAGATGGAAATCTAGTATTATTACATTGTAATAAAGAAATGCTTGAAATACTCAGCAAGTCAGGCAGCATTTTGTGGAAAGAGAAGCAATAACAACTTGCATTTATATAGCACCTTTAACATGGTAAAATATCCCAAATGTTATCAAACAAAATTTAACACCAAGCCACATAAAGTGATATTAGGGCAGTTGTAGAGGTCTGTTTTAAAGAGTGTCTTAAAGGAGGTGAGAGAAGCAGGAGAGGCTTGGGGAGGGAATTCTAGAGCTTGGGGCCTAGGCAGCTGAAGACATGGCCACCAATGGTGGAGCGATTAAAATCGGGGATGCGCAAGAGATCAGAATTGGAGGAGCACAGAGGAATTACAGAGATAAGGAAGGGTGAATTCATGGATGGATTTGAAAACAAGGTTGAGCATTTTAAAAGTGAGACATTACTTGACTGGGAGCCAATGTCGGTCAGCGAGCACTAAGGTGATGGGTGAACTCAACTTGGTACAAGTTAGGATATGGGCAGCAGAGTTTTGGAGGCGTTCAAGTTTATGGTGGGTGAAAGATAAGAGGCCGACCAGGACATCATTAGGATAGTCAAGTCAGGAGGTAAAGGCATAGATAAGGATTTCAGCAGCAGATGAGCGGAGATGGGTGATGTTCCAGAGTGGTGGTCTGAGTGATGAAGCAGATGTGTGATCGAAAGCTCATCTCAGGGTCAATTTGAGCACCAATGTTGCGAATTGTCTAGTGACATGCGAGAGGGTTGGGGGTTAGGGAATGGAGTTTGTGGCCGGGACCGTAGGCAATGGCTTCAGTCTTCCCTGTATTTAGTCTGAGGTAGTTTAATCTCATCCAGGACTGGATGTCGAGCGAGCAGCATAACAAATCAGATGCAGTGGAGAGGTTGAGAGAGGTAGCAGTGAGTTAGAGTTGAGTGTCATCAGCATACATGTGGAACCTGACGCATTGTTATCGGATGATGAAAATAGAAGGGATCAAGAATAGATCATTGGGGGACTGCAGAAATAACAGTGTAGGAGTGGTAAGAGAAGCCATTGCAGATGATACGATTGGGTAAATAAGAATGAAACCCAACAAGGGCAGTTTCACCCAGCTGGATGGTATAGGAGAGGTGTTGGGAAAAAGATGGTATGTCAAAGACTGCAGTCAGGTCAAGAAGGGTGCGAAGGAATAGTTAATCACAAATACTGTCACGTCAGATGTCATTAGTGACTTTGATATGGGTTATTTCAGTACAATGCATGGGTAGTAACCTGATTGGAGGGGATTAAGCATGGATTTGTGGGAAAGTTGGGTATGGATTTGGGAGGCAATATCTCCTTCAAGGATTTTGGAGAAGTAAGGATGGTTGGAGATTGGGCAATAGTTTGCAAAGACAGAAGGTTCAAGGATTTTTTTCGAGAAGGGGAAGATGATTGTAGATTTAAAGGGAAGGGGGCAGCACCTGAGGGCAGGTATCCATTAGCAATATCAGCTAACATGAGGATCAGGAAGGGAGGTTGGTGGTCAGCAATTTGGTGGGAATAGGGTGAAGGGAGGATGAGGTGCATCTCATAGGCAAGTTGAGCTTGAGGGGGCATAAGGGGAGGTAGGTCATTGACCTGAAATGTTAACTCTCTTTCTCTCTCCACAGATGCTGCCTGATCTGCTGAGTAGTTCCAACCTCTTCTGTGTTTTGTGTTCAGATTTCCAGCACTCACAGCATTTGCTTTTTCTGTTGCGGTGTAACTTGTCTGTAGACTATCTGAGCCAAATGTTTAACAAGATACACTTGTTTTTCAGTAATGATTTTTTTCAACTACTGTTGGCATAAACTTGCTCTGAATAATTGGTGGCAGTAAACCGAAATAAAAGCATGATCCATTCAGTAGAATTAGTCTTATTTGTGATACAAAGTAATGATTTTCCAGCACAGATTTACTACCAGTGAATGTTCTACACACTTTCTGTGTCATCCATTTGTTTCTCATTTCTTTTGAGTTTGGTCATTGTCTACCACATCCTGGTGACATAATTTATCCTCGTGCACAAGTTTGGTTGGTAGAGAATATCCAAGTATTACATGGTGAGTAAGAGGGAAGATTTTCAGAGATTGGATTGAGCTGAAATCTTGGGGAAATAGAGGTAGAGGTTTCCTCTGATTCCAACCGATGTTTTGTTAATCTAGGAGTGCTTGATATTGTCTCTGGATGCAATTACATTTTATTGGCTAATTCAGCCATATTTTCTTTACCTGTTGCAAATTAAGATGTGCACGTTGCCCTTTTCTGGATGTTCTGTTTATAGCTGCTGCTCAATTCTTCTTCATTTTGGTGTGCAATCTGCTGCTTGTTGTCTGAGCGCTCATTTCATTCCTTTGTGGCTTTAATGTATTTATTGCTGTCTCTGTTGATTCTAATGTGGTGCTTTTTAAAATTGTGTTTGAGATTTGGATAACCTTATTTCAATAGATTAAACTAAGTAGGCTACCCAAGTCAGGGAAGGGATTCAAACCTGGGTCTCCTAATTAAGAGTCAGATGCTGTACTGCTTGAACTGACGAAGTGCTGGATTCAAGGTGACATTCAAAATGAATAAGTAATCTTGACACGCAGCTCATTTTTATGATAACATGCACTGTTTTTTCATATTCAATAGCATTCTGTTGAAAGTTTTGTAAAGCTACAGGGGATGTTGTGATGCTTGTTTGTAAAATTGACTTTTGAATACTTTCTGTCAAAGTCTGTGATAAAGGTTGTTGAGAATTTGTAAGAAAACATAAGTTTAATTTGTTATATCCACATAAATCCAATGTATTTTAAATTGGTCAGCATCTTTTTTATGGTCAATATGAGTTAATTCTACAGCTGTTATCGGGTACAAACTATTTCCTTCAGCAAATTTATCACAAAGTTCACATTATTAAAATATATTGCATAACAGTCACAGCAGTACAGCAAAATCTTTTATTTATGGAGCTGGAGAAATGTTGTGGCCATCCATATTAAATTATGTGGAAATCTTGGAAAAGGTACAGTGAGATGGTTGAAAAATGTACACAAAGATATATCATTTTGGCAATCTTTATTTGTAGAACAAACAAAGTAAGAGCCTACATACTGTGACAAATTGAGCCCAAAATCTGGCTACTGGATGTGTTTTGCTTCAAACTATTCAGATGTATAGTGGTGGAGTGATTTTGGTAATGATTTAGTCATTCAAATCATGAGGTGACATCATACTGTGACAAATTGTGAAATTGAATATATTAAATCTCTTAATTTGTGAAGTGGTGCCAGAAAAAAATTACCATGAATGCTGTTGTCATTGTCAAAACCCAACTGGATCACGAATGTCCTTCAGGGAGAGGACTTGACACCCTTACCTACACATAGCTGTACTCCCACAATGCCCTCACAGCTTTGAAAGGATGGGCAATAAATGCTGCATAGCCACAATTGCCCATAGAACAGCAACGAATATAAAAAAAAATCCAAAGTCCAGTTTCCACTTTATCTAATTTGAATCAGTTTAAGTTATATCCTGAGCTTGAGCTAAAAGCTCAGAATATTATGTTGTGACATTTGTATGCTAGCGAGTGAGACTAATTTTTAAAAGTTATTTGATATTCTCATCAGTGTAATTCTCATAGTTTAAATAACAAAGAGCTTCTCTGTTATAATTGTCTGAAGCAAAGGTGACAGAATTAATAATTGGCTTGTTTGAGACCTGTATTTATGCTTATAATATAATATACATACTGAACATTTCTGAAATGTGTGTTTGTTGAGAGGATAATCTGTTATCTTTCAAAGTATTTTACAAAAAAAGTTTTCACAGTTGATTCCAATACATTTGATAATGAATATTGAGCACAACATATGTGACAAGTTCAAACACAGTTAAATGTGTAGATTAAAAGCAGGGTTATGTATTTACATTTAAAAACACACACAATTGATTTGAATCATTCTACAATTGATGTGGTCAGATATTGGGTAATTTTTTTTTTAGTTGTGAAGTTTGAATATGAAAAAGAGTAGAAAAGCTGAGGTAAACTCATTAATTTGTAATTAGATTGCACCAAACTTGGTTTTTAAAAGCATGAAGATTGTAGAAGGAAAGATAGTGAGAGTTAAAGACTTCATCAGTTTTGAGTTCCTAGGAAAGAAAGTCGAAGTGGGAGGCAATTTGAAGTCTTGATTTCAATGCAGCAGGGATATAGGAAGGAAGAACATTTAGGTGACAACTTTACAGCTTACAAAGAACAAGAGATACAAAGTCAAAGGACCGCTTACCATGGCTGTATTGAGAAAGTAAGGAGAAATGAGAAAGTTTCTAACAGCAAGAGGTAGGGAGAGTGAGAGTGTTAGTGGAATTATTTATCTGAAGATTATCTCTGCTATTAATTAATGGCAAAACAAATAAATCTTAATTGAAGAAAAATCGACTCCAAGATCGTAACCTGTTGGATATCATCTGCCATAAATTGTTTACTGTAAAATGAGTAAACTGACATTAATTGTGAATTTGATGCCATTTGTTTTCTAATTTTAGTTTTCTGTGGTTTACCTTTCTGTTGAACAGAAAAAGCACTTATTTTTAACAGAAAAATGCTGAATTGTTTTCATTAAATTTTCTGCCTTTCTTCCCATCCTGACGAAAATGGCATCTTATGCTGTGTGCAGTTCCACAGACAGGCCTCCAGAACATGGCCCAAGCAGGTATTGATCCTGTGTGTGCTCAGTCTATGACTTTAGTGGGCCTTCTGAGTCTGGGAGGCTTCATGGCCAAGCTGATATCCACATGGATGCACAGCAGGAGAACGTTATATTTAGAACTCTTGTGTCCTTGCTTTAGTAATTCACATCTTTGAATTGCTTGACTTTATATTTGGAAAATGTAATTTTTGTTTCATAGCTTCTGACATTGTACAACAGTTTTCGAATCGGCAAAGTTCTACTACAGTTTAGTTATTCTGAAGTTATGATGAGCAAGGAATATTTTGTTATGAATAAAAATTAAATAGGCAGTTGCGCATTTGTTTTCATATTTTTACAAGGAACTGAGCAAGATGTTAAAGTTCTGCCATGGAAGAGCACTTTACCAGTGCGTTCACCAGAATGCTGTAAATTTTTGTAGGAATGGATTTCTCATCTCTGAAAGAATTTAATTGTTCATGTTTGGTTCTCATTAGAAGTTACATAAACCATCATATCAAAAGTGGCATGAACTGTTCACACCTGTGTTCAATTCACTGAAATGGTAATCAAAAGCAGCCTCGGATTGTATTGAAATAATTTATTTCATTCGTTCGGGGATGTGGGTGTCGCTGGCCAGGCCAGCATTTATTGCCCATTCCTAATTGCCCTTGAGAAGGTGGTGGTGAGCTGCCTTCTTGAACCACTGCAGTCCTTGGGGTGTAGGTACACCCACAGTGCTGTTAGGAAGGGAGTTACAGGATTTTGACCCAGCAACAGTGAAGGGACGGCGATATAGTTCCAAGTCAGGATGGAGTGTGGCTTGTAGGGGAACTTACAGGTGGTGGTGTTCCCATTCATCTGCTGCCCTTGTCTTTCTGAGGAACTCCTGCAGTGATGTCCTGGGACTGAGATGAGATGATTGACCTCCAACAACCACAACCATCTTCCTTTGTGCTAGGTATGTCTCCAACTAGCGGATGGTTTTCCCCCTGATTCCCATTGACTCCAGTTTTGCTAGGGCTCCTTGATGCCATACTCGGTCAAATTCTGCCTTGATGTCAAGGTCAGTCACTCTCACCTCACCTCTTGAGTTCAGCTCTTTTGTCCATGTCTGGACCAAAGCTGTAATGAGGTCAGGAGCTGAGTGGCCCTGGTGGAACCCAAACAGAGCATCAGTGAGCAGGTTATTGCTGAGCAAGTGCCGCTTGGTAGCACTGTCACGACCCTGTACATCTTTTTGCTGATATCGAGAGTAGACTGATAGGGCTGTAATTAGCCAGGTTGGATTTGTCCTGCTTTTTGTGTACAGGACATACCTGGGCAATTTTCCACATTGCCTGATAGATGCCAGTGTTGTAGCTGTACTAGAACAGCATGGCTACGGGTGCAGCTAGTTCTGGAGCACAAGTCTTCAGTACTATTGCCGGACTGTTGTCAGGGCTGGTAGCCTTTGAAGTATCCAGTGCCTTCAGCCATTTCTTGATATCACATGGAGTGAATCAGATTGGCTGAAGACTGGCATCTGTGATGCTGGGGACCTCAGGAGGAGGCGGAGATGGATCATCCACTTGGCACATTTGGCTGAAGATAGATGTAAATGCTTCAGCCTTGTCTTTTGCACTGATGTGCTGGGCTCCCCCATCGTTGAGGATGGGGATATTTGTGGAGCCTCCTCCTCCTGTTAGTTATTTAATTGTCCACCACCACTCACAACTGGATGTGGCAGGACTGCAGAGCTTAGATGTGATCCATTGGTTGTGGGATCGCTTAGCCCTGTCTATTGCATGCTGCTTCTGCTGTTTAGCCTGCAAGTAGTCCTGTGTTGTAGCTTCAGCAGGCTGACACCTCATTTTTAGCTATGCCTGGTACTGCTCCTGGCATGCCCTCTTGCACTCTTCATTGAACCAGGATTGGTCTCCCGTCTTGATGGTAATGGTCGGGTGGGGTATATGCCAGGCCATGAGGTTACAGATTATGGTCCAATACAATTCTGCTGCTGCTGATGGCCCACAGCACCTCATGGATGCTAAGTTTGAGTTGCTAGATCTGTTCGGAATCTATTCCATTTAGCACGGTGGTAGTGCCACACAAAACGATGGTGGGTACCCTCAGTGTGAAGCCGGGACTTCGTCTCCACAAGGACTGTGTGGTGGTCACTCCTTCCAATACTGTGATGGACAGATGCATCTGCAACAGGTAGAGCCACAGACTCAGTCTAGCAGCTATGTCCTTTAGGACTCGGCCAGCTCAGTCAGTAATTATGCTACCGAGCTACTCTTCGTGATGGACATTGAAGTCCCCTGCCCAGAGTACACTCTGTGCCCTTGCTACCCTCAGTGCTTCTTCCAATTGCTGTTCAACATGGAGAAGCACTGATTCATCAGCTGAGGAAGGATGATACGTGGTAATCAGCAAGAGGTTTCCTTGCCCATGTTTGACCTGATGCCATGAGACTTCATGGGGTCCAGAGCCAATGCTGAGGACTCCCAGGGCAGCTCCCTCCCAACTGTATACCACTGTGCCACCACCTCTGGTGGGTCTGTCCTGCCAGTGAGACAGGACATACCCAGGGATGGGGTTGGTGATGGTGGTGTCTGGGACGTTGTCTGCAAGGTATGTTTCCGTGAGTATGACTATGTCAGGCTGTTGCTTGATTAGTCTGTGGGACAGCGCTCCCAATTTTGGCACAAGCCCCCAGATGTTAGAGGAATTTGCAGGGTCGACAGGGCTGGGTTTGCCGTTGTCGTTTCCGGTGCCTAGGGTGGTCCGTCCAGTTTCATTCCTTCTGTTAGACCTTGTAGCGGTTTGATACAACTGAGTGGCTTGCTAGGCCATTTCAGAGGGCATTTAAGAGTCAACCACATTGCTGTGGGTCTGGAGTCACATGTAGGCCAGACCATGTAAGGATGGCAGATTTCCTTCCCTAAAGGACATTTGTGAACCAGATCATATGCAAATTGTGATGCAAATCATGATTTACATTCATGTGCAAATTTTATTTTATTTTATATACGATTATCAAAATTGAACACAAAAGCCCATTTGAAAGCTAGTGGCCCCAATAATAAGTTAAGCTTTTCGATCTTTCTGTTCAGACACTTAAAGTCATTGTTTCTTTCTTCATATTCCTGCCACATATGCCGCATAGCACCTGGGCTGCAGGTACCTCCAGCGATGGAGATTAGCTGGTTTGGAATTGAGAAATAGATGGCTGTACCCTTTTTACTGCCCTTTATAGCAAATGAACCTCTATTTCAGCTCTCAGATTTTGCAACAGGATGCTTCCAAAAGTATGATTAAATGGGTTATAAATGCACTTATTATGATTGCAGCACATTTCCGCTCCCCATCCTGGATACATTCATTTGGGCAATGTGGAAATTAAAATAAGGCTGGATCCAGTAAAATCTGGTTTGAGAAGTAATAAGTGACTCAGATATTTAGTTGAAGAAGTGTTTTGTTTCCTCCCTCCTTCTGCAAGACATCTGTGGACTTCGTCTGATTAAAGTCTTCAAAATATGTCCACCTCAAGACAGCCATGAAAAGGAAATGGTCTGTCCCAACCTTCCTTAACAAGATGAGCTGAATGTTTTGGCGTATTTAGGTTTGGTAATAGGTGATCCAATTGTAAAGACTACTCATCAAAGTGAACCTGATTAGTTAAGATACCTTAAGTCTGACTGAATGAAGCCTGCACAGATTGATATTAACATTTGGCAGGATTTTCCATGACTGTTTGTTTGGATTGACTTCACCTACTACACATTAAAATCTTGAATTGGATGGGCATTGCTGCAATTTAGCACTGCACCATAAGGAGTATAAATTTGTGCTCTGTGACATGGGCTGGGCCAAGACATTCAATTTTTTTTCTGAGTTTGGATGAACCTTGTACTGTTGGATTTCTGAAGTTGTCTATTAACGTCCATGCTCCCTAGTACAGGGTAAATGCTCTATTATAGAACCATTTGACCTATGGTAAGAAGATGTGTAGTATACAGGTCCAAATGATTGCAGTTCATTTCCATACTTAGCATAGTAGAGCTTTAACTGGGCCATAGTGAAAGCAGCATTATGACTTGGATAGTGCAGAAGAGAAGATCATATGTGAGCCAGCGAAGCAGTGGATAGAGCTTTGTAAATGTGTGTCATTTAAAGCCATATTACAAATCTGCAGCATCTGCAGGGTAGATAAACCAGATTTGTAAGCTAATTTCACACATGGTGGAAAATCTCAAGTACATAACCTGGCATGTACTATGTGGGACAAAGTCCTTTTGCTAGATTGTGAAGATCTAGTGGCACTCGGATATACTCCGTGCAATGACAACATATTTAGTTGCATAATATATATGCTTCTCTGTGATAGAAAATCATATAATTTTGGGTCAGTTGAGAAAACGTGTGAAAATCTCTTAAACATTAAATTATTTTCCTTTTGATATTGCTAATCACCCAAGATCCTCTGTCAGTTGAAGTTTCTCAGAAGTGCAGTAACATGCACTCAATTTGGCTTATTCGTATCAGACAGTTACTTTGTACCATATCAAATTCATATCCTTATTTGGTTCATCCGCCCATGTCTTTTCAGCTCATTCCTTTTGTAATTGAAAAATTCCTATAAGCCTCTGGAGGAAGCCGGGTATTAGCAACAAAAACAATAGAAGTAGGGAAAAGAACAGCACATATTAGATTCAAAAGAAATTGAAATTTTTCATTGTTCAAAGGACATTATGTCTTTCAGATGCAAAACTTTAGTTTACCATTGTTGAATAAAGTTGAATCATAAGTGAGCAAAAGTAAAATGTCATACTTATAAACTTACCAGCAGCCTTTCTACATGTTTGGTATGTCCTTCTAACATTCAAAAGTTCATAAAATTTTAACAAATTCAGACAATACCTTTATTCAAATTAATTAAGGTATTTTCTTTCAAGATAATTATAAGCCAAGAGAATAATGGCAACTGTTAATATCACAAAATTGTTGGTAACTGCAAGCAAATACAACCAAAAGTAGAAGCTCTGCTGATGCTTTTCTTTCCTCTTCCTCAAAAAACATCCCATCTCCTTTTCGTTAGTGCTGTGCCTAGTGATCCAGCTCAAAATTGAACTGTTCCTCACCCTTGTACTATGAGACCTAGGTTTCTCAATTTTAAGACCAAGTTATCAATTTTTGTTTAGCATGCACATATGTATGTGGAAGTAGGTTACATGTTCTCAATTACGTTTTACTGTGCTTCTCTAGAAATACTTTAGCTCTGAAAGCAATTGCCTAAGATCTCTAAAATATTGCAATTCCTGCTACTCAGTAATGCATTGTATGTTTTCTGTTTACTAGATTTATTCCTTCCACCCTATTTCTGATCCTGCTGTTCATAAAGGAATGCCAAAAAATGCAAATATAGAACCTCAGACCACAGTGAAGTTCATTTTTTGCCTTTCAAATACTATTTTGAAATCTGATATGGTTAAACACCTCTAATTCAAGATGCTACCTTCCTAAATTATGTGGAGGATGAGATTTCACGGCTGAGGGAAAGTAGCATAGAAACTTTTCACTGCATCTATCACACTCAACATAAAGCTTTAATATTGCTGAAAATAGAGACGTGTTGTCGAAGCTTTTCGTCTTGCACTCATCAGGACAATCACAAGAATAAACAATGTAAGGGAAAACAACAACTTATACTGCGTGAGAAGAGAGTGCTGATTGATTGGCAAGTGAACTCTGATTGGTAGAGGCGTTGCCATGGCAAATGCACTAGCTTACGGTGACTGACAGTTAACAGCTAAGCTTTATTTAAAATTTAAACCAGGCAGCTTGACTCTGATTGGTCAAGGCTTGTTGAAAAAACTGTTAAGGGGTTTTCTACCACAGTCTATCGCAAGCCTACCTTCACTGGTCAATACACGCTTTAGGATTCTTACAGTTAGGCGTGCTATACGATTGGCCTTATCGGCAACCTCATAAACAGGGCCCGAACCATTTGCTCACCATACAAGCATGATGCTGAAATAGGGTGGATCAAAGACATCCTTCGTGACTATGGGTACCCTGATCAGATCATTTCTCGTTGTATATCGCGCAAAGTTATGAATGGACCTAAGGCCGTCTTTTTCGGCCCTGAAAAGTGCCCAATCTACCTCAAATTACCCTGGAAGGGTAATGTATCCCAAAAATTTGAGCAACAGATAAAGCTAGCTGTTTCATGCTGCTACTATGCAGTAGCAACATGTGTGGTGTTTGCCATGAACAGGATGCTGCCGTCAAGCCAAAAAAAGCCTATCACACGAATGAGTAATGTGATATATGAATTTCAATGCCAGTGTTATGCTAGGTATATAGAATTAGAATTAGAATTAGAACATTACAGCGCAGTACAGGCCCTTCGGCCCTCGATGTTGCGCCGACCTGTGAAACCATCTGACCTACACTATTCCATTTTCATCCATATATCTATCCAATGACCACTTAAATGCCCTTAAAGTTGGCGAATCTACTACTGCTGCAGCCAGGGCGTTCCACGCCCTTACTACTCTCTGAGTAAAGAAACTACCACTCACATCTGTCCTATATCTATCACCCCTCAACTTGAAGCTATGTCCCCTCGTGTTTGCCATCACCATCCGAGGCCGTACGTCCCAAAGATTAGCGGATCGTGTCAAACAACATGTCCCTCTGCTGTTCGCAATTGGCAAGGTACAGGCTGTACCCAACCAGCCAATGCATGCAAAACTCAAAACACAGTGTCCAACATTAGATGTGATTCTGCAATTGGACAACGTTTGCTAAATAATCCACAGTGTGCTAAGAATTTTGCTGACAACCTATTTAAAATTATCAGTAGGGCTCGTAGTGTGACGTATTTGCATGTACTGGAAGCTACATATATTAATGTACAGGGCGCTGTTTTTTGCAGGCAGAAAGAATATTGCGCCTGCTTCAGCTGAACAAATAATTGACAGCCATTCACTGGTTCATTCCTCAGGGCAATGTATTGACCAATAAAAGTCAAGCTGCCTGGTTTAAATTTTAAACAAAGCTTGGCAGTTAACTGTCAGTCACCGTAAACTGGTGCATTCTGCGCCTCTACCAATCAGAGTTCACTTGCCAACCAATCAACATGCTCTTCTCACGCAGTATAAGTTGTTGTTTTCCCTTACATTGGTGATTCTTGTGATTGTCCTGATGAGTGCAAGGTGAAAAGCTTCGACAACACGTCTCTATTTTCAGCAATGCTCAAGTTCTGTACTAATAAAGCTTTAAGTTCTTCTAAGGCTTGTTATAACTTATTCAGAGACACATGGTCAATGTCAGAGATGCTTAAAATACAAATATTGATTTCACATAAGTGACTTCTGTCATATAGTTTTTGGACTTCATTGGATTAAAGTTTTCAAGGAGTGTATGGTTCATCTTGCCGTATCACAGCTGCAAGTCACAGTCCAAGAAGACCTTGATAATTGAGCATTTTATATCTATGATAATTCTATTTTTTTAAAAGTAAATGATAAAACACAATACCATTTACTAAAAATTGCAAAAGAATTGAATGTGGAAGAAATTTTGCCTGCGCTTAATTTTTTCTCTCTAGAAAATCAAAGATAAAGCTAAGACAATAAACTCTAAAGTTTCCACTTGAGAAAATGTGGTTCACATGGCCTTTTCCCTGTTGAAACATTCTTATGTTGTTATGAAGTAGCATTGTCACACCTTCAAATGTCGCTGAGCATTTATAGTCGTACAAGATTTGGCTCTTATCCTCTTTACTGCAAGCACCTATACAGAGATGTGAGTTTTCTAACCACCCCAGGCAAGTGAGAGTGCCAGTCACCCATGGACACAAAGGCATGGAGAAGGTACCAAGCATTTTGTGAAAATGAACAGCTGGTCACCTACTTGTCAATACTTGACTGAACAAATGGATCTTGATGGTCGACGTTGTTATATTAAATGGTCTCTGAATCCTAACAGATTCTGAAGAAGGAACCAGTTGAATTTATTTAGGAAATAATCTGTACAACCTCAACCATCCGTATCTTAAAGCACACAAGACTCAAGTCTAAATGACCTGTGCATAGTCTTTTCAACTTCAAAATTCTGAAGCACAGAATAAGGAATTCCAACATAAATTGTGGAATTTGCTCTCCACTTCCTTTCATAAGTACTATAATTTTAATATACAAGGGCTGCTATCTTAGTAAAGAGTGCTGTGGTGTTTTCTTAAATCTGCTTGTATAGTTGAACCAAGGGAAGAAAGTCAGCTGCTAATTGAAGATGCAGTCTGTTAAATTGCCAGCAGCTCTATTCATCTGCACCAATACAGCAAGAAAGATGAATATTGTGTTATCCTTTCTTGACTGCCAGTGATGTTATCTTCTGCATCTCACTGTGGATAGTTTTTGGACTTTTAGGACCATGCTCTAGAACTGAAACCTGGGCCTTTGAGTAAAAGTAGCAGAATAATTTTTTGAACAGAAAAGGTCAATTAGACCTAACAAGCTAGTTCCTTTTTGATCAACCCTCACCTACTCCCTGAAATAAAAACAGGAAATTCTGGAAATATTTAATTGGTCTGTCAGCATCTGAGAAGAGAGCAAACAAGTTAATGTTTGAAATAAAAACAAGAAATGCTGGAACCACTCAGCAGGTCTGGCAGCATCTGTGGAAAGAGAAGCAGAGTTAACGTTTCGGGTCACTGACCTGAAACATTAACTCTGCTTCTCTTTCCACAGATGCTGCCAGACCTGCTGAGTAGTTCCAGCATTTCTTGTTTTTATTTCAGATTTCCAGCATCTGCAGTATTTTGCTTTTTAGTTAATGTTTAAGCTGGACACCCTTAGTCAGACCATTCATCAGATATTATTTTGGCCCAAGGTCTACCTGTGTTTTCAGATGTTGACAGATCTGTGTATTTTCAGTATTTTCTGTTTATATTTCAGATTACCAGCATTTTTAGTTTTCCCACCTGTCTTCTCCTCATAACTTCTCTCGGTCCCTTCTTTCTCCAGAACTGTATCTAATTGCCGCTTGAACATCTTTTACATTCTGTTTCAAAGGCTTTTGCCCTCGTAGCTTATTTTACTGCTTGGGAAAAAATATCTGCCTGATTTACTTCCTTGCTTCCTAATCTTTAACTTGTGTCCTCTGGATTTTGAGCTTTTCATCAAAGTTAAACATTTAAATCAACTTGGCCAATTCCCTTCATAACTTTTAAATATCAGCTATATATCTAAAGTATATTTGGGATTAAGAATGAACAGAGGAACAGTAATGTGGCAGAATGAGATGGAAGATGATAATGCCAGCCTCCCAGCTAATGACAAATGAGGATGGTATTGTTTTGCCATGAGATCAGATCAGGTCAGGCCCATAATACTTTGCCTAAGGATCTCTAACTAAGAACTCCCAGCAGGAAATAGACAATATAGCTGAGAGGAGACTGGTGAGAAAGTCAACAAAAAGTTCAGATACTCGGATGACAAGTGACAGCTAGAAAAGCACAATGCCATTAACTCTCTGAAGTTCCTGAAACTATCTGTTGACCAGAAGAGATGAATTGGATGTTTTCAGCTGTCCCAGGTTGCCTGTTTATGTGAAGAAATGTCCCGTTGGACAATGTTTGGATCATATTAACAAACCCAAAACCTAAACTAATAATATTGTTTTAATAATATAGTATTTTATGAACCATAGTAATGCCTAATTTCTGCCTCATCATTAGGGTCAAGGGGAAAATGATAATGTTTGCACTGCTGCAGTGCCACCTAGGGGTAGATTATAATAATGTCAGGCAGAAGTTCCCTTGCATTTGGATATAAACAAAAGTAACATTTCAGTTTTCATGCAGCGCATAGTGATGTGGTTCCAAAGCTTCCTACCTTGTTGATGGCACGTAAGCCTTATTTCTCCTGCAGTAAGCATTTACAATGCCAAGGGTTGCACTTTAAAGAAAATTTGCACTTTTTGGGGAAATAAAAAGCCTAGGAGGTCAATTGTCGTTTTTACGACCAGGGATTCATGTTGCAGCCAATGAAATTACTTATATTGGAATGAATTATATCATTATGATACAAATGCTGTAATGTTATTTTAAGGTAATGGGCAACATGAAAAGTATTTTCCTAACAATTTGACATGGAGTTGGTTTGAACTACATCGTCTGAACCTTTTGTGTTACTTAAATTTGCAATTCATAAAATGTTTTTTTCAACATAGGAAAAGAGTAGTAGATGAATTTGTGGATGTTTTTATGAGGCAAGAACACTGCTTTCACATCTCCATTTAATGTTAGACAGCTTTGTTGCTTCGAATCACAAACCAATTTTCAGAGTTTAAGAGCCTGCATGACTGAAGCTGATGTCCTTGGCAATCTCCCTCATGCCTTGTCGGAGATTTGTAGATAGGATTTTCAAAGCAAATGTTAACATTTCATGACTCTCAAATTTGGCTTATTTTAGTCTCTGGCAGTTAGAAGTTGACTTTCGCTCGAATGGGCGCCACCTGATAGTCCTACAATTAGTTTACGTCTTGTGTCCATTAAAATAGAGCATAGTTTGCAAATCAGAACTGTGTGCATTCTTCATAATCTGTAGCACTTTGAAAAGTAATTGGTAGCTTTTTGATTTTACTGTATCATCAGTAATATCCACTTGAGCATGCCAGTCTTTAATTCAGATTAATTGCCAACTGCTTCACCATCCTAATGCTGTTGAGTGTGCATTGTTTTGATTTTTTGCATGTTTTATGACTTCATGGAAATTTCACAATACACCTAAAATGTTTTCCAAGATATCATATTTCAACTGTTGTTTTCTGCACTGGCTTTGTCGACAAGATAGTTTATTTTCCAGTTCTACAAGTATGCAGCCCAAGTGCTGCCTTACCTTCCTCGTCCCCTACTAGTATAATTGGCTTTCCTTGCAGTATTCCAACCTACATTGATGGACTGAAGGTAGCCATCCCAACACATACTTTTGTCAACAAAAACAAAGCTTTAAAAATTGCTTTGGTTTGCCTAAGAAATTGAGTGTTTTACATTGTAGCTTCTTGCTTCTGCTCATCTATTCTTATTCTATGTGCGTAACGTTCAGTCTTCCTTAACTAAAATGGTTGTAAAGCAGCATGTGTGTGGCATAACACCCTTTGGGAACAGTTTCTGAATTAGAAACTTATGCTTGCCAGATCATTAAGACCGTGTGCAATTGAAGCTAAATGCTAATCATGTTGGATGTGCTGTTAGCTGAATTCTTCTTGACTCTCCTCTGAATTATTACAAAACTCCACTCGAATGAAAGGAATAAGAAAATAATCTAAATAGTGAAGTTTAGACGATCAAAACTGCTAACAATTTCAGATGGGAACAAGTTGAAGATCATTTGTTGTTTTATTCTGCTGCTTGTTGATGATGATAGGCCTTTCTCACCATGCAGTACTTTAAATGCAAAGAGGAGCTAAAAGGGCACATCTTCCAATTGGCAAAGTTCACACATGAATGCTTAACATTCCTCTGTGTGCTATTTTTAAGCTTGAAGAATTCATACACAACAATACCAATCAGAAGATCTCCCCTATAAATGTGCTGTATCGTGGAGTGGTAGGACAGTTCATGCTCACCATCTCTCCCATGCACTACACTGCCTAACACACTATGGTTGAAAGGACAAGCACAGGCCAAGTATTCTGTAGAGCATGGGAAATTCAGAGAAGAATCATTCTTGTGCACCTACATTGTGCCGAATTTGAGAGCAGCATTGATTGAGGACCTGGAGCAGATTGCTTACCCTGCAAATCCAGAATGGTGCAGGACACAGGGAGCTGCAAGGAATGGCAGAGAGCATCTTGCCTCAAGAATGGTCTTATTTAGGTATGGCAGGCAAGAACACAGATGTTCATCCCTTCCATTGAGAAAAAATGGGACAGTAGATTGCTGAAAATCACAGTGCACCACTTTTCACCCTGTTCCCATGACATCTGGGCTTTCACTATCTTGATGGAGTCAAAACAGGCTGACTCCTTGTCAGCTCGTGCAAATCAGGTTCCTATGACAGACTTAGGACCCCGATGCAACTTTGGGCTTCATACATGTTGTGAAAGGGTCAGCCCGTGGAACTGTACCTAGAATGTTCCTAACCAGCTATCTTTAAAGAAATGTTGTCCAGTGGAAATCGCAGACTACGCACAGGTATGGCTACAGCAACACCGTTTTAACCACATGCATTAATTCTAGTACAAAATGCCTTACCTACACTCAGACAATACAGGTAAATATACTTCATGTGGTTATTTACATAAAACAGATCTACCACCATTTGATGCAAAACTCTTCAAACTTTCTCTTTCTGCAAAACATGGAATTCTGGTATAAATTTATCAGATGTAGGCACACCTTGGTGCAGCTGCTATGTTTTGGCCCAGCAGTTGCAATTGGTATTTTAAGTCCAACAGAGAGTTTGCTGAGAATGTTGATTCACACACAATGGCGAGTGGGCCCTGTTGCCATGCGGGGAGCATGACTAGCAAACCCGTTCAGGTTGCTTGCCGGCTCCAGTGATGGGGGTGGGGTCTCTCGTTAAAAGACATTTAGTGCCTGATCGAGGGACCCAGCATCAGAATCAGCCTCTGATTGGCCAGCAGCTCTGAACAGGGGGGACTTGCATCACCGGAGTGCTCCATCTCGGGAAAGACCCGCCACTGTCCACTTACATGCCTAATTGTCATGTAATGTGGCAGGCCTTCCCCAGAGGAGGTGACACAGGACTCTCGCCGGCTCTTCAGCTGGTGGCCGAGATCCCGGACACCTACATAAAATCCCTAAAATCTTTCCCAAAAAATGTCACCTTTACCTTTTATGTTCAAATGCTGAACTTATGGGCGGCGCAGTGGTTAGCACCGCAGCCTCACAGCTCCATCGACCCGGGTTCGATTCTGGGTACTGCCTGTGCGGAGTTTGCAAGTCCTCCCTGTGACCGCGTGGGTTTTCGCCGGGTACTCTGGTTTCCTCCCACATGCCAAAGACTTGCAGGTTGATAGGTAAATTGGTCACTATAAATTGCCCCTAGTATAGGTAGGTAGTAGGGGAATTGAGGGAAGGTAGGGATGTGAGAGGGTAATGGGATTAATGTAGGATTAGTATAAATGGGTGGTTGATGGTCGGCACAGACTCGCTGGGCCGAAGGGCCTGTTTCAGTGCTGTATCTCCACATAAATAAATAAATAAATAAATCTTTGAAATACATCTGCGAGCCCAATTCTGACCTATAGGATGCCTCTGTGGAAATCACCAAAGCCTCTTTGGCAGCACTTCCTGATTCTGTGATGTCCCCCATTTAGAAGGACAAAGCATGGGAACACCAGCATCTGCAGGTTCGCCTTCAAGTCACACATCATCCTGACTTGGACATGTATAAAGGGTGGCGCAGTGGTTAGCACCACAGCCTCACAGCTCCAGCGACCCGGGTTCGATTCTGGGTACTGTCTGTGCGGAGTTTGCAAGTTCTCCCTGTGACCGCGTGGGTTTTCGCCGGGTGCTCCGGTTCCCTCCCACAGCCAAAGACTTGCGGGTTGATAGGTAAATTGGTCATTATAAATTGCCCCTAGTGTAGGTAGGTGGTAGGGAATATGGGATTACTGTAGGGTTAGTATAAATGGGTGGTTGTTGGTCGGCACAGACTCGGTGGGCCTGTTTCAGTCTGTTATCTCTAAATAAATAAATAAATTATTGACTGTTCTTGAATTCCATCGGTAACACTTCTACAGTTTTAGATAGTTTGCTTTGTAAATCTAGGTAATGTTTTTTGTGATTAAATGGATTAATGTGTCTGGCTAATCGGTCATTGAATTCATTTTTAAAAAGTTAGGTGAGTGAGTTTTTGTGGCAAAGGCACCAACACAACACCCAATGGAATTTGTAACAGATCTTTTATTTGAGAAATACATGGAGTAGACAGACTACAAACACTTTTAATGGGCTGAATTTTCACCATGCAGCCAGGAAACAGGAGCTGGGTTTGTTTTTGGGTCAGATACCTGCCTCCAGTGGAAAACTAATTCAAGTTAAGACATTTGTGTGGGTGAGCCCTTGATTGGTATGGAGATTTAGAGCCAGTGGCGGCGGGAATGGAGGTGGGTCAGCTGAAGTGTGGGAGTCATTTAAGCTCCCCACAGCAGCCATTATTGAGGCTGCTGGTTGTCTCTAAGAAAGATATCTGCTGATTATGCCAAAGCTTTCCACTGCTCCAGAGAGAAGCGAGATGTCACAGGAGAGCCGGAGGCATGGCACCCAGGGTATGGCTTCCCTTCACTTCATCAATGCCGACCAAGATCTAATGGTGGAGGCCGCGAGGGAGAGGAGGGAGGTCCTTTTCCTGGAGGGTGGCAGACCACCTCATCGTACAGCAGGGGCACCTCTCAACCAACATCATTTCCCTCCGCCTCCACTTCCTCCTCCTCTCTCACCTCCTGCTCCTACCCAGATGAGCTGTCTCCTTCCACGGGCTCACTGTCCTCAAGCTCCACACCTCTCTGGAGGGCCATGTTATAGAGAGCGCAGCAGACCACCATAATCTCCGAGATCCTTGCAAGAGCATATTGGAGGGTACCAACTGACCAGTCCAAGCACCAGAATCACATCTTCAGAAGCCCGATGGTCTGCTCAATGCTTGTGTCCTGTTGATCAGGTGTCATTGGTTGTATTGCGTCTGTCTGGGGCTTCCATCAAGGGGTGAGTAGCCATCTCTTCAAGGGATATCCCTGACCCCTGGGATTCATCCATGAGTTTGGGGGTTCAAATGAAGATCTGAGGCAGCCTGGACTGCAGGAGGATGAAGGAGTCATGGCAGCTGCCAGGAAAGTGAGCACGCACGTGAAGGAAGCGCTTATTATGGTCACAGATCAGCTGGATATTGAAGGAGTTGAAGCCCTTCCTGTTGATGGATCTCACTGACCCGTCACTGGATGCCTTGATGGCCACATGGGTGCAATTGATGATGGCCTGAACCTGGGGTGATCCAGCAATGGCAGCAAAACCTAATGCCCTCTGTGCCTGTGAGGATGTATCACGTGAAAAGAATATATTATCCAGCTCTGGCAAAGAGGACATCAGTGACCTGCGAGATGCCACTAAGGTCCGTAGCTGATCTTTGGAAGGAGCCAGAAGTGAAGGAGTTCCAGGCCACAGTGACTTTGACGGCCACTGGCAGGGCGTGATGGCCAGTGCTACGAGGTGCGAGGTCTTCAGCAACAAGGGCACAGATGTCTGTTACCATCTCCCTGGAGAGTCTCAGTCTCCTACTGCACTGGGTCTCGGTCAACTCCAGGTAGCTCCATCTTTGACAGTAGATCCTGTGTTGAGGGTATGGCCTCGTTGCTTTCCTGCCCCTCTTTCCTCTCCCATTCTCTCCTGTTGCTTGGAGTTCTGCCTTTCCTGCAGAGGGTGTTGTCCCTCTTTGCCACTAGGCCCAAAATCTGACCATCATGTTCCATTGCCAGCTGCAGTCTTCCTTTTGCACAGGTGGCTGCCCAATATTACTTAACAACCTTGCCCTGTTGTTCTTTCTCCGTGATGTCAGTGGAGGAGGGGTGGGGGTGGTGATGTGTTCTGAGTGCCCACTCTCCCCACCACCTGCTCAGTGCCAAGGGCACCTTCTTACCAAATTCTGAGTCCCCCTTTACTCTGCTGACCCTCTTATGGGGCTGGGTGATGCCCTGGAGCAGCCTTGACTGGCCCCCCACCCTGTACCCGCGTCACTGCAGCTGATCAAAAACTGAGAACTCCTGAAACCCATGCACCTCTTTAAATATTCCACTCTCCCCCTCCAACAAGCTCTTAACGAGCTTTTAAACTAATTTAATTGGCCTCAATACGGACATATTTTCATAGAGTGTGGGAAATTCAGCATGTGCTCTGTTGCTACCATCCAGTGTGGCTGGAGTCTATTTGAATGTACTGTGGGGGAGTCCAAAATGAGTGGCTGTGATATAAGATGTCACTAATAAATCCTATAAAGAATTTAGGAGAAGCCTCTTTACTCAGGGACTGGTTAGAATGTGGAACTTGTTACCACATACAGTACTTGAGGTGAATATCATAAATGCCTTTTAAGGGGATGCTAGATAAGTGCATGAGTGAGAAAGGAATAGAAAGATATGCAGATGGGTTTAGGTGAAATAGGATGGAAGGAGGCTTGTGTGAAACAAAAACACCAACATGGAGCAGTTGAGCTAAATGGTGTGATTCTGTGCTGTAAGTTCTATGCAATTCTATGTGTTTGGTGAAATTAGTGGTTCCTTGAAATATGTTTTACATTAAAACTGGCACCATATTTTTGAAAAGGAATGTGCCTTGTTTTGCCATTTGAAACTTAAATTGGTACTTTTATTTGTCTGATCCAGCATTACTGCATAAAATGCATTTAATCAAAATCATCACATTTCCAGCAATGTTTCTGTTATTGTCTATCATTTAAAGAATTAATATAATAATTATTTAAAATCTTTTCAGCCCACATAGGTTAAAGCACCTTTGGCACCTGATAACTCATGTAAATTAGCAACCCTTTTAAATTGGGACAAATCGGAATTAATTAAACTGCCGTAATTGGATGTCTGAACTGATTTGACAGTAGTTGGGTTAGTTGCACCTTTTTTTTTAGGTAAATTAATATTCAGATAGTTAATTAGGACACCATTTTATTCTGGCTGAATTCACTTCCCTCCTGCTCTATTTCACACTTTTGGCTTTTGCCATATTTAACAGCCAATAAGAGGACATGTGCATGTAAGCAAGCAGTAGGCCCAGCTTTTATGTGGTATTTGGGCATTCATCTGCTGAGCTCCTGATTAAACTAACTGCAAAAACCTGATCCTCCAATGTAGTGCCCTCTTGTTGTGTGAACCAGTAGCAAATGTTGATAGGCAGCAGGTCTTTCACAATAATTTAAGTAAATAAAGACGTACAGGTAGCAAGGAGAAGGAGGCGCAAAGTCAAAAAATATAAAAAATATATAATCATGGAAACAGTCACAAATTAAGAAAACAATGGGGGATTTATAAGCTGTGCTTTTCCTCTATGTTGCTGTGATCGTGTTCATGAGTATGGATATACAGGGCACCCACCAAAAGAATACAAAAGAGGTCTGATCTTTATTCAGGAACACTTGTAACTGAAGTCACAGATTTGCCCCTTCTCTGTCTACCCCAAATAAGAATAAGTCAGGCATTGTTACTGTGGCTTAAATAGCATACACTACTGTGCAGTCTCACCAGTCAGAGCAACCTGATGCTAGTGCCACCTCAATGAATATGGCAGTGGTGTGACCGGAAAGCACTGTTCAGTCTATATTAATAACACTGAAACAATAACTATTAACTGAGTGTGAATATAATTAGTGAAATCAGGGATGTAAATATCCATTCAACAGTGGATTGTATTTTAACATATGAATTG
This sequence comes from Heterodontus francisci, assembly GCF_036365525.1. Lineage (NCBI taxonomy): Eukaryota > Metazoa > Chordata > Chondrichthyes > Heterodontiformes > Heterodontidae > Heterodontus > Heterodontus francisci. The sequence continues at coordinate 88,393,890 of NC_090379.1, read as the reverse complement.
AGACAGATGTTGCTCTAGTGTTTGAGATGAACTGTACATTTTTCTCCATTTTCACTTTTTCATGTCTCACTACCTTTATATTGCACTTTGTTGCTTTTCTTACGCCATTAATCTTCTCTCGCCTAAGTTTCTCCCTTATTCTCATTATCAAGCACAGGGGTGGTTGCACTAAATAATGCTGTTAACAGTAGTACGGAAAGATAAAAGGGAGGGTAAACAAAAAAAGGTTGCAAATTTAGTACATCAGTCTTCGCCATCAGTACATTATTAAGCTGATGCTTTCTTTGTCCTATAAACCAGTTGTACAGATGCCCATCCATCCCACCCTAGTTCATAGCAACAACAGATTACAAAGCAATTGAATTGCATTCATTTTTCATTCAATGTCAGCATTGTTTTTCTATTTATTCTTGTTTTCATGTAACTGAAAGAATCTTCCATAGTATGTTTTTAGCCTTTCAAAAATGTATAGTTCTGGCAACTCGGTCAATCCCAGTCATGCTCCTAAAGGCTTGTTATTGTTATTTCTTAAAGGAGACTTCAGCTTTGATTCATTCCAACCTGCGCAGAAATTACTGTGCAGATCTGTCAATTACTTTACACTGACGGGTCAGAAGTTAGGGGCTGTATAAAAGTAAAAAGCTGCTCGTATAAAGAAAGTGAGAGGGACACTGACCTATGGGACTAGGCATGTTCATGTTTTTTAATTAAAAATTATCATTATGCAAAAATATAATGATGTAGGATTATAGTGGGGAACGTAGCATGCAGTAAAACTGATACTTGTTTTATGTTCTTTTCATTTCCTTTGTGCTTTATGGCCCTTTTTTGCTTGAATCAGCAAGCGGTTCCTGCCTGTTTTCCCAGTCTTATGTGTGGGTTAATGCTGGTGGTTCCACAATTTGCATGTTTTCTCGTGTGTTCGTAGCAAGTGTGTTTGAAAACTGTAAAAAGCCAAGCCTATAATAAACCTCTCATTAGTTCTTTTGTTTATGTATTTCATTTCTTAAAGAAATTTATTAGATTTCTGAGCTTCTCTGTTCATTATAAATCTTTTGTTTTTGTTTACGCATTAGCTCCACCATAGGTTGGAAGGGCTTAAAGATGAACTCAGAAGGCATAGAGGATACAACTCGCGAGTAACTATTACTGATCAAAGGAGCTTTTACCATTCGCAAACTTTGCTTTGCGCTATGAGTTCTAGCTCCTTGCTATTCTATCTATGTGAAGATTCTTGACTGTCTGTTTCTCCCACCTTAACACTGTCCACTAGTCTGCGCCTTTAACATTTGTCTTAGAATCTTTCAATTATCATTTTCCCATTTAGAGCCTTCTAATTCATATATGGTGTAATTCTTGTTGTTTTGTGTCTGTGTGTGTGTGTGTATGTATGTGTTTATTTCTAAAGAATATTGCTAGCTCCAGAGCACACAAGCCCTTCTACATGGATTAGTTTATTGCAACATGCCACGTTCATTTCTGACAAACTTTTCTTCTTTCATGCAGTTTTCATGGCTACTTATGCTTAGCAGATCTGATGTAACTTTTCTTTGAGCTATAATGGTCTGTCTAATAACTTTTGCCTCCATTTTGATGGGTTTTGCAGATTTCACGCATTTGCATTTTAATATTCTAGGATGAAGAATCATAAGCTTCCCCATTGTAGCCCTCACACAAACTTTGTCATTTCATCGTGGTGATCCAGCTTTGTTCCTCATAATCTATTCTGTATAACTCACTGCATGTCTGTACGTTTGAGCCTATATGTACATAATATAGACATTAAAAATAATGTCCATTCTCCTTGCAGGTCCAGTCACGATGCAGCAGCAAGGAAAATATCCTGAGAGCCAGTGAGTACTTATCTAGTTTTTGATCACCGCACAATTTTTAATATAGGAGTGTTTAAAATGTTCACCCACAGGCAGAATTTCCTTGGCATTATCTGTCTAAATACAAGTTTTTTGATTTTAATGCAATTTTGTCTTGGTGTATTTAGCATTTGCTGGCAGCTTGATTATTTAAAAAAGACAATATGTAAATATTACATGGGTCTAAATGAGAAATAATCCACATTTACTGACATTTTTTTAATGTGCTGCCATTGGAGCTCATTATTTGGCTCTTCTCTGAATAGTCGTTGCTGTCTGAACACAAGAAGAGTAACTGTAACAGTACCCATGGTTGTGAACTGTTGTACAACAAACCTGCAATAGCGCAAATAAGCCACAATGCATAGAAATGTAAATGTTCCTGCCTTCATCTGCATTTCAATTATGGCAAGAGGAAAACTGTCCTTATTTTTTCTCTCACTGTTCTACTTTCTCACTTCATTCCTCCACTCTTCCTACACTCTCTTCTTCTCAACTCGCTCTTCCTCTCTCTTTATCTTCCTCACTTTCTCTCTTTCCCCACTTTCGCTTCCCTCTCTATCACTCTTCTCCCCATCACTCTCTTCAAACTTTCTTCCCCTGTCTCTCAATCTTCCTGTGCTTTAGTTCTCTAGCTTCTCTGCACTTGCGTCGGTCCCTCCCACTCTCCTTTTCTCTGCTCTCCCTTTCTCTCTCCTGATTTCTTCCCTCTTATCCTCACAATCTCCCTTTCCCTCCCTCTCTCTTCCTCCCTCTCTCTTCCTCCCTCCCTCCCTCCCTCCTCCTCCCCCCTCTTCCCTCCCTCCCTCTCCCTCTCTCTCCCTCTCCCTCCCTCTCCCTCCCTCCCTCCCTGTCCCTCCCTCTCTCTCCCTCCCTGTCCCTCCCTCTCTCTCCCTCTTCCTCCCTCTCTCCCTCTCTCTCCCTCCCTGTCCCTCCCTCTTCCTCCCTCTCCCTCTCTCTTCCTCCCTGTCCCTCTCTCTTCCTCCCTCTCCTCCCTCTTCTCCCTTCCTCCCTCTCCTCCCTCCCTTCCTCCCTCCTCCCTCTCCTCCCTTCCTCCCTCTCCTCCCTTCCTCCCTCTCCTCCCTTCCTCCCTCTCCTCCCTCTTCCCTTCCTCCCTCTCCTCCCTCTCCTCCCCCTCCTCCCTTCCTCCCTCCTCCCTTCCTCCTCCCTTCCTCCCCTCTTCCCTTCCTCCCTTCCTCCTCCCTTCCTCCCCTCCTCCCTTCCTCCCTCTCCTCCCTCTCTCTTTTCCTTCTGTCTTCCCCTCTCCCTTCAACCTCTATCTCTTTCCCTACCACTCTCCCTACTCTCTCTCCTTCCCCACTCTCTCATTCCCCTTTCTCTCTCTTCCTTCTCTTTATCATCTCCCCATCACTCTTCAACATTTCTTCCCCTCTCTCACTCTTTCCCCATCTCTTGATCTTCTAATGTATTCAGCCAACAGCAGCAACAAAACCTGAAGGATCTGTTAGCTTGTTGGGAACCCAGAAAGGATAGCCAGTCAATATGGATTTTTCAGTCATCGGTGCTCAAAAAGATTAATTCACATTTTTATTAACATTTTAAAAAGTTGATACTTGACCATGACATACGAACATATAAATGAGGCTCCACACATTTAATTGTTCACTTTCTGGGCAATAGGAGTTGATAGGTAGTCATTCACAATTAACATGTTAAAAGGGCACTGATGCTGTTAATTACTGGACCTAACTTTCTGTCGTGAGTTTAATGGGCAATTGATGTGCAATTTTTTTTATTCATTCATGGGATGTGGGCATTGCTGGAAAAGCCAGTATTTATGGTCCGTCGGAGGTTTCACTTGAGAAGGTGCAGTCCATGTGGTGAAGGTATACCCACAGTGCAGTTAGGTAGAGAGGTCCAGGATTCTGACCCAGCGACGATGGAAGAACAGCAATATAGTTCCAAGTCAGGACGGTGTGCGACTTGCAGGGGGACACTATCGGTGGTGGTGTTCCCATGCACCTGCTGCCCTTGTCCTTCTAGGAGATAGAGGTTACAAGTTTGGGAAGGTGCTGTCAAAGAAGCCTGGGCAAGTTGCTGCAGTACAGAGCTGCCCTCATCCAGACAGGTGGACAGTATGCCATTACACTCCTGACTTGTTCCTTTTAGATGGAAGGCAGCCTTTGCGGAGTCAGCCTCTGACCTGCTCTTGTAGCCACAGTATTTATGTGACTGGTTAATTTTCTGGTCAATGGTGACCCTCAGAATGTTGATGTGGGAGATTCAGCAATGGGAATACTGTTGAATATCAAGGGGAAGTCATTAGAATCTCTCTTGTTGGCAATGGTCATTTCCTGGCACTTGTGTGGCACGAATGTCACTTGCTACTTGTAAGTCCAAACCTGAATATTGACCAGGCCTTGCTGCATGCAGGCACAGACGGCTTCATTATATGAGGAGTTGCAAATGGTACTACTGAACATTGTGCAATTATCAGCAAATATCCCCACTTCTGACCTTATGATGGAGGGAAGGTCTTTGATGAAGCAGCTGAAGATGGTTAGGCCTAGGACACTACCCTGAAAAACTCCTGCAGTCATGTCCTGGGGCTGTGATGATTGGCCTCCAACAACTATAAACATCTTACTTTGTGCTGGGTATGACTCCAGCCAGTGGAGAGTTTTCCCCCTGATTCCCACTGACATCAGTTTTTCTCAGGCTCCTTGATGCCACACTCGATCAAGTGCTGTCTTGATGTCAAGGACAGTGACTGTCACTTCTCCTCTGGAATTCAGCTCTTTTAGTCCATGTTTGGACCAAGGCTGTGATGAAGTCAGGAGCCGAGTGGTCCTGGCAGAACCCAAACTGAGCATCGGTGAACAGATCATTAGTGAGTACGTGCCACTTGATAGCACTGTCGATGACACCTTCCTTCCCATTGCTGATGATTGAGAGTAGGCTGATGGGCTGTTAATTGGTCAGATTGGATTTGTCCTGCTTTTTATGGGCAATTTTTCATTTTGTCAAGTAGATGCCGACTACAGTACTGTGACAGCTTGCCTTGAGGCGTGGCTAGTTATGGAGTACAAATCTTTATCAATACAGCCAAGATGTTGTAGGGGCCCATAGCTTTTGCTGTATCCAGTGCACTCAGCTGTTTCTTGATATCATGGGAAGCCAATCAAATTGGCTGAAGATTGGATTCTGTAGTTGTGAAGACCTCCGGGGAAGGCCGAGATGGATCATCCACTCGGCACTTCTGCTAAAGATGGTTGTAAACGCTTCAACCTTGTCTTTTGCACTGATGTGCTGGGCTCTTCCATCAGTGTTAGTTGTCCACTACCATTAGTGACTGATTGTGGCAAGACTGCAGAGCTCTAATCTGATCCATTGATCGTGGGATTGCTTAGCTCTGTCCATAGCATGCTGCTTCTGCTCTTTAGTATGCTTGTATTTCTATGTTGGCACCTCCTTTTTTGGTGCTGCTCCTCTTCTACAGTCCACATTGAACCAGGGTTGGTCCTTTAACTTGATGGTAATGGTCGAGTGAGGGATATGCCCATGAGGCTACAGACTGTGGGTGAATGCAATTCTGCTGCTGCTGATTGCCCAGATCACCACATGAACATCCAGTTTTGAGCTGCTGGATCTGTTCTGAACCTATCCCATTTAGCATAGTGGTACTGCCATAGAATATGATGGAGGATGTCCTCAGTGCGAAGACAGGACTTTGTCTCCACATGAACTGTGCAGTGGTCACTCCTGCCAATATCGTTGTGGACAGATGCATCTGCTACAGGTGGATTGGTAAAGACAAGGTCAAGTGCATTTTCCCTCACATTCGTTCTCTCACCACCTGCTGCAGGTCCAGTCTGACAGCTGTGTCCTTCAGGACTTAGCTAGCACAGTCAGTAGTGGGGCTACTTGGTGATGGATCAACTTTATAAAGGACGAAATGCCATATTCGTCAAGCTACACAAATCATCTGGCAAATTGTGGCAATTCACAGTTCACAGGGTATTTCTTCCTCACCAGAAGTTGCTGGCTGATTTGTGTATTACTAACGACGTGCATTGTTTAGACACTTACTTTTTCAGCAAAAACTTGGCATGCATCATAAGGTGTAAGGTAATGATTGAGACAGCTACAGATAGTTCAAAGAGCAAAGTAAAAGACTGGACAAAAAAGCCAACTAAGAAAATAAGGATGTTGCTAAGGAAGGTAAACTGGGGGAAAATATTGACCAAGAAATAGAACAGCAGTGGGCAATATTTAATGGGGAGACCAATAGGGTTTAGGAGAAATATATTCCAGTAAAAATAAGAAAATTAGTTGCGCTTAAGATGCCATGGATAAATAAAGAGATATATGGTGAGAATGAGGAATTTGCTGCAACATGAAGTGGTTAAAGCCAACAGCATTGATGTATATAAGGGGAGAGTTGGTGCATACATAAGGGAGAAGAGATTAGAGGGATATGGGTTTAGGGTGGGAGAAAGTAGTTAGAATGGGAGGAGGCTAGGCAAGGGCTTGTTGGGCTGAATGCTCTATTTCTGTGCTGTAGATCCTATAAAATTCTATCTAAGTACAACTACGACTTGACAAACGTTGCTTGCTGGAGTGGTAGTCTATGGGCTTCAGAGGCGGTGAGACTAACTGGTCTATAATCACTGGGAAAATGTTTTATCTTTAGAATATTCAATCTGTGGGCTCTGCTAGGGCTCCCACTATAGTAGGGTGAGAAGGAAGGACTGTTGAAGTTTAAATTGGATAACTGAAAGACTTTTAATAAATTGATTCTACATTACTAAAACAAAGGGATTTTTTTACTTTGTTCATCTGCATTCCCTGCATAAGAAGTTTATTCTAACAGCATTATTATTTCTGACTGATGTCTTTTAGTTTGATTTAGTGAGGACTAATTTTTCACTATCTGCCTTTTACCAAAATTGATTATGAAGTGAATGTTACACCAAAAATTAGAATTGTGCCAAATTGGTACATTTAGACAAGTCCGGGGTTTTATTTGTTCAAAATTATGCTAAATAATTTTGCAATTCACAGTTCTGTTGGTTGATGGAGTGGAAAAGCCAAATATTTATTTACACTCCAGATTTAGAATACAAATTTCAACTGTTCCAAAACAATCAAAAAACAAACTCCTACAAAAACAATGTAAGTGTCTGATCGTTTGCCCATAAATGCTATATTAATCATTTAGAAAAATCGTTAATTGTGGTTTTGCCAACTCTGTTTCCTTACAAGTGACAGCCTGTTGAGAACTGTACAGGCATCTGTTAACGTGGCAAGAATCACTAAACTGTATCTAAATAACATTGAATTTTCATCTCATTTACTGATTTTTGTCATCACCCAGTGTTCCTTTGAAAATAAAATAAACATACCCAGAATGTGCCTGTACATCTCTGAATTGAACCCTAATGACTGTATCGAAGTTATCTATTTGAAATGTGTTGTAATACTTACAAAAATATAAATACTGTACACAAGATGAGATTAGTTGGTAAAGGGCTTACATTTAAAGAAAAGTACAAATGTTACTTTATTGCTCCTGAAGATTGCAAAGCCATCTTGGTAAACTACACTGTTGCATGTGTGCTATAATCAGATCATTTAACTACTGAAGACTTAAGTCATACCTCATTGAATACAGCTTAGTCATTTCAACTATTCAGATTTTTGAAATACATTTACAATTTTCCAAGTATATATATTTTTACAATCAATTTTTAAGCATTTCATTCTTCAGTTGAAACAAAATTGTTCTGAAATTTATCTTTTTAAACATTGGTCTAACTGTGATTGTGTATGATACATTAGTGGCACTTCTGCTAAAACAAATTATGACATTATTATGGGGCATAAAACATTATTGCATTCAAATGTTTTCTGTAAAACAATGCTCATTATTACAGAATTCCACTGCATATTTATCTCTAGGTGTTACACATCCACACCCATTGATAACATTTTGCTACTTCATGCGTTTGGATTTAGAGGTCTAGATATTTGAGGATGAGGGTGGGTGTTGCTTGGTGGCTGGTCATAGAAGCCGGGAAATGTGGGTAAGGTGGAGGGCCTGCTGAATTTAATGGCATATATTTTGTTCGTATTTAAGTGTTTAGTAAATCTAAATAACTTTCTCTCTTTTCAGTACATTTCATACCTTCAAAGTTCTCTTAACATTTAGACTAGTTTGTAAATTATTAGATCATGTGTGTAAACACTTTTAGAAGTATGGGTTGGATTGAAACTTTGATGCGCGAGCAGTGGGGGATCCAATAGCTTGTGGGAAACCTGGATGTTTCAACAGCGCATTTGTCAGTGGCTTTTTAACCCAGCCACTGCATCAGCATCTGACTTCTAGGTTTCCCAACCACGAATGGGCGTGATGATGACCTACATGAGTGTTTTTCAGCTGAAATATTTAAAGGAACCTTGCTAGGATGAGGGTTAAAGGATTGTCCAGATGTTTCAACAGAGGAAGAAACTGCAGCAATTGACTCACAACTTTGCAAGACAGCACCTTGCTTCACTGATTCCTCCATAGAGTGATACTGTGAGCTGTAAGGGTCCACAGGGAGATTCCCTGCCTCAAAGAACAAAAAAGCGTGGCAGGAAATTGCTCAGAGGTTAGCATCAGGCATGTGGTGCCACATTTCTGGATACAGTGCCAGAAGAGGTTTTAATCAGGGCAGGAAAGGTGAATGGCAGGCATATTCAAGTGTATCCTGATGTGTGTCTAACCTCAACCCCCCTCACTCTGCTTTCCTAAGCTGACTCTTGCACAGCATTTCTCATGTCAACTCACCTTGCAAGTGTACCCAACCCTCACATCCACATTGTGCACACCAGCCACTACTGATACTCACCCTATCTTAATGCAATGGCCGCCTTTGATCTCACAAAGGCCTTTGACTCTATGAACCGGGAGGGATTATGGAACATCCTTCTTAAATTTGGCTGCCCGGAGAAATTCGTCACCATCCTCCGCCTGCTGCATGACGACATGCAAGCTGTAATAGAGGCCTGCTCAGGTCGGGAAAAAGGAACCCGACCAAACCACAGCAGACCCGAGCTCAACCCGGCCCGAGTCCCTTCGATTTAGCCCCGGACCCGACCCGACCCGACCCGAGCCCAACCCGACCATCCGTTTACTTACCTTCCTGACACCAAACCTGCAAGAAGCTGCAGCGCATGTGTGATGACGTCACAGTGATGTCACTCACTCACTGCGCAAACTCAGTTTCATCCCGGACTCCCAGCTCAGGTAAGTTTTTTTTTAAATTTCAGTACTTACCAGCGGAGCACTTACCGTGTGTGTCTGGCCTGACCCGACTCGACCTGGACTCAGCCCGACCCAACCTGAACCCTACACATGTCATCGGGTCCCGTCGGGTTCTGGTCGGTTAGCAGGCCTCTAAGCTGTAATCCTTGCCAACGACCCAATCTGAGTGCAAGGCTGCGTCATTGCACCAAAGCTCTTTTCCATCTTCCTTGCCGCAACACTCCACCTCATCTCCTTGAAGCTCCCTGCGGGAGTAGATCGAATATACAGGACGAGCAGAAAACTGTTTAACTTACGTCGCCTCCAGTCCAGAACCAAGGCCACTCCAATCAGCTGCAGTATGCTGATGACACTTGCGTGTGTGCACACTCAGAGGCCGAGCTTCAAACTCTCGTCGATGCATTCACGGAGGCATATGAAAGAATGGGCCTTAAGCTAAACATCCAGAAGACAAAGGTCCTCTACCAGCCTGCTCCCACAGCGCAACACTGCCCCCTGACTATCAAGATCCACAGCGAACCACTGGACAATGTGGATCGCATCTCATACCTTGGGAGCCTCCACTCAGCAAGGGCAGACATCAACGATGAAACTCAGCACCGTCTACAGTGTGCCAGCGCAGCCTTCGGTCATCTGAGGGAAAGAGTGTTTGACAACAAAGACCTCAAACCTGGCACCAAGCTCAAGGTCTACAGGGCCGCAGTGTTACCTGCCTTCCTATATACGTCGGAAACATCGACACAGTACAGCAGACATCTCAAAGCCCTGGAGAGAGATCACCAGTGGTGCCTCCACAAGATCCTGCAAATTCAGTGGCAGGACAGGTGCTCCAATATCAATGTCCTCTCTCAGGCCAACATCCCCAGTATTGAGACACTGGTCATGGCTAATCAGTTATATTGGGCGGGCCACATCTTCCGCATGCCTGACACAAGACTCCCAAAACAAGCTTTCTACTCCGAGCTCCGTCACAGCAAGAGGCTACCAGGAGGGCAGAGGAAACACTACAAGGATGTCTTTAAAGCCTTCCTGAAAAAATGCGACATGTCCACTGACTCATAGAAATCTCTTGCCTGAGACAGCCCAAAATGGAGAAGAAGCATTCGCGAAGGTGCCAGCCAGTTCAAACAACGTTTACATGCCCAGGCAGCGACCAAGCGCAAACAGCGGAAGCAGTGTTCGGAAATTCGAGCATCCCATTCACTCGCCTCACCAAATACCACCTGCCCCACCTGTGGCAGAGTGTGTGGATCCAGAATTGGACTATTCAGTCACCTAAGGACCCACAACCCTGGAGTGGAAGAAAGTCATCCTCGTTCCCGAGGGACTGCCTAAGAAGAAGAATGCAATGTCACACTTATCCCTCACAGTGACCCTCCACAAATGTTATTCATTCATCCACTCAACAAATTCCATTACTCTCACTCATTGGTCTTTGCTCTCCCAACTTGCATGAAAAGAGAACACCAGGGAGAGGAAGAGAACTGGAGTTGGCCCTCCAGTAACCTCCATATTGACAGCTGCAGAGGATGAAGCGCTGGAGATAAGCTGAGTCTTGGTATGCCTGGCCATCGTAGATAGCGAGATGGGAATCTCCCAGCTACCTGGTGACAGAATTAAATATCACACAGCCACGTAGCATACAACAGTCACTCAGGTTGACTTCTTGTCATCAGCCAATGGAATATAATGTTCTCAATGATGATTTAACACCTTCTTATCTTGACAGTTCTAAATGCTGTCTTTCATCTCCCACAGGTCCATCAAATGTCTCGCAGGAGGAGGACGAAGACTTCTCAGAGGAGGTCACTCACTCTGAGAGTACACTGTCACAGGACTCGTGCAGACTGTCCATCAGCTCAGATACACAGACTAACAGGATACATGTCACAAACATCACAAATGAGCAAGAGCAGGTTGGGAAGACAGGAACCACAGTGGAGAGTCCCCATTGGAGAGCGCAGGATGCTCCAAGCTCTGCTCAGCTGGGCGTAGATCCTCAAGGGCTGTCGAAGAGGATAATTCTGCAGCAGCACCAGAAAATGTGTGAGCTGCTGTCACCCTTGCAACCACACTGTGCACACTTGGGGTCCATTTTAAGCATGAATGCCATGATAGCATAGGCCTTTGCAACAATGTCTTTATCCATGGAAAGAGTGGCCACCTGCATGGAACATCAGATGCGGCAGTCAAATGAGTTCATGCTGGCCCTCACCATTGGCCTGCACACTCAGAATGCCACCTTATTGAGGATTGATGAAAATCTTGCCTTGGCCAGACAGCAGCTCACTAATGTGTGGGTGGGGCATGAGAGTGAAGATCGGTAAAGGGAGCATGGGAGCAGGGACTCTGCTCAAAACGCTTCCACTTCTCACCAATTGCACACCCCCACCCCCACCCAGTCAGTGCTCCGCATGCTGCCTCCTGTCCCAAAGGCCGAGTCTGGCCCTGCACACTTGCAGGTGAGACAGGCTTTGGCGGAGCCCTCGCTGGCTCCAAAACTCTCAGGATGTCAGCCACGAGCATCTCAGCAGTCAGCAGATTGCCTGCCTCCAACCCTGATGAAGCCTCAGGGGTTGCACCATGTATGAGTAGTAGAAAGGGGAAGAATAAAGAATTGTAGTTACACACGCTGTGCACATGGGTGTTTAACACAACGCTAAATTGTTAAGTTTCTGCTTCATTTTAATGTAAGATCAAAATTATTTGTTTGGACCAATTTCCCATTTTGACCATTTGTTCCTGCTACATGGTCTTCTCACTTGCAAAGAATGACAAGACAAGAGTTAAAGATGATGAATGGGTGTCTGTGATTTATTGATTGTAGGACTGTTTGTGAATGAGGGGAGCTAAGTGGCTTCAGAATTTGGCTACCAGATGGGTTCACTGCTTCAGTCTAACTGAACCGTGCCAGAATCAGGCCATCTTGGGCATTCCAGACACTGCTGCTGGGACCCTCATCACGTTGAAGTCCCTCCTCCTCCTCCTATCCCTCATATTGCTCCTCCCCCTGCTCCTGTGAAGAAGCAGTGTGCTCACCTTCTTCCGGCTGAAGTTCCAGTCCTTATTGCTGCACTATGTTGTGCAAGGCGCAGCACCACACTATCATTCTGGATACTCACTGGTAAATACTGAAGGGCGCCTCCAGATCTGTCCAGGAACCTGAACTGCAGCTTCAGCATTTCGATTGCTTGCTCAATGACAGCTCTCATGGTCAGGTGGCTTCAATTGTATCTCTCTTGGGCATCATTATCTGGGTTCCTAGCTGGTGTCATCAGCCAGGTCTTCAGTGGGTAGCCCTCATCGTCAAGGAGCCAGCTGAAGGGTGCAGAGAGGTTTTTGTCTGGTGCAGGATGAAAGCATCATAGCAGCTCCATGGGAATCTTATATCAACATACTGGGGATTACCACTGACCAGAAACCTCACTGGAGCAGCACATAAATACTGTGGCTACAAGAGCAGGTCAGAGGCTGGGAATTCTGTGGCGAGTAACTCACCTCTTAACTCCCCAAAGCCTGTCCATCTACACGGCACAAGTCAGGAGTGTGACGGGATAGTCTCCGGTTACTGGATGGGTGCAGCTCCAACAACACTCAAGAAGCTCGACACCATCAAAGGACAAAGCAGCTCGCTTACTCACCTTAAACATTCATTCCCTCCACCACCGATGCACAGTGGCAGCAGTGTGCACCATCTATAAGATGCACTGCAGCAACTCCCCATGCCTCCATCGACAGCATCTTCCAAACCCACGACCTCTTCCACCTAGAAGGACATGGGCAGCAGATGCATGGGAACACCACCGACTGCAAATTCTCCTGCACGCCATACACCATTTTGACTTGTAACTATATTGCTGTTCCTTCACTGTCACTGGGTCAAAATCCTGGAACTCCCTTCCCAACAGCATTGTAGATATACCTACACCAGATGGACTGTGGCAGTTCAAGAAGGCAGCTCACCACCACCTTCTCAAGGGCAATTAGGGATCAGCAACAAATACTGTCCTTGCCAGCAATGCTTATATCCCACAAAAGAGTAAAAACAAAACATACTTGATTTTTTTCTGGTTGCAGACAAACTGCACATTGATGGCTATGAAGCCCTTGTGGTTGATGAAGACTCTAGACTGATCTGGGGGTTGGTGGGGGGGATGGGGGATGGTGGCTTGATTGTGCAGTTGATGACTCCCTGAATCTGTGGGAAGCCAGCCAGAGATGCAAAGCCAAGCACCTGCTAATTCTGACTGACCTCATCAGTTGTAAAGTGCACATAATTCCCGGTCCTGGCAAACATGGCATCGGTCAGCTGTGTGAGGCAATTGTGAGCATCAGATGACGAGACTCTGAAAATATCTGCTGCAGATCCCCGGAAAGAGCCAGAGGCGAAGAAATTAAGGCCACTGGCAATGCGTATCCGCCTGGCCTACTTGTCAGGAGCTCTTCTTCCAGGAGACTGCAAATGTCAACAACCACCTGACGCAATACCCTGTGTTTGAGGTATTGCCTCGTCCTGTGAGCTGCACCTCTGTGCTTATCCCCTCTCTTCTGTGGAGCGGCAGGTGGGTGAGAAGAAGGCTGCCGTTGCTTCTGGTGCTGCAGCTCATCTTAGTCTTCATCGGAAGTCCAAGGTAAAGCTGCATAAGCGACACCCATGCTGAACTGATGTTTAACAGATGGGAAGTGTTGATTAGACACACAAAACTCAAAGGTAGGAGAAATTACCTCCAAAGTATTGGAAATTGCATTTGATGGATATTTTTGAAGTCCAGCAGATCCTTCTGATTATTGCTCCAGGATAGTGAGAAGCATCTTAGGACCCCACAGGTGCACTGATGGTGACTTCTGTATATTTCTTGGTGTTTGTTTGTGAGAGTATCAAATCCTTTTATTTGCTGTCCAATCTGCATAATTCCTGCACCACCTGTGGCTGAGTGGATAGGTGAGTGACTCTCTCCCAGCCTTCAACCAATGATGATTCTAACAGGCTGTTAGAAGAGACCTGACAACATGCTGGAGCTGACTTTAACACTGAAAAGGTGCACATGATGTGCTTCCCCTACCCCTTCCCTAGCCACTGCTGTAGCACAGAACATTTGTGTCACCATATTGTCATGCAACTTTCGTAATCTTCGTCGAAAAACAAGTTACTAGAGGAGTTCCAATCCCCAACTTTCGCAGGCAAGCATTATAGTAAATCTCTAGCAGCTCGCTATGGTCTGTGCTTGAGACCCCCAAAAGTTTACTGCATAAAGTGTGGGATGTTTCATTGGTAACATTCATTTTAGGAACAGCCTTGCACTCACCAATGAGCTGTCTCCCCTTCACCCCAGCAGAGCTGCTGCTGCTCCATATGTTTGTGACCCTGAAAGCACAGGACGGCGCAGCGGCCGCAGCCTCACAGCTCCAGCGACCTGGGTTCGGTTCTGGGTACTGTCTGTGCAGAGTTTTCAACTTCTTCCTGTGACCGCGTGGGTTTCCTCCCACATGCCAAAGACTTGCGGGTTGATAGGTAAATTGGTCATTGTAAAAAAATTGCCCCTAGTGTAGGTAGGTGGCAGTAGAATTGAGGGAAGGTGGGGCTGTGAGGGGGGAAAATGGGATTAATGTAGGATTAGTATAAATGGGTGATTGATGGTTGGCACGGACTCGTTGGGCCGAAAGGCCTGTTTCGGTGCTGTATCTCTCTATGACTATGACTATGACTCTAAAGCAGATACTGTCAGCTTTGTTACAAAGAAAAGAGATTTTAAAGAAAAGCAGGTCAAACAAGTGTGATTGATTTGCAATTAATCTGTGAGAGTAGCCATTGAATAAGTCCACAATGAGGATTATGGTTCTTAACAGAAGGTTAGTGGTGTCACAATACATAGTTTAAAAGGCAAATGCTTTTCTGATTGTCAAAACATGATCTTAAAAATATGAATAGAGTTCCCTTTGTTGCTCTTTGTTTTGATATCTTCATGTCCCACCTGAAGCCAGACAGAACTTTAACACCAAAAGCATAATAGGTAAGTGAAATTACATGGGAAAAAGGGCATTGAAACAAACAATACTTGAAGGTGTTTAAGAGGCAATTAGATCCATTTCTAGGGATAGTGTGAGTTGATGGAGATAATGATGAGGAAGACTGGTAAGGGTTGATGGGGATGAATTTCTGGGAGATGTCTCCCAAGTCCATCCCAGATTCCTAGTTCAGGGGCATTTGCATAATATTGACAGGCACCCGTGCTATTTATACTGGGATGCTGGCTCGGAATTGGCAGCAGGGTCTGACTGTATCAGAAGTAGACCAACTGTGCATCTAAAGATAGCAAAATAAAACTTCTCGTTCTTTTAAAAAGACAGTTTTTATATTTGATTTTATAACTTTTAAATATTCCTGAACAATACTATGCACCAGGGATGGACCCAGTGTTGCTATGGGGTTAATAAGTCACATGACATCATCACTGAACTTCCAGGCAATGCCCCCAAATAGGCCTGAGAATTTGATAGGCGGAATAAAGGGTGGGACCCATCATAACTTTTCCATAGCATACCCAGAATACGTGGTTTATACACCAAAATGATAGAGGAAATTTAGGGCCACTATACCATTGAGTGAGAGACTTAAAATACTTAAGATCTGAAGCATCTTTCTATCTTATCAGAAACAGGGTCCTTTTACTTTCAAATGTTACATCGTATGAAGCCAATTTGGATAACATTTAGTTACTGCATTATTTGCTGGAACATTTGTGTCATTGTGGTGTTTCCATGGGAGCTTGACAGCAGGTACCATGAGGGTAACTGATTTTAATTCTACAAACAAATAAAAGCAATGTCCTGTACACTCACCTGCATTATTAACCTGACCTGAATCAAAGTATGTCAGATTTTAAATGGGTTAATGCTTTAGTGAATAACACAAATAAAACATAACAAAGCAAGAAGCTGGGAACTGGTCACCTTACTCCATTTTCCACTCACTCACCTTTTGGCTCAATTTCATTGATAGCGCTATGGTCACTATTCAACTGATTCTTCCTCTCTTGTCCTACTATGTACCATATGCATGATGGACATATTCTTATTGCTCCTGCGTCCTCACCATGTTGATATAAAAACTCCTCACAGCACATTCTGACCTTACCATTCATCGCCAGGACTTTCTTTTCTTAGGCTCTCTGTTGGAAAAGAAAATGTAATAATTGCACCACATCTCGGAGCTTTATAAATGAGGTTAGGGTGAAATAATCAAGTACGCTATGAATGTATTCTGCTTGTCATCTTGCTGTTGATTAATGGTAAGTGGCAGAGGAAATGAGGGCACTTGTTGTCTTTCGACTTTGTTTTGCTTTCCCTTGTTAATACTGCCCCCTAATGTCATAAGTTATTAATGCTGCTGTTGCCCACAAAGATCAAGCTTCTTTGTTGCACCTTTTTTCTATTCACAGCTGTATTCCATTTATTAATGCAAGTGCGAGTAATTTGTTCAGTTACAAAGCGAGCAAACAATGACAAAATGCCAGCAGTTGTCAGTGTTAACAAATCTCTGTGCTAGACTGGGAATTGAATATGTGTAAAGGTTTTTTTTTTAATAATTGGCTCTGCAATGCTATTATTGCTTGGCAGTGAATTCTGACTGGGACTGGAGTTAAGATGTAGGAAAGTAGGTGTTACTTTGTTGTGCAGATCTACTGAAAAACAATTAAACAAAAGTGGGATGTCAACATGAAATTGAATTTTTTGTTTAGTACCAAAGTCAAAGAAGAATAAAACACATTCTGAGACCATTATTAAGTATATATTCCATTGCATCAAAATGCGAAATGTGCCACTTGGAAAAACATTTCAAGGCATGATTGTAAGCATTCTTAACTACTGCTGCATTGTCAGTCTGAAGCAAAGACCGGGCTTCTGGCATAATCCTGAATTTAGTAATGGGAGACAAGAAGAGGTGTTAATATGTTTTATGGCCATTTAGCTCTTAACCCTTGGAGTACCGCCAACAAGATTAACTTGCTTAGTAAGTCTGTTTACGCACTCATGGATGAGTCATCTTGCTCTACACTCTGCATTTGCACTTCCTGGGTCATGCTGAGAAATGTGTGAAAAATTTGTCCTGTCACTGTAAAAATGTAATCAGGTTAAACTTCAATAATCTATCTCCTGATTGGCTAAAAAGACAAGTCTTTGGAACAGTTTTTCAGTCAATCACAGAAAAATTTGAATCTATTTGGTCCTAGTTCAAAAAATTGGCAGAGGATGAGGAGGCACAGAAAATCAGGTAAGTTTTCTGAATTAAAGCAACAAATGAAATGGAGAATATAATTGAAAATTTAAGAGAAAATGCAGAAGCTTAAGAGAAGAGCAGAGAAGCAAATGATTTTCCAATTTTTTGAGAGATATATATATTAAAAACTAGTAAGCAAGAATAATGTCTCGTTAGTGTTGTTAGAATAATAACGGAGTAATGCTTCAGTTAAATAAAAATGTACTGACTGTCCCTGGATATTCTGAGTTTATAATGGTTATTTCCATTCTTAAATGTCTCTTATAATGCAATTAAAAATAATTGAAGCCTGCATGTGAAATTGTACATTAACCACTCTTACAAAATTAGCATTTGCATGTTCCCCTTGTTAGAGCTATCTGAATGTTTGGCGGTGTGTCTGTTTGTGTCATCATTGCTTGAATTGTACTTAAAACTGTATAGTGTTAAGCTTGTTTTGGTCATTATCTAGGGAGTTCTCATTGGTAACAGTGTTATCATTGGTGTCCATGTTCTAGTACATAATAGAGCAACTAACAAAAGATTGCTGCAATGGCATGTAACTCTATCCCTACCCAGGTTTTTAAGTCATAAAATATGCACAAAGTTGTTAGTTCAGTATTAAATTGGTCAGTACGTAGCAAAGGACCAGGCCCACCAGGGCAAACTAACGCAATTCAAAATCTTCAGGTTTTTTTCCCCTTCCAAAATCATGGCGAGATTGAGCAGCAGTGCTTTGGAGTTGCTCCATTAGCTGATAGTGAAATGATCTCTGGCACTGGAGCGCATCCATCTGTTGCTTCTTGACTTTTAAGCAGTGGGATGGAATCAGTACTCATTTAACATGGGTACTTTTATAGGATTAATTCCCATCAACACATATGTCAGTCTTCAGCCAATTCGATTCACTCCACATGATTTCAAGAAATGGCTGAGTGCACTGGATACTGCAAAGGCAGTGGGCCCCAACAACATCCCGGCTGTCATGCTAAAGACTTGTGCTCCAGAACTAGCTGTGCCTGTAGCTAAGCAGTTCCTGTACAGCTACAATACTGGCATCTATCCAACAATGTGGAAAATTGCCTCAGTATGTCCTGTCCATAAAAAGCAGAACAAATCTGATCTGGCCAATTATCGCCTTGTGTGTACTCTCAATCATCAACAAAGTGATGAAAGGTGCTGTTGACAGTGCTATCAAGCAGCACTTACTCAGCAGTAACTTGCTCACCGATACTCAGTTTGGGTTCCGCCAGGGCCACTCGGCTCCAGACCACATTACAGCCTTGCTTCAAACATGAACCAAACAACTGAATTCAAGAGGTGAGGTGAGAGTGACTGCCCTTGACATCAAGGCAGCATTTGACTGAGGGTCACATCAAGGAGCCCTAGTAAAAGTGAAGTCAACGGGAATCGGGGGGAAAACTCTCCACTGGCTATAGTCATACCTAGCACAAAGGAAGATGGTTGTAGTTGTTGGAGGTTAATCATCTCAGCCCCAGAATATCGCTGGAGGAGTTCCTCAGGATAGTACCCTAGGCCCAACCATCTTCAGCTAATTCATCAGTGGCTTTCTTTCCATCATGAGGTCAGAATTGGGGATGTCCACTGATGATTACGCAATGTTCAGTACCATTTGCAACTCCTCGGATAATGAAGCAGTCCGGGCCTACATGCAGCAAGACCTGGACAATGTTCAGGCTTTGGTTGATAAGTGGCAAGTAACATTCGCATCACACAGGTGCCAGGCAATGACCATCTCCAACAGGAGAGAATCTAATCATCTCCCCTTAAAATTGAAAGGCATTAGCATCACTGAATCCCCCATCATTAACATCCTGGGGGTCGGAGGAGTGGGGGTGGGGGGTTACTATTGACCAGAAACTGAACTGGGCCAGCCACATAAACACGGACTACAAGAGCAGGTCAGAGGCTGGGAATTCGGCAACGGCTAACTCACCTCCTGACTCCCCAAAGCCTGGCCACCATCTACAAGGCACAAGTCAGGAATGTGATGGAATGCTCCCTATTTGCCTGAATGAGTACAGCTCCAACAACATTAAAGAAACTTGACACCGGGTGCTCCGGTTTCCTCCCACATGCCAAAGACTTGCAGGTTGATAGGTAAATTGGCCATTATAAATTGCCCCTAGTATAGGTAGGTGGTAGGGAAATATAGGAACAGGTGGGGATGTGGTAGGAATATGGAATTAGTGTAGGATTAGTATAAATGGGTGGTTGATGGTCGGCACAGACTCGGTGGGCCGAAGGGCCTGTTTCAGTGCTGTATCTCTAAAACAAAGCAGCCCGCTTGATTGTCACCCATCCACCACCTTAAACATTGACCCCCTCCACCACAGGTGCACAGTGACAGCGGTGTAAGATCTACAAGATGCACTGCAGCAACTCACCAAGCCTCCTTCGACAGCATTTTCCAAACCCGCAACCTCTACCACCTAGAAGGACAAGGGCTGCAGGTGCATGGGAACACCACCACCTGCAAGTTCCCCTCCAAGTCACACACCATCCTGACTTGGAACTATATCGCCGTTCCTTCACTGTTGCTGGGTCAAAATCCTGAAACTCCCTAATAGCACTGTGGGTGTACCTACACCATATCTAATGGAATTAGAGTAGGATTAGTATAAATGGGTGGTTGATGGTCAGCACAGACTCGGTGGGCCGAAGGGCCTGTTTCAGTGCTGTATCTCTAAACTAAACTAAACTAAATATGGACTGCAGTGGTTCACAAAGGCAGCTCACCACCACCTTCTCGAGAGCAATTAGGGATGGGCAACAAATGCTGGCCTTGTCAGTGACGCCCATTTCCCATGAATGATTTTTTTTTAATTGTTGCTGATTAGAACCTGCAGCAGTTAGTGTTACTTAATGTGGAACTGGTGGCGTCTGGAATCTGTGCCACTTAATTTTAAGATATGTTTCCATAGTCTGCACAAATACTTACAGGTAGGAGTGTCCCAGAGAACAAAGGGAAGAGTAACAAAGAATTCTCCCCCACAGTCAGAGGAAAAAGAAACCACCCATCCCCTGAAGTCAAAAGTCTTTGCATGAATCAGAGTTCAGGATAGACCCACCCCCTCTATTAACTCTCCTGAGAAAAAAAGAGAAAATTAAAACAGCCCTGGCATCCAGAACAGACCAGTTTTAATAAGCTTTAAGATTGGTGAATGAATGGAAATGAATGAGAGAAATATATTTCTCCCAATCTCTGTAATGAATTGTGCTGTTTTTCTTCAAATCGCATTTCATTCCCCTGGTTGTGGAGGTGTCAGGCAAACCACCCCCCCCCCCCCCAACCACCTGCCAAGACTGAGGCACACATGATTTCGCCACATGAACATTACAACTTAAAATTGCAAGCCCCTGGCTGGAAGGACATTTACATAGTACCAAGACAGTGTTGAAACAAAGGAACCGGTCCCCGCCCCAATACACAGAAGAGTCCTGGCCAAACCAGTCAGTCACGTGACCACCTGCTGGCCAACTAGGGGAGTTTTAAACTGGAAAAACGGAATTTGAACTCAGAACGACGTGTGCTCCTGGAACTGAAGCAAGAATTACAGCCTCTCCTGTCTGCCTACTCCATCTCCTTCCCACAGAACTGAATCTTGTGAAAACACGTGAAACTCAAAGAGAGAAAAGTCTCCTACGTGAACAAGGTTTAAGAAGAATGCTGGGCCCCGACGAAAGCAAGACTGCTTACAAAAGGAATAAACCATGATATCGAAGCACCATAACAAGATATTGCCTCAAACTGTTCCACCTTTTCTTTTCTTCTCTTTTCTGTCCCTATATGCATGTGTATATGGCATGTGCATGCTAGCGTGGGCGCATCGTATATCCATCTGAGTGAACCGTATTAGAGTTTAAGGTTTAATAAATGTAATTTTTTTCTTCCTTAAACCAAAAAAAGCCTGTTTGGGCCCATTTCTTTGCCTTATAATTGGAAAGCTGTGAACAAGAATTCACAAAAGGGGAGCTCAAAGCACAGTGTGTTTAAAATTAAACCCTGTTACAATAAGTCCAGGTGAAGACAGCAAAAGACGCCTAGACACCTTTCTCATCTGGTCGTAACAGTATTGATACTCAAATGTTCAAAAAATAAGAAGTGGGTCTGGAAGAGCATCCAGTTTGACACACCCATCCTGTCCTCAAAATAGTAATTTCCTTCCCCAGAGAACCTCCACTTCAGGGGAGCAATATATGATGTATTGAGTGAAGTAGATTTTATTCTCTCCTTCAGATAGTGTAGCCTCATTCTTCACATGTAGCTATCCTCTCCTACCAAATGACTCACTTTTCCCTCTTGTAGTCTGTAAAAAAAAGAAAGACTTCATTGATATGCAACTTTCATGATCACAGGACATCCCAAAGAGCTTTACAGCCTACTTTTGAAGTGTAGTCACTATTGTAATGTAGGAAATGCAGCTGCCAATTTGCTACTTTGATTAATAACATGCCATGATGTGTTATGTTGATGTTCACTAAAATTCATAGTTAATGACATTGGTTTCTGGTTCACTGTGTTAGCAACTATTTGTTGCCATTAATCTGTCTTTTTATAAAAGGGGAATGGCAACAGGGACCCTTGACAATCTTGTTGATTTTATAATAATTTTATCTCCTGCTTTGACGAATTTAAGACGGCCACATTGGAGGATCTTTTTGCATGGTGTGGCTGCCTGTACTTCATTCAAGAGAAAATTTGCCTTGTGATCACTTTATGCCCGATTTATCTTGGAGAATCACTTCAACCAACCATCCAGACTTTTGCAGGGTTGTTTTCATTACATCAGAACAGCAGATTAAACTATTCTGCACACAAAAGTTTGTTTAGAAGAAGTGATTTGTGACTCTGTTTTGGTTACCTTGCTTTCCCTCATAATTAGGGAAGGTGCATGAAGGCCTGGACACATTACTGCCCTGTTTGGATGGGCTGAGCCCCTCATCTTGCCAGCAGCCAGGAACAATGGTTGCCTTCCCACTTTTTGATGAGATTTGCCACTGCCTCACTGAGTATTGATAAAAGTCACCTCTTTAAATAGGCCGCATACCATCCGAAAGTACTAGGGGTCATCTTGAAAATCATCAGACTGCACATCTGGATTACTAGTCCAGTTAATGTAACCACCATGCTACCATTTCTTAATCTTAGTAGATTATGATTGATCTGTATCTTAACTCCATCTCTCACCTTGATTCCATAACTTTTAATAACCTTTCCAAATTAGGATCTGTCAATCTCAGTTTTGAAATTTCCAATTGACCTAGCTTCAACAGCTTTTTGGAGGAGAGTTCCGGGTTTCCACCACCCTTTGTGTGAAGTCTTTTCTAACATCACTTGAACAGCCTAGTTCTAATATTAAGGTTATGCCCTCTTCTTCTGGACTCCTCCAATTGTTTAAATCAATTCTACTTCTTGCTCACCAAATTGTCATAACTTTGGCTTTTTAAATAATAACTAGTCAATCTCTCAAAAGCTGAAATTTGAGGATTGTTTTGAATTCACAAAAATTATTTTCAATTGGAAAGAAGTAAAGAGGTTAAATTGGGAAACTGTGGGCGAACTCATGGTTAAATAATTGGGGAGTGAGCATTTGGTGAGATAATCAAGGTAGTTGTTGGCATTGAGTAATTGGGTGTGACATGAAGGAAAGCATTAATAAAGATATTGAAAGCAATAAGATGAGGCTTAGCATGATAATGTGGAAAATGTTTTTTTTACTTTATTATAATGAACTTTTATTCTAAGCGCTAGATATTTGAGTATGTGAGAAAGATGTTATCAATCACATTTTTATAAAGTCAGCACGAATTCAGAACTGCAGTCTGAAAGGCAACTAAACTCTAACCTTATCTTGTGTTTATTAAATAGCAATTAGACTTCGTAGCCTTAAAGGGACATAACTCCAATTTAGCAGCAGAATAATATATTCTACAGCACAAAGTACAACACTACTGGCCTTATAAACCACTAACTTGCTGTGAGCAATATCACAATGTCAGTTGTGCGGCTGCTGCTGTTTCTGATAAAGAACATAAGAAATAGGAGCAGGAGTAGGCCATACGGCCCCTTGAGCCTGCTCTGCCATTCAATAAGATCATGGCTGATCTGATCTTGGCCTCAATTCCACTTTCCTGCCTGTTTCACGTAACCCTCGACTCCCCTATAGTTCAAAAATCTTCCATCACAGTCTTGAATATATTCAATGACCCAGCCTCCAAAGCTGTCTGAGGTAGAGAATTCCAAAGATTCATGACCCTCAGAGAATAAACTCCTCCTGATCTCCGTCTTAAATGGGAGGCCCCTTAGTCTGAAATTATGCCCCTGAGTTCTAGATTTCCCCACCAGGGGAAACATCCTGTCAGCATCTACCCTGTCAAGCCCCCTCAGAATTTTATATGTCTCAATAAGATCACCTCTCATTCTTCTAAACTCCAATGAGTTAAACCCACCCTACTCTTACTATCCTCATAATCCAACCCTTTCATTCCAGGAATCAACCTAGTGAACTTTCTCTGAACTGTCTACAATGCATACGTATCCCTCTTTAGATAAGGAGACCAAAATTGTACACAGTACCCTAGGTGTTGTCTCACCAACACCCTGTACAATTGTAGCAAGACTTCTCTACTTCCCCCTTTGCAATAAAGGCCAACATTCCATTTGCCTTCCTAATTACTTGCTGTACCTGCATGCCAACTTTTTGTGTTTCATGTATGAGGACACCCAGATCCCTCTGTACCGGAGCATTGTGTAGTCTGTCTCCATTTTGCTTTTCGATTCTTCCTACCAAATGGATAACCTCACATTTTCCCATATTATACTCCATCTGCCAAATTTTTACCCACTCGCTTAACCTATTCTGATGCAGACTGTTTGGGCAGGATTTGCCCTGAGAGCTTCTGAACCCTGCCATCAGGCTGAAATATGTGTCAGAAATCTGCAGTATATGGGAAACAGTCACTCATTGAGATTTTTCCTGGGGGTGGCAAATTAAACGCCAGAGGGCGGGCTCTTGAAGCTGGAGGGCCAATCAGAGGTCTTCCGGCTTGCAAAGAACAGCAGGCTACAGTGGAGGGTGTTTGAAAATGGAGGCACCCTCCCTCCAACTTTTTTAAGCTTAAAATGAAAAATGGGTTTTGCAGTCAGACTGCCACTGTGAGTGGGGAGCCCCTCTACAGGGCAGCCTGCAGCTGCTGCAGCACTTGGGCAGGGAGGAAGGGCCTATAGGCCTGCCTGGAGTGCTGGCATCTTGGCCTGCCCCCTCCAGGCACCTAAACTAGCCCCTGCCCCCTGCCCGAGCCTGGAGGCTGACTGGAAAATTCCAGTCGATCTCCTGTAATTGACCTTAAGCAGCCGTAATGAGCTGTGTTGGCTATCCACTGTGTGCGTGCAGGTAGCCCTGCATTGCCCCCGCCCCCCCCCCCCCCCAATCCCGCCTCCGCAAAAATGGCACGAAGGCAGGATGGAGCCAGGGAAAGGGCAGCGGGCTAGTAGGGCTAATTTTAGCTCCTGCCCATCTCTGATCCAAGCCTCAGCGGGCCTAAAAATCAAGCCTTTATGTCCTCACAACTTGCTTTTCGCCCCATCTTTGTATCATGAGAAAATTTGGTGACAGTACATTCGGTCCCTTCATTCAAGCCAATAATATAGATTGTAAATAGTTGAGGCCCAGCACCCCACTAGTTCGCCAACATGAAGATGACACATTTATCCTGACTCTGTTTTATGTTAGTTAGCCAGTCCTCTATCCATGGTAATATATTACCCCCAACATTAGGGCTCTTGTGTAGTAACCTTTAATGTGGTACCTTATCGAATGCCTTTTGGAAATCTAAATGCATTACATCTGCTAGTTCGCCTTTATCCAGCCTGCTTATTACACCCTCAAAGGACCTTAATAAATTTGTCAAACACAATTTTCCTTTCATAAAACAATGTTGACTTTGCATGATTTTCTAAATGTCCTACTACTACTTCTTTAATTATGGATTCCAACATTTTCCCAATAACAGATGTTAGGCTAACTGGCCTATAGTTTCCTGCTTTCTGTATCCCTCCTTTCTTAAGTAGGAGTGTTACATTTGTGGGTTTCCAAGCCACTGGGACCTTTCCAGAATCTAGGGAATTTTGGAATATTATAACCAATGCATCCACTGTCTCTGCAGCCACTTATTTTAAGAGCCTAGGATGCAGGCTATTCGTGCAGGGGACTTGTCAGCCTTTTGTCCCATCAGCTTGCTTAGTACCTTTTCTCTAGTGATGGTGATTGTTTTATGTTCCTCCCTCCCTTTTGCCCCTGATTTTCTGCTATTATGCTTTTAGTGTCTTCTACCATGAAGACGGATATAAAATATTTGTTCAAAGTCACTGACATTTCCTTGATTTCCCATTATTAATTCCCCAGTCTCATCCTCTAAAGGACCAGTGTTTACTTTCGCTACTCTTTTTATATACTTGTAGAAGCTCTTGCTGTCTGTTTTTATATTTCTTGCTAGTTTACTCTCATAATCTATTTCCTACCTCTTTTTTTTTTAGTCATCCGTTGCTGTTTTCTAAAATTTCCCCAATCTGCTGGCCTGTCACTAGTCTTTGCAAGATTGTATGACGTTTCTTTCAATTTGATACCATCCTTAACTTTCTTAGTTTGCCACGGATGGTTCATCCTTCTTGTAGAGTTTTTCTTTCTCAATGGAATATATATTTGTTGAGAATTGTGAAATATCTTCGTAAGTACATAATTCAGAACCTCAATTTAAGTTGGGCAAATTGGAAGGCAGTACTAAACCAGGGAGTAAGGGTCTAATAAAGAGCTGAGGAATTTGAAAAAGGCCAAGACGGAAAAATAATAATTAGCAGAGCCTGCTACTATTAGTTTGCAAGAAACCCAACAATCTGTGGCAAAGAGCTATGACATGAGTTCTGAGTCTCCACAAATGGTTGGCAATTTGCACCAATCTGCCATTAGCCTCGACAAGAATGAAAAAATTGCAACCCCGCCTTGAGTCTTTCTGTTTACATTAATGACTCATGAAATTGCTGTATTTATGGCGTAAATGCAAATCCATCTGATGGCTGCCACTTAGGGCTGGTAATTCATGTCGTAAGGACTCTGTTAATGACGGGATTCATGGCTCTGGCCTGACACTCAACCTTGAAAGCCCAGAAAGTGAACAAATGAAGCCATGGCCCATCACTCCAGCAAGTAGAGAATTGTACCTGGAGTTTTTTTTCATTTTTTGGTCGGTTTTTGGCAGTATATTTACGCCAGTCTTGCCATCCACACTTCTGTTAGTGTCGGCAGACAACCACTTTCAGGATGCAGAGCTGTTTTGACACTCAGAACTGCAAATTAGTGTTACAACCAGGTGAGAAAGAGGTCTAGGGTTCCCTTTCAGATGGTCTTACTGTAACAGGGTTTAATTTTAAACACACCGTGTTTTTAGCTCCCTCTTGGTGAATCCTTGTTCACCACTTTCCAAATATAAAGAAACCAGCCCAACAGGTTTTCTCCAGTTTAAAGAAGAAAAGTGAAATTTATTAAACCTAAACTCTAATTCGGTTAACGCCTACGGAAACACGACGCGCCCACGCTAGTATGCATATGCGATGCACACACGCAGATAGGGACAGAAAGAGCAGAAGAAAAATAAAGTGGAGAAGTTTGAGGCAATATCTGAAGAGTTGTTGTAACGGTTCTTCGAACTCACTGTAAGTCCTTGATTGTAGGTAGATCTTGCTTTTTGTTGAGGCCCAGTATTCTTCTTAAACCTTGTTCACTATAGGAGACTTTTCTCTCTTGGGATTCATGGGTCTTCAGTGGGTTTTGGAGTTCCATGAGAGAGAGATGGGAGCAGACAGGAGAGGCTGTGGCGAGCCAGCCAGGAGAGGTCTTTTCAATCCAGGGGCATTCTGCTTTCTGCAGACTCTCAGTTCAAAACTCTGCAACAGGCAGTTACTCCTGTGACTAACTGGTCTGACCACATCTGTTTGTGGATTGAATTGGAGCAGAGAATAGCTCCTTTGTCTACAAGCACTGTCTGTTAATATGCAAAAATGTCTTTCCGGCCAGGGGCCTGGCAATCCCTTCTCACAGGCCTTCTCTTCTTCCCAGCAACAATTTGAAATTTAATGTCCATGTGGTGAAATTAATGTGCCTCATTCTTGGCAGGTAGAGGCTTGCATAACATTAGTTAGAATTTTTCAGAAAATAATTTTTGGATTCAGTAGATTAGTAAGAGTGTTTCTATATTTCACGCACCTACTGAACCATTTGCTCTTCTGGTCTCCATGGTATAACCATCAACTAGTGCTGAAAGAGCAAGACCAGAGGGGCAACCTGATCCCAAGCTTCTCCCACTGCCACTCAGTCATGCTCGAAGAAATGCATGTGACAGCTAGGAACTCATGCTGTGAGCAATTCAGCCTGTGTCCCAGAACTACTGTGGTGATGTGTATTAGTAAATTAATGTAGTGTGCCATATAACATGCATTTCAGCAAATTTTAATGTCAACATTTGCAGCCACATTTTCGTCCAATTTTTCTTAAATGGTTGTGACATTCATAATATGTATATCCTTTCCAGATGACTAAGTACAGTCACATTAGTTGTTACTGCTTGTCAACAGCCGGCCATCCATCCATTTTCATTTGTCATTGTAACCACTAGCTCTGGTACAGAATTATGCAGAAGCAGTTTATTTCCTTGGGGTCAAGCATAAAAGTAGGAATTGTAATCGCCTTCTTAGGTTATTTTTGTTGATATTTTCATCCATTCACTGACTTCTCAAAAGTGCTATTCTCTGGATTACTCCCAGTGCCATGTGCTAGTAAGTGCAAGAACAGGAAGGTAGTGCAATGTATAGCTGGAGAAGTGGTGTAGGACAGAGGCTTCAGATCCCTGAGGCATTAGGTCTAGTTCTGGGGTAGGAGGGACCTGTGTACAAGCTGAACATGTTGCTCTTAAGTAAGGTTGGAACTAATGTCCTCGTGGGCAGGTTAACTAGTGCTGTGGGGGAGGATTAAAACTCATTTGGCAGGGGGTTGGGGGAACCAGGACATAGCAGAGGGGAGAGACAAGGTGTATAGAAAACTAGAAAGGACAAGCAGCAACAGAATCAAGAGTTGCGTAGAAAGCAGGAATTAGATGGAAGTAAAAAGCTCAGCCAAGTGGCGTGGTATTGGAATGCATGTCGGCTAATGGGAGAGGTATTACAAATAAGTTTAATGAACTGCAGACACAAGTTGCCGCATGGGGTTATGGTATAGTTGCCGAAACAAAGACCCGGCTTAAACATGAGCAGCTATGGGAACTAAGCATTGCTGGCCACAATGTATTCAGGAGCACTGTAGAAGGAAAAACAAAGGACGGGGATGGGGGTCAGGGAGACAGTATTGACCAAGAGTAATATTACAGGAGCAATAAACTAGAAGGTTCAAAGACTGAATATATTTGGTTAGAGCTAAGGAATACTTTGTATCAGTCTTTATGAAAGAAGACGATGAAGTTAATGTCGCAGTAGAGGAGAGAATAGAGATATTGGATAGGATAAAAATAGATACCAGATGCTAAATAGGTTTGCATCAGTCAAACTTAACAAGTTACCTGGTCCAGATGGGATGCATCTGAGGTTGCAGAGGAAAGCCTGGGTGGAGATAGCAGAAGCTCTGACCACAATCTTTCAATCCTCCTTGGATATGCGAGTGGTGCCAGAGGACTGAAGGATTGCGAAAGTTATGCCCCTATTCAAAAAAGGAAGAGTGATAAATCTGGTATCTGCAGGCCAATCAGTCTAATGTCAGTGAGGAAAAACTTACCAGAGTTTTGTCAAGGACAAAATTAACTCCCACTTGGAGAAGCATGAATTAATAGGGACAGCCAGCTTTAGGAAAGATGTGAGTGTCCATGAGAGGGTACAGAGTAGATTTACCAGAATGGTTCCAGGGATAGGGGATTTTAGTTACAAAGTTAGGTTGGAAAAGCTGGGGTTGCTATCCTTGGAGCAAAAGAGATTGAGGGAGATTTGATAGAGGTGTACAAGATTAGAACAGGTTTAGATAAGGTAGACAAGAAAACTGTTCCCATTAACTGATGGTACAAGGACTAGGGGACACAGATTGAAGGTTTGGGGCAAGAGATGTAGGGGGAATGTGAGGAAGAACTTTTTTATGCAGCAAGTGGCAATGACCTGGAACTCTCTGCCCACAAGGGTGGTGGAAGCAGAAACAATTAATGATTTCCAAAGGAAATTAGATTGGCATTTGAAGGAAGTAAGCTTGCAGGTCCACGAGGATCGAGCGGGAGAGTGGAACTGACTGGATTGCCTGGCGGACAGCCGGCGTGGATGCGATAGGCTGAATGGCATCCTTCTGTGCAGTAAATGACTCTGTGACTCTGAATCTTGGAAGGTGGTAGGGCAAGTTGATAAGATGGTTAAGAAAACATATGGGATGCTTGACTTTGTAAATAGGGGCATTGTATACAAAAACAAGGAAGTCATGCTAAACCTTTATAAAACACTGGTTGGGCCTCAACTGGAGTATGGTGTACAAATCTGGGCTCCATACTTTAGGAAGGATGTCAAGGCCTTGGAGAGAATACAGAGAGAGTTTACGAGGCTGATACCAGGAATGAAGGTCTTCAGTTATGTGGAGGGATTGGAGAAGCTGGGATTGTTCTCCTTAGAGCAGGGAAGGTTAAGGGGAAAGCTAATAGAAGCATTCAAAATTCTGAGGGATTTTGATGGAGTAGATAGGGCGGCGCAGTGGTTAGCACCGCAGCCTCACAGCTCCAGCGACCTGGGTTCAATTCTGGGTACTGCCTGTGTGGAGTTTGCAAGTTCTCCCTGTGACCGCGTGGGTTTCCACCGGGTGCTCCGGTTTCCTCCCACAGCCAAAGACTTGCAGGTTGATAGGTAAATTGGCCATTGTAAATTGCCCCTAGCGTAGGTAGGTGGTAGGAGAATTGTGGGGATGTGGTAGGGAGTATGGGATTAATGTAGGATTAGTATAAAATGGGTGGTTGATGGTCGGCACAGACTCGGTGGGCCGAAGGGCCTGTTTCAGTGCTGTATCTCTAAATAAATAAATAAGGAGAAGCTGTTTCCTCTGGCAAGTTGGTAGGTATCCCGAGGTCATAGATGTAAAATAAAGGTAAAGAACCTACAGTGGAAACAAGATTTTTTTTCCATATAGCAAGTTGTTAAGATCTGGAATGCACTACCTTAAAGGGTGGCGGTAGCAGATTCCATAGGAATTTCCAAAAGGCTATTGCTATTAATGCCACTAAGCCTGATAAGCTGTCTATGGCAGTCCTGAATTTGTAACAAATAGGTACATACAAAGTAGGTGTTTAAACCAACCCTCAAGTTAGATGTTAGTTAGTGAATTAGGATAATACATATCTTAACTTCGAAATGTTTACATTTGTTTCAGTAGGTCATTTAAGATATCACCTTATTACTCAATTATCCTTAATTAGCATGACAGTGTTTCCTTTAATCGCAGATGCGATTTGCTCCAGTTCAAAAATTCATGATTGAAGAGTGTTACAGAGAGTTTTTGAGACGATTAAACTGAATGATCTCCGGAAGCCTTTTTCAAGACTATGCATAACTTCACTCCGTGAAAATTGTATTCTTTTATCATTTATATTTCATAAAGTATGAGAATCAGATCTAGTAATGAGGTGAAAAGCTTCAACAAAACTATTTTAACCTAAAATAAGGAGAACTGGATCCTATTTGCTGAATGATTTAGAACCACAGAAAAATTACGGCACAGAAGGAGGCCATTCAGCCCATCGTGTCTGCGCCAGCTGGAAAAACTAGCCATCCAGTCTAATCCCACCTTCCAGCACTTGGTCCATAGCCTTGCAGGTTACAACACTTCCGGTACCTTTTAAAAGAATTGAGGGTTTCTGCCTCCACCACAGTTCCTGGCAGTGAATTCCAGACACCCACCACCCTCTAGGTGAAAAGGTTTTTCCTTATGTCCCCTCTAATCCTTCTACCACTCACCTTAAATCTGTGCTCCCTGGTAATTGACCTCCCCGTTAGGGGAAACAGGTCCTTCCTGTCTACACTATAATTAGGCCCCTCATAACTTTGTATACCTCAATTAAGTCACCCCTCAGCCTCCTCTGTTCCAAGGAAAGCAACCCCAGCCTATCCAATCTTTCCTCATAGCTGCAACTTTCAAGCCTTGGCAACATTCTTGTAAATCTCTTCTGTACTCTCTCCAGAGCAATTATGTCCTCCCTGTAATGCGGTGACCAGAACTGTACGCAATACTCCAACTGTGGCCTAACCAGCGTTTTATTCAGTTCCAGCATTACATCCCTGCTTTTGTATTCTATACCTCGGCCAATAAAGGAAAGCATTCTACGTGCCTTCTTCACCACTCTGCCTACCTGTCCTGCCACTTTCAGGGACCTGTGGACATGCACTCCAAGGTCTGTCACTTCTTCTACCCCTCTCAGTATCCTCCTGTTTATTGTGTGTTCCCTCGCTTTGTTTGCCCTCCCCAAATGCATTACATCACACTTTTCTGGATTGAATTCCATTTGCCACTTTTCCGCCTACTCAACCAAACCATTGATATCATTCTGGAGTCTGAAGCTATCCTCTTCACTGTTAGCTACATGACCAATATTTGTGTCATCAGCAAATTTTCCAATCTCTTGAAGGATCAGCTAAAAGACCAGTACAGGATTAAAGTGGGAATGCCAAATCCTAGGGAAAACTTGCAATGATTACAGCTATGATCTCTAAAAGGAATCAATATTTTGGGGACTGACATTTGTTCAAGCCTCAGGAATGAATATAAAAAAAAACATCCATAGTTGTGTCTGCTTTCTCAAAACTTTTCTGAGTTTTTTTTCCATAATATTATGTTAGTTTTAGGACCTACAAAATAGAACAAACTATAGATTGAGTATTTAAAATTCTGCATTTTGACAGCCAAGTTGGTGGACCAGTTCTTTACATTGTAGTTAGTAGGGTCATTTTACCATCTTTTTTTTCTGAAGTTATCTGCATTAGACACTTTTTCCATCTGAGTCAATGGCTTAGAGGCTTGTTCTCTAATGTGCAGCCCACAGTGAGTGATCATAATTAATTGTATGGTGGTGGACATTAGCTGGGGATTTACTGGTGCCCCTATAAATAGACACAGACTGAAACTGTTGGGGTTAGGAGATGTATGCTTACAATGTGTAACTCTGTAAATAATTACTTTTCAAATTGTATAAAGATTGGCTCCAATTCTATCCATCACCAACTGGTTTTCTGGAATATAACAATTACTACCTGTCAGTGGAGAACTGTCTCTCCTCAACTCACTTCATCCCACACCTCACATCAGAAAGCTGATCAAGTGAAAATCACTTCTTTAATACTCTGTGCCTGAGAGAGGGAACAATTCACATTGTCAGATAGAATAGGGCAGGGAAGGGAAGTTGAATGGTTAGGAGCTTAGTGAGGTCGAGGTCAAGGGAGCAGGAGGTAAGTCTCAAATTACATTTACTAGTCATCCTGTATTTGGGAAATTTCTAAGGGATTCTGGATAAAATAAGTTCTAAGTAGTGTAAAACAATTTGAATCTGACACACTAGAAATAATTGCAGCGTAATTCTTTTATTGTGTTCAACCAAATCCAGACACATACAATGTCTTTAAGCAATAGATATACAGAGAAATAAACACATTTACCCCATTTTTCACCGGGCAAAGATGTAACGTTCATCAATCCTTTCAATCACAACTCTCTCCACAAATTAAGGAACGCTCAAGACCTTAAGGGCATTAGTCACACACGCTGTCCTTACTGATTCATTATGGCATGACAAGTGTTATTGGGGACAGAACCATCTGAAATGAGAGAGTTCCTACGAATCACCAGATGCCAGATTGTTTATCATCCTGGCCTGTTGTCCCACTTCCTACCTCAAGACTATCTTGGCCATCTCATTTCACAATGTGGCGACAGAAAGAATTACCAGGCAGGAGTCTCATATCCTGCACTTTCAACAGAAGCTATACACATGGTCAGCTAAATTGCACTCTGCTGCATTAAACTCTAAAGCATCTGGGATTGAACAACAGTTAACCGTTTCATTATTTCTAGAACATCTACAAGCTATCTGCAAATAAAATGAAAGCAGAAACCTTAATGATGAGAGTACATCAAATGCTAATCCTACATATATATGCATATAAAAGGTTATCTTGCAGTAGATTCCTATCGGAAATCCTGGGAAGCTAATCTAAAAAATGCTGAAAGCTGCACAGAGGCACAAACTTTGAGATTCATTTGAGAATCATAGTCTCTCTTCTACATTTGGGTTACTGCTGCAAATTCTAACATTACTGATACTGCTTAATATCTGATCCAGAGTTTTAATTTATTTTTTCTTGAAGCATGATTTTGTTTCACTTGGTGTATATATATCCACATTTTTTAAAGCTTTCCCATTTAAGTGTGTTTGCTTCACGATGCTTAGGTTTATGGGGTGATTTCCCTGAGATTTTACTTTCCATTTCCTGGTGCCAAAATATCATAATCTGCTTGATTCTTTTTCCCACTGAGTGCTGTATTTTAGTAAATATTCACAGGAAACTGAAAGAAAAAGCTTAGGTAGACCTTGGCCCCATTGATATAAGTGGATATATTCATTGGGGAATTTCCATCCAGTGTAAATGGGAGAATGTATCTTAAAAATTATATTTAAAAGATATATATGCACATGGAAATGATGTGCAGGTGGATACAGAGCTGGAATTTTTTTTTTTAATTTATTATACATGGTTAAATTCTCCTTAAATACAAATTGGCTATTCAAATAAGTGGGAAAGCAGTTGAGACAAGATATATTTTCATAAGCTTTTTTTTTGTCTTTGTCTGCTGCTGTTTAATATCTGGATTGCATTAAATTAGAACACAAGTTCCAAAGCTGAATATTTGTTTGAACATTTGTTCCACATGTTTATCATACAAGGAATAAAATATAATGTATGCTGTTGTAATTGGAAATCAGGAAATGGCAGATTTACTAAACAGCTACTTTGTATTAGTCTTCACAGTAGAGGTTGAGGATAAAATGCCAGCAATACCAGGGATACTACAAATAAATCAAAGGAAGGAAGTAATTAGATTCAATATAAGTTTTTGTTTTAAAAAGGTGATGGAAAAACCATTATTATTAAAGACAGGCAAATCTCCAGGACCAGATATTACCTTGGGTATGAAAAGAAGTAGATGAGGAAATTATTGATTCATTGGTCATGGTCTTCCAAAATGCTCTCAGTTCAGGAATTGTCCCTTTGGATTGGAAAACTGCCAATTTCATTCCATTATTTGAGAAGGGTAGAAGAAATAAACGAGGAAATTAGCTGTTTATTGGCCTAACATCAGTTGTGGGAAAGTGAGCATTTGGACAATTATGAGCTGATCAGAGTCAGCATGGATATTTAAAGGGTAAATCATATTTAAAGGGTAACAAGCCGAGTTGATTTTTTTTGAGGAGGTACTTAATGTGGTAGATAAGGGAGTGTCTATTTATATAAATATTATCATGCTTTATTATATATTATAGATTATTTGTACGTGTCAGTTGTGGCTCAGTTGGTAGCACACGGCCTCTGAATCAGAAGGTTCTCGGTTCAAGTCCCACTCCAGGACTTGAGTATAAAAATCAAGGCTGACCCTCCAGTGCAGTACTGCTGCACTATATCGCAGAGGTGCAGGGGTGTCCTGGCCAATATTTATCCCTCAATCAACATCACAGAAACAGATTATCTGGTCATTAGCACATTGCTGTTTGTGGGAGCTTGCTGCGCACATATTGCCACGTTTCCTACAATACAACAGTGACTACACTTCAAAAGTACTTCATTGGCTTTAAAGCACTTTGGGGCATCCAATGCCGTGAAAGGCACTATATAAATGCAAGCCTGTCTTCTTTATGTGGATTTCCAGAAGGCATTCGACAAGTTAACAAAAATGCAGTGTATGGAATGGGAGGCAACCTATTGGCTTTGAAGGGAATTGATTAAGAGATAGGAGACAGAGAGTAGGGATAATAGGTATGTACTGAAATTGGCAGGATGTGACTCGTGGTGTCCCCTGGGGATCTGTACTCAGGCTTCAGCTGTTCACGATATTTATAAATGACTTGGATGAAGGGATGGTAGAGCTGTATATCTAAGTTTTCTGAAAGCACAAAGTTAGGTGGCACAATAAATAGTGTAGATCGGAGCCAGAAAGTTGCAAACGGATATTGATAGATTAAGTAATTGGGCAAAACTGGCAGATAGAGTTCAATATAGGAAAGTGTGAGATCACCCACTTTGGATCTAAGAAAGATAGATCATGAAAGGCATGGATGAGGATTTCAGCAGCAGGTGAACTGAGGCAGGGGCAGAGTCAAGCAATGTTACGATGCTATAGAGCTGGTTAGACCCCATTTGAAGTACTGCATTCAGTCTGGGAACCAGACCCAGGAAGAATATATGAGCCGTGGAGTGGGTGCAGTGCAGTTTCATCAGAATGATACTGGGGCTAAAAGGGTTAAATTATGAAGACAGGTTGCATAAGTTAGGCTTGCATTCCATTGAATGTAGAAGATTAAAGGGTGATCAAATTCGGGTGCTAAAGATGATTAAAGGATTTGATAAGATAGGTAGAGGAAAGCTATTTCCTCTGCTGGGAGAGCCGAGAACAAGGGGGCAGAACCATAAGATTAGAGCTAGGCCATTCAGGGGTGATGTCAGAATGCACTTTTTCACTTAAAAGATGGTGGAAATCTGGAACTTTCTCCCACAAAAAGCTGTTGAGGCTAGGTCAATTGAAAGATTCAAAACTGAGATTGCTGTATTTTTGTTAGGCAATGATGTTGAGGGTTATGGAATTAAGGCAGGTAAATGGAGTTAAGATGCAGATCAACCATGATCTATTTGAATGGTGGAACAGGCTCAAGGCACTGAATGACCTACTCCTGTTTCTGTGTTCCTCTGATTGTTATATAGTTTTTTTCTCAAGATGTATCATTTTTCTAGGACATTGTCACTGAGATCATGATTAATGGATCTTCAACTAACATCAGCTGAAACTAGGACATTGATTTTACCCAAATGTTGTTGCATTCCCTTTTGTCTCTGAATTGCACCATATTTGTTGCTTCAAGCAATTGAATTTAATCTTTTTTTGAGTGCCTTCCTCCCTCTCACTTGTCCCAATTTAGATCACTTGATTGACAGGTAACAGTGACAGTTGTTGTATAGTGACTGTCCATCACATTTTGAGCAAAGATAGGCTGTACCTGTGCAGCTGAGGTTTGTAGTGATTGCTTATTTCTATTTGTAAGCTGTTTACTGATCTTGCAAGCATTTGGGGCATTACACTCATCAACTGCCCACCAAACAGACTGTTGCTGAGTAATTCAATTTTTTCAGAGCACTCAAATCACACGCAAAGATCAAATCATTGCAGAAACCAAAAATACAAACAAGCGAGGTATAAATCAATTTAATTGCAGGAAATCCATGAAAAGCAATATTAAAAATGTAAAGGAAAATTTGTTTATCTGTTAATTCTACGGTTGATTTTTCTAATCACCATCTATGCCTTTTGTAGTAAAACAGGCAAAAGAATATGAATAAGGTAGTGTTTGCTGTTAAATGTTAGGAAGTTCCTGGGTGAAATGGAAATGACTAAAGAGAAATGATGGCGAAGAAAAAAGGGGGATAAAGTAAGGCAACAGAAATATGAAGGGTTGTCTAAAAGGACAGAAACATAAAATCAGTTTGATGGGTCAGTTAGAAACAATAGATGGTGGATACTTTTTTAATGGCAAGGTAGAACACAGAGCTGCAAAAAGTAAACAAAAAATGTCATGCCAACATGCTTTGTTGAATGATAATTTTCTTTAATCCACTGACTGCAGACTTTAAATGAATTTTAAAAGGAATAGATAAATGATGACTTTGTTAGCAGCTTAAGATGGCCACCTAATTTGCAACATTGTATCCTACATTGCACGGCCTGTGAGGTGGAGACAAAATGTCTGCTCATCCCAGCAAGAACCAAGACCCAGGAGGTTTAAGGGATCTGCCTGTTCTTTTTAGCAAGAAGAAATATACTGCGAACGAGCATGCTTGAATCACTGGGTGACTGTCATGTGACAACCCCTCCCCCCCCCCCCCCCCCCCCACAATCTGTGGTTTTAAGCTGGTGTTTCTCTGCAGCAGATGGAGAAGCATCTGGACTCTGACAAGTGCAGACCCAAGTGGGGGTCCCTCCTCTCTCTCTTTCTCTCCATTCCAGCTTGCAAGCTTTGAATTCTACCTGATATCCGACCACCTCTACATACTCTGGCTACAATCATTACATAGCTGTCTCCAAGAGACCTACCGAATCAGTCATCTATCTCTTCAAACTAAAAGCCTCAGGACCACTGAATTCAGCTAGAAGCCAGCCAAATCACCAAACTGCACAGATTGTATATCCCTTTTTTCTATGGACTCTAACTCAATCAATCTACCCTTCCCCTAATCTGTAATCTATTTCTGTGTGTGTGTGTGAGGGAGAGAAAGTTGGAGCGCTGTTTATTATTATACTTAGTTCGGTTTAAGTATAATAAAGTTTATATGTGGTGAGGTAGAGCACAGCTGGTCAGCGTATGTGTGAAAGCTAACACTGTGCTTTCAGATGATGTCGCTGAAGGGCAGCATATAGATGTGAAATAGGAGGGGGTCAAGAATAGATCCTTGGGGACAGCAGAGGCAACAGTGCAGGAGCAGAAAGTGAAGCGATTACACGTAATACTCTGACGATGAATAGATAGATAAGAATGGAACCAGATGAGAGCAGTCCCACCCAGCTGGATGACCGTGGAGAAGCGTTGGAGGAGGATGGTTTGCTGAAACATATCAAAGGCTGCAGACAGGTCGAGAACGGCAATGAAGGCTAGTTTACCTTTGTCACAGTCACACAGGATGTCATTTGTGACTTTGCTAAGAGCCGTTTCGGTACTAGCATGGGTGGAAATTCAAACATTGTTATGAAGGTGCTGCTATTTTTAAAAAATTTTTTGAGGATTTGTTTGAATTGTGGAGATGGATTCATTGAAGAACTGAAGTAATTCCATAGATGTTGGACTTTGTTTTTAAAAGAGGTCACTGGAAGGACACTTGAGGTCTTGTTTGAAAACAACCGTTATTGTAAGTCACATACCTTAACCTCAATAAACAACAGAAACCTTGGTGACTTGGGGAAGATGTTTACAGAGAAGTGATATCAAGATTTATGAGAGTCTGGAGGTTCTGACTTGCTGTTTGGTTTCACTTCTGAGATATTGTTTGCTTAAGTTGGAGTGTGGACTGTGTTGAAAAGCCAAGGGAGAAACACCCAGCTCATTTTTTCTGCACCTCTCTAAGAGACCCAGAGAAATCTAGTGTGTCAGCTCCTCTTTCTCTACCTCTTTGAAAAACCTGCGAATCCAAAATGGGATAACTGAAACCCCTGATGCCATAATTCTCCTGGAAAACCTACCAGACTACTTCTCAACATTTCCAGAGCAAACTGCTCCAGAAAAGATCCCAGTGATCCGTCTCCATATACCCGGACACCAGACCAAAAAGGACAACTGACATCCTTCTGTATCTTTCCTTTTTCTTCAAGAATTAGGAAGTATTTGGCCAAAGTATTCCTTTTTTGTAACAGAGCTCTGCAGAGAAAATCGCTTTATTTTTCAGTTAACCAGGTGTTGTGTGGGGCTAAGGTAAAAAGGGAACTTTCATATTTCATTTTGTGTGTCAATGCTTTGCTTCTTTACTGATTAGTCTTGTTTTATAATAGACTGATAAATTTGTTGTTTATTAAAGAAATCTGGTTGGTGTATTTTATTCTGGGATAGAGTATATGATTGACCACATCGGTAACTGGGTAAACAGTTAAATATATGTTGTGATCTGTGGATAAGTGGAACTAGAAAAGACAGTCATAAGTTTCGGTCATAACAACATGGAATTCTGGCAATGATGGGAATGGATTTGGGAGACGACAACACATTCAAGGGCTTTGGAGAGGAAAGGGCGGTCGGAGATGGGTTGGTAATTTGCAAGGATGGTGGAGTCGAGGGTTGTTTTTTTTTTAGGAGAGAGGTGATAACGGCAGATTAAAAGGACAGCAGGACAACACCTGAAGAGAGAGAACTGTTAACAATATTGGCTAACATGGGGATCAGGAGGGGGAGTTGCGTGGTCAGCCGTTTGGTGGGAATAGGGTTGAGGAAGTAAGGGTCTCATGGACAAGTTGAGCTCAGAGAGAGCATGAGGGGAGATAGAAGAGAAACTCGAGAAAGATGCAAGTTCAGGCTAGTGCAGTGGGGAGCATTATAGGATGTTTCACCCGGTGGGCTAGTGGAAGGTAGGGACGTGGCAGAGGCAGCTAATTGAATGGTCTCGATCTTAGTGACAAAAAAGTCCATGAGCTGCTCGCAATTATTGTTGGAGGTGAGGGTGGAGGAGACAGGGAAGAGGGGTTTAAGAAGACACTAGATAACAAGCCACTAGATAACAATCAGGAGTGGGAATTCTAATAGTATTTTTCCCTCCCTAACCCAAGGACACAGCAGTGATTATACCTGGGCATTTCTTGTCTGTACGATTCAATCTATAGGTAATCATTTTACCTCTGGATTGTAAGGGGACTGGAAACCAGTAGCACTCTAAATGTCTGAATGTGCCCACAGCTGTTTTATTTCAATATTTTTGGCATGTTTAACAGTTTAGGATTATTTTATTGCTAGACCCCATTGTGCACCTCATTGTGGATCAAATAGATTTAAGATTATTTAAATTCATTGGCCTCTCCATCCCTGCTCCTCACCTCTGCTCTGGTCAGATACTTGCGTTTTCACTGGCAAAACTGGAGAAAACAATAAATGTTCTTCAATGGGTCAAATGTTCTTTTCCCTTGTCTGACTTTCCTTATCTGCTTATTGCAGACAATGCTACAACAATATTAAGATGCTCACCTCTGGTCAGTTTGTTAGGACTTAGAAAATGGCCTTACACTTTGTAGAAATAGCTGCCTGAACCAGTAAAAATACAGAAAAAGAGCTAGTCTGTTGAGAGAAATTTCAACATACCTCAGAGGATCAGATGAAATGGGAAACGTTGAAGGTTTGGAGACTGAAGAATGAACACGATAATGCTGTTTACAAGCTGGTAAATTGCTCTATTTTGATTTAGCTTTCAATTCACCAAAGCTGGAAGCTAACATGCCCCAAGCTGGTTGGCAATTGAAACTTTTCCAGGCTTTCACTCAGGCATTTTATTCATTAATGGGAGGCTTTTTACAGAGCACTTTGAGACTCCAGAGATGTGTGCTTTTATTCCAATTAATTTGGGCAACAGCATGGGCCTGTGCCTTTATTGAAGAGCATTTCTTTAAATATATATCCACTCTCTTGATTGGACATTACTAATGTCACAAAGGGCAGCTCTGAGAGTCAAGGAAAAACAATAAAAATAACTGCGAATAATTTCTTTAACATTATGGCTGTGCATCTGAATGTTACATGAAAACAACACAAGAATTTTATGGAAAATTAATTGAATATTCAGAACACTTTGGTCTGAGGCTGGGAATTCTGCAGCAAGTGACACTGCCTGACTTCCCAATGCCTGCCCACCATCTACAGGGCACAAGACAGGAGTGTAATGGAATACTCCCTACTTGCCTGAACGAGTGCAGCTCCAATAAGACTGAAGAAGCTCGACACCATCCAAGACAAAGCAGCTCAGTTGATCAGCACCACCTTAAACCCTGGTGTGGCCCTTATCTCCGCTCCCTTAAGTCCATGGGATGCAGACTTGAAAGAATATGGCAGACAACTGCTTTAGCCATTCACTGCCAGATCTGCTGGGCCACTTAAAATAATATCAGGTTCCTGTCGTCTGCTAAAACTGCTCACTCTTCCAGGATCATCTTGGAATGCAAAGATAACCCCCAGCTTCATTTGTCTACTACATACCATCATCTTAAACCCCTCTCACCTGTCCCCTCTACCTTCACCTCCAACAAAAAGTGCAAGGAGCTCATGGAGTTCTTTGTCACTAAGAATGAGACCATCCAATCAGCTGCCTGTGCCATGTCCCTCCATTCCACTAGCCCATCTGGCCAAACTTCCTATAATGCTGCCCAGAACTCGCTTCTTTCTCTAGTTTCTCTCCTATCTTCCCTCATGCCCTCTCTGAGCTCATCTTGTCCACTTCCTGTTCCCTAGCTCCTATTCCTACGAAACTGATCACCCAACTTGCCCTCCTGGTCCCCTTGTTAACTGATAGTGTAAATTGTTCTCTTTCTTCAGGCGTTGTCCCTCTCTCCTTTAAATTTGCCATCATCAGCCCTCTCCTCAAAAACTAACCCTTGACCCCACTGCCCTTGCAAACTACTGTCCCATCTCCAACCTCCCTTTCATCTCCAAAGTCCTTGAATGTGATGTCGCCTCTCAAATCCCTTCTCATCTTTCCTGGAACTCCATCTTTGAATCCCTCCAATCAGGTTTCTGCCCCCGTCACAGGACTGAAATCGCACTTATCAAAGTTACAAATGACATCCTGTGTGACTGTGACAAATTTACACTTTACTTTCTTTCCCTTCTCGACCTGTCTGCAGCCTTTGAGGCAGTTGACCGCACCATCCTCCTCCAACGCCACTCTACTGTCGTCCAGCTGGGTGGGA
The DNA here is from genome assembly GCF_036365525.1 of Heterodontus francisci. Lineage (NCBI taxonomy): Eukaryota > Metazoa > Chordata > Chondrichthyes > Heterodontiformes > Heterodontidae > Heterodontus > Heterodontus francisci. The sequence continues at coordinate 88,351,722 of NC_090379.1, read as the reverse complement.
TTGTTCTCACCTGGTTCCATTCTTATCAATTTAATCGTAGTCAGAGAATCGTTTGCAATGGCTTCTCTTCCTGCTCCTGCACCTTTAGCTCCGGTGTTCCCCAAGAATCTATCCTTGGTCCCCTCCTATTTCTCGTCTACATATTGGCCCCTCGGCGACATCATGTGAAAGCACAGCGTTAGTTTTCATGTATGCTGATAACACTGAGCTCGATCTCACCACCACTTCTCTCGACTCCTCCACTGTTGCTAAATTATCAGACTGCTTATTCATCATCCAGTATTGGATGAGCAGAAATTTCCTCCAATTAAATATTGGGAAGACTGAGCCATTGTTTTCAGACCCCGCTCCAAACTCTGTTCCCTAGCAACTGACTCCATCCCTCTCCTTGGCAACAGACTTGAGATTAAGCCAGTCTGTTCGCAACCTCGGTGTCACATTTGATCCTGAGATGAGGTTCTGACCTCATATTCATGCAATCACTAAGACCACCTATTTCGACCTCCACACCCATGTCTCAGCTCATCTGCTGCTGAAACCCTCATTCATGCCATCGCTACCTCTAGACTTCGCTATTCCAATGCACTCCTGGCTGATCTCCCACATTCTACTCTTCGTAAACTTGAGGTCAGCAAAAATTCTGCTGCCCGTGTCTTAACTCGCAACAAGTCCTGTTCACCTATCACCCCTGTGCTCGCTAACCTACATTGGCTCCTGGTCAAGCAAAGTCTTGATTTTAAAGTTCTCGTCCTTGTTTTCAAATCCCTCCATGGCCTCACCCCTCCCTATCTCTGTAATCTCCTCCAACCCCACAACCTTTCAAAATATCTGTGTTAAAGGCCTGCTCGGGTCTGCAAATGAAACCCGACCCGAGCCTAACAGAACTACATCCGACCCGAGCCCGACCCAGCCCGAGACCTTTCATTTTTTTCCCTCGCCCGACCTGACCCAACCATTGGAATATAATCAACTTTATTGAAGAGGTTGTGCTCTACCTTGAATGGAATCACTCACTGCAGATTAGTGCAGAGTGTTACCCGCATTGACATCCTGGCTGTCACTGTGGCCGACCCGAGCCCGAATGCCAGTCCTGGAAGAGCGAACCGAACCCGACATATGTTGTCGGGTCCCATCGAGTTCGGGTGGGGTAGTTTTTTTAGTTTTAGTTTTAGAGATACAGCACTGAAACAGGCTCTGAAACAGCCATGCTCTGATCTGTATTCCTCTAAATCTGGCCTATTGTGAATCTCTGTGTTTAATCATTCTGCCATTGGTCACCATGCCTTCAGTTGCCTCGGCCCCGAGCTCTGGAATTCCCTCTCTACACCTCTCCACCTCGCTTTCCTCCTTTAAGACACTCCTAAAACCTACCTCTTTTGGTTATCTGTCCTAATATCTCCTTTTGTGGATCAGTGTCATATTTTGTTTTATAATGCTCCTGTGAAGCACCTTGGGACGTTTTATTACGTTAACGATGCGAAATAAATGTAAGTTGTTTTTCACACCCTCCACCAGCAGCGCACAGTGGCAGCAGTGTGTACTATCTACAAGATGCACTGCAACAACTCACCTCCTTCGCTAGCACCTTCCAAACCCGCGACCTCTGCCACCTAGAAGAACAGGGCCAGCGGACACATGGGAACACCACCATCTCCAAGTTCCCCTCCAAATCACACACCAACCTGACTTGGAACTATATTGCTGCTGTTTCACTGTCGCTGGGTCAAAATCCTGGAACTCCCTCCCTAACAGCATTGTGGGTGTACCTACCCCACACGGACTGCAGCGGTTCAAGAAGACGGCTCACCACCACTTTCTCGAGGGAAATTAGGGATGGGCAATAAATGCTGCCTTGCCAGCAACACTCAATCCCAAGAAAGATTTTTTTAAAATGTGTTTCATTCACATCAGAGTGTAGAACCTGCATGCTTTCTTGTTATTGCTGCATTTGGATAAATGCAGTGTCACAGTAAGTTTCATTTTTAGTGTACTCATGTTCTTTTCCCCTCTGATTTACTCCCTGACACTGAGCTACTGAATAATGGTGGGCATAATTATATGAGCTCCAGCAGCCCTCCAGTACAACACTTAAATAACTGTTTCTAAAATGTCAGCTGGGACAGCGAGTATTGGTCATTTCAAACATGGGAGTAGCAGAATAGGAAGGCTATTCCAAGACTCAACCAGTATCCACATGTGCAAATTCCAGCAGGAGTTGGGAAATATTAGACTCTGCAATGATTTCTGTGCTTCTCCTTCTCACCAGCTAAGAAATGCTGGAGTATTGTTTCATTCCTGGCTACCTCTACACATGGAAACAGAAATGTGCATTTATATAGGGCTTTCGATGTCCCAAAGCAGTTTAAAGCCAAAGATATATTTTTAAAGTGTAGTCACAGTTGTTATATAAGCAAATGCAGCAACTAATTTGCTCACAGCAAGATTTCACAAACAGCAAAATGAGATAAACAACTAGATACCCAGCTTTGGTGGTGGTGTTTGGGTGATAAACGTTTGCCAAAAAACTGGGAGAATTCCCCTGCTTTTCTTCAAAGACTGCCATGGGATTTTTTGGATCCACATAAACAGGCAGATGAAATCCTGGATTCACAACTCATTCAGAAGATCAGGCCTTGAAGTCGTGGTCTGTAAGATTCATCAGCACAATAGTGTTTTACCTCATGAGTTATGGGGAGAGCCCTCCAATTCAAACTTCAAAAGTTGGACTGTATAAATAAAATGAGAAGCATAAAGGAAAAGTAAATTTACTCCTGGTGAGCCGTATGTAAGGTAGGACAGAAGGAATTTACATTTACCTTCTGCATTCTCAAATCCTCAGGACTTGAAATGCAGTCACTGTTGTTATGTAAGCTGTCAATTTACTTACAGCAAGGTCAGTTTTTCTCATTGGTTGACAATGTAGCACTCCCTCATTACTTGATGTAGCACCACCCTAGATTATGTGCTCAGGTTTGTATTGGAGCTTGAACTCATAACTTGCAGATTCGAAGCAACAATACAATCACTGCACCAACTTAAGGCACATGATTGATGATTGGCATTTACAACAGACATGGTATTTCACTTTTAGGTACCTAGTCCAGGTTACCAAGGCTAATTGTAATTCCCCACTGCTGCCTCAGCTGAGACTGATAAACTGGCACAAGTCAGCAGTTGAACCCAAGACTTTCCTGGTTTATGTTGGCTCATGTTTAATCATGATATGCTTTGATATGTTACCTTCCTTCGTGAGCCACGAGGAGAGCAGTTTCCCTGCTACTTTTTAAAAATCATTTTCTCCCCCCTCTTCCTTCATTCTTCTGTGCTACCCTTCAACTAGATAAGTAGAACTTCTCAACAGCTTCTCAACTTCCAGTAATAACATAAGGAACAGGTTCAGGCATCAGCCAATCGAGCCTTCTCCGTATTCAACTGGATCACGGCTAATCTACCTCAACTCCATTTCCCTGCCCCTATAGCTGTACTTGAACAAGTAAAGCAAAAGTTTGGATAGAAAACGGAATCCCTTTGGAGCAGTGAGTTGAGAACCTGGTCTTAATCCAGCTCCATCTGGTGAAAACGTTGGGTTATAAGGGCTCCTAACATGAAATGGGTTTGATCATCCTCGAGCTTGTCCTTGGTGAATGTCACCTGGCCTCAGTACGAAACAGCCCATCATTCAGTCCAAGTTGTCTTAGGATGACTGACTATGGGAAGTGAGAATTCCATATTGGTGCAGCCTGGGATGCCTTTTTCAAATGGGGGGATTGGGGTTTAAGGCATTGTTAGGACAGAAAGAAGGGAGCTTTACCTGTACCTGACTGTTCCTGACTATGGAGAGCTTGTGGCTGACGCAGTACAGAAAGAATGGAGACATTTAACTCTCAGCAAAGACATCCCTGAGCTTAATGAGTGAGAGCCGTAACTGTTGTGATTAATAAAGCATACGGGATCCTGAGCTTTATAAATAGGCGCATAGTGTATAAAAGCAAGGAGGTTTTGATAACCTGTCAAAAATATTGGTTCGGTCTCAACTGGAATATTGTGCCCAATTCTGGACACCACATTTTAAGAAGGATGTGAAGGCTTCTGGTGCAGATAAGATTCATGAAAATGGTTCCAGGAATCAGGCATCTCAGTTACATGAATGATTGGAGAAGCTGGGGCCTTTCTCCTTAGAGAAGGGGAGATTTGATAGAGGTGTTCAAAATCATGAGGGGTCTGGACAGAGCATAGAGGGAGAAACAGTTCCCATTGGCGGGAGGATCAGGAACCAGAGGACACTGATTTAAGGTGATTGGCAAAAAAAACAACGATGACAAGGAAAAGCTTTTTTACGCAGCAAGTGGTTAGGATCTGGAATGCACTGTGCAGGAGTGTGATGGAACAGACTCAATCGTGGCTTTCAAAATGGAACTGGATAATTACCTGAAGAGAAAAAAATTTGCAGGACTGAGGGGAAAAGGCAGGGGAGTGGAACTAGGTAAGTTGTTCTTGCAGAGGACCGGCATGGACACGATGGGCCAAATGGCCACCTTCTGTGCTGTAACCATTCCATTCAATTCTATACTATTCCAGCTGTTGAGGCCATAACAAATAGCTCCAGTGGGGATCCCTCAAAATTTCTCTTTATATAACATCAGAATTCGGGCTTTATGAATAAAATGATCCAAAATATAATAAATAATTAGCATTCTGTAGCACGGAAATTTTTTTTGTAGGAATTGTCGTCTAATACGCACAATTTCTGCCTTTTCCCAACTACCTCAAAGCACTTACCTTGCAGCCAATCCAACAAGCAGCAGATTTTGTCATTTGGGATGGGATGTTTTGAAAGCTGAGGTCTATATATTTCTTATTTGAGAATCTGGTACTGAACAATCACAGCTTCTTTACATCCTGTTAAATTATGTTTTTAGTTTAGTGATGTAGCGGAAGAGAGGAAAATGATCAGGTTGTTTGACAGCACACAGTTACTAGCCTTAATTTATCAACGCACAAACTGCAGGAATACTGACCCTACCAACTTTTTCTGTGTCTAGGCCACAGTGCAGTTGACATCAGCAAGGTAGCACGACGACACCGCATGTCTCCATTCCCTTTAACTTCGATGGACAAGGCCTTCATCACCGTGCTGGAGATGACCCCAGTTCTCGGCACTGAAATAATCAACTATCGAGGTAGGATTGAGAATTGTGGATAACAGTTTGTCTTTAAAATTTGTAAATGGCTTCATTATTGAACAGTTGTCTGAAGTTAAATTTGTGCAATATTTGTTTTGGGGGCAGAGGGAGGAGAGAAGGTTAAAACTAATTTGTTTTATGGATTTTATTTAAATCCAGAAATGGTGACCAGGTGTTTGATAACATGCATGATGCAAATACATCAGCTTTAAATTTTTGTCTTATTGAAATCTGTGATCAGTTTGAATGGCAGAACAGACTTGAGGAGATGAACAACCTCGTTCTGTTCCATGGACAAGGACGAGGAAAATCTACCTTTATTTAATCACAATGTTATTTTCTAATAAATCCAAATGAAGAAATTAGACGAAAGACAATATATTAGAAATAAAAGTAGAGACTAAATATTGTTGAAAAAAGAAGCATGCTATTCAAGCTTTTTGCCTTGCACTCATCAGGACAGCCACAAGAATGCCAAATTTCAAAGGGAGCAACAATTTATACTGCATGAGAACAGGGTGCTGATTGGTTGGCAAGTTGACTCTGGTCGAAGTATTGCCATGAAGAATGCACCAGGGACCTATTATCCCCCACACTTTTTTTTTTAATTCAAAAAAGGTGCAATGCCTGGACATATTCCTTTTGCCAGCACCTTTTTTGAATTAAACGAAAGCGTGGAGGACAGTAGTTCCCTGGTGCATTCTTCCTGGCAACACCTTAACCAATCAGAGTTAACTTGCCAACCAATCAGCACCCTTTTCTCATGCGGTATAAGTTGTTGCCTCCTTTGAAATTTGACCTTCGTGCATCTGTCCTGATAAGTGCAAGGCAAAAAGCCTTGGCAGCATGTCTCTTTCAGCAATACTCAAGTTCTGTACTACCAAGTGACTAAAGACTAATCTCGTAGGAATATACGCAGTCGGGCTAACAATGTGGCTCACTTACACTTGCTAGAAGCTACACACATTCATATGCAGTAACCTGTCCTCATGAGATTCTCTTGTAAGTAGAAATTCTCTGTTCATTAAATATTCTTCATTCTGCATTTTCATATATAATAGGAGTGTAACCTAATTTGATCATTTCTGAGATTACTATATGCTGAGCATGCACATAAAAATGTTGTGATGATATTGCAGATATACAATTCTGCATGCTTTAACCCTGCATTATATAAGTTCCCTGGTCGTAAACCATTACACCAGTTTCCTGCCCCACCCCAGGTAAAGGCCCGTTGTTCTTTGGTCCTTGTATTGATCTCTCATGGCCAAAAATTTGGAACTGAGTCTCTGGCCTCTGGATCAACAAAGATCACTCAGAAATTAGAGTAGTCAACATTTTGTTGATCAGTCTATTCTTTGTTAAGTTTCCAAGGGGCCTAATGTAATAATCAGTTGACACTGGGCAACAAACATCAAAGTAGACTTTACTTTACAGTGCATGCATTCAAAAGAAAAAAAAGCTATGTATTTTTCAGGATTTTTTCATGTGATGACCATAGCAACAAGTCCATTGCTTCCTAGACTGTTATATAAAGTAATGTAGACAAATACAAATGTACATTAATATACAAGGGACTAATAAAACTGAAATTGTGCATTTAGCAATAAGTCTGCCAGGATGATCTGTGGTCATGCAGTACAGCCCTCAACACTGACCCATGCAATGCTTTGTCCGTATCAAAAACAAAGTGGTTCCATAGTTGGGCAGCATTTCTGTACCAGTATCTGGCAAAGCACAATAAAGTAGTTCAGTTACAGCCACTGACTCACATAACCATTGCATAAAATCATTGTTCCCTAAATGTGATATCACAGCGTCGTAAATTTATTTTGTTTCTTTGAACACAACTAGAAGCCATGGCTACATGTATTATTCAGAATAAGATAAACAAGCATAATGAAGTTTAGACTTACAGCTATGCACAGCTGCCGAAAACACCTGCCCTCAAAGACCGCTGAGGAAGCACCAGAACTAGAAAGCTCACTGGCACTGAAGAAATGCTGGCTGAAACAGTGACAGCACCATACTCTATGCAGCTCAAATCCAAACTGAATATGATCCATCTAAGGAGCGAACAATTGGCCTATCAATGCAGGACTCTTCAGAAAGGAATTTCTTCGCTTAGAGAACATGGTGCAACTCAACCATGCTTTGCACTTTGGACTAAATTCCCTCAGAAATATGTTAATGTACCCCTTAGGGATATTAGAAACCATCCTAAATCATACCCAAAAAGACATATCAAAATGACCCTGGTTCTGTGCTCTCATTCTTTCATTTGGTAGTCAGCGACTAGCTTCAACATTCAACTGTAACATCCAAAGTCACCCATCTGCAAAAAAGAAATCTTCCTGAAAAGTCTCTGCAAAGACACCTTCACCCTCTATACCATACACAAGAAATAGGAGCAGGAGTGGGCTATTCGACCCCTCAAACCTGCTCCGCCATTCGATAAGATCATGGCTGATCTGATTCTGACCTCAACTCCACTTTCCTGTCTGCCCCTCCATAACCCTTGACTCCTGTGTCAATTAAAAATCTATCTGACTCAGCCTTGAATCTATTCAATGACCCAGCCTCCACTGCTCTCTGGGGAAGAGAATTCCACAGGCTCTTAGAGAAAAAAAATTCTCCTCATCTCAGTCTTAAATGGGAGACCCCTAATTTTTAAGCTGTGTCCCCGAGTTCTAGACTCCCCACAAAGGGAAACATCCTCTCAGCGTTCACCCTGTCAAGTCCCCTCAGGATCTTATATGTTTCAAAAAGATCACCTCTCATTCATTTAAACTCAAATGGTTATAGGCCCAATCTGCTCAACCTTTCCTCATAAGATAACAGATCCTTCAGAGCTGTTGTTTTTGGGGGTTATTGGCGTTAAGTTGTAAGTTTTATTTCAGTTTAGCTTCAGGTCAGAACAAATTGCAACTGTGTAGGTCCTGGGAGTTTGTACTGTACAGGAAGAGAAGAACATGTGCAGTTCTATCTGCAACAACATTTCATGTTGCTGCTAAACACAGTGTTTCTTCTGTGCTCTTACAGTTTGTGTTGGATGTTGCATTTCATTGGAATAATGAAGTAGACCTGGCAGGTTGTTCATCTGGCTCTTTATAACAGTAATTTACTGTGTTATTTTTTTCAATGAGAAGCCTTATCAATTTAAAAGCACATTTTTTTAAATTGTTCAGTTAAATGTTTTCGGTTTATAACCTATTGATAAATTGCAGTTTAATAGCTGATAAGTCACATTTTCAGTCACTTACAACTCATAAATTAAGAGTCCTCACCATTTTAAAGTGCATTTAAATACACTATGGATTCTAATCATGATGCTACTTAACACAGCATTAAATCTTTTGTGCATGGCTCACACATTTACTGTAATACTTTATGTTTTATTCTTGGGGTAGAGTTTCCACTTTGGGTGCAGTTGGCGATTCCAGCACAAACTACACCCAAAATTGCGCCCCTTTTGAAAGTGTTTTTACACCATGTTTCCACTAAAACTAATTTGTATATCAATCTTCATAAAATTTGCCATGAACCAGCACAATCAGATTTTTTTTTATGTTTAACTTTTGCTTTAATAAAACATTCCTTGATATATTTAGTCATGGTAACTTGGTAAAGTTTGATTAACAGAGCTGAAAATATGATGAAACAAAGAGGATATATGATGCATGTCAAGTGAATTCTTTAAGTGAGAAATTGAGCCAAATACAATACAAAGTGATACCTGACAGCACACCAGCCTGCTGATGTCATCATAATGCAGCAAACTGCGCAGATACATCTTGCGAAGACTGAGTGGCACAGACTTGGGATAATGTCCTCACGCAGCGCCAATGTCATCGCATATGCGTGCCAGGTCCATCTTCGCGCGTGCGTGATAAAGCGTCATTGGGTATCCAGCCCCCCACTAGGCTAGAGGAAGTGGCTGAATGGGAGACTTTGAGGCTGGAGCTCTCACCCCTCAGCAACTCACTCCAGGCCTCGATGTTTCCTCACTTCAGCTGCTCGCCCCACACCTTGCTACTCCCCTGGCTGATTGTTGCTCGCCTCGTGCCACCCCGCTGTCCGGCCGCTCGCTCCCTGCTAGCCCCCACGCCCCCCGCTTCCTTCCTCTTGCTCCTACGTCGCCCCGTCACCCCTTGTGGCCCGCCTTGCTTCTTTGGGCGGCGCCTGACGACTGATGAATCGTGGGAGCGAGTGGCCGAGAGGAGGGAAGTAGCGTGGCCTAGAGCTAGCGGCTGGAGGAGGTGGGAGGCGGGGAGCAAGGAAATATGGGGGGAGCAGCAAAGTCTGGAGCAAGCGGCTGAGGGGAGGAAGCAGCCAGTAGGGAGGAGGGGGAGAAAGCAGGTTGCCGCGGGGGGAGAGCGGCCAGTGGAGTGGAAGCTAGTAGCTGCGTTTGGCTGAAATTAGTCCTGGTCAGTCATATAAACAAATCACATAACGAATTGGCAGCACATTTTATACTGTGCCCAATTTTCTTTTCTATTGATTGGGGTGCTAATTCATTATCTTCCAAAGGATTCCTTTTGTATTTAATAGAATTACTGGAATATTAAATGGATCTGAGGATTACAGTTAGTATCTTGTAATTACAGAGTAGCATATTACTGGGCTTTCATCCAACTTTTAATGTAAGTTTAGTTTGCTAGAATGATTTAGCCATATGCATTTCCTGTGATAAATTGAGCAGCGCCATCTTTAATCCTGGCAGCTGCCTGAACGTCGCAGACACTGACGTTCCAGTTGAAGAGCCTGCATTTGCGCATGTGCATGTACTGCGCCACCTAGTGGTTGCGTTGTCAGCAAAGGAAGCCAATACAGTAAGTTGAGAGGGGAAGTGAAGATAAAATTATGACTGACAAAGAAAGAATATGAAAATAGAATAGCAGTTAACATAAATGAGAACCCAAAAATCTACTATTGGCATAAGAGGTGGGGTAGGGCCTATTCAGGGCAAAGAGGGTGATATATGATTAAAGGCAAAGGACAAGGCTCGAATACTTGATGAGTATTTGTATTGGTGTTTACAAAGGAAGAGGATGCTGACTAAATATCGGTAAAAGTAGAGATGGTAGAGGTAATAGATGAGGCGAAAATTGATAAGCAGGAGATACAGAAAAGGCTGGCTATGTTTAGAGTGGGTAAGTCACGTGGTCCAGATGGCTTGCATTCCAGGTTACTAAAGGAAGTGCAAGTGGAGATAGCGGAAGGGCTTGCCATAATCTTCCAATCTTCCCAAGATACGGGGGAGCTATCAGAGGATTGGAGAGTGGCAAATGTGACAACCTTAGTCAAAGAAAGGATGCAAAGACGTTCCTAGGACCTACAGGCCAGTACATTTAACATATTTGGTGGGTGAGCTTTTGGAATCAATAATCAGGGAAAAATCAGCAGGCACTTGGAGAGGTTTGAGTTAATGAAGGATAGCCAGCATGGATTTGTAAAAGGCAGATCCTGCTTGACTAATCTAATTGATTTTTGATGAAATAACAGAAGGTTGATGAAGGGAAAGCTAAAGTCTATGGACTTTAAGAAAGCCTTTGACAAAGTGCTACATAAAAGGCTGGTTAACTAAATTGAGGCTCATAGGGTCAGTATCAGCTTGGATAAAAAATTGGCTTTAGGACAGAAAACTGAGTTGTGGTAAATGATTGTTTTTCAGACTGGAGGATGGTAGACAGTGGTGTTCCCCAAGGTTCCGTGGTGGGATCACTGCTTTTTTTGATATATATATTTATATATATATGACTTGGATATTGGAATACGGAATAAAATTTCAAAATTGGCCGATGCTACCAACTTGAGAGTATGGTGTTATGGCAGGAGGAGTGCACTGTTTATTCTAGTTCTACTTCTCCACAGGTCACAACATATATTTAAATCTTTTCCCACTTACTGATACGGTCAATCATAGACTCTATTTTTATCCCAGAATAAAACACACCAACCAAGTTTCTTTAATAAGCAACAAAATTATCAGTTTATTATAAACCAAGTCTGAACCAGTAACAAAGCAAAGCGTAACGATACAAATCGAAATATAAAAGTTCCCTTTTTACCTAAGCCCCTCACACACACACACACACACACACACACACACACACACACACACACACACACACACACACACACACACACAGCTTAACTGGAAAAAAAAATTACTCTTTAGAGCTCTAGCACAAAAAAACAAAAAAAAATGTTCACCAAAATACTTACTAATTCTTGAAGAAAAAAGAGAAGATATGAAAAAATGTCAGAAGTCCTTTTTGGTTTGGCGTCCTAAACAGTTCTTGACAGGCGATGTCGAAGATTAGTTTGGGATGTTTTCCAGGGAAAATGCAATAATAGGGTTTTCAGGCAGTTTCTTACAGTTGCTTCTCAGCTTCTCAAGAGATGGAAAACCGACAGGTTTTTTCAAAGAGCTGGAACAGACTGAGCTGGGTGTTGCTCTCTTGGCAAGTTTTCTCCAAATGTCTTTTCAAACCATTGTCCATATCCCAATTCACTGTCTAAAGCGAAACCATAAACAATGTCACAAGAGCCAAGCCTCCTGACCCCTATAAATCTTGACCTGTCACTTCTCTGCAACTATCTTTCTTCAAGTCAAAACAACCCCTGCTGGGTAATTATTTGAAAACAGGTGCCAGTAACTGTTTACAGTCCAGACCTCTCAGTGACCCTTGTAAAAAAAAAATCCATGGACTCCTTTTCAGTTTTAAACCACAAATCTTCAAACTTTACCAAAAAAATGGAAGTACTCATAACAATGGCATACAGTGAAGATAATACCAATCGACTGCAACAGGACATAGATAGGTTAGGAGAATAGGAAGACCAGTGGCAGATGGAATTTAATACAGAGAAATGTGAAGTGATGCATTTTGGCAGAAGGAATAGGGAGAGGCAAAATTGATATAATGGCACTGTTCTAATGAGTGTGTAGGGCAGAGGGACCTGGGGGTTCATGTGCTTAGATTTTTGAAGATTTGATAGGGATATAGAAGATTATGACAGGTTTAGATAGGGTAGACAAAGAAAAGCTGTTCCCATTAGCTGATTGTACAAGGACTCGGGGACACAGGCTTAAGGTTTGGACAAGAGATGCAGGGGGGGATGTCAGGAAGAACATTTTTCCGCAGCGAATGGTAATGAATTGGAATTTGCTACCTACAAGGGCGGTGGAAGTGGAGATGATCAATGATTTCAAAAGGAAATTGGATGGGCACTTGAGGGAAATAAACTTACAGGACTATGGGAATAGAGTGGAGAAATGGGACTGATTGGATTGCTCAACAGATAGCCAATATGGACTTGATGGGCTAAATGTGTCATTATGACTCTATGAAAATGTGTTTAGCACAAAAAATAAGCATTTTAAATGACAGTGTCAATACTGCACCTGTGAGTCACCCAATTTTAAATAACTATTTTTGAGTTAGATTGGGTACGGTAGTCAGTTTCCTAGTAAATTGTAAAAAAAAATTAATACAAAAGCAAAAAGTACATATTAGTGTCCTTGTGTGCAAAAGATTCAACTTAATTTTTGAGGCCACTTGCAGATGAGATTTATTAGCAAAAACAATGGTGATTAATTCACCTTGAGGTGTTGCCAGTTTTGTGGGCAGGGCCTGCTTCTAGCTTGATATTTTAAAATTAGTGCGAAAGATTGCAGAAAATTGGAGTTGCGCTGAATGCAATTTTTGTTTAAAATTCTGCAATTTTTTACGCCAGTTATGCCCATATCAGGGAAATTGTGCCAAAAAAATCCAGCCGAACTGGGCAGAAACTCCAGACCAAGATCCTTAGATGTACCGTTATGTCTAATCTGATACTTCTGTCATGCAATCAGCAGACTCAAGTGGTGTTGCTGCTTGTTCCTCATATTAAGCTCAGTGGAAAAGTAGGACGACACTTACGTAGTTGATGTATGTGGGAGCACCACTGCCCTGCTGATGTATTTTTAGTGTTAGGAAATCACCAGCAGCTTCTCTCCAAATATGAAAAAATTCCAGGCTAAGTAATGTTATGTACCTAGGATGAGAATAGGCCCATAAGCGTCGCCTCATTTCTGGTTGAATTTCATCCCCTTGGCCTCTTCCCCACTTCGTCAACTGCTAGGAGAGGCAATAAAAATAGACCTGCAAAGAAGAGAACGACGAGAGGAGATTTGATAGAGGTATTCAAAATCATGAGGAGTCTGGACAGAATAGACAGAGAGAAACTTTTCCCATTGGCGGAAGGGTTGGGAACCAGAGGACACTGATTTAAGATGATTGGTAAAAGAACCAGGGGTGACATGAGGAATATCTTTTTTACACAGTAAATGGTTGGGATCTGGAATGCACTGCCTGAGAGTGTGGTGGAGGCAGATTCAATCATGGCTTTCAAAAGAGAATTGGATAATAATCTAAAGAGAACAAATTTGCAGGGCTATGGTGAAACGGCAGGGAATTGGGACTAGCTGGGTCGCTAATACAGAGAGCTGGCACAGACACAATGGGCCAAATGGCCTCCTCCAAAGCTGCATCCATTCTATGATTCTAATTCAAGAATCCTCTGTCAAAAAATCTTCTCTGCCCCTCAAAGACAAGCGGAAAAGCCCTAGGAGCCTCAAACATAATAGATACTTTACAGATTAAATAATTTTGAGTTCTGCATGCTCTGAACACCTCATTTTCCAGGAATGTGTCTAACACCACCTTGAAAGACAGCAGATAATCAATCTTTACTGTAACCTCAAGTCTTGGAAATGGATTGTGAGATATTGGGGACAAGGGCTCAGGACTGGCAAATGACTCAATATAATTAATAAGCATACAAAATACAGAAATAGGTTATAACATGAGTGGATGTAGGTTACAGGTAACTGGGCAGGAGAAAGAGTAGGAAGTGGTCACTGACACAGTATCTGGAAGCTGTGGCGAAAGCAAACGGAGCTATAATGCTTACAACAACACTAGGGCTGTGATGATAAACCATGATAACGGGACTATGTAAGATCTCAGTGCAAAATTTTGGATCTCTCAACTTCTGAAGAGACATTGTGCCTCTACAGTAGTTGCAAAGTGGACAACAAGTGATAGCCTAATATTGTCAAGCTACAAGACAAATTTGATGCCTCGTATTTGTGTGCAATGGAGAGACTCAGACTTAGAGAGGATGTGATTCAGGTATTTATTGAAGGCATCAACAACATGCAAATAGAGTGTTTGGGTGGTAATAGGGCCAAGTAAAACTAGGAGACATCCATATAAACTGAGAAAACATGGAGATTTACTTTTCTTGGGGGGTGATTGATCTGTGGATTCCCTATTCAAATGCTGTTGATACTTTTCCATATGTGAAAGGCTTTAATAAGTCTGAAAATAATTATTTTTGAGTGCAAGTTGTCTAATTAATTCCATTTGTAGCCATTGTGGCTTTCTCTCATTAAACACCTTTTTTGTGTCTCATTGAGATGTGTAAGGTTTACGATTTTTTTAAGAAGTATCCTTTTTTTAGTTTTGCATCCAGCTCCACCTCCCATTTAACTGGATCTAAAGGGGAAATTTTAACTTCATAAAACAGACAGGCTTGGGTCATATAAAAGGCTAACATTTTAAAAACCTGAATGCCAACCCAAACCCACCTCCAACCCACCCACTTCCAGGTTTAACAGAGGCTGGACAGTGTGCTAGCAACCAACCTTTCCAAAGAGGTGGGTTAGCACTTTAAATATTATAGTGAGGCTGTAAGTTTCTCCTACCTCAGGAAACCCAGCAACTACAGCCAGACAAAGGCTCCCGGATCCAGGAGGTGAGTGCTTCCCCATTTATTTGCTGCATCCAAAGCACCTGCTTGGTCAACCCCTGTGGTCAGGCATTCCCACACCGCCCACCACCCTTCTGATCACCACATGAGGGCTCCAATCTCCCCCCACCCCGAGGTCTCTGAGGTGCTGCTAAGTTACCTATCTACTGTGGCTCATTACTGAATCCTAAAGCCAAGACATTATCCCCCCACCGCCCAACCTTGTGCTGTACTAGTCCTCACAATGAATTAAGAAGCAATCATTAATTACTGCCTCTTGGGGACCTCACATCTCTTTCAGTTCATGAAAAGCCCAGATGGTCTTGTAAACCTTCTGAGCACTTATAAAATACGGTTTCACGCAAGGTATGTTATAGCCACTGTAAAGCCCAATCAGCATATAACAACCAACTAGAGATGGCCGTACCCCTGCTTGACCTCAATACTCAGTATTCAGACCACCATCCTAACTAGTGCATTGTTGCATCAAATTGCTTCATATCAACATTAAAGTGTAGTGTATCAGCAGTCTGAGTAACTCAAAGATTAAATATGTCTCAAAACATATTGCAGAAAAAAAATTCATTACAAATAGGTCAGTTTAGACTACAACACAATTGAGAAAAATGTTGTTCTAAAATCATGTCAAATTGAATATGTTTGAATGTATGCTAAGCACAAAAAGATAATTATAAATATTTGTAGAATTTGCAAATTTTTGAAAGATGCATGCACCTCAGCATAAATGATGTTCAACTCGACAAAAATAAAATTTCTGAAAAGTTCACAAATTACAGTCTGTACTACTAAGTATTAAACTAAGTCACAGTCAATGTATCTTATTTATTCTGTTTTACATAACAAAATAAAAGTGTGTTTGTGTCCTCTTATGACACACTGAATGCTTCATAGTAGACAAACTGGTGTTTTCAATCTTAGAAGGAAGCACTTCACGGAGACATATGAGAGTGAATAGTAAAGGTAAATCTTAAACACCTGGAGTCAAACATTGACAGTCGGTCAAGAGCTAAAAAGGCATATTTCAGACAGATTTCAGAAGTCTTTCACACCAAGAATGATCAAGACATGAATTAGAACTTCTGATAAATTATAGGAGGCAAAAACTCTCAAATCATTAAAGCAAAATCATAGTCAGATGCTGTGATAGAGGAAACTGGAAGGCATTTCTAAAAGGATTAGCTAAGAAGAGCAGAATTGCCTCCTTCATTTTTATCTGTCTTGTTATCTTGTCTCGTTGGTAGGCCCATGGAAACCATGTGAGTGGAAAATCTCTCACATCAATGCTCATAGTATAGTTTTCTAACCATTCCCTTCTAACCAGGTGCTAAGCAGCAACTGATCAGATCTAAGAATAATTTTACAAAAAAGGAAAGCCTTTCTACTTGAAACAGATATTTAACGCCTAAATAGATCACCTAGCCAAGAGATGCATATCATAGAATCATAGAGTTATACAGCACAGAAACAGGCCCTTCGGCCCATCGTGTCTGTGCCAGCCATCGAGCACCTAACTATTCTAATCCCATTTTCCAGCACTTGGCCCGTAGCCTTGTATGCTATGACGTTTCAAATGCTTATGATCATGATCCTTCGTTGTTTCTTCTTCATCTCCAACTTTCCCTATTGGCCTATCATAGATGGACCTTCACCCCGAGGAATAGAGAAAGCCACCAGGTGCAACAAACTGAGGTTTTAGTTGTCAGATGAGTCCCCAAGAAGATAGAATGTCTGACATCACAGATGACACTTTTTGCTGCTAAGGGACGATCCAGTAAGGTAGCCACTGCAGGCTCCTTTACTTTCCTGGGACTGCAGTCCTTGGCCTGTGAACAGCACTGAAGCTGATTGAATGGGATGTGGTAAACATTTCACTGAATTGGAATTCCAGTTTCGAAGTGTTGGGAGGTGCAATAGAAAATGGAATTTTACTCTGCATCTAACTTGACTGTACCTGAGTTAGGAGTGCTCAATGTTAACTCTGAATGCCAAAAGAGATAAATGTTCAGTTTGCCATCCCTTGGGTCCTTGATATGCATAATAATTCACCCCACCATCAATCACCTCACTCACCCCGTCACTCAAAAAAGTGATGATTACTTAATCAGCTAATTTGAAGTAATTGTTGCTATTCTGGAGTGGTAGAGAGTGAACTTGCTCCATATTCTCTACAAGTCAAGTTTACTTTCTCCTCCATTTCTTCAATATGTCACTTGGGAATTTTTCAGATGTAGTTTTGTACTCTACATCTAGGTGGGAAAGCAAACAGCGAGGAGGATACAAAGAAGCTGCAGAAGGATATTTTTATTTTTATTTATTTAGAGATACAGCACTGAAACAGGCCCTTCGGCCCACCGAGTCTGTGCTGACCATTAACCACCCATTTATACTAATCCTACACTAATCCCATATTCCTACCACATCCTCACCTGTCCCTATATTCCCCTACCACCTACCTATACTAGGGACAATTTACAATGGCCAATTTACCTATCAACCTGCAAGTCTTTTGGCTGTGGGAGGAAACCGGAGCACCCGGAGGAAACCCATGCAGACACAGGGAGAACTTGCAAACTCCACACAGGCAGTACCCAGAATTGAACCCGGGTCGCTGGAGCTGTGAGGCTGCGGTGCTAACCACTGCCAGGTTGGGTGAGTGGACAAGAACATGACAGATGGAATACAATGTGGCCAAGTGTGAAGTTAACCACTTTGGTAGGAAGAATAAAAAAACAGAATAATTTTTGAATGCTGTCCTTGTGCATGAATCACAGAAAGTTAACATGCAGGCCCAGTATGCAATTAGGAAGGCAAATGGTATATTAACTTTCCTTACAAAGGGATTAGAGTATAAGAGTGAAGAAGTCTTACTACAATTATACGGGGCATTGGTGAGGCCACACCTGGAGTACTACAGAAGGCCATACTTGCCTTTGAGGGAGTGCAACAAAGGTTCGCAAGACTGGTTCCTGGGATGAGAGGATTGTTCTATGAGGAGAGACTGAATAGACTCGATCTATATTCCCTGGAATTTAGAAAAATGACAGGTGATCTAATTGAAACAGCTTGACAGGATAGACATTGAGAAAATGTTTCCCCTGGCTGAGGAATCTAGAACAGGGTCACAGTCACAGCATAAGGAGACAGCCATTTAGGACTGAGATGAGGAAAAATGTCTTCACTCAAAGGGTTGTGAATCTTTGGAATTCTCTACCCCAGGGAGCAGTGGATGCTCAGTCATTGAGTACATTCAAGACATATTTTTGGGTACTAAGGGAATCAAAGGATACGAGGATAGTGTGGGAAGCTGGAGTTGAGGTAAAATATCAGCCATGATCTTGTTGAATGCGGAGTAGGCTCAAAAGGCCTACTCCAGGTCCTATTTCTAACATTCTTATGCACTCCAAACAGAATTAAATCTACCTGGTGTGAGGCAACTGAGTGGAGGTTCTTTCAAACCTTTGCCTTCAGTGTGTTTCAAATTCAGATTGCTGACTTGATTCCCAAATTTTACTACGGTTTTTATGTTGCAACCCGGCAGAAAAGTACTTTGTATGCGCAGTTCATACCAGGAAGCCTCGGCTGCCTTTGTGAGTGAAAGCCTATCCATAAATGGCAGGTAAAGGAGCAAGAAAGCCAAGGTGTAAAACTGAAACTGCTAACGTTTTCCTCACGAGTAAGTCATTTTAATATTTGAAATTTAAGAAGTTTTAATATTGACACACCCTTCCCCTCCAACTGCACCCACCAACGCCCCCTATGTAGCTGTTCCGTCACTGCAGGCAGAGCTGTGCTTCCGACTCTGAATTGCCCATCATCTTCTCTCTCCTCTCCACCCCAAAGCTGCTCCTTGCTGCTACCATGATCACGACCTCTGGTCCCAATTAAGAGCACATCCACCAATATCACGGGCCATCCTCCTGCCCCTGGTGAAGATCCTTTTCTGTGCTAATAAATGTGCTGATAGTTTAAAGTTTTGTGGGTGCCATATCAAACCACAGGAGCCACTCTTCCCATCCTTGCTCTGCCTTTCCCATCCAACCTCTTGCTCTCCTCTAACTCCACTCCATCCCACTCTGCTTTCCCTCTTGTCCCTACACCGGCCTAATTTTCTCCTACAACTTCAGGGTTTTTACATCAGAGTCCTGTGTCATTCCCAGTCCAAGTATTCCCCACCCTGTATCCCAGGGTTACCAACCCTCCCAGATTGCCCAGGAGTCTCCTGCAGTG
Source organism: Heterodontus francisci (assembly GCF_036365525.1). NCBI lineage: Eukaryota > Metazoa > Chordata > Chondrichthyes > Heterodontiformes > Heterodontidae > Heterodontus > Heterodontus francisci. Next base: position 88,332,490 of record NC_090379.1, on the reverse strand, counting down.
GGCGATTGATCTCCCGGACGCTGTTGCTGGCGGCCTGAGAGGGAGCAAAGTCAATTGAGCATTGAACAACATAGCCAATTGGTTGAACATAGGTCTGAGGAAGCCATGATCTAACTTTTCAGCACTCTAGTCAGACCGTACCATGAGTACTGTATGCCACTTTGGTCACCGAGGCACAAGGGAGGGGTTGAAGCTTTGGAGGTACTACAAAGAGCCGCAAGGCTGATTCCTTGTGTTATGGGAAAGACTGAAGAAAGAAGGTAACTGACAGGTGCTCTTATCGAGATATATAAAATATTAAAGGGAATGAAAGATAAGCATGGAATATTATTTTAAATTAAATGGAAAGAATAGAATAAGAGGCCATTGATTTAAATCGAAGGTAAATTTAGAACTGATAGCAAGGAATTCTCCTTGATCAACTTTTGGAATAAACATACAAGAGTATTAGATGTGAAAACCCTGGAATCATTTAAGAAACTATTGAATGATGACATGGAGAAACTTTAGTGCTAATTCTGGGTAGATGAACTAAACAAGCCCGAACGGCCTTCCTCATCAATAACAAACTAGTGATATGCTATGGGGTACAGCTTGTATTATTGTACCAAGTCATAAAAGCACATCCTATCATTGTAGATAGATGAGTCTCCTGCAGGGAGAGCTGCCAATTGAAGTTTATTATCCTCGTCCCTGCGTCCATTTTAAAATTTGCCTCTAAGCATACTGAATTCTATTTTGGATTTTTTTTTAAATAGTCATTCCCAGGATGTCAGAGTCTCTGGCATGGCCAGCATGTGTTACCTATCCATAGTTTCTCTCAAGAAGGTGGTGGTGAGCCACTTTCTTGAGCCAGTGCATTCCATGTGGTAAAGGGCCACAATGCTGTTAAGGTAGGGAGCATCAGGATTTTGATGTTGTCACGCTCACTAAGGGAACAGTAATGAAATTGTGTTTTTAGATAATATAATATAAGGGCCTCAACTTTTTACAATTTATGTAAATGACTTGGATGAAGGGACCGAAGGTATGGTTGCTAAATTTGCTGATGACACAAAGATAGGCAGGAATGTAGGTTGTGAAGAGGACATAATGAGGCACAAAGGGATATAGATAGGTTAAGTGAGTGGGCAAAAATCTGACAGATGGAGTATAATGTGGGAAAATGCGAAGTTGTCTATTTCGGCAGGAAGAATAACAAAGAAGCATATTATCTAAATGGTGAGAAATTGCGGAGCTCTGAGATGCAGAGGGATCTGGGTGTCCTGGTGCATGAATCGCAAAAGGTTAGTATGCAGGTACAACATGTAATTAGGAAAGCTAATAGAATGTTATTGTTTATTGCAACGGGAATTGAATACAAAAGTAAGGAGGTTATGCTTCAGATATACAGGGCATTGTTGAGTTCACATCTGGTGTACTGTGTACAGCATGGTCTCCTTATTTAAGGAAGGATGTAAATGCGTTGGAAGCAGTTCAGAGAAGGTTTACTAGACTGATACTTGGAATGGGCGGGCTATCTTATGAGGAAAGATTGGACAGGCTAGGCTTGTATCTGCTGGAATTTAGAAAAGTAAGAGGCGATTTGATTGAAACATATAAGATCCTGAGAGGTCTTGACAGGGTGAATGTGGAAAGGACGTTTCCCCTTGTGGGAGAATCTAGAACCGGGGTCACTGTTTGAAAGTAAAGGGTCACCCATTTAAGGCAAAGATGAGGAGAAATATTTTCTCTCAGAGGGTCGTGAGTCTTTGGAATTCTCTTCCTCAAAAGGCAGTGGAAGCAGAGCCTTTGAATATGTTTAAGGCAGAGGTAGACAGATTCTTGATAAGCAAGGGGATGAAAGGTTATCGGGGTAGGTGGTAATCTGGAGTAATCAGTTCAGCCATGAACTTATTGAATGGCGAAGCAGGCTCGAGGGGCCAAGGGGCCTACTCCTGCTCCTAATTCGTATGTTCGTGTATGAAATGAACTGGAGGAATTATAAAATAAAAGTCAACTGTTGAACTGAAATACAAAAAATGTTCACATTTGTGCCACAGACAAAATGGAGTAGAGGTCAGGTGACCCCTCTTGATTGTCAATCAACATGCTTGTTTGTTAAAGACGAAACTCATTTTCCACGTCTGAAATAGCTTTGGGGAAAACACATTGAAATGGAAAACAGCTCATTCCATGCTAACAGCTCCTAGCTGCAGGAATGGAGCTAACAAAGTCTTTTGCAGACAGACTGACTCCAAAGCCAAGACCAAAATCATAGGCGTGAAATAACACCGATTTATCAAAATGGACCACATTCAGACGCTATCATGTAACAATGGTTCCCATATCCTGGAACATTGTATGAATCACCCCAGGGAGAGATCCCTTAGTCACCTGACCGACACCCCAACCTGACAAGTTTCTACCTTAATAGGTATCTCTCTAGAGAGAGAGAGGGGGAACAGCCAGAGAAGGTCTTTTCTAGCCAGAACAGCTGTGAGACTGTTCCAGCTAAGCAGGAGCCCTGCTGACAACATCTTTTAACTACTGCAGTGGAGAAATTACAAAGTGACTTTGCAACTCCCCATCTGCAAAAGTGAACCAGAATTTCCACCATCGACTTCAGATTGAGGTTTAACCACAAGAAGCCTGCAACACTTCATCCTTTCCAGGATAAAGAACATGCAGGCCTGCACCATTGAAAGATTCTGATGGTTTTCATAAAACAACAAACTCTTTTACCACAATTGGACTCTAACTGCATGCTACTACTCTACTCTATTTTTTCCGTATGTGTGTAAATACGAGAGTGGGTGAAGTTGCGAACGTTTTCAGTTATTGTGTCAAATAAATTTCTTTTTTTTGTAACCTACGAGAAAACCTATCATTTGTCTATTTATTTGACCCTAAAAACACTCTGGGATGAAAACACTATTTTTAAAACACTACCTGTGGCCAGTTGAGAGGTGAAAAGTGGAAGTCACCCACACCACTTCCCACCTGTCCAGAACAACGTAATGACAATGAAGACATACATCCAAACAGGATGATGTGGGACTTGAAGGGAGCTTCCCATTGATGATGTTCCCATGCATCTGCTGCCCTTGTCCTTCGTGATTGTAGATCTCAAGGGTTTGGGAAATGCTGCCTCTGAAGCCTTGGTGAGTTGCTGCAGTGCATCCTGTAGATAATACACACTTGCAGCTACAGTGCAACCCTTTGTCCTATTTTTACCATTTACACAAGGATAAATCTTCATGGGGCAAATGGAGAAAAAATTCAATTGCTGTATTTGAAATGTTGGAGAATATTGTCAATTGATTTGTAATAGACTGAGTATTGTCCTGTGTTTGTGATCTTAAAGACAAAGACTTGATGCATTACTGTAAATGTGTTAAGATTTTAACATCAGCCATATCACTGTGGGGTGTTGAGCGTTATATGAAGAATGCAGAAACAGAGAGAAACTCAGTGGGAGCCACTCTTCTGCACCTCCGAGTTCCATTGGTGAAGGTCTTGAAATTATCTCAGTCACATCTGGTGTCCTATCACGGGAAAACATTTCAGCAAAAAATTACCATTAAATAACAGTTGAATAATGAGGTTGATAACAATATGTAGTATTTGATCTGTAGGAAAATGTAAGGATTAGTTCCAAACCCAATTGTTTTTCAAGGCATGAAAGAGCTGCCCCTCATTGCTTTGCTTGTTTGATCCTTAATTTAAATAATTTTATTGCAAAAAGGATCCCTGGTGGTTTCAAAAGCTTTTGAGCTATTTATGCATGATACTGTACACAGTACATTAATCATATTACCAATCACCTTCTTATTGTTTTTGAGTGCTAACTGGCCCATGAAGATGGGCAATTACTCATCCTTTAGTAATTAATGGATTCTAATAAGGTGACCTATGAGTCTCTGTGCTTCTACTCCATTACAAAGAGAAATAAATGTTTTATTATTCAGAGTTCATATGGATTCTTGAGATTTCTAGAGGCTTTGGTCCAATTTGTCATTTAAATTGACTTTAAAACTGTGTGGTGGGAAATCATTTTGTTTTGATTACGATGTAGTTCTGTTGAAACGTCTGACTAAATAGCTATGTTGCTAGATATTTTTGTAATGATAACAGAAATGGTATTATTATACCACATAGTGGTGTATAAATCACAGACATTAACACATTTTAATACCTCTGCAAAATTAATAGGTCACATTAATGTGCTGATTGTTTTTAAATATTGTTTGGAACTATTTTGTAACATATTAAAATGTCAGGAAGGTCATTCTTCATTAATGTATTAAGGAATCTTAAAAGGGCAACATGAAAGGTAATTTTGACATGAATTAATGCTGATTTTCTGTATTTTTCCATTAAAGTGGTTTGCTAGAGATGTGTTTAAAAAATTGATCCAAACAAATCAAACTATTGTTGTGTTCAATTAAATATTGATTGCTACAGTTCAAGAGTTTTGAAATCATTCTCTTTCAGAGAGTGATTGTGGGCTTCATGGTCTTAAATACAATTGCCCTTTGTTTTCCAAAACACTGTGCACTGCAGTTTGCATGGCATTCCATTACACTTACTGTTCTTGGGATCCAACTGTTAGGTGATAAAGGAAACTATGAAGGTATGAGGCGCGAGTTGGCTATGATAGATTTGGGAACGTTACTTAAAGGGTTAACAGTGGATGGGCAATGGCTAGCATTTAGAGAGCGCATGAATGAATTACAACAATTGTTCATTCCTGTCTGGCACAGAAGTAAAACAGGAAGGCTAGCTCAACCGTGGCTTACAAAAGAAATTAGGGATAATATTTGATCCAAGGAGGAGAAATATAAAATGGCCAGAACAAGCACCAAACCTGAAGATTGAGAGCAGTTTAGAACTCAGCAAAGGAGGACAAAGGGATTGATTAAGAAGGGGAAAATAGAGTACGATAGTAAGCTTGCAGAGAACATAAAAACTGACTGTACAAACTTCAATGGATATGTGAAGAGAAAAAGATTATTGAAGACAAATGTGGGTCCCTTACAGTCAGAAACGGGAATTTATAATGGGGGATAAAGAAATGGCAGACCAATTAAATACATACTTTGGTTCTGTCTTCACAAAGGAGGACACAAATTACCTCCCAGAAATGTTGGGGGACATAGGGTTTAGTGAGAAGGAGGAACTGTATGAAATCAGTATTAGTAGAGAAATGGTGTTGTGGAAATTGATGGGATTGAAGGCCGATAAATCCCCCGGGCCTGATGATCTACATCCCAGAGTACTTAAGGAAGTGGCCCTAGAAATAGTAGATGCATTGGTGGTCATCTTCCAAGATTCTATAGATTCTGGAACAGTTCCTACAGATTGGAGGGTAGGTAATGTAACCCCATTATTTAAAAAGGGAGGTAGAGAAAAAGCAGGGAATTATAGGCCAGTCAGCCTGACATCGGTAGTGGGGAAAATTCTAGAGTCCATTATCAAAGATTTTATAGCAGAGCACTTGGAGAACAGTGGTAGAAGCGGGCAGACTCAGCATGGATTTACGAAAGGGAAATCATGCTTGACAAATCTACTAGAATTCTTCGATGTAACTAGTAGAGTTGATCAGGGGGAGCCAGTGGATGTGGTGTATTTGGACTTTCAGAATGCTTTCGATAAGGTCCCACATAAGAGATTAGCATGCAAAATTAAAGCGCATGGGATTGGGGGTAAGGTACTGACATAGATAGAGAACTGGTTGGCAGACAGGCAACAAAGAGTAGGAATAAATGGGTCTTTTTCTGAGCGGCAGGCAGTAACTAGTGGGGTACCGCAGGGACCAGTGCTAGGACCCAAGTTATTCACAATATATATTAATGATGTAGATGAGGGAATTAAATGTAATATATCCAAGTTTGCAGACAACACAAAGTTGGGTGGGAGTATGAGCTGTGAGGAGGATGCAGAGAAGCTCCAGTGTGATTTGGACAGGTTGAGTGAGTGGGCAAATACATGGCAGATGCAGTATAATGTGGATAAATGTCAGGTTATCCACTTTGGTAGCCAAAACAGAAAGGCAGATTATTATCTGAATGGTGATAGATTGGGAAAGGGGGAGATGCAGCGAGACCTGGGTGTCCTTGTGTACCAGTCGTTGAAAGTAAGCATGCAGGTGCAGCAGGCAGTTAAAAAGGCAAATGGTATGTTGGCCTTCATAGTGAGAGGATTCGAGTACAGGAGCAAGGATAAAAGCAAAATACTGCAGATGCTGTAAATCTGAAATAAAAACAAGAAATGCTAGAAATACTCAGCAGGTCTGGCAGCATCTGTGGAGAGAGAAGCAGAGTTAATGTTTCAGGTCAATGACCCTTCTGCAGAACTAGGTCTGCAGAAGGGTCACTGACCTGAAACGTTAACTCTGCTTCTCTCTCCACAGGAGCAAGGATGTCTTGCTGCAATTATACAAGGCCTTGGTGGTACCACATCTGGAGTATTGTGTGCAGTTTTGGTCTCCTTATCTGATGAAGGATGTTCTTGCTATGGAGGGAGTGCAGCGAAGGTTCACCAGACTGATTCCTGGGATGGCAGGACTGACGTATGAAGAGAGATTGGGTCGATTAGGCTTGCATTCGTTAGAGTTTAGAAGAATGAGAGGGGATCTCATAGAAATCTACAAATTTCTAACAGGACTGGACAGACTAGATGCAGGAAGGATGTTCCTGATGGCGGGGGAATCCAAGACCAGGGGTCACAGTCTAAGGATAAGGGGTAAGCCATTTAGGACTGTGATGAGGAGGGATTTCTTCACCCAGAGGGTGGTGAACCTGTGGAATTCTCTACCACAGAAAGCAGTTGAGAAAATCATTAAATATATTCAAGAAAGAGTTAGATATAGTTCTTAGGGCTTAAGGGATCAAGGGATACGGGGAGAAAGCGGGAACAGGATATTGAGTTTGGATGATCAGCAGATATTGAATGGCGGTGCAGGCTCGAAGGGCCGAATGGCCTACTCCTCCTATTTTACTATGTTTCTAAAGTTACTACATTTTTTTATTTAAATTTAAATCTAAACCAAAACTTAGGAACTTGACAGTATATAAGCTCACGGTAATGTTGTTAGGTGTATGTTATTTAAAGTCTGAGACCAGTTATACAATCGTAGAATTATAGAATGTTTACAGCACAGAAGGAGGCAATTCAGCCTGTTGATCCCATGCCAGCTCTCTGCAAGAGCAATCCAGCTAGTCCCACTTCCTCTCCCCCTCCCTTTCCCCTTAGCCCTACAATTTTTTTTCCCTTCATGCACTTGTCTAATTTCCTTTTGAAAACCTCAATTGAATCTGCCTTGCCAACCCTTTCAGGCTGTGCATTCCAGATCCTAACCACTCGCTATATAAAAAAGATTTTACTTATGTCACATTTGGCTCTTTTACCAATCACCTTAAATTGGTGTCCTCTGGTTCTCAGCCCTTCCACCAATGGAAACATTCTCTCTATCGACTCTGTCTAGACCCCTCATAATTTTGATATCTCTATCAAATCTCCTCTAAACCTTCTCTACTTGAAAGAGAACAATTACCAATCTATCCACATAACTGAAGTCCCTCATCCCTGGAACCATCCTAGTAAATCTCTTGTGCACGCTCTCTAAGGCCTTGACATCCTTTATAAAGTGCAGTTCCCTGAATTGGGCACAATACGCCAGTAGAAGCCGAACCTTTGTTTTTTAAAGGTTCACCTCCTTGCTTTAGTACTCCATCCTTCCATTTATAAAGCCCTGGATCCTGTATGCCTTTTAAAACACTTTCTCAACTTGACCTGCCGTCTTCAATGATTTGTGCACATATATCCCCAGGTCTCTCTGTTCCTGCACCGTTTTAGAATTGTGCCTTTTATTTTATATTTCTTCTCCTCATTATTCCTACCAAAATATCACTTGGCACTTCTTTGCGTTAAATTTGATCTGTCATACGTCTGCCCATTCCATCAGCCTGCCTATGTCCTCTTGAAATCTTATCATCATCCTTATTGCTCACTACACTTCTAAGTTTTGTGTCATCTGCAAATTTTGAAATGCACCAAGTCCAAGTGGCCCTAGTACCGACCCCCGGGGAGCACCACTATATACCTTCCTCCAGTCCAGAAAACAACCATTCACCACCACTCTCTGTTCCTGTCACTCAGCCAACTTTGTATCCATGTTGCCACTGTCCCTTTTATTCCATGGGCTTCAACTTTGCTGACAAGCCTATTACATGGCACATTATCAAACGTCTTTTGGAAGTCCATATACACTAAATCAACTCCATTGCCCTCATCAATCCTCTGTGTTACCTCATCAAAAAACTCAATCAAGTTGTTTAATCTGCCACATCCCTCTTCTTACTACCCCATCTTCTATTTCTATGCCTATAGAAGACATTTGGTTGCCCTTTTCTATTAGCTAACTGCCAGGCTCTTCTCACACCCACTCTTTGCCCCTCTTATTTTCCTTTTTCACTTACCTTCTGAACTTTCTATATTCAACCTGGTTCTCACTTATATTATCCACCTGACATCTGTCATATGCCCCCTTTTTCTGCTTCATCTTACTCCCTATCTCTTCCGTTATCTAGGGAACTCTGTTTTTGGTTGCCCTACCTTTCCCCCTCGGGGAATGTATGTAGATTGCACCCAAACCATCTCCTCTTTAAAGGCCACCCATTGCTCGATTACAGTTTTGCCTGCATATCTTTGATTTCAATTTACCCAGGCTAGATCCGTTCTCAGCACCCTAAAGTTGGCCCTTGTCCAATGAAGTATTTTTACTCTAGATGTGGCTCCTCATCTTTTTTCATAGCTAATCTAAATCTCATACTATAATCACTGTTGCCTAAGTTTTCTCCTACTGATATTTGTTCCATTTGACCCACCTCATTCTTCAGAACCAGATCCATCGATGTCTCCTTCCTCGTTGGGCCGAAAACATACTGATCGAGAACATTCTCTTGAACACACTTCAGAAATTCTTCTCCCTTTCTGCCCTTTACACTATTATCCCAGTTTATATTAGGATAATTGAAGAGTTGATTGCTCTGACTGCTTTCCTCTGAGAAGTTAAGTCTTCTGTAGTCCAATGATAAATAGTTGAATAAGCTCCACATCCACAATGATTTTCAGTTCTGTGAGGTCACCTTCATGAGAAGGTGTGTAATGTAGGTTTTAGATTTGGAAGTCTTTTCTGATGTATTCACTCAGTGAGAGAGGAACTGTAGAGTGACCAACGCAGAAGATAGGATTGCCTGATAAGTTTGATTAAATCCCATATCAAGATAACAGTACTAATTTTGCCCTTTCTCAGTTGCTGACGCCTTGCAGTATTTGTTTGCATTTTAAGCAAACTTTCCCCCATCACTCATGAATCAAGAAAATCTTTGTCTTAATCAATTATTGATCAAAAGAATCACCCTACTTTCACTGAAGGGCCACCTCCAAACCACCATTTCAAACTTAAGGAAGGAAAAGCCTCTATTTTTAATTGCCATAGCTTTTCCAAAGAAAAAATATATCTTCATACCTACCAAGACAAAAATCCTATTTTTTTGGTCATAGGGTATTCAACTATAACTCATCTGATAAAGGGAACAGTTAGGTTTTTGTTCACTGGGTTTTTTTCAGCATGAACAGCCTTTTATTACTCTAGACATCATGTTCCTATTTTCTCTCAGTTTAGGATTGAGTGCTTCAATGCGGACAATGTGGGCCACAAGATCATTATGGAAATGAGTGTGAATAATGGTTAATCCACAGCTCTCCTTTTGAAACAGCTTGATCTGAACTTGTGGGTGCTATTGAGAAAATTTACCACAGTGACTGGGCAAGTCCAACCATGCCTGTAGGGAAACCTGAACAGAATGGTTCATACAGCATTTCTGAAAGTAGAAGCACCAAGGCCAGCATGAAAGGAAGCCGTGATGACCTGGCTGAGAGATAAAGAGCAGGATTTGATGAATCAATGTAATTCTGTGCTCTGATCTTGTGGTGCAGTTTCTTCCTTAGGTTCTTCATCGGAATCAACATAACAGGCACTGGATTTTTGTCCTTGCTTCTGTTGGTCCTTCACAGTGTGACAACATGATTTGGAGCCTTCTCTTCTCGTTGTCTCCAAACTACCAGGACCTACTGGCTTCTGACAACACTTACCTAAATAGCCCAATTCCGAGCAGTTATAACACTTAACCTTTTTACTGAAACATTGGTCTGGATGATTATTGTTTTTATTGCATCTCCAACATGTTGAGCGACACTGTTGACTCCGGAACTGTTGGACACTGTGGCCTGTAAATCACTAATATGCGTGGCAGCAGTCGCCATCTCAAGTGCTATTTTGAGAGCTCCAGCAGACGTGATTCTGTCTTCTACCAAACGATTCCTCTGCATTGACTTCAAACTGCAGACAAAGTGATTTCTTACAAATTCAAAATACATCAGATGCTGAAAATCTGAAATAAAAACAGAAAATACTAGAAATACTCAGAAGGTCAGCCAGCATCTGTGGAGAGAGAAACAGAGTTAATATTCCAGTTTGATGACCTCTCATCAGAGTTCTTGTGGCACTGCCAAGAAACCACATGTTTTGGATGGTTTCCTTAGCTCTGCATAAACTGAGAAAAATTTCCATCATCCCTTAGCTATCCTCTAGTTAAACTTGAACCGATCCCCATTCAATATTCTTCAGTGTTTCTTACTAATGCTGACATATTTTTTTAAAATTGGTAAACCATCAGGCTCAGATGATCATGTTACACCAATGTGCTTTGTTGAATGATAATTTTCTTTAATCCACTGACTGGAGATCTGAATTTGTATATTTTTTAAAAAGACATTTAAAAAAATGACTTTGATAGCGACTTAAGATGATCACCTAGTGCGCTATACTGTATCCTACATTGCAAAGGACTGTGAGGAGAGAGACGAAATGTCTGCTAAATTCCCCAGCAAGAACCAAGATCCAGGAAGTTTAAGGGAACTGTTTGTTCTCTTTCTTTTAGCAAGAAGAGAAATACTGCAAACTGCTATGTTTGAATGACTGAGTTACAGTCGTGTAACAAGCCCCTCCCAATCTATGGTTTCAAATCCCACCTGTACATACTCTGGCTACAATCAGAAACCCTGTTGGAGGAAATCATCCGCATCACTATCTCCAAGAGACTCACCGAACCAGTCATCTATCTCTTCAAACTAGAAGCCAGCCGAATCACCAAACTCCACAGACTGTATATCTTTTTTATGGACTCTAACTCAACCAATCTACTTTTCCCCTCTCTGTAACCTATTTGTGTTTGTGTAAATCTGTAGTGTATGTGTGAGAGTGAAAGTTGGCGCATTGTTTATTATTTTATTAGTTCAATTTAGATACAATAAAGTTAACCTCTTTCTTTGTTAACTCAAGAAAACCTGTCTGGTTGGTTCTTGTTATGATCATAGTAAGTAAGTAATCAAACACCTACTGAATTGGCCAGTACATCCACTCTAAAAAAGAATTAAACCTGTTATGGTCTAATAAGGAGAGGGAAAAGAGAAAAGCCCTTCAAACCTTCCTCACTTGACCGTAACAACCAACTTTGTGAAATTAAGCAAGTTGTGAGTTCAACAGCCAACTCTGCATTAGGGTGGTATATCAAGTTGGAGTGACTGAACAGAAATACAGTGAACATTGCCACAAACCTAACTAATTTCTAGATTTTCAGTTGAGGGAACTTTTAATAGTACTGCATCTTGAAGCAACACCAGAAAAGTGATAGTCAACCAGATTTTTAGAGCAGTTTTAAATTTTAGTTACACATAGCTGAATCCAAACATCCTGGGAAAGAGTTTCACCTACGTTTGCTAAGTCTACGTGTGGTGAAGAGGAGAGCTATACAAGCCTTGCTGGATCAATTATGGCAGCAGACCATAATCAAAACAATTCAAATAAACCAAATGAATTATTCTCCTATGCCTCGATGAGCTATTTTTAAAAAGTGTTCTGAACTAAGCATTCATGGTAAAATTTTAAATAAGATAAACTGGTTTCCTTATTTGAAACACTGTGATTAGTTCATTGCGAAATTGGCTATTACCACTCAGCTTAATGGCTAAGGAACAATTGACTGGTGCTCAAGTCTCTGTTCATCAAACATGTACATTTGGACCATACACGGCAGCATAATAGTTAATGAATGATATAAGAAGGCTTCTTAATGTTCCCTGCTTCACTGTCACCATTCTGCCTGACATTTTTGGGATCATTTTAATGTTTGAATATTACTGAGCAAAAATCTTTAAGCTCAGTGGGAAGTAGCTCATTGGCATTTTTTAATTTGATAGCAAAAGCACAACTGAAAAGCAGAAATCCCATGTGAACCACAAACTGCTTCATGCATAGATTGAGTCCACTGAAGAAAATTAATGTTACATTTAGAATTGAATGAAAATGACGATAAATAAATTTCTTGAAATCTTAATACTTCAATTTCTATTGTAAGGAGCAACCTCTCTGAAATTGCCTTCTGAATTTGATTGGATACAAAATGCTGACTTTTCCTCTCCTGAGGAAAAGTACTTGATAACACTATCAGATATTTATATCAACCTGGGACAAATCAGCTCAGGAACCCGAGGACAGCTTTAAAGTCAAAATGCAAGGTTGAAGAAACTGCCTTTCTAGATATGTCTGTTTCATATTGTGGTTAATAAAATGAAATCCCAATACCTGAAGCTGATGTATAACTGCGGAATGCTCTACCTTTTTCTGTATTTTAATGCTTGTTAGCAGGTAATGGCCATTATCACATAACCAGAGAAATGAAAGAAGAAAATGAAAATCCCACCAATGCTGGAGATCTGATATAAAAGGAGAAGCTGCTGAAAATTTACATCAAATCCATCAATATCTATAAAAAGAAAAGATGCCTTTGCATTCCAAGATCAAGTAGCAATTTCCATTAGCAGTAGTTTGAGGATAGATCGTTGAGTGATCAGGAGTTCGATTGGAAGGTGGTTCAGGGAGCTGGTGGTAGATTTCCTGAAGTAGATAGTCTGATGAGAATTGGAGAGATATAGGAGAGAAAAGGATTCAAGGATAAGGATGTGGATAAGGGAGATGACGGGCAGCAGAAGTGTGCAGCAGCCAAGTAAAGGTTTTCCATTTTGGAGATCCATCCCTCAGCTGGCATCAGAGCTGAGAGTGGGATAAGGAAAGAGGGGCAAATAAGGTGGTTTGTGGTGAACAAACGATATTCAGGTTATTCTTGTCCTCGAGGGTTGCTTGAGGTGAAGCCAGATTTTAACAGTAAATTGAGCAGTTCAGGCACACATCACATGTGCCCTATGCTGCACCCCTCAGATATGAAATTCCAAAAGTGAATATAGTAGTGTGGCAGTGGCTTAAGTGAAAGACTGAATGATCTGGTGACGATGCCAAATGTGGAAACGTGGAAGGGATTCAGCAAGTCAATGAAGGGGTTGTTGTCATGTCAGCTGGATGGTGTTGGTTAGAAAGCGGAAGAGTGTTATTTTTCCAGGGCAACAGGTTCAGGTAAAGGGATTTGAGATTGGCAGGGAGATGTGCATGGTGACGGAGATGAGTAAGCAATTATGGATTGTCTAGTTATTGGTAGGGACCTCAGAGATGGCAAGGCCTTGCATGATGGTGAAGTCAGGGGAGTGTGTATGAGACAGGATTACATAGAATATATAGCACAGAACATTCAGCCCAACCAGTCAATGCCAGTACTTATGCTCCACTCGAGCCTTCTCCCATCTTTCCTCATCTAAATCTATCATTGTAAACCTCTATTCCCTCCTCCCTCATATGCTTGTCTAGCTTCCCCTTAAATGCATCTATACTACTTGCTTTAACCACTCCCTGTGGTAGCAAGTTGCACATAGATTTAAGGTGATTGTTAGAAGGATTAGAGGGGACATGAGGAAAAACTTTTTTGCCCAGAGGGCGGTGGGTGTCTGGAATTCACTGCCCATTTCGGTGGTGGAGGTAGAAACCCTCAACTCACTTAAAAGGCACCTGGACCCGCGCCTGAAGTGTTGTAACCTGCAAGACTACGGACCAGATGCTGGATTATGGGATTAGATTGGGCGGCTAGTTTTTTTGGCCACACAAACACAGTGGGCTGAATGGCCTCTTTCTGTGCTCTAACTTTTCTATGGTTCTCACCACTCTTTATTTATTTTATTTTATTTAGAGATACAGCACTGAAACAGGCCCTTCGGCCCACCGAGTCTGTGCCGACCAAGAACCACCCATTTATACTAACCCTACAGTAATCCCATATTCCCTACCACCTACCAATAATAGGGGCAATTTACCTATCACCTGCAAGTCTTTGGCGTTGGGAGGGAACCAGAGCACCCGGCGATAACCCACGCGGTCACAGGGAGAACTTGCAAACTCCGCACAGGCAATACCCAGAATTGAACCCGGGTCTCTGGAGCTGTGAGGCTGCGGTGCTCGCCACTGTGCTGCCCACAGTGGTCTTTGGGTAAATAGGTTTCTTCTGAATTCCCTATTGGATTTCTTGGTGACTCTCTTGTATTTATGGCCTCTAGATATGCTCTTCCCCACAAGAGAAAACATTCCCTCTGTATCCACTCTATCAAAATCTTTCATAATTTCTAAGACCTTTATTAGGTCACCCCTCAGCCTTTCTATTTTCAGGACAAAAGGGACCCAGCCTGTTCATTCTTTCCTGATATACAAATACCCAAGCATTTCTGATATCATCCTTGAAAATTGTCTCTGCACTCTCTCCAGTTGCCTCTATATATGAAGATACAAACATACGAATTAATTGCTGGAGTAGGCCACTTGGCCCCTTAAGCCTGCCCCGCCATTCAGTAAGATCATGGCTGATCTGATTGTCACCTCAACTCCACATTACCACCTACCCCCAATATCCTTTCACCCCCTTGCTTATCAAGAATCAATCTATCTTGGCTTTAAAAATATTCAAAGACTCTGCTTTCGCCACCTTTTGAGGAAGAGTTTTCCAAAGACTCACGATCCTCTGAGAGAAAACATTTCTCACGTTTGTCTTAAATGGGCAACCCCTTATTTTTAAACAGTGACCCCTATTTCCAGATTCTCCCAAAAGAGGAAACATCCTTTCCACATCCACCCTGTCAAGACCCCTCAGAATCTTTTATGTTTCAATCAAGTCACCTCTTACTCTTCTAAACTCCAGCGGATAAAAGTCTAGCCTGTCCAACCTTTCCTCATAAGACAACCCGTCTATTCCAGGTATTAGTCTAGTAAACCTTTTCTGAACTGCTTCCAATGCATTTACATCCTTCCTTAAATAAAGAGACCAATACTGTACACAGTACTGCAGATGTGGTCTCAGCAATGCCCTGTGTAATTGAAGCATAACCTCCCTACTTTTGTATTCAATTTCCCTCGCAATAAATGATAACATTCTATTAGCTTTCCTAATTACTTGCTGTACCTGCATACTAACCTTTTGCTTTCCTGCACTAGGACACCCAGATCCCTCTGCAATCTCTCACAATTTGGATAATATGCTTTTTTTATTCTTCCTGCCAAAACGGACAATTTCACATTTTCCCACATTATACTCCATTTGCCAGATCTTTGCCCACTCACTTACCCGATCTATATCCCTTTGTAGCCTCCTTATGTCCTCTTCACAAGTTACTTTCCTACCTATCTTTGTGACATCAGCAAATTCAGCAACCATACCTTCGGTCCCTTCATCCAAGTCATTGATATAAATTGTAAAAAGTTGAGGCCCCAGCACTGACCCCGACGGTACATCATTCGTCACATCTTGCCAACCAGAAAATGACCCATTTATGCCTACTCTCTGTTTCCTGTTAGCTAGTCAATCTTCTATCCATGCCAAAATGTTACCCCCTACACCATGAGCTTTTATTTTCTGCAATAATTTTTGATGTGGCACCTTATCAAATGCCTTCTGTAAATCTAAGTACAGTAAATCCCTCTTTATCCACAGCACCTGTTACTTCTTTAAAGAACTCCAATAAATTGGTTAAACATGATTCCCCTTGCACAAAACCATGTTGACTCTGCCTGATTACCTTGAAGTTTTCTAAATGCCCTGCTATAACGTCCTTAACAATAGCTTCTAATACTTTCCCTATTACAGAAGTTAAGTTAAGTGGCCTGTAGTTTCCTGCTTTCTGTCTCCCTCCCTTTTTAAATGAAGGAGTTACATTGGCTGTTTTCCAATGTAATGGAACCTTCCCCAAATCTAGGGAATTTTGGAAAATTAAAACTAACACATCAACTATCTCACTAGTCACTTCTTTTAAGACCCTAGGATGAAGTCCATCAGGACCCGGGAACTTGTCAGCTTGCAGCTCCAGCAGTTTGGTCAGCACTACTTCCCTGGTGATTGTAATTTTCGTGAGTTCCTTCCTTCCTTCCATTTCCTAATTTACAACTATTTCTGGGATGTTACTTGTATCCTCTATGGTGAAGACTGATGCAAAATACCTGTCCAATTCATCTGCCATCTTCTTATTTTCCCTTATTAATTCCCCAGACTCACTTTCTATAGGACTTTGTTAACTCTTTTTTTAAGTATCTCTAGAAATTCTTACTATCTTTTTTTATATTTCTAGCTAGCTTTTTCTCATACTCTAATTTTTCCCTCCTTATTAATCTTTTAGTCATTCTTTGCTGCTTCATATATTCTGTCCAATCTTCTGACCTGCCACCCATCTTTGCGTAATTATATGCTTTTTCTTTACGAACATAAGAACATACGAATTAGGAGCAGGAGTAGGCCACTCGGCCCTTTGAGCCTGCTCCGCCATTCAGTAAGTTCATGACTGAACTGATTACTCCACATTTCCACCTAACCCCGATAGCCTTCCACGCCCTTGCATATCAGGAATCTATCCACCTCTGCCTTAAAAATATTCAAAGACTCTGCTTCCACTGCCTTTGAGGAAGAGAATTCCAAAGGCTCACGATCCTCTGAGAGAAAAAATTTCTCCTCATCTCTGTCTTAAATCGGCAATCCCTTATTTTTAACAGTGACCCCTAGTTCCCACAAGGGGGAACATCCTTTCCCCATCCACCCTGTCAAGACCGCTCAGGATCTTATATGTTTCAATCAAGTCGCCTCTTACTCTTCTAAATTCCAGCGGATATAAGCCTAGCCTGTCCAATCTTTCTTCATAAGACAACCCGCCCATTCCAGGTATTAGTCTAGTAAACCTTCTCTGTTTGATACTATCTTTAACTTTTTTAGTTAACCACGGATGGTGGGTCCTCCCCTTGGAATTTTTCTTTCTCGTTGGAATGTATCTATTCAGTGTATTCTGAAATATCCTCTTAAATATCTTCCACTGCCTCTCTATTGACCTGTCCCTTAACCTACTTTGCCAGTTCACTTTCGCTAGCTCTGCTTTCATGCCCTCATAATTGCCCTTATTTAAGTTTGAAATACTAGTCTTAGACCCACTCTTCTCTCCCTCAAACTGAATGCAAACTTCAATCATATTATGATCGCTGCTGCCTAAGGGCACCTTCACCATGAGGTCATTAATTAACCCTATCTCATTGCAAAATACCAGGTGCAGTATAGCCTGCGCTCTAGTTGGCTCCAGAATGTGCTGTTTTAAGAAACTATCCCAAAAACATTGTATGAACTCATCTAGTCTACCTTTGCCCATTTTTCCAGTCTATATGTAGATTAAAACCCCCATGATTATTGCCATACCTTTCTGACAAGCTCCCATTATTTCTTCCTTTATGTCCCGTCCTACCACGTTGAACTACAAGAAAGCCCCCAGCGAGTTAACATCCGTAGCACTTAAAGCAGCCAGAAGTGCTGCACAAAGAACAGCCAGGCGCTGTGCTAATGACTACTGGCAACACCTATGCAGCCATATTCAGCTGGCCTCAGACACCGGAAACATCAGAGGAATGTATGATGGCATTAAGAGAGCTTTTGGGCCAACCATCAAGAAGATCGCCCCCCTCAAATCTAAATCAGGGGACACAATCACTGACCAATGCAAGCAAATGGACCGCTGGGTGGAGCACTACCTAGAACTGTACTCCAGGGAAAATGTTGTCACTGAGACCGCCCTCAATTCAGCTCAGTCTCTGCCAGTCATGAATGAGCTGGACGTACAGCCAACAAAATCGGAACTCAGTGACGCCATCGATTGTGTAGCCTGTGGAAAAGCCCCTGGAAAGGACGGCATTACCCCTGAAATAATCAAGAGTGCCAAGCCTGCTATACTCTCAGCACTCTACGAACTGCTTTGCCTGTGCTGGGACGAGGGAACAGTAGCACAGGACATGCACGATGCCAATATCATCACCCTCTATAAGAACAAAGGTAACCGCGGTGACTGCAACAACTACCGTGGAATCTCCATGCTCAGCATAGTGAGGAAAGTCTTCACTCGAGTCGCTTTAAACAGGCTCCAGAAGCTGGCCGAGCGTGTCTACCCTGAGGTACAGTGTGGCTTTCGAGCAGAGAGATCTACCATTGACATGCCGTTCTCCCTTCACCAGCTACAGGAGAAATGCCGCGAACAACAGATGCCCCTCTACCTTGCTTTCATTGATCTCACCAAAGCCTTTGACCATGTCAGCAGACGTGGTCTCTTCAGACTACTAGAAAAGATCAGATGTCCACCAAAGCTACTAAGTATCATCACCTCATTCCATGACAATATGAAAGGCACAATTCAGCATAGCGGCGCCTCATCAGACCCCTTTCCTATCCTGAGTGGCTTGAAACAGGGCTGTGTTCTCGCACCCACACTGTTTGGGATCTTCTTCTCCCTGCTGCTCTCACATGTGTTCAAGTCTTAAGAAGAAGGAATTTTCCTCCACATAAGATCAGGTGGCAGGTTGTTCAACCTTGCCCGTCTAAGAGCGAAGACCAAAGTACGGAAAGTCCTCATCAGGGAACTCCTCTTTGCTGATGATGCTGCATTAACATCTCACACGGAAGAGTGTCTGCAGAGTCTCATCAATAGATTTGCGGCTGCCTGCAATGAATTTGGCCTAACCATCAGCCTCAAGCAAACGAACATCATGGGACAGGACGTCAGAAATGCTACATCCATCATTATCGGCGACCACACTCTGGAAGTGGTTCAAGAGTTCACCTACCTAGGCTCAACTATCACCAGTAACCTGTCTCTCGATGCAGAAATCAACAAGCGCATGGGAAAGGCTTCCACTGCTATGTCCAGACTGGCCAAGAGAGTGTGGGAAAATGGTGCACTGACACGGAACACAAAAGTCCGAGTGTATCAAGCCTGTGTCCTCAGTACCTTGCTCTACGGCAGCGAGGCCTGGACAATGTATGTCAGCCAAGAGCGACGTCTCGATTCATTCCATCTTCGCTGCCTCCGGAGAATCCTTGGCATCAGGTGGCAGGACTGTATCTCCAACACTGAAGTCCTCGAGGCGGCCAACATCCCCAGCTTATACACCCTACTGAGCCAGCGGCGCTTGAGATGGCTTGGCCGCGTGAGCCGCATGGAAGATGGCAGGATCCCCAAGGACACATTGTACAGCGAGCTCGCCACTGGTATCAGACCCACCGGCGTTCCATGTCTCCGCTTTTAAGACGTCTGCAAACGCGACATGAGGTCCTGTGACATTGATCACAAGTTGTGGGAGTCAGTTGCCAGTGATCGCCAGAGCTGGCGGGCAGACATAAAGGCGGGGCTAAAGTGTGGCGAGTCGAAGAGACTTAGCAGTTGGCAGGAAAAAAGGCAGAAGCGCAAGGGGAGAGCCAACTGTGTAACAGTCCCGACAGTCAATTTTATCTGCAGCACCTGTGGAAGAGTCTGTCACTCTAGAATTGGCTTTTATAGCCACTCCAGGCGCTGCTCCACAAACCACTGACCACCTCCAGGCGCTTACCCATTGCCTCTTGAGACAAGGAGGCCAAAGAAGAAGACGACCCCGTCCTACCATGTGGTTACTGTTAGGGGGCCTGCATACAATTCCCACAAGTGGTTTAGGGCGGCACAGTGGCGCAGTGGTTAGCACCGCAGCCTCACAGCTCCAGCGACCCGGGTTCAATTCTGGGTACTGCCTGTGTGGAGTTTGCAAGTCCTCCCTGTGTCTGTGTGGGTTTTCTCCGGGTGCTCCGGTTTCCTCCCACAAGCCAAAAGACTTGCAGGTTGGTAGGTAAATTGGCCATTATAAATTGCCACTAGTATAGGTAGGTGGTAGGGAAATGTAGGGACAGGTGGGGATGTGGTAGGAATATGGGATTAGTGTAGGATTAGTATAAAAATGGGTGGTTGATGGTCGGCACAGACTCGGTGGGCCGAAGGGCCTGTTTCAGTGCTGTATCTCTAAACTAAACTAAACTAAAGTGATTTCTTGCCTTTGTCATTTCTCATCGTGACCTAAACCGCTTCTACATCCTGGTTTCCTGAATTTAGGTCATCCCTCTCTAATGTGCTAATACCATCATTAATTAACAGAGCCACGCCTCCACCCTTTCCTAGCTTCCTGTCCTTCCTAAATGTCATGTGCCCTTCAATAATCTATTTCATCCTGCAGCCATGTATTCGTAATGGCTATCAGATCGCACTTATTTATTTCTATTTGCGCTTTCAGTTCATGTTTTGTTTTGAATGCTACGTGCATTTAGATACAGAACCTTTAGTTTTGTCCTTTTATTATTTTTGTAACCTCTAGTCTTGTCTGCTGATTTACTCTTAGATTTGTACTCACTGTCCCTTCCTGTCATGGTCTGTTTATCTTTTCCCATTCTCTCTTGCCTTGTCTCTACTCTTTGATTTACCTCATCTTCCCAAATTTAATCCCTTGCTCCCACTATTTAGTTTAAAACCCTATCTACTTCCTAGTTATGCGGCTCGCTAGAATTCTGGTCCCCGCGCGGTTCGGTGTAAACCTTTCCAACGATATGGTGCCAGTGCCCCACTTCTACCGAAACCCACTTCTACCACACCAGTCTTTGAGCCGCACATTCATTCCTCTAATCTTATTTGCCCTACTCCAATTTGCACATGGCTCTGGTAATAATCCTGAGATTATTACCTTTGAGGTTCTGCTTCTTAATTTGGTGCCTAGCTCTTTATACTGACTGTGCAGAACCTCTTTCCTTGTCCTGCCTATCCTTTCTATAATACGGCAACCAGAAATGCACACAATACTCTAAGTGTGGTATCACCATGGTTCAATATAGGTTTAGCATAACTTCCCTACTTTTCAATTCCAGCCCTCTAGAAATAAAGCCTAGTGCTTGGTTTGCTTTTTTTATGCTCTTGCTAACCTGTGGTGCAACTTCTAGTGATTGGTGTATTTGTACTCCGAGATCCCTTTGTTCTTCTACACAACCTAGACTTGCACCTTCCAAGTAATAAGTGACCTCCCTATTCTTCCTACCAAAATGTACTACCCACATTTATCTATGTTGAATTTCATTTGCCAATTATTTGCCCATTCTGCAAGTTTATTAACGTCCTCCTGTAATTTGTTACAGTCATCCTCAATGTTAACCAGGTCCCTCACCACCAAAATTTGGTGTCATCCAGAAATTTAGAGATTGTGTTTTTGATTCGAAAGTCCAAATCATTAATGT
This sequence comes from Heterodontus francisci, assembly GCF_036365525.1. NCBI lineage: Eukaryota > Metazoa > Chordata > Chondrichthyes > Heterodontiformes > Heterodontidae > Heterodontus > Heterodontus francisci. Next base: position 88,310,915 of record NC_090379.1, on the reverse strand, counting down.
AAATTGTGAACAGCAGTGGTCCCAGCACTGTGGAACATCACTTCACACCTTCTGCCACTCTGAATAACTATCCTTTACTCCCACTCTCTGCTTTCTGTTTTGAAACCAGCTAGCAATCTATTCTGCCACTTGTCCCCGACTCTGCATTTTCTGACCTTATTCATTAGTCTATTATGGGGCACCTTATTGAAGGTAGTTAATGCACAGGGTGAGGGTGGAAGAGTTCAGGTCAGGTGATTTGCCTACCGATGTCCTGGCTGAATCTCGCTCTCTTCCATTTTAACATGATCCTCTGAGGAAGCAGCAATGGTACACCCCTGAAGTTGGCAGAGCCCTACTTGAAATACAAATCAACGTTCAATTACATCATCGGGCTCCAACAGCAATTTTAACTGTGGCAGCTGAGCAACAAAATCTTTTGGGCTTTCCCACCAGATGAAGACAGCAGGAAGAGGATCATGCACCAGAAGAGGCCATTTAGGCAAAGTTTTTAACTTTCTTTCTGTGGCCAGGAGGAACAAGAGTGTTCTTACAGGCCCCACAAGGAAAGTTTAGGCCTTCCCACAACTTACCTTCTTGCCAGCAAGCCTTCCTTTGATGGTGGCTAGTGGCCTCCTGCTGCCCGAACTCTTGCTGCCACCTGCCGCATTCAGCTCACCCAGGCCTCATGTTGCCAACCTCAGGCACTTGTGCACTCTCCTGTCCTCACCTGCCCGAATCCAGCTCCCAGTTAAAATTCCCCCTTAGATCTCACCAGCCTCTCTGGTATGATTTACCTGTTTAATGCACAGCTTGGCTTGTACTTCCACTGAAAAGCAAGTGTAAAATACTTCATATTAAATCTGCAGTTGTCAATTTAGGTGAGTTAAGTTTTGTAGAAGTTTACTAATTATAAAGTTAGGAGTAAGAAGGCAAGTCAGGCAGAAAGTTTTCATTCAAAATATAAAAGATTTGTGGAATACATTAGGGGTCAAGGCCATTGAAGCTGACAGTTTACAGAGATAAAGAGACAATTGGACATGATGTTGTGAGATAAAGGACTGAGGGAGAATACAAAAAAGCAGTGGACTGCCCCAATCAAAAAATGGGGAATTTGTTGAACCCAATGGCAGCCTCTGTTTCCAAAAATTGCTATGATTTCTTCCTGCTTTCCAGTTTTGGATAAATCTTGTGCACTTCAGTATTAGTTTCATTTTAATGTATTGCACAGCAGAATTGAAGTGTTCATGATTCTGTAGAAGTTTTTTTCCAGAAAAAAGTGGCTCAGGTGTAGAAAACAAAAGCAGGGATGTAATGCTGGAACTGTTAGTCCACAGCTGGAGTATTGCGTACAGTTCTGGTCACCGCATTACAGGAAGGACAGAGTCGCTCTGGAGAGAGTACAGGGGAGATTTACAAGAATATTGCCAGGGCTTGAAAGTTGCAGTTATGAGGAAAGATTGAATAGGCTAGGCTTATTTTCCTTAGAACAGAGGAGGCTGAGGGGTGAGGTATACCAAGTTATAAGGGGCCTGGATAGAGTAGTCAGGAAAGACCTGTTTCCCCTTGCAGAGAGGTCAAATACCAGTGGGCACAGATTTAAGGTGATTGGTAGAAGGATTAGAGAGGACAAGAGGAAAATATTTTTCACTCAGAGGGTGGTGGGTGTCTGGAATTCACTGCCCGGATTGGTGGTGGAGGCAGAAACCCTCAATATTTTCTAAAGGACATGCACCTGAAATGCTGTAACCTGCAAGGCTATGGACCAAGTGCTGGAAGGTGGGATTAGTTTGGGTGGCTAGTTTTTTTCAGCCAGCACAGACACGATTGGCTGAATGGCCTTCTTCTGTGCCGTATTTTTCTTTGGTTCTATGGTTCTTTTGACCACGCAAAGAAATGAAATAATCCATAACGGTAATGATTCCAAGTGTCGAGAATTTGGGCTATAAATTGAATGACAGCAAATAATTTTTTACTTGCATTTTTATTAGATTTCTAGTCAGTTAGCATTTTATTCTACCAGCCTGCCATAATTCATTTGGCTCATTGCCTGAAGCCAGTGTACTCAATATCCCTCAGGAGTTATTTTGCAAGGAAAACAGATTAATGACGAAACTCGGAGGAAAGATTCCTTTAATTAGAAAAACTCACTTTCTGCTATCGCTGCAGAAGAATCGGTATTAAGTTTAACAACTATTTCCATTCAACCCTGTGTGGGCTATTAAAGTGCTTTGCTTTATTCTCCAAATATATTAGTAACCATGTGTAGGTCAGGCATCAGTTCTACCTAGGCAGCTTTTTGGAATATAAATATAGTAGTGTACACATAAACTAAATCCAGCATATGATCATCAGCAAATATGCTTAAAGATGTCTACTGCAAGACTGTCATCTCAACCCTGGTCAGTTGAACATTCAGACACCTCATTAGCAATACTGGTGTGAAGTAGATATTAGGGTTTTGAGCATTTAGTGGTTAGTTTTACTGAAGTCCTGTTTTAAAAAGATAGAAATTGCTGAAATAAAGCAAGAAATGCTGGAACCACTCAGCAGGTCTGGCAGCATCTGTGGAAAGAGAAGCAGAGTTAACGTTTCGGGTCAGTGACCCTTCTTCGGAACTGTAGCCTAACCTTCTTTCTTTCTTTTGGGCCTCCTTATCTCGAGAGACAATGGATACGCGCCTGGAGGTGGTCAGTGGTTTGTGAAGCAGCGCCTGGAGTGGCTATAAAGGCCAATTCTGGAGTGACAGGCTCTTCCACAGGTGCTGCAGAGAAATTTGTTTGTTGGGGCTGTTGCACAGTTGGCTCTCCCCTTGCGCCTCTGTCTTTTTTCCTGCCAACTACTAAGTCTCTTCGACTCGCCACAATTTAGCCCTGTCTTTATGGCTGCCCGCCAGCTCTGGCGAATGCTGGCAACTGACTCCCACGACTTGTGATCAATGTCACACGATTTCATGTCGCGTTTGCAGACGTCTTTATAACGGAGACATGGACGGCCGGTGGGTCTGATACCAGTGGCGAGCTCGCTGTACAATGTGTCTTTGGGGATCCTGCCATCTTCCATGCGGCTCACATGGCCAAGCCATCTCAAGCGCCGCTGACTCAGTAGTGTGTATAAGCTGGGGGTGTTGGCCGCTTCAAGGACTTCTGTGTTGGAGATATAGTCCTGCCACCTGATGCCAAGTATTCTCCGAAGGCAGCGAAGATGGAATGAATTGAGACGTCGCTCTTGGCTGGCATACGTTGTCCAGGCCTCGCTGCCGTAGAGCAAGGTACTGAGGACACAGGCCTGATACACTCGGACTTTTGTGTTCCGTGTCAGTGCGCCATTTTCCCACACTCTCTTGGCCAGTCTGGACATAGCAGTGGAAGCCTTACCCATGCGCTTGTTGATTTCTGCATCTAGAGACAGGTTACTGGTGATAGTTGAGCCTAGGTAGGTGAACTCTTGAACCACTTCCAGAGCGTGGTCGCCAATATTGATGGATGGAGCATTTCTGACATCCTGCCCCATGATGTTCGTTTTCTTGAGGCTGATGGTTAGGCCAAATTCATTGCAGGCAGACGCAAACCTGTCGATGAGACTCTGCAGGCATTCTTCAGTGTGAGATGTTAAAGCAGCATCGTCAGCAAAGAGGAGTTCTCTGATGAGGACTTTCCGTACTTTGGACTTCGCCTAACCAGTGTTCTGAAAAATGTATTGTTACTTCTTGACTCTAGTCCTCTGTTCTTCTATTTATTAAATCCAAAATGCTGTTGGCCTTCTTTACAGTGTTATCTACTTCCATTTGCTCTTTTAGGGAATTATATATTTGAACTCTAAGGTCTTGCTGTTCATTTACCTTCTTCAATGTTATCCATTGAAATTAACCTCCCTTTTATTGTTTTACCTCCCAAGATGTATTATCTCCCTCCAAATTCCACCCTTCTCGTGATCAATAACAATTCATGCTAGGGTGCTATTCCACAGCTGCCAGCAGCCTGTCGATGCCTCTGCAAGTGGTCGTTCTTTATGTGTGACTGTCATGCAGGCCCCCACCTGCCAAGAATGAGGCACACATTATTTCACCACATGAACATTAAAATTTAAAATTGCTGCTGGGAAGAAGAGGACCTATCACAAGGAATTGCCAGGCCCTTCGCCGGAAAGACCTTTTTATGCATACTGGCAGATAGTGTTGGAACAAAGGACCCAGTCCCTGCTTCTTCAATACACAGAAGACCTGGTCAGACCAGTTTAGTCACATGACTGACTGGCTGTTTGAATCTGAACTTGCCACAGAGTGTTTGAAACTCAGAAAGCTCTTTGCTCCCAGACTGAAAAGATCTCTCTCCTGTCTGCTCTCATCTCTTTCTCATGGAACTGAAGAACCATTGAAGGCACATGAACCTCAAGAGAGAAACGTCTCCTACAGTGAACAAGGTTTAAGGAGAATACTGGGCCCCAACGAAAAGCAAGACTACCTACAATCAAATGGCGTGTATCCATAGACGTTAAGCTAATTAGAGTTTATGTTTTAATAAATGTCACTTTTCTTCTTTAAACCTAAGAAAGCCTGTTTATGCTTATTTCTTTGCCTTATATTTGGAAAGTGGTGAACAAGGATTCACCAAGGGGGACCTCAAAACACAGTGTGTTTAAAAATTAAACCCTGTTACAATAAAACCAGGTGAAGACAGTAAAAGACCCCTAGACACCTTTCTCACCTGGTCCTAACAGTGACCTGAGGCAGTAAGGGTTGTATATTGCTTGGTCTTTCCTTACATAGTTGGGCAGAACTTCTACCTGTTGCCATGATTCAGGACCATGTTCCCGGATCAAATGTCATTACCAATTCCCTCTACCTCCTTTCAAAGAATTTTGGGGCCTTTCTACTGCTACCACAGGAATACTGCTACCTTCCTTTTCAGGTGGCCCGAGGCGGTGTAGTAAGAGGAGCAGGCAGCAGGAAAATTTGCCAGGAATCCAGTGTTCACCAGCATGAGGTGGGTGGAGAAGGGGTGGTCAGCTGCAGTCCCGGTAAAGGGAGGAAAGCTTATTTTGAGACAGGAGGTGTCATTATCTGCTTTTTCCTGGTTTTCTGCTCAATTTTGGGTGGGGATAGTAGAGGAAAATCCAGGCCCAAGTATCAAAAGACATCATGGCTGAGTCTGATCCTGCCCTTCTCTGAGCATTTTCAAGCAGTAATCATGGAACAACCATCACAAGTACAAAACCCTTGCTTCAATTAGTCCATGGTGCATAGACCAGTTGTAGCATCTGTAGTGCCACCCCAGATGACACAAGTTAACTAAGATAGAGTAGTGTTTGAATGTGGGACCTTCTCACTTGATGAATTTTCTGTCACTTAATTGATAGAGTTTGGTTTCTTTGTGTTTTAGATGGCATGGGCCGAGTTCTGGCACAAGATGTGTTTGCAAAAGACAACCTGCCACCTTTTCCAGCATCAGTGAAGGATGGATATGCTGTACGAGGTAAACAACTTAATATGTTCTTTAGTATGGCAGCTGTTAAAGTTACACATCCTGTCTAAACCGCTTTAATTGAATATGTCCTATATTTTAACTATTTACAGCTGCAGATGGCCCCGGTGATAGATTCATTATTGGAGAATCACAGGCTGGCGAGCAGGTGAGTATTGATGCTTTCTTTGCATAGAATTGAATTTAGGCACGTAAGAACAAGCAAAAAGGAGCTCTTCTGGTAAATGACTGAAATTGTCTTGTGACATGAACATAAATATCTAAAAATGAGAGTAGAACACACACACTCAGGTGTGTGGAATTGAGGATAGGCTCCTTTAAGAACTGCTAAATCTACTGTTTCTATTCTGCTATTTTAAGACTTATTAAAATCATTTGCTTTTGGGATGTGGGCGTCCCTGGCAAGGCTACTTTTATTGCGCATTCCAGTTGCCTTTGAGAAACAGTCACCTTGAATCACTACTGTCCTTGTGGTGAAGGTGTTGTTATTCTCTGTAGTAGTTCAGTACAACTGAGTGGCTTGCTAGTCCACTTCGGAGGGTAGTTAGGAGTCCGTCATGTTAGTGTGGCGTTGTAGTCGCATATAAGGACGGGACGTTTCCTCCTTCAAGGTCATCAGCGAGTGCCATCATTTCGCTGCTGATCACAAAATCTAGGCTATCGAAAAATCGACATATTCCAGCAGAAAAAAAATCCCTCCTTCGCCATTCCCCAAACTTTTTTTGCGATTAATCAGGAAAGGAGAGTGGAATAGGGAGAATGTCTCAAATTATGCAGCTGTTTTTGTCAATTTTTAAATAAATTCTAAAGGAAATTATAGGCCCGGATTTTGTGGTGGTAATGACAGCAGTACTGTCAGCCATTACTCCACTGAAACTAAGAACAACTTTGGGAGTTTGCACATGCAGTTAAAGGTGAAAAATCCAAAAGTTGCTATCAGTGATTCTACACTTCTCCAGAGGGTGCGTTGTTGAGGTCTCCACACTGCAATCAATGGGAAATCTGAACTGATGGGAACTTCCACTCTTAGGCTATTAGCTTCACTGTTAAAAACTCTTGAAGAAGTTACACCTTGTTGAATGAGGTGTAACTAGGTTTTTAAGGGCGTACTAAGTTCATAATTACTGCTAAACAGCCTGACTGGCCCTGAAAGAGTAATTTTATATTTGTTGGATGTCAAATGTCTATATTATGATAAGAAAGTCCATATATTAATTTTTTAATGATATTTTAGCTTCTACCGTGTCCCAAATATTTATTTCACTCTGTAAAATTTAAAATTGAAAGTGAAGGGATTCAGTGGTTTTTACTATAATAAAAGCAAAATACTGTGGATGCTGGAAATCTGAAGTAAAAACAAAGTGCTGGAAACACTCAGCAGGTCTGGCAGCACCTGTGGAGAGAGAAACAGAGTTAACGTTTCAGGTCTGTTATCTTTCATTTTTTATTGTTCATGGAATGTGGGTGTCACTAGGCCAGCATTTATTTCCCATCCCTAATAGCCATTTTACTGAGTAGCTTGCAAGGCCATTTCAGAGTCAACATTGCTGTGGCTCTGGACATGTAGGCCAGACCAGGTAAGGATGGCAGATTTCCTTCCCTAAAGGGGTTTTTGAAACAATCGACAATGGTTTCATGGTCACTATTAGACTAGCTTTTAATTCCATTTTTTTATTAATTAAATTCAAATTTCACCATCTGCCATGGTGGGATTCGAACCCATGTCCCCAGATCATTAGCCAGGGCCTCTGGATTACTAGTGCAGTGACATTACCACAATGCCACCACCTCCCCTGCTAATAGTTGTAGTAAAAGACAGCATTAGGCCAGAGTCTTAATGGCACAGCTGCGTTTGACAATGCAACCACTAGGTGGCGCAGTGGTTGCACATGCACAAATGCAGGCTCTTCAGCTGGAACTTCAGTGTCTACGACATTCAGGCAGCTCATAGAGTCATAGAGTTATCCATCACAGAAATAGGCCCTTTGGCCCATTGTGTCTGTGCCCGCCAAAAAGCACCTAACTATTCGAATCCCATTTTCCAGCACTTGGCCCGTAGCCTTGTATGCTGACAGGATTAAAAATGGCTCTGCTCAATTTATCACAGGAAATGCTCATGGCTAGATCGTTCTAGCAAACTAACCTTACATTAAATTGGATGGAAGTCCAGTAATATGCTGCTATGTAGTTGTAGGATACAAAATATAATCCTCGTAATTCTATTAAATACAAAAGGAATTTTATGATTACATTTCCATTGGAAGATGGTGAATTGGCACCCCGATCGATGGAAACGAAAATCGGGCAGAGTATAAAATGTGCTGCCAATTCGATATTGTGATTCGTTTATATGACTGACCCAGACTGATTTTACCTGAACGCAGCTACTAGCTCCCGCCCTACTGACGGCTCTCCCCCCTCGGCAACTCGCTTTCTCCCCCTTCTCCCTACCGGCCGCTTCCCCCCCCTCCCCCCGCAGCTCCAGACATCGCTGCTCGCCCCCCCCCCCTACTTCCCTGGCCAATTGTTCCCCACTTGCGCCACCCTGCCCTCCGGTTGCTCGCTCGCTCGCTCCCCCGCCACACCCATCCACCCCAACCTCGGGCACTGGGCCGCACTGCGCCTCTCCACTGGCTCCCACGTTTCATCAGTCTTCACACGCTGCCCGAAGAAGCAAGGGGTGACGGGGCGATGTAGGAGCGAGTGGCCGAGAGAAGGGAAGCGCCGCGGCCTACAGTTACCGGCTGGAGGGGCGGGGGGGAGTGAGCAGGGTGGCACGAAGCGAGGAACAATCAGGGAGTGGAGGGGAGCAGCGCAGTCTGGAGCGAGCGGCTGAGGGGAGGAAGCGTCAAGGCCTGGACCAAATTGCTGAGGGGGGAGAGCCCCAGCCTCAAAGTCTCCCATTCAGCCGCTTCCTCCAGCCGAGTGAGGGGCTGGATAACCAATGATGCTTTATCGCGCATGTGCGAAGATGGACCTGGCACGGATACGCCATGACATTTGAGCTGCGTGATGATGTCATCCTGCGCATGTGCCACTAAGTCCTGGCAAGATGTAACTGCGCATGTGCGCAGTTTGGCGCACTCTGATTACGTCAGCGGGCCGCTGCATTGTCAGGAATCACTTTGTGATGGCACTGCCTTTGCTTTTGTTCTGTGACATCTCTGTCATTTAATCCCTCTGCCCTATCACATACCTCTTTTGTTCTTGCTCCCCCCTCCCCCTTTTCACATGTTCAAAGCCTATTACATTTCTAACCTTTGCCAGATCTGATGAAAAGTCACAGACCTGAATCATTAACTCTGCTTCTCTCTCCACAGATGCTGCCTGACCTGCTGAGTATTTCCAGCACTTTCTGTTTCTTTTTCAGTGGTTTTTACTTCCTGGTTTGCTGTCTGTGTGAACTCCTATATAACTGGCTGCTTACCCTGTTTGATGACATCATTATTGCTGGACGCTTGAGGATTCTCTTGACTTGGCGCCAAAGTCAAACTGATGTCGGAAAGGGGAAATTTGTGATGCAGAGATTGCTAAATCTTTGTGGGCAGCTTTATTCGAGGTCAGCGGCGAGCACCGTTGCTTCACTGCTGACCACAAAATCCAGACCATTGTCTTGTTCTTTTTTGATTTAGTTCACTGTAAGCTTTTGAAGTTTGACTAATAATCTCAAAGATGATTTTCTTTTTTCCCTGCATATTTTTGCAGCCCACCCAGACAGTGATGCCCGGTCAGGTGATGCGGGTAACAACAGGGGCTCCAATACCCTGCGGTGCAGATGCAGTTGTGCAGGTTGAAGATACAGAGCTCATCAGAGAATCTGATGATGTAAGTAAATTTTGAAGATTTCACTCCTGTTCAGTATGTTGAACTAGTGGAAGAATATTGTGCAATTATTTAAGGATTCATTGATTTATAAGAACTTTTTAGTTGAGGACTAGGATAGATTTTAAATATTGCCATGTTCATTTCATATTGATATTCTTTATGTATGCAGCATGATGTACTTCTAATCATGGTAAGTTGATAGATAGCTGGTAAGCTTCTTTTGGGGCACCATAAACAGTGCTTACATTTAAGTAGCCAGTCAAGCTTATGATTCTTTTTTCTCTTAGCGCACATGCATACATGAAATCTTCATGCCCACAAATGTATTTTCTTTTTCTGTGTGTTGTAGATGGTTCCATTTAGTGAATTTCATAAGATATTTGTTTTAAATTATTTGTGTCCATTCGTTCCATTTTAATGTAAGAATATATGACAGGAAAAAGAATGCCGCATGTCAATTTCAGAGGATCAATTTCACTGTATTATTTCATTTATTCTCTGGGCGTTGCTACCAATTTTTACAATGCAATGCATCTGCTAATTCATTACAGTGAAATCAAAAGCCATAATGTATGGCTGAGAATTATGGCTCAGTGTGAGCTCCACATGCCGCATTCCAGAATGTCTTTGAGTGCTCATCAGTAATGCTTTTAGAATAACCAGACACAATGACACTTGTGGCTTCTCCAGCGGAGTATCCTAGATTTCCTTTTAGTTTATGTTGCAGTTTAATTTTGCAGGGCACGGAAGAGCTGGAAGTAAGGATTCTGACACAGGCCCGTCCAGGCCAGGACATCAGGTCTGTATATTGCATTTCTCTACATTTGGTAATGGCATAATGTAATTGGGGAGTGCTGACTGTAAATGATGGGGAGCTCATGTAGCTAAGTAATGAACAAGTTCAGTTTCTTTTTAACTGCACACTACAAGAACAAAGTAGGGATCAAAGTGAACAGAAACTGGCAATGAGCTCAACATGTCATCGTGTCAACATTACAACCCCATGCTACAAGTGTTCCATTCAATTTGTCCCTCTAGATTTGTACCCTACCATGGAACCTGATAAGTAAAGCAGAAGCATTGATTAGTAGTTGACTTGTTAAGGGATGAAATGTCATCTGCAACTGCAGAATTTAAAGGCTCACAGCATCCTAAATAGGCAGTCACCCAAAGAAATGGCTTGGGAACACAGCAGTCAATTACTGACAAAAATAATGGCTATCATATCTGCATAAGGGCAAGGAGTCCCTTGGTTCACTGCTGCAATTGTAGAAGTGCTGCTAGAGGGAGTCTGGCAGAGGAAGGGCATACTATTTAGAATAGAGTGATTATAGACTGTGGAAGGAGGTGCCAAGAGCAATCAATGAGAATCCCACCACTAGCAAATCAGTGGCAGAAAAAGTTTCATGAAATTCCAAGATCATGACCAGGTTTAGAAGACCCAAATGGACCTTTCCAGAATACACTACACTCAATGTGTTCTGCCCTTGTGTTGTATCAAACGAGAATTGCTTACTTTTATTAATGGGTTGACTTGTCCCAGACACTTCACAAACAGGCATATGGAAAATGTACACCAAGCCTAAGAAAAGGTGACCAAAATTTTGATCAAACACTTAGCTATTGAGGTTTTGAAACTCATTCACAGTCTTGCATATAATCACCATACCATGAGCCTTAAATGGCATCTAATTGCTTAGTGTGTGCATTTGTCATCACACCCATCAGGGGTTGTTTTCTGGTAACGTAGTTGCAGTTTTCTCATTTTTCAAGGAGACAGCCTTTGACCGAGAAATGCAGCAGCGGGAGGACACTCTCACTCCTTATAAAGAAGAAGCTATCCAAATCCTCGGGAGATAGACCATAGTGGGTGTCCAAAAAGCAGAAGTAGATGGTCGGGTGCAAGTGTAGGATTATGATGACATCCTTCTTCTCTTCCATCTCTCCTACCCTACCCACATTAATTGTCTGCGGACGATTTCATGAAACCCTCGTATCACTCCTGCTGAAAGTGACATTTCTCGGCAACCCATTCAAACCGCTCTTCCTCTTTTCCTCCTCTACATGTGCTGGAAGAAGTAGAACTAGGCACTTTTGGATCTGGCCCTGCCAGAACTTCAGTGAGACCGCTCACTCTAGTCTTTGCAGGCTCTAGTATAAAGACTCAAAGGTATTGGAGATTGAATCAGAGAGGGTTGATAAACAGTACACAAGTAAGCAAGAATATGACAAGAGACATTGTTAACCAGAAGGTGAGGTACATTGTCTCTTGGATGAAGAGCCAAGGGATTTTAAAGAAACATATACTTGTAGAGCATCAAACATGTGTGTAGATATCAAGTGCTGTTTCAGCCAGCTGATCAGTGGAGAAATCCACTACCCACAATATACTGGGTAGTTTTTCAGCATTACAGTCCATTTTGGAGCATTTGCTGGGATATATGACAGAACAGGCACAGTGCCACGCTACCCATGCAGCAGCAGAAGAGACAAGGCCATCTAAGACCCAAGAGATTCTTCTTCGAACGCAGCACCCAGTGACATCTTGCACTCCAGTCACTCAGTTCACAGGGCTGGACTTGAGGGTTCTTACCTCATTCACTAACACTGAAAAGAAAGACTTGCATTTATATAGCATCTTTCATGACCACAGAATGCCCAAAGTGCTTTACAGCCAATGAGATATTTTCTGAAGTGTAGTCACTATTGTAATGTAGGAAATGTGGCAGCCAATTTAAACACAGCAAAGTCCCACAAACAGCAATGTAATGATGACCAGATAGTCTGTGTTGGTGACATTGATTGAGAGATAAATATTGACCAGGACTCTAAGAGAAAGCACTGTGTTCAGAAACACAAGACAAACACACTATGGATACTCATTAAAATTATGGTTGAATCAAAGTTTCTGTGTATACATTATTCCTGGAAAGTTTTAGAAGTTGATGTCATCATGTGGCATGAATGAGAACTGTGCATCATACATGCAGAGAAGTGATTGTAGATGATGTCGTATTGTTGGGAAGGAGGAAGATATGCACAGGAATGTTAATACAGTGGCTAGGTGACATCAAGAAGTCTGCCTCATGTAGCACCAATGTGTCTTCCAGCTAGCAGCATTTTTTTCAGGCTGTTATTGCTGCTGTTCCTCTTCTTGATTGCCCTGCTGCCCATAAAGACCTTCGTCCTCTATGAAGGCAGAATTGAGCAACATACAGGACACCACCATGATCCTTGAGACTCTAACCAGCCTATTTTGTAGCATGATCTCTGATCAATCCAGATGCCTGAAGCAATACTTCAAATTGCCAATAGTTTGCTCAATGATGACTCTAATGGATGAATGTATCTCATGTAATAAATGATTGCTTGAACTTACAAGAGTCTTACTACTCTGCAATATGCAGTGCCCTGTCCTGTTCTCCATGGGAAAGACTAAGCTTTAAGCTTGAGAGACCAGTGCATATCTGTAAATTGCTTGCTACATCTGTGCACACCTGTTAGGTTAATATTATATATGCTCCTAATAGCAGCCTAGATAAACATAATAGAATGGTGACTGTAACAACCACTAGTAGAACAGTGCCTGCAATGGAGATGGGTGCAGATCTACTTGAAATACATGTAATGGCACAGAGATGGATTTCTTTGGAAAGCACACCCTCCACAGATGCTACAGTTTGTTCAAATGCACATTGAGCATCTCTGCCTTTATAGTCTGCTATCGGGGATACCAACCAGTGGATTCCATGCGGCTCTGAAACAGCCTCACCAGTCCAGTGCCCGTCTGTTGCTGCTGTTGCTCCTGTTCCATGAAGCAAAAATAGGCGGACATTGACAATGGAACAGCCATTGTGCACTGTGGGAAATGGATGAGGGTGAAATGGAGCCCTCAGAAAATGGTACAAAAGTAAACAACAAATTAGTCAACCATGCCAATATTTAAGAAAAGTGTTGAAAATATATTTTTGTGCAGTTCCGTTTGGACACTTAAAATTATGTTCTGCCTTCTCTATTGCAAGTAGCAACCCCAGACAACGACGCTATACTGCTTTGATTACAAAAGAGCGCAACAAAATTACATTGGGAAGGGGGATGAATGCTAAAAAAGGCTGAGATCTGATGTTATGAATCTCCAAGTCATTTCCTGTAGGTGCCCATCTGTTAGTACCATGAAAATGGATGATAGCAAAAGATCTAGGTAGTGGCATCTTTGCAGACTCCTGAGTCCAGTTCTCACAAGTCAAAAATTAAATTCAAAAAGCCAATGTGGGGAAAAAAATCAACAGAAGAATTCTGCAGCTTCAACTTTTATCAGTCATGCTTACACAGCATGCTGTTTTGTTTACTCAGTATTTTAGTGTCAATCATGTGGTATTTTATTTAAGAAGAGGTTTAAGAATTGGCAGCAAAAATGATTGATCTTTGATGATGAAATTAACAGGAGTCTCCTCAAAAGAAATCTTACTTTTGAGGGGAAAAAATTATACTGGCTAGGATGCAGCAATACAAGACGCACAAAAGGTCGCTTTCACTGTAATTTCTACCAGATATGCTAATGGGGCTACAGTGCAGATCTCCTGATTGATGTTCTTGGCAGTGAGGTTAAGCACATTGGACATGATTATTTTCTGCTCACCACTGACCTCACGTAAATGAAGTCTTTTTATTATATTAATAGGCTATATAATGTGGATGTCTTGGATCCTTGCTATGATTTCTAATTAGAATGTCAATTATCTGCTGGATTTGTGGCTTGACCTAACTGTAAAGCAAAGATATTGTGAACTTAGCTTTCTACAGTGCAAACAGCAAACTTAATATGAATGTGGATTGCTTTGTTTCTTCACTTGAATTGGGTTAAAAGAGTTCAAGGAAGAATTGGGGTGCAGTGGGGTGGGGGTTATTTTAACCTAACAAGGTGAGTGGGTTGGGAGTGGGCGGGTGGTTAAAAGGACTGAAATTGGCAGCGGGTTGGGAAGCCAGCTGGAACCCACCAGCTTCCGCTTGTAACTGCAGTGTGTTCGGCTGCGTACAAGAAACCTCCTTGGGATAGGTTGCTAATTTCAGTACATTTACAGGGAATTAGCTTTAGCTGAGGTTTAACCCTAAGTGCATCGGTTTCCCTGACTTCCTGGAACTCGCAAGGTGAGAGCACAGCGGGAGTTGAGGGGGATAAACAAAAGAATACAAAAAATCCTTTAAGTATTCAGATTTCAAACCTGCTTCCTTGCCTAAATGAAAGACTTTCACTACTTCAGATGTACTTTTCTCTACTTTTGAGGTCATTTCTACTACTTTGAAGTTTTATGCATCTGATCTACACTTTCCATCTGTCAAACACCTGTTCAGCAAGGATACCGCTTATGCAGCTTTACCTCGGACCTCATAAGGACCAAGGTGAACAGCAGAAGCCTCTCCCTTACCAACATATGCCGCTCCACAGCAGAGAGGGAACGAGCACGTAGGTGTAGCTCGCAGGAGGTGATAACCCCCAACACCAGGATTACAGGCAGAGGATCAGCTTCCGCTACATGTCCAAATGCGAGTGTCTCAGGAGGTCAAGGTATCGCGTCAGATGATTACTGACAGTTGCAGCTTCCTGGAAGAAAACCTGATGCCAGTGGCTGTAAAAGTCACCATTTCTTCCATCTCTGGCTCCTTCCAGGGTTCTGTAGGAACTATTTGCAGAATCTTGCAATCTGATGCCCACAACTGCATCACACAGGTGACCAATGCTATGTTTTGTCAAAGCGTGGAATTATGTGTACTTTGCAGCTGATGAGGCCATTCAGAATGAGTGGGCACTCAGCTTTATATCTCTGGCTGGCTACCTCCTGGTCTAGGAAGTCATCGACTGCACACATGTGACAATTGAGGCAACCCCCAGATCACCCTGATGTCTTCATCTATCACAAGAGCTTCCACTCCATCAATGTGCAGTTTGCGTGCAACCACAGAATGATCATCATGCATGTTTGTAGAATATTCCCAAGGAACTGCCATGATGCTTTCATCCTGCACCAGTCCACCCTCCCTGAGCTCTTAAGACTTCAAAGCCCAGTTAGTGGCTGGCTTCTTGGAGTCAAGGGTTACCCACTGATGCCACCTGTTAGGAATCCAGACAATGATGCCCAAGGCTGCCAGACAGATATAGGGATGCTGTTGAGCATGCACCAGCTTGGGTATCAAGAATTATAGTTGTGTGCTGTGCTCAGAGAGGGATAGATGCACCTGCAAGCTAAGTTGGTATGAGGAATAATATGCTGGAGTAGGCTTGGGAAGACACAGTTGGACGCTCATTAGGTACTTAAGTGAGACATTGCATTCAATTTTCCTGACCTCATTACGTCATTAAACCTCTTCTGACACTTCATCCACTGGCACCACATTTCTGCTGCTAACCACCTCTGCAATTTCCAGCCACACCTTCTTATTCCCTGAGACAGGCTTCTCCCTCCTGTCGACAAAGAGAATCTCCCTGCAGACCCTTACAGACCAAAGCATCAGCTTTAAGGAGGCATCAGTTAAGTGAGGTGCAGCCTGGCCATGTTGGGAATCCATTACTGCAGTTTCTTCCTCTGTTCAAATATCTGGACAATCCTGCAACTTTCATCTTCACAGGGACCCGTTAAATACGTCAGCTGATTGCGACTCGTGGGTCATTATCATGTCCGCTCACACTAATTTGTCGTGAAACCCAGAAGCCAGATGCTAATGCAGTGGCTGGGTTAACTGCTGAAATCTCCCAGTTACCCTGGAACCTGACTCTCCCACTGCCAGCACATTGCCCAGTTAAAACTCCTGCCTTGGAGTCAGTTCATCTAAATCCCTTTAATCTTGCTGGAAACTGACATTTTGAAGGAGGAAACAGACTTTACATAATGCTGTTGAATATTCAACTCATTTGTTGAAAGATACAAGTTTGTTATTCTTCTTGGATTTGCTTAGTGTGTTGAGTATCGTGCACTTGGCAGAATACCTTTTTTGATTCTTTCAGTCCATGGTTCAAATTGATACTCGGCATTTAAAAGATCTGTTGACTCCATTTGTGTCGCGTTTAGAATGGGTCAGACTTGCTGGGTGCAGTGCACTTAGTAAGGTTTTGAGATTAATTGCTATACCAGCTGATAAGTCACAAAGTAAAGAGCATGATACAGCCATAATGTTCCCCCTAAATATGGTATTCTTGAACTGAATGTTAGGTTAATATAAAACAGTTTTGAAATTGTTTTGTATCTGAAAATCGCATCTGCTACTATAAAATGCTTATTAGCCAACATTACAAGTTCGTACCATCAATATTAGCAATATCATTATTCCTGTTTGACTAAAGCTGTCAATAATAAAAGACCCTTATGTGACTTTTGAATTTAAGGTTTCAGCTTATTCTGCTCATTTGCATGCCTGCATGGCATTATTGATCGTTCAGCTGTAACCAAATCAGGTGAACAAAATATCTGCAATTTGTGGAAGTGGTTACAGAAAGACCTTTTGAGGAAATATCCTTGATAATGCAAATATGTTTTTTGCGCTCTTAAATACTTCTCAATTTTCTTGAAATCTTATTTTCAAGAAGTTCATGTCCAAAATATCCAATAAACAAAATGGTTGTCAGAATTATCTTTCCTATAATTCTACTTGACATTTAGCACTAAATGCTCTCATTATTAACTTACGCACGGAATAAATTTGCTGCTGTTAACTTTGTAAGGTACATGGGCTCATAACAGATTTTTAAAAATTAGATCTGCATACACTTCCAATGTCAGCTTGTTCCATGATAAATTCCAATATCCGCATTTATAATGAAAATTGACTTGAAATTATATCATCTCTGCAGTAGTGTCTCAGCTTTTCCCAGCTCTAAAGCTTGTACTGCAGAGAAACCTCTCTGCTTCAGGCACTGCTTCTCTACTTCCCAAAGTGTTCTAAGATTTGCTACTCAATTATACATAACAGTGTAAAATTAAGGGATCCATAAATAAAGACAAACTGCATGGTTATAAATTGGAGACTGAACCATAGCTATGCACCAATTATCCAAAACCCTGTAACTCCATTTCACCTGAAGACCACTGGGTTCATGTGCCATAAGACAGGGGTTCTGAACTTTTTTTGCTGCTGAGTCTCCCTCCCCGATGTTATACAGATTTCACTGATCTCCTAAAGTACAAGTATTTTTTCGGTATAAAAATTAGTTAGACAATTAAACATATATTTATTATTACTTTTGTTTTACTTACTTAATATGAAACTTATTGCTGGTGCTAAGCAACAATTCTCAATTCTTGCACCAACATTCAAACCGAACATCACATGTCTTCCCTCCCCAATTAAAGTGCATCTTTTAAAAAGTCTTCAGTCGTGCAAATGCTAACACTGACATAACAAACAACAAAGAACAGCACAGGAACAGGCCATTCAGCCCTCCAAGCCTGCGTCGATCTTGATGCCTGTCTAAACTAAAACCTTCTGCACTTCCGGCGACCGTATCCCTCTATTCCCAACCTATTCATGTATTTGTCAAGATGCCTCTTAAACGTCGCTATCATACCTGCTTCCACCACCTCCCCCGGCAGCAAGTTCCAGGCACTCACCACCCTCTGTGTAAAGAACTTGCCTCGCACATCCCCTCTAAACTTTGCCCCTCGCACCTTAAACCTATGTCCCCTTGTAACTGACTCTTCCACCCTGGGAAAAAGCTTCTGACTGTCCACTCTGTCCATGCCACTCATAACTTTGCAAACCTCTATCATGTCGCCCCTCCACCTCCGTCGTTCCAGTGAAAACAATCCGAGTTTATCCAACCTCTCCTCATAGCTAATACCCTCCAGACCAGGCAACATCCTGGTAAACCTCTTCTGTACCCTCTCCAAAGCCTCCACATCCTTCCGGTAGTGTGGCGACCAGAATTGCACGCAATATTCCAAATGTGGCCTAACTAAGGTCCTGTACAGCTGCAACATGACTTGCCAATTTTTATACTCAATGCCCCGACCGATGAAGGCAAGCATGCCGTATGCCTTCCTGACTACCTTATCCACCTGCATTGCCACTTTCAGTGACCTGTGGACCTGTACGCCCAGATCTCTCTGCCTGTCAATACTCCTAAGGGTTCTGCCATTTACTGTATACTTCCCACCTGCATTAGATCTTCCAAAATGCATTACCTCACATTTGTCCGGATTAAACTCCATCTGCCATTTCTGCGCCCAAGTCTCCAACCGATCTATATCCTGCTGTATCCTCTGACAATCCTCATCACACGTTTCACAATCATAACGTTTCACTATCTGATCATAATTTTTATCAATGAGATATATTAAATTCTCCCACCCGTCCCCCAACTGAGCTCCACCTCACCCAACTGTCACCATGAGGCAGAAATAGCTCTTGGAAATTAAGTCAGATGATTGACACCCTCATAGCTGGTACCTTCACAACCCTCTGCCATGGCTGTTTGCGGGCATGGCAGCCTCCGCCCACTTGGACTCTCTTTAAGACGTAAATATCTTTAACAGTGTTAAACGCCTTTTCATGGAATGGAAATATTTCAAAAAACTTCAAAGGGTGAATCACCTTCAGAATACAGTGGCTCTATTGAAGTAGGAAAACTCACTCAGCTAAATGTAGGTATTTTTTTCAGGTATTAAGCAGTTAATTTATGGGTACAAGTTGCATTTTTTTCTACACAGTCTCTGGTTATTTTTGGCAGACCCCTTGAAACCATCTCGCGAACACCCCAGATGAGAAACCCTGCCATTGGGGATGAACTAGTATTATAAAATTAGATCTTGCTCATGTGAAATTATAGCCAAGAAAATAGACTGTGATTTTAAAATAAAACTACATCTGCTAGGATTTTCTTTACTTTGTTGGCTTGTGAGTGGAGTAAACACAGTTTTGACCAGGATACAGAAGCTCATTTTTTGTGATTGCCACAACTATATTAGATGTCACACCAAATGATAATAGGTTTTGTTTCAGATTGGCATTCCCAACAACTCATTGCAACATGTGGCAAAGGGGTTCCAGCCTCTTCCCATCCATCTAGGTGACTGTAAATAATAATCACTAACCTCTTCAGAAAGTGTTTGGGTTTTCTTCATATGCATTTGCCTCTTGTGAAAGGTCCGATGAATTGCCTTGTGAGGTTTTTTTGCTGCTGTTTCTCCCTGGTCAGGAGTACACTCAGCCTAAATTGACCACTGCTTTTCCTTTATTACAACGGTGACTACACTTTAAAGGTACTTCATTGGCTATGAAGCACTTTGGGGACGTCCTGACGTTGTGAAAGACCCGATGTCAATGCAAGTTTATTCCTTTTAAACAGTATTTCCACATCATAGCAGAGAGGCTGAACTCACCACTGCCCAGCATTTGTACTTCCCTATCTCTGTTAGCTTCTGCAGCCCTACAACCCTCGGAGATCTCTGCACGCCTCCAATTTTGACCTCTTATGCATCCCCAGTTTGCATTGCTCCAACATTGCTGCCAAAGCCCTAAGCTCTGGAATTCCCTCCCCAAACTGCTTCAGCGCTCTACCTTTCTATCCTTTTAAGATTTGTTTGATAGTGCTCCTGAGAAGCACCTTGGTACAATCTACAGACCTGCATTAAAGCAAAATCTCTTTTAATCTCTAGCCTGATTTGAGGCTCATCACTTTTGTACATATTCGCTAGTTCTCTGCTCGTGGCCTTTTAAATAATCTGTTTATAGCCATATTATTCATGTTTCTCAGCATTTTAAGACCTGAATCATTTCCCTTTCAGTCTTCTTTCCTCCACAGTTAAAGATAAGTTTTGTGATTCTCTCCTCAAGACGTAAATCCTGTAATTATTCTTGTTGCTCTTTATTGAACTATGGTTCCCACCACTTACACTGTCCCTGGTTATCCCAGCCAGCTGTCTTTTTTTATTCGTTCATGGGATGTGGGCGTCGCTGGCCAGGCCAGCATTTATTGCCCATCCCTAATTGCCCTTGAGAAGGTGGTGGTGGGCTGCCTTCTTGAACCACTGCAGTCCATTTGGGGTAGGTACACCCACAGTGCTGTTAGGAAAGGAGTTCCAGGATTTTGACCCAGCGACAGTGAAGGAACGGCGATATAGTTCCAAGTCAAGATGGTGTGTGACTTGGAGAGGAACTTGCAGGAGATGGTGTTCCCATGCATTTACTGCCCTTGTCCTTCCAGTTGGTAGAGGTCATGGGTTTGGAAGGTGCTGTCTAAGGAACCTTGGTGCATTGCTGCAGTGCATCTTGTAGATAGTACACACTGCTGCCACTGTGCATCGGTGGTGGAGGGAGTGAATGTTTGTAGATGAGGTGCCAATCAAGCGGGCTGCTTTGTCCTGGATGGTGTCGAGCTTCTTGAGTGTTGTTGGAGCTGCACCCATCCAGGCAAGTGGAGAGTATTCCATCACACTCCTGACTTGTGCCTTGTAGATGGTGGACAGGCTTTGGGGAGTCAGGAGGTGAGTTACTCGCCGCAGGATTCCTAGCCTCTGACCTGCTCTTGTAGCCACGGTATTTATATGGCTACTCCAGTTCAGTTTCTGGTCAATGGTAGCCTCGAGGATGTTGATAGTGGGGGATTCAGCAATGGTAATGCCATTGAATGTCAAGGGGAGATGGTTAGATTCTCTTTTGTTGGAGATGGTCATTGCCTGGCACTTGTGTGGCGCGAATGTTACTTGTCACCTATCAGCACAAGCCTGGATATTGTCCCGATCTTGCTGCATTTCTACACGGACTGCTTCAGTATCTGAGGAGTCACGAATGGTGCTGAACATTGTGCAATCATCAGCAAACATCCCCACTTCTGACCTTATGATTGAAGGAAGGTCATTGATGAAGCAGCTGAAGATGGTTGGGCCTAGGACACTACCCTGAGGAACACCTGCAGTGATGTCCTGGAGCTCAGATGATTGACCTCCAATAACCACAACCATCTTCCTTTGCGCTAGGTATGACTCCAGCCAGCAGAGGGTTTTCCCCCTGATTCCCATTGACCTTAGTTTTGCTAGGGCTCCTTGATGCCATACTCGGTCAAATGCTGCCTTGATGTCAAGGGCAGTCACTCTCACCTCACCTCTTGAGTTCAGCTCTTTTTTCCATGTTTGAACCAAGGCTGTGATGAGGTCAGGAGCTGAGTGGCCCTGGCGGAACCCAAGCTGAGCGTCACTGAGCAAGTGTCACTTGATGGCACTGTTGATGAAACCTTCCATCATTTTACTGATGATTGAGAGTAGGCTGATGGGGCGGTAATTGGCTGGGTTGGACTTATCCTGCTTTTTGTGTTCAGGACATAGCTGCGCAATTTTCTACATTGCAGGGTAGATGCCAGTGTTGTAGCTGTACTGGAACAGCTTGGCTAGGGGCGCGGCAAGTTCTGGAGCACAGGTGTTCAGTACTATTGCCAGAATGTTGTCAGAGCCCATAGACTTTGCAGTATCCAGTGCCTTTGTTTCTTGATATCAGGTGGAGTGAATCGAATTGACTGAAGTCTGGCATCTGTGATGCTGGGGACTTCAGGAGAAGGCCGAGATGGATCATTAACTCGCCACTTCTGGCTGAAGATTGTTGCAGATGCTTCGGCCTTATCTTTCGCACTGATGTGCTGGGCTCCCCCATCATTGAGGATAGGGATATTTGTTGAGCCACCTCCTCCAGTTAGTTGTTTAATTGTCCACCACCATTCACGGCTGGATGTGGCAGGACTGCAGAGCTTAGATCTGATCCGTTGGTTTTGGGATCGCTCAGCTCTGTCTATTGCATGCTGCTTACGCAGTTTGACATGCAGATAGTCCTGTGTTGTAGCTTCACCAGGTTAGCACCTCATTTTGAGGTATGCCTGGTGCTGCTCCTGGCATGCCCTCCTGCTCTCTTCATTGAAGCAGGGTTGGTCTCCTGTCTTGATGGTAATGGCAGAGTGGGGGATATGCTGGGCCATGAGGTCACAGATTGTGGTTGAGTACAATTCTGCTGCTGCTGATGGCCCACAGCACCTCATGGATGCCCAGTTTTGCATTGCTAAATCTGTTCGAAATCTATCCCATTTAGCCTGGTGGTAGTGTCACACAACACGATGGAGGGTATCCTCAATGTGAAGGTGGGACTTCGTCTCCACAACGACTGTGCGGTGGTCACTCCTACCAATACTATCATGGGCAGATGCATCTGCAGCAGGCAGATTGGTGAGGACGAGGTCAAGTATGTTTTCCCCTCTTGTTGGTTCCCTCACCACCTGCCGCATACCCAGTCTAACAGATATGTCCTTTAGGACTCGGCCAGCTCGGTTTGCAGTGGTGCTTCCGAGCCATTCTTGGTGATGGACATTGAAGTCCCCCACCCAGAGTACATTCCGTGCCCTTGCCACCCTCAGTGCTTCCTCCAAGTGCTGTTCAACATGGAGGAGTACTGACTCATCAGCTGAGGGAGGGCGATAGGTGGTAATCAGCAGGAGGTTTCCTTGTCCATGTTTGATCTGATGCTATGAGACTTCATGGGGTCCATAGTCGATGTTGAGGACTCCCAGGGCAACTCCCTCCCTACTGTATACCACTGTGCCGCCACCTCTGCTGGGTCTGTCCTGCCGGTGGGACAGGACATACCCGAGGATGGTGATGGCAGTGTCTGGGACATTGTATGATTCCGTGAGTATGACTATGTCAGGCTGTTGCTTGACTAGTCTGTGGGACAGCTCTCCCAACTTTGGCACAAGCCCCCAGATGTTAGTAAGGAGGACTTTGCAGGGTCGACAGGGCTAGGTTTGCCATTGTCGTTTCCGGTGCCTAGGTTGATGCTTTGTGGTCCGTTCGGTTTCATTCCTTTTTATTGACTTTGTAGCGGTTAGATACAACTGAGTGGCTTGCTAGGCCATTTCAGAGGGCATGTAAGAGTCAACCGCATTGCAGTGGGTCTGGAGTCACATGTAGGCCAGACCAGATAAGGACATTAGTGAACCAGATGGGTTTTTACAACAATCGACAATGGTTTCATGGCCATCATTATCTTTACACAGAGAGTAGTAAGGGCGTGGAACGCCCTGCCTGCAACAGTAGTAGACTCGCCAACTTTAAGGGCATTTAAGTGGTCATTGGATAGACATATGGATGAAAATGGAATTGTGTAGGTCAGATGGTTTCACAGGTCGGCGCAACATCGAGGGCTGAAGGGCCTGTATTGCGCTGTAATGTTCTATATTAGACTAGCTTTTTTTTAAATTCCAGATTTATTAATTGAATTCAAATTCCACCTTCTGCTGTGGTGGGATTTGAACCCATGTCCCAGAGCAATACCCTGGGTCTCTGGGTTACTAGTCCAGTGACAATACCACTACGCCACCACCGCCCTACATATCTATATCCGCCAAATGGTTCCGACCATTTGCATCCCCATAGGCATCAATTACTAAGGTGCGACTTAAATCGTATTAAGCAGGCCGGCTATTTTTGGCAGTTCAAGCAGCTATTCAAGGTCATCATCCACTGCCGTTTGCTCTGCAGCCCTAATTTAATCTTTTGAATCATCTCCTTATTGAATGTTAATTTCTGAAAAACATTCATAAATGCGCCACCAGCAGTTTGGGAACATTGAAATTGACCAAGGCACTTCACAAGCAACAACTGCCACAGTCTAGCTGTTATTATAAGAAAAGCAGATGATTATACGAACGTAAGCAGATATAAATTTAGCTATGTGGCCTGCAGCACTATTCTAATGTATTTGAATCGCCCCCTTGTTAAATGTTAATTCCTGAAAGGCATTCATGATCACATAGGCAGGGCTTATCGAGAAAAACATGAATGTTTCAGCTTTAATTCCAAACAGGATTTTTTTCTGAATTATGATATAAAAACTGCTGGGGTTAGATGTGCAGGTCCAGATGTATTTAAGCTTTAAAAGCACTTTAACGCCAGCTTTCAAATCAAAGTTACTTACAAACATCATGGTTCTCTCTGCTGGCCCATTGAACTTGCCAATTTTACTTACACTTTCAGAAATGTCTTAGTAAAAGTAGTGATGCTGGCAATATTTTGGGTGCTCGCCTGCCATAAAGGGGCGGCGCTGTGGTTAGCACAGCAGCCTCACAACTCCAGCAACCCGGGTTCGATTCTGGGTACTGCCTGTGCGGAGTTTGCTAGTTCTCCCTGTGAACGCATGAGTTTCCGCCGGGTGCTCTGGTTTCCTCCCACAGCCAAAGACTTGCAAGTTGATAGGTAAATTGGCCATTGTAAATTGCCCCTAGTGTAGGTAGGTGGTAGGAGAATTGAGAAAAGGTGGGGATGTGGTAGGGAATATGGGATTAATGTAGGATTAGTACAAATGGGTGGTTGATGGTCGGCACAGACTCGGTGGGCCGAAGGACCTGTTTCAGTGCTGTATCTCTCTCTGACTCTATGACTCTAAAGTCTATCAAACATTAAACTGGCAATACATGGAGCAGATAATCGCATTCGCATGACTGTGTCCACTATACATGGTGGGGATTGTGCCGCTAGGGTATTGCATTTTGAAGGCAGTGTGTCCTTACCAAAGAGTTAAATTAGGTTTAAAATTATCGGTATTAGTTTATGATCAAATGTTATTAAGGCGGACCTCAGAACCAAATAATTAGTCTTTTTTGCTAAACTGTTCCACATTGACTGGGTGCTTTCTATTAATGGTCAATAAACACAACCAACTGTTTTCTTCATGACCTTTATCGACAGATATTCCTTTAATAAATACAAATTTCATGGTTCCTGTTTTAATATGAAGATTATTCATATTGTATTTTATCTTGTGTTCATTCGCCCATCTACTTAATTTGAGCAGGTTCTTCATTCCTTAGTTAGTTAATAAGATACAACATTACTGAACGCGGGAATAACAATAAAATTTCAGGGAAAAACATAAAACTTTATCTTGACTAAAGTTCAAGACATATGAATAAGTTGTGACGATCAGATATTTTGATGTGGCATTTCAGTAACTTAAACATTCAGATTAGTGCCAATTACATTCTTGTTTTTTTATTCAGAATCACTATTGGAATTTGGTAATTTCTTTTCCTTCTTTTTCTTAGACCAATAGGCCATGATATCAAAAGAGGAGAATGTGTTCTGGCAAAAGGTACCCACATGGGGCCTTCTGAGATTGGCCTTCTAGCAACTGTTGGGGTTACCGAAGTTGAAGTTCACAAGTTTCCTGTGGTTGCAGTGATGTCCACAGGGAATGAAGTAAGTTTTATTTCCTCCAAGTATGGGGTTGGGGAGGGTGTTCTAATTATGTGTGCATATGTGTGTGTTTAAATGCAAGAATCCTTTGAATTTTAGCCAAATTGATCAGGTAAGTTGGACTGGTTGATTTAATGAGCCAGATGCAGTGATGTCAGCTTCCCAATGCTGGGATTTTCCATTTTCATTATCCAGCAAATGAAACTACTCAAGCCATTTTAGGATAATTTGTATCAAATTTACTACAGCATTTTGACTTCCTAATCCATGAGCTGTTCACAAGATGCAGTTCAGTTGCTAGCGAAGTATTGACTATTTCCAAAATAAAAACAAGAAATGCTGGAACCACTCAGCAGGTCTTGCAGCATCTGTGAAAAGAGAAGCAGAGTTAACGTTTCGGGTTGGTGACCCTTCTTCGGAACTATTTCCACTCTGTTTTCCTACACTAAAATTCTCTATTTCAAAATGAAGCCTTGTACTACAATTCAGTGATTGCCTCTGCTGAAATTATAAAACTTCTGGAATGTTCAGAAGCTGTTTTTTTATTCCAAACAAAACTGGATGACAGGCCTGATTTTTTTTTCACAGTTAACTTTGCAAGAAATCGTGGATTGTGATAAAACTAGAGATTCATCAAATAAAAACACAATCTGAACAGAGTTTACATGATTCTACGATGAAAGTAGAAGGAAGGCAACTATCCATGTTTCTTTTCGTGAAAAACGCAATTGGTTTCCTGCTTATTTTAATTCATGAACAGTTTAAGCTAAGTTTTTTTGAAGTGACTGTCATCACACCATGTTGCACATCAGCCACCCTAATGTTTTTTACAGCTAGCAATTAAACAATTAATTGCTTTAACAGACAGTTAATTTTTTTCAAATTTTGTCATTTCTGTTTAATATGGAAAATTTCATTTTTAATTTCCTGCATTTCTACAAGAGAAAAGTAGGGGTGGGGATTTATATTTTGTTTCTGCCCATAAACAATAACCCATCATCTCAATTTAATAACATTTCATTTGGTTTATAATGTTTAGAAGAAAAGTTGAGGTCAAAAAACTCCAACAGGCAAACAGTAAGATGGATCAACACACTCAGTTTCACCTATGGGGGCATAGGGGTGGTAGTAATGCATGTTCCTGGTACTCCAGAACAGAGGAGACCTCCATCACCACCTCTATTCGATGGGAGGAGAACTTGGAAATAATTGAGAAACGGTGCACGCATGGTTCGTGCCTAAAAATTAGAGAAAACATTTTCCAAAATCAGAAATCCTCTCAAACACTAGATTCCTGGGTTCCATCTATATTTCCAACTGTAAATCTGTAAACATTTAATTTAACAGCTTAAAAATCTTGGTGTTTGTTCCAGATTTGATTTTAAATGTCCCATTCAATTCATTTATTTTTTAAATTAGCGATAAGGAAATTTTTCACTAACACTGGGAAAAAGGAGAGCAAGGGAGGCTGAGCTCAGTTTTCTTTTCGTCAGCAAATACGGACCGTTTTTCTGTCCTTTTTTATAATCCTCTATCTCAATGCAGATTAACAAATCATCAACAGGTAGCACAGCACTTTGATATCCCAACGTTTTGTACTACTGACTGATAGAATATGAGTTCATCCGAACAGTTGTTCATATATTAGCTTCCTATCTAATTTTTTGGAATCAGAGGAGGAGGTACTTTGAAGGCCAGCCAGTTCCTCACAAGCGACATGGGTCTGTGAGTCCTCGATCTGTGCATGTGCACTGCCCACCAAACTATAAAAGAATGCCAGAGACAATGCATTTTTCATTTACTTAAATTAAGCTTAACCTGCTAGTCATACATTTTCAGTTGAGTCACATTTCTTCTTTATTCCACATTAACCACATAACAGTAGAATACAATGTATCGCAAGATAACTATGGATTAAGAAGACCCTTTGGTCCATCTTATTTTGTCCATCCAAACACGCCATGCAGTCCATCCCATTTCCACATTCACTTATTTCTTAAATAAGACCAAGGTTTTAGTTTTAGTTTTAGAGATACAGCACCGAGTCTGTGCCGACCATCAACTCATGATGATCAATCCAGCATTCTACATAGATTGGCGGAGAGATCTGGAGTTGTTCATGTCTGTTTTATTTCCGTTTTTGATTATGGCACCTGATTGCTGTATTTCCCATCTACTGGTACCTCCCGAATGTCCGTTGACGCTCAGAAATGGATTTTACCAGCACCCCCCCCCCCCCCCCACCCCCACCCCCCAACGTTGTCAGGGGTCGTGTCAGGAGGCCCAGAAAATACCTATGTGACGGGCCTCGACGCTGGGAAGGCCCCGCCCATATTACCATACAGTATTCCAGATGTGGTCTCACCATGATCAACATGAGTAAATTTGAGAAGTATCTGTACAATAACCTAGAATAATCAGTTAAAATCAATTCAGAAGGCAAAGATCATGCCTAAACAACCTCCTTGACTTCTTTGTGGAAATGACATCCCAGTGGAGTTTAGAAAGCCAAACAACAGTGCTCTTTATCAAGTGCCAGTTGAAAAACTAAGTCCCACAGAACAGCTATTAGTCGCTCACCAGGTAAACACTGGGAATGCACACAAAGTTGGCTGAAGAACAGGAACGGGTTGAGTACACATTAGAGGAGTACTTTTTGAGTGAGGGGGTGAGTTCATTGTGGGGTGCCCTAGAGCTTGATATTGGGACAATTGTAGCAATACTTCCTTATTCCTGTACTGCAATCCCCTTGCAATAAAGACCAACATGCTATTTGCCTTCCTAATTGCTTGCTGTACCTGCATGTTAACTTTTTGCATTCCTTGTACAAACACGCCCAAGTCTCTTTGAACATCGACACTTACAAGTTGCACGCCTTTTAAAAAATATTCTGCTTTTCTATTCTTATGACTAAAGTGCATAACTTCACACTTCCCTACATTATACTCCATCCGCCATCTTGTTGCCCACTCACTTAACCTGTCAATATCTCTTTGCAGCCTTGCTGTGTCCTCCCCACAGCTTACCTTTCCACCTACCTTTGTATCATCAACAAAAGAGAATCTTGTCTGATGCCTTGGTGTCTAAAGTTTCTGGAAGATATCTTGCCTTCACTATTCACCATATTGGTGTATGGGCTTATATTTATGTGGACAATATTTATATGATAGGTACTTTGACCATTCTGGCAATCCTCCTTAGTTTCTTGTTTGTTTCCTTTTGCAGAAAAAATGGTTTATCCAGCAATGTGTGACCATCTTATCAACTCATTACAGTAAATCAAGTACTGATGGATTGATATTTTAATCTGTATGGTTTGTTCCCACAGCTCCTGAATCCTGAAGATGAACTAACACCAGGAAAGATTCGGGACAGCAATCGTTCAACCCTTCTGGCAACAATTCAGGAACATGGATACCCAACCATCAACCTCGGAATTGTGGGAGATAAGTAAGCATGTTACACATTATAGTGCATGGTTTAAAAACTAATTGTATCTGTTAATTGTTATGCCCCTTCTGGTAAAATTCAAGGTTTCGGTGCTGCTCAAGAACAGATGTCAGCTTTTCTCACCTTTTTAAGAATTTACTGATGACACATTTGAGGCTTTTTCCCCCACAAATTATGGTGTTAATTGCCTCTTTTGTGCTGTTTTTAACCCACCAGTAAATTTGTTCATATAAATTCCTATATATACTATTTTAAAGCATTTTTAAGAGTTCAGTGAATGCTTTAAAATAGTACAGTTAGGAATTTGGACCTTGAATTCAACAGTGCATGACGAAGAATGTACAGAGGATAAGTAGCTCTGTGTGTGTTGCTCATGTGTGGTCTGAAGGAGAAAATAGGTATACAGTGAAGATTATGGTTTATAAATTTATGCTTTGCCACAGCAACTTGATGGCATGAATTGAATAGAGAAATATCTACTGATTAAACTTGTTCCCAAAGTACATTATGTACCAACTATAAACTCTTCAAGTTGGCAATCGGCTTGTCAGAATCTCAAGAGGAATGTCAGCTTTTGTTAGTGGAATTGGATGTTGTCAACAAATCAGACGATTTGGAGGGCAGCGTTGGAGAATCTCAGAAATAATTAGATTTGCCAGTTATTTTAAATGGGTTAATATCTCTATTAAAGTCCTGGACCGAGAAGTGCTGTAACTATGTATTATGTGTTGATTATTAGTGCCAACTGTAATTTCTAGCCTATTCACATCCTAAAAACAGAAAATACACATAGCAGGTTCATATATATCAGCTAACGTTTGGATGAAACTCTTTATCAAAACTCAATTCTAAGATTTTGTTTCAGTGATACTAACTTAAGCAGGTCCTTTCGAAGCTACTCATAAGTTAGTGTTTAAAATAGTTAAATCAACGTGCATAATTATGCATAAGGAAGACGATTTGTCCCATCCATCCGGATGCCCTACAGTTCCTCCATTTCATATCCAATTACTATTTAAGTGAATCCAGGGATTTTGCCTTCATTGCTTCCCTGAGATCCCATTCCATGTGTTGATCACTCCTTGTGTGAAGAATAATTTCCTGATATAATCCTTTAACTGGCTTGAACCTATTTTCCTTCATCCTAATCTTCACAGTTTAATTTCAGGTAATATTCTGCAGTTACATTTTCCATACCATTTACAATCCTGTATACCTCTATAAGATTATGTCTCAAACATCCTTCCAGGCTGGAAAGCCGAAATCTCTAGCTTTTCCTCATACCTCTAAAATCAAGCCTTGTGCTTCCATTTTGCATTGACTCCACTTGAAAGTCTCCTTTTTTGTCTCATCAGAGTACTAAAGATGTTGCCTAAACACAGCACTATACAGTTTGATCAGAACATGCTCTGACATACTCTCTACAATTTTGGCTATACAGTTCAACAATCTAGTGCCTTTGGTTGT
The DNA here is from genome assembly GCF_036365525.1 of Heterodontus francisci. NCBI lineage: Eukaryota > Metazoa > Chordata > Chondrichthyes > Heterodontiformes > Heterodontidae > Heterodontus > Heterodontus francisci. Next base: position 88,280,491 of record NC_090379.1, on the reverse strand, counting down.
TGCTTTGCATTGTTTTCACATGTTTAGCATTGGGTATGTTAAGACTCCTAGATCTCTTCATACTTAGCTATTTCAATACCATTCACGGAGTACATGTTCCTTCCTATTTACAATATCTTGCAGTTGTCTGCAATAAATCTCATTTTTCAATGTTCGGCCATGTTTTTAATTTGTCCAACTCATCCTATATTTTCTGAGCTGCCTCCTAAAATTCCACTGCCCTGCTAGAGGACATCAAAATAAATTTGAGTACGTTGCAGTGGCTTTTTGAACCCAGATCATTTGTGTTAATGAGGACCAGTAGTAAATACAATACTGAGCCCAAGTGCACCCCACTTAGATCTTTTCAAAGTCAAAGAGGTTGGTTTAGATTACACAGCATCATCCCCTTCTGAATCTACAATGCTACTGTTTACTAGGTTATTATTCTAGAGGTAGTCCTCAAGTTTACCCCAGATAATCTGTTCAATTAGTGTCTGTTTTGTCAACCTTTTTAGCAAATGGGTATGACATTAGGCCTTGTTACAATCAAATGATCTATTTCCAATGTCCAGTGATTTCCTCACATCTATTGTTCGTACCTCAAATTTCCTCCCTAGCTTTTACCATTCTCTAATATTATCTAACTCTGAGTTATTTGTTTCTTTCAATCCTACTAATCATCCACATGATTTGGGATATAATGTGATATAGGATGGGGCAGATGTGTTTCTGATATAGTTTTGTCTTATGTATGTAGAATGCACCACAGTTTGGAATTATTGTAGGTGCATTTTGTAAATGACATTGGTTCATAATTGATTAGATTACCAATGAAAGGAACCTAGCACTGTAAAGTTCTACTGACGTCCGTGCAACTTTTATTTCCGTATTTAAAATATCTGTAATCCTTTGAGAAATAATTGTGCTCAAAAAGCAGAATCAATGTTGGTTACAAAATGCTGAAAGATATAGCAAACATAATAGCAAAAGCTAAAATTTTCTCTCAGTACATACTTCCAGAGCCCTTCAGAAAATGAATTGCATGCCTTCAGCACTTACACCTCTACATTGATTTCTAAATCTACTGCTATTGCAAATGCTATTAGTATGCTTTAGCTTGTTTTGCCCTGCAATTAAAGTGGATGAATATTGGGTACATCTGCAGCTTAAATTATGATAAATCCTTGAAGTATTTAAGCAGGATTTTTCGTATCTGGCTTGGTTCTTGGTTGTGTATCTGATCAAAACTAAAAAGCTCCAACAATTAAAAATTACTACTCTTTTCTCAGTTAATTGTTACATTAATTACATTCATTGTTAATTGTGATTTTGCTTTAAGATGAGCTCAAGAACATGACAGTTTTTTTCTTTAGTGTTGAGCTCGAATTTCACTATAATTGCATGCAGTACCATGTATGCTGTTGCTGCTTCAATTCAAAGTGACTAATTTATGCACTTTTTATTTCTTGAAAATCTATCCTTCACACCTGTGAAATTAATCTGTAACAAATTGCAAAATGAAAAAATATATACAGTTTTGCTTTTAAATAATTTTCTGGTTTTGTAAATCACAGACATAAACCAAGTACATGAAAGGTACATGTGGGAGAAAGGAATAAGAGGATATGTTAATAGGGTAAGGTTGGAGGTGGCTCATGTGTAGCATAAACACCAGCACAGACTGTTGTGCCAAATTCCGAAGTTTCTGTGCTGTAATAGTTCACATACTTAAAACCCTTAAAGATTATTTCTTTAAGTTTTGAGAAATATCTTAACTTTCCAAAAATTTTCTCATTCAGGAAGTCAATCTTCTCTCACTTCTAAAAATCAACATCTAACACTCTATCTCCATCCAATGATTCTTGTTTTTATCACACTTATCAGTAATAGTTGCTGCTCCTCTGAACATAGCTGTCTTTTGTTGCTAAAATTCAAGTATTCCAACCTATGCATTTTTCCTCTTCCCTACTTCTTCACTGTATTTGATCAAGGCTCATTGCTTTTCCATATCGTTCAATTCTTCGCCATCATCAGCCTTCTCTTCCTCCTACAGCCATTATGCTTCTAAAAACCCAAGCTTGTCCTTATCTGACCACTGCTTCTTGGCTTATATTGCAGTCTTTCACTCCTTTCAACCTTAGTAGAGTCCTGCACTTTCAGCATTGGTCTTGGCCTACCATCTACATCTCTCAATTACGAGGACCAGTGAGGGTCATGTGCTGGTTAAGTGCACTAAACTAGAGAGTATCAGGATGTGGTTTCTTCTCTGTAGTTGCTCAAATGGCAAATGTTAAGCCTGGTTATGCCATTAACCCATGCCTTTCAACCCCTACCTTTCAGCTGCTCAGCAGCCATTCTTTTCAATATCAGCTGCCTGTTTTGGATCATTAAGACTTCCTCCTGCCCTTTAACCGCTCAGTGGTCCCACTCCTCAGTTTCAGCAGCCCATTCTTGCCAGTGAATATGTCCTGTCCCCGCCTGTTAGTTGTTTGGTGGCCATTCATCTCACTTCAGCAGCCCTTTCTGCATGGTGAATAGTCTGCCATTGACTTTACATAACTTTGAATGTAGCCTATTAATTTTAAACCAAACATGTATATTTACAACAGTAGGCTGAGTGAAAATAAGTATTATTTAAAGCTTAGCGTATTTGCTACACTGCAATGGAGTTTATTAATTCTCAATCTCAGACAAAGCAAGCAAAAAATCAAATTAAGCAGTTTTCTTCATTTCCTTTGTGCCATTCTGCATCTGGATATTTGGACACAAAGAACAGCACAGGAACAGGCCATTCGCCCCTCCAAGCCTGCGCCAATCTTGATGCCTGCCTAAACTAAAACCTTCTGCACTTCCGGGGTCCATATCCCTCTATTCCCATCCTATTCATGTATTTGTCAAGATGCCTCTTAAACGTCTCTATGATACCTGCTTCCACCACCTCCCCTGGCAACAAGTTCCAGGCACTCACCACCCTCTGTGTAAAGAACTTGCCTCGCACATCCCCTCTAAACTTTGCACCTCTCACCTTAAACCTATGTCCCCTTGTAACTGACTCTTCCACCCTGGGAAAAAGCTTCTGACTATCCACTCTGTCCATGCCGCTTATAACTTTTTAAACCTCTATCATGTCGCCCCTCCACCTTCGTCGTTCCAGTGAAAACAATCCCAGTTTATCCAACCTCTCCTCATAGATAATGCCCTCCAGACCAGGCAACATCCTGGTAAACCTCCTCTGTACCCTCTCCAAAGCCTCCACGTCCTGCTGGTCGTGTGGTGACCAGAATTGCACACAATATTCTAAGTGTGGCCTAACTAAAGTTCTGTACAGCTGCAGCATGACTTGCCAATTTTTATACTCTGTGCCCTGACCGATGAAGGCAAGCATGCTGTATGCCTTTTTGACTAACTTATCCACCTGCGTTGCCACTTACAGTGACCTGTGGACCTGTACGCCCAGATCTCTCTGCCTGTCAATACTCCTAAGGGTTCTGCCATTTACTGTATACCTCTCGCCTGCATTAGACCTTCCAAAATGCATTACCTCACATTTGTCCGAATTAAACTCCATCTGCCATTTCTCCGCCCAAGTCTCCGACCGATCTATATCCTGCTGTATCCTCTGACAATTCTCATCACTTTCCGCAACCCCACCAACCTTTGTGTCGTCCGCAAACTTACTAATCAGACCAGCTACATTTTCCTCCAAATCATTTGTATATAATACAAACAGCAAAGGTCCCAGCACTGATCCCTGCGGAACACCACTAGTCACATCCCTCCATTCAGAAAAGCACCCTTCCACTGATACCCTCTGTCTTCTATGACCGAGCCAGTTCTGTATCCATCTTGCCAGCTCACCTCTGATCCAGTGTGACTTCACCTTTTGTACCAGTCTGCCATGAGAGACCATGTCAAAGGCCTTACTGAAGTCCATATAGATAACATCCACTGCCCTTCCTTCATCAATCATCTTCGTCACTTCCTCAAAAAACTCAATCAAATTAGTGAGACACGACCTCCCCTTCACAAAACCATGCTGTCTCTCGCTAATAAGTCCATTTGTGACACATGACACATATTTTGGGGCTGGATGTGAAGGAAGAGAGAAAGTGGAGAGGAAAGGGGAAATTTCCCTCAAACCCTCCCTCCTCATCCTTTAATTAACTTAACTCCCTCCTCCTTTCTCAATTCTTCTAACCCCCTCATACCTTCTCAATTCCCTGAAACCCCTTCCCCTCTCTCTACCTCCTCTTATCCTTCCTTCCTTCTCCTTTTTCCTGAACACTTCACTTGGCCTTAAAGCAACACCGCAGGAGATCAACTAGTAATCTGTAAATTGAAATAAACTAAAATAAAACATAAACTGCTGGAAAATATGAAGGTTTAATGAAAGTAAAAGAAAAACTTACCTGAGTGCCATTTGGAGAAATAGAGCTTGGGGGAGCCCTAGTGTTACCTTGCGGTGGAAAGCCTGAAAGACAAGTCATGGAAGGTATAGAAATCTATACAGTTCAAAAGCAACTCCAGGTGTTACACCTGGGAATGACTGCCAGCCATAACAAAATTATGACAAAGGAAGTAAGTGTGATAAGTAGGATGTGCACTTTTCATAATAGACACATATTAATTTTGTGGCATTGACTTCTCTATGCACATTTATTGTCAAGGTGCTCCATTTGGCTCACTGCAAAAAATGCTCTTTTGAATTTCAACTATAACTCCCTTTTGTTTTTAAATATTTGAATTAATTCTGTCTTAATTGTGCCAAGATGTAAGACCTTGATCTGATTTTTTTGTTTGTTTAGTTTTTCTTGTGAATGCAAAGTTTTGTTAGATAGCAACAGTCATATTTTATGTGTTAATTGCATTTAGTGGAAATATCCATTGTTTGAATTCTTTCCTTTAGTTATATGTTCATAGAATCATAGAATGGTTGCAGCATAGAAGGAGGGTTCAGTCCATACTGTCCGTGCTAGCTCTCTGTAAGAGCTACTCAGCTCGTCCCACTTTCCTGCCTGTTCTATGACATTACAGCCCTGAGGTTTGATAATCCAAGTAAATGTCCTGAGTTTTAATTGTTTCTGACAGATGGTGAGCAACTAATGATTTCCTAAGCAGAACCGTGTGATTATTAATATACTTAATTACGCGCGTGACTATTGGAAAACCTAGGGCCAGAGTTTGCGATAAAAGTAACAGTGTTGCTAACACCGCTCACCATTATTAATGTGTATATCAGAAAGCAACTTCCAGCAACCACACTTGTCAGTTAAATGCATAAATCAGGAGGTTTCTGACAAGTTGCCCTGCTCCTCCAGAAGCTGCGCAATATGGTTATCTCGCCGAGTGACTCACCATTCAAATACATAGAAAGCCGTGAAGTTGCTGTACTTACACGATATATACCACTCACCATAAAAAGTTACGGCTTGTCCATTCTAATGTAAATACCCCTTCAATGGCATAATATGTCTTACCGCTAAAAAAACCTCTGAAACTGAAAAATAACATTAACAAATGTGGAGTCTCGTTCCTTCATAGTTTAATTCTTGCTGGAAATTTAAAAGTAATAACGTTTAGTTTTTTTTTTACTTTCTCATTTATCTCTTCCCATAATCCATTCTTTATTTCCCTCTGTATTTTGCTTTCTGTACCTGACATTTGACATTGAATTCACAATTTTAACTTACGCTTCCTTGTTCAGATTCGACACTGCTCATTTATGATTCCTCAATTGGATTGGTTAAAGAGATATACCGTTGCTTTCCCTGTTCATACATGTCCCAGATGCCCTTAGAGGGGGCTGTGCTGTTTTGATAGTTGGCTGACAGGGACTTCCAGTATAAAAGCCTTAGAACGTCTATGGGCAAGTAGAGGTGTAACAGACCCCATGTGCTGCTGACCACAAAATCTGCTCCTTGTGCTTGCAGTTTCAGCCTAAACTATGTTTAATTAAACATGAACTGAGATGGGGCAGTATATTTTTTTTAAGCAGAGAATCGCAAATACTACGTTTTTAAAGAACTGGGGAAAATATTTGTACTGTTGATAGCTGTTGCAACCATTTACTGATATGTAGAAATTGCCAGTCTAAGCAATAAAGTACAAATTCTGATGTCTGTTTAATACAGCAATAAATGTTTCACATTTATAGAGTTAAATACTAATGAAGGCAGTTATTCAGGGTTAGATACAATTGTTATTAGTCACGCTATATTCTGGTTAGTTACATGAGGTACTTTGTCAGAGCTTGAAAATACACTTGGACTAGTCCCTGACGATACTGAAACGCTAAAATCTCAGTGTTGGGCAAGTTGTCATAGAACACGCGTCCCTTTTAAAGTCCAGGACTTTTTCAGCTACAGAAGCACAGAAAATATTATCCCTGTAGTCCCCATTGAAATGATTTCAGAGAGCTCAAGGAAGCTCAAAATAACAGCATCTCCAGAGCCATGTATAGGAAACTCGCCAGTTGTAAAATGTTAAATTTTGCAGTTGGCAAAGCAGGTTGGTTATCAAGTCAAGCTGTTCCACCAACTGCCAGTCTAATTGGTTGTTTAGTGCAAGGTGACTGTGTTGATGTGCAATATGCATTAACAGCTTGCACAGCTTGAACTATTTCACAAACCCCTTCAGTGTGTGCTGGAGTGGTGATAGAGGTATCAGAAAACCATCATCAACTACATCTGTTATTCTAGAACCTCTCGCCTATTCTTATGACCAGGTGAGAAAGGTGTCTAGGGGTCCCTCTCAGCCTTCACCTGGTCTTACTGCATCAGGATTTAATTTTTAAGCACACTCCCTTGGTGAATCCTTGTTACAGCTTTCCAATTATAAGACAAAGAAATGAGCACAAACAGGCTTTCTTAGGTTTGAAGAAGAAAGGTGAAATTTATTAAAACTTAAACTAAAAACTCTAATTCAGTTTACGTCTACAGATACACATCACACCCCACCCCACCCCACCGGCACAGTGGCGCAGTGGTTAGCACCGCAGCCTCACAGCTCCAGGGACCCGGGTTCGATTCTGGGTACTGCCTGTGTGGAGTTTGCAAGTTCTCCCTGTGTCTGCATGGGTTTCAAAGAACAAAGAAAATTACAGCACAGGAACAGGCCCTTCGGCCCTCCAAGCCTACGCCGATCCAAATCCTCTATCTAAACCTGTCGCCTATTTTCTAAGGGTCTGTATCTCTTTACTTCCTGCCCATTCATGTATCTGTCTAGGTACATCTTAAAAGACGCTATCGTGCCCGCGTCAACCACCTCCGCTGGCAAAGCGTTCCATGCACCCACCACCCTCCGGGTGCTCCGGTTTCCTCCCACATGCCAAAGACTTGCAGGTTGATAGGTTAATTGGCTATTATAAAATTGCCCCTAGTATAGGTAGGTGGTCGGGAAATAGAGGGACAGGTGGGGATGTAGTAGGAATCTGGGATTAGTGTAGGATTAGTATAAATGGGTGGTTGATGGTCGGCACAGACTCGGTGGGCCGAAGGGCCTGTTTCAGTGCTGTATCTCTAAACTAAACTAGCATGCATACGAGATAGGGACATGCAATTAGAGACAGAAAAGAGCAGAAGAAAAATAAAATGGAAAAGTTTGAAGCAATATCTGAAGAGTTTTTTTGTTACGGGTCTTCGAGCTCACTGTAGAGTCCTTGTTTGCAGTTGGGGCCCAGTATGTTTCTTAAACCTTGTTCACTGTAGGAGACTTTTCTCTCTTGGGGTTCACGTGTCTTCAGTGGGTTTCAGTTCAGTGAGAAAGAGATGCGAGCAGACAGGAGGAGAGGAGGTCTTTTCCAGTCAGGAGCAAGGAGCTTTCTGCCAGTTCAAACACTGTCTCTACAATTTAAAACTCCCCAAGTTAGTCCGCAGAGTAGTAACATGACTGGTATAACCACTTCTGGCTTTGTGTATTGGGTGGGTCAGGGAATGGTCCTTTGTTCCAGGCAGTGTCTGTTAATATGCAAAAATGTCCTTCCAGCCAGGGGCTTGGCAACCTCTTGTAACAGGCCTTCTCTTCTTTCCAGCAACAATTTGAAATTTAATGTTCATGGGTGAAATTAATGTGCCTCATTCCTGGCAGGTGGGGGCATGCATGACACCTGTATAGGAATCACGTGGAATATCTCGGTTTGGGTTAAGGGTCTTCCTGACACTCAGCAGAGCACAGTATAGACTCTAGTCCTTGAGGAGGGGTATATATTTTGTGACTAATGTTGGTTTAGTCTTCTCAGAAGAGTCTATATTCTCAAGTACCTCATTATAATCCTCTATTATTAACGCAAGGCATCATTTTTTGGCAGCCCTGTTCATAGGTCTTTTAGTTTTGTTGGCTTTTGGTGCACTCATGTTCCAAGATTTCTAACATCCTTCTGAGGTTCAGAGAATAGATTTTATACCAAAAATGGCATGCTTATGTTTAAGGTATTGTTTTACCAGACTGAATAGTTCAGTCAAACAATGGTTGTTTTTTTCTCCCCTTTACTGCTATCAGTGCATGATATTAAACTAATTAGCATAATGTTACTGTTGGCTGTGAATCTGAATCTTTTCAACTAATATAATTGGGTAAATTAATATGATTTGTTTCAGATTATGCAATGTTTCTAGTTGGGCAGTGAATCAATCTTCCATGGAAACTTATTTTTGTGGCAGATTTAAAATTATTTTCCACGGGGAAATGCAGCACACGCAAATATATTTAGCTCAGTTAAGTTGAGTGGATGATTTGAATTCTGAATTTAAATTTACTACAAAAATACTAACACCACTTACCCACACAACTTTTTTCATCGTGTGAATTTAAACAGTTCTACAGTAAATAAAAAAGCAAAATTCTGCAGATGCTGGAAATCTGAAATAGAAACAGAAAACGCGGGAGAACACTTAGCAGTCAGCATCAGTGGAGAGAGAAGCAGAGTTAACATTTCAGTTCAACAACCTTTCATCAGAACTGCAGTGCAGTGAGGCACTTCATGCCACTTATCTGCCCAATTGCTTTAATTTCCAATGGTCCAAATATAGCTCCCTAAAAACTGAGAAAATATTAGTATATTTGAATGGATAAATATTGGAAACAAATTGCATGTGTGAAATTATAATATTACCTCATATCAAATGGGCCAGTTGACTGTTTTTGCATTGATGCAAAATGTTTCAGACACATGGACACAAAAGTCAAGAATCCTCTGGATGATATTGCTGCAGGCCACGCAAAAGGTCAAGTGACCTCAGAGCTCCAAGCTAACTGCAGTATAACTGCTGTCTTGAATTCTTCCCCTCACATTAAAAATGTATCTGAAATACAGACAGTAATGAAAGAGTGGAGCGTTGTGCAGTTGTTTCAGCTGGCTGGGTCTGCCAGCTCTACATTGAACCCTGCAGGTACCACTCTGAGGTAACTCTCTATGGCATATGGAAAATATAATTGTTGTGAAACCTGGTTTTCTGGTTGGTATTTAAAATCAAAAATGAAGATTCATCAAACATGCCACATTTTTAAGATGAGCACTACATACAGAAGTTCATTGCATAAAGATGGAAAATAAAAGGTGTGCAAATCATCGAATGGTTGAATGCAAGTGCTAAATGAAATCTCAACAAAATGTACAGTTATGACAGAATGTTACTATTGCCTTAAACAGAAAGATCCCATTTAAATATAGCCAATTAAAATTAAGGTTTGAGGACAACAGAGTATAGTTTGAATACTGCCCCTCTTTTACTGGGCCTTAATCACCCTTCAGAGACAAGCAGTGTCATCATTGAGCAGATCAAGTTTTTATCTTCATGCTGTCCACTGTCAAGGAAGTTCTGTTGCTAATCAAAGACATTACACCATTCAACACCAGCCATCTTTTATCACACCTGATGGAGTAGACCTTTATTTTGTGTGATAGTGAGTTGGCAGCCTGTTTCACATCTCTTCTGATGTTTATTTCCAGGGCTGCCAACTCACTATTACTTGTTTTACACTAACGCACAAAATTCAGATCCATCCCAGTGTGCCGTTCAACCACTCCAGCTTCGGGCTGTGATCATGCTTTAGTGACTTCTCCCTGCTCCAGTTTGGGTTTGCCCCATGAGAACCTTGTTAGTAAAAATTTCGACCCGAGTCCTGTTGTATCTTTTACATGGAGCATTGGTTATGCTTTTGTCAACTGAAAACAAACAAATTAAATCTGCAAGACAAACTATAGCAAACATTACAGTTGCGTAGCACAGATTAAAACTTTATTTTATCAATTCATAATATGTAACATTACAATATTTCAGATGATCTGTGTGTAAATTCTGTCTATTTGGACACACAAAAAAGCTAACCAGAAATATAAATTGTCTTTTCAACCAACCTCATTTTAATTTGGGTTGAGGGGTCCTGTAGTCTTTTTCACCTACCCACTTGCAAAAAAATTCTATTGAATTCAAAATGGAATATCTAATGCTGTCTCCAGAATGGTTTTCACTGTTCTCACACAAGTACTTTAAATGAAATGCAAAGAAATCCAGACAATTGTGAGAGAATTCATCAAATGTAATGAATTAAACATGATTGCCTTGTGCTAGAATTTTGAAAGCTGAAGAAGCAGCACATGGTGAATTATTAAAGCAATTATCAGTAAATAGTTTTCACAGTGTGACAGTTGATTTTCAAAATCAGATTGGATGGGTTAAATTTTATATGTATTTATTTCATGGCTGGTAATGAGTTCAAGAGTATGAAATTAGTTACTTGATGTAGATTTACTGATTTAACTTTGAAAAATGGGTAAGATTTGAGAGTTATTCAAATAGAAATATGTAAACCTGACCTCGTCATTAATTGCACATACCCTAAATTGTAGACCTTTTTGAAAATTGTTCTTTATGCTATCATTAGTGAGAGAATATGCCCAAATATCGCATGGCACTGCTTATGTGTCTTTTAACCACAGAAGTGGCAATCACGTAATGATCAACATTTCATTACCATGTCTGAGCTGTAAAGCCTTTTAAGGCCACAAAGTTAAATTGGTAAAAATTTAGACTAAGATCATTCATTGTTTAATTCATTGGTCAATGATCCTTGAAAATTGAAACTTGCTTATTTGCTTCTCTATCCAGCACACAACATTGTAAAACTCGTTTGCCCCATGGCAAAATGTGACATCTGCATGTGAGGATGTACAGATTTCAGTACGGTGCTGACAGATGTTCTGTGGCATTGTTCATGTTGAGACAGACAACAGACATTGTGCTATGGCAAGTGGGATGTGCTGCACATCTTTTGAAATCACTTGAAATGGCACAAACTTCCACGTTTATGCTTAGTCTTGCTGTGAAAACCCTCGGAAAAAGATATGCCTTGATCAATGAGGTGTAACTGGGTTTTCAACAACGTACTGGTTTGTATTCCTGAACAACCTCTGGTCCTGATAAACTAATTTTATATTTGTGGAATGTCAAATTTTTCCACTCTAAATAAAAATTCCATAGGTGTTTAATATATTTTTTTTAAAGTTTGTTATATTTCAGTTACCTTATCCAAATCTTTATTTCACTTCCTAAAATGATCATAAAGTGATGGATAATCTGTACATTTTATTTCCTGGTTTGCTGTCTTCAGTGTGGTTGGCTGCTTACCCTGCTTGATGACATCACTGTTGTTTGATGCCGATGATCCTCTATATTTGACACCAGAATGAAATTAATGTCAGAAAAGGGGAAATCCACGCTACAGATAGTGATAGATCTTAATGGGCAGCCTTCTTCGTCACTTTGCTGCTGACCACAAAATCTGGGCAATAGTTTAGATTTTGCCCTTCCATTCACCACAATATTTCTGCTGCTGATCTGTTTAATCACACCCTCCCCTCCACCTTTGATGCCCTTGTTCCCGTTAAACTATTACCCTGTCCCACCCTGGGTGTTCCCCTCGCTTACGGCCCCCATCAACACTCCCTTAAGTCCAAGGGACCTAGATTTGAACGTTTATGGCTCACAACTGGTTTCACACCAGGTGCAGCATATATGCAGTATGGTGTGAAACCATGTTTTAGGAATGTTTATGTGAATTATTGAACCTTCATAGTACTTCATAGATTTACTTTTGGCTCATCAATCATGCATCACTGTGTCATAACATTAAAAGTTAGCTGTCCAAGAAACACAGCTCTGCAAGTACATCCAAGGATATAAATAAAATCTTTCTTTATCAGTCAGCTAAGTGCAACTGTAGTGAGAGGGAGCCACCAGTGTAAAGCTGCCAGCTGTGCATCAAAACAGGTATCTGTAGTTTGACAGCCTTCATCAAGATATTGAGATGACTAGATTGAAGCATTTCAATTGTCCCATTATCCATTATTTTCATATTTGCTTTCTGAAATGTCTTCACAATCTCTGAAAATTGATGTTTGCACTGAAGAAAAGTTGTGCTCATGTGAAAATATAGTTGCATAGTACACCCCTGTTCTAAATTACAATCAGTAACAGATGCAGATTAGACAAATATTTCACCAGGTGGCAGTAGATTCCAGTTCATTCACGTTCGAGATAGCCTTGTGGAGCAACTTTATATCTGCATCTTGCAACATTAGTAGCAGACTGTTACTAGTGTCCCATGTGAACACCTATTTTACAAGGTGAGGCGAGAACAGTAAACCTTCACTGTTCAGTGTATTTTTCAATAGAGACATATTCTGCGAATATGTGAAGTTTCTTGGTCATCATTTCGCATATACTTGTCTTTAATTATTTCCCAGACATCAAGTATTAACTATATTTGATCTTGAACCCAACGGAAGATATATTCTTAACAAGGACTTAAGGAGTAATACATAAATTTCAGAAGTTTCGCTGTTGTGCGTTAGAATCACTAATTAGAGTTACTAACACACCTTGTCCCCATACCCATCCTAGATTTGTGTACAGAATTACTTGTGTAGCTTTGCATTGCCAACAAGCAAACAAAATATTCAGTGCTTTGCAAATTTCATCTGACCCAAAAAAAAGTCTTAAACCTCAATGATACAAAAAATTCCACTTTGCTTTTCAAAAAGAGTTTGTAAAATTTAAGAATTAATATTTCATTAAATAAATACCAGTTCTCTCTATTCTCTTGACAGCGTCAGCTACTGTTTCTCTGATATTTATCTTCCATTGGATCAATCCAAGTATGGGGCAATCAATCTAATAAACAAGAGCATTCTTTTAAGTAGCATTATTAGTTGAGCCTCAAGGTGATGAATATGTGAGTAAGATTTTTGCAACT